>NC_080415.1:10000000-11212187 GCF_030265065.1 Corythoichthys intestinalis | reverse complement strand
TTTACCTGAAAATTCTGGATGTAGAGACATTTGTAGGTAGAGATACCACTGTACTTTTAATTACTTACCATAACATTCATATGATTGATGAATTCATTGATTCATCCATCCAACTTCTGATCCTTTTATCCTCTCAAAGGACGCGGGCGTGTTGCAGCATATCACAGCTCCAGTGGGGTAAATAAGTATTTAGTCCACCACCAATTGTGCAAGTTCTCCTACTTGAAAAGATTAGAGAGGCCTGTAATTGTCAACATGGGTAAACCTCAACCATGAGAGACAGAATGTGGAAAAAAAACAGAAAATCGCATTGTTTGATTTTTATAGAATTTATTTCCAAATTAGAGTGGAAAATAAGTATTTGGTCACCTACAAACAAGCAAGATTTCTGGCTGTCAAAGAGGTTAACGAGGCTCCACTCGTTACCTGTATAAATGTTACCTGTTTTAACTCATTATCGGTATAAAAGACACCTGTTGACAACCTCAGTCAGTCACACTCCAAACTCCACTGTGGCCAAGACCAAAGAGCTGTCGAAGGACACCAGAGACAAAATTGTAGACCTGCACCAGGCTGGGAAGAATGAATCTGCAATAGGTAAAACACCTGTTGTAAAGAAATCAATTGTGGGAGCAATTATTAGAAAATGGAAGACCTAAAAGACCACTGATAATCTCCCTCGATCTGGGGCTCCATGCAAGATCTCACCCCGTGGCGTCAAAATGATAACAAGAACGGTGAGCAAAAATCCCAGAACCACACGGGGGGGACCTAGTGAATGACCTACAGAGAGCTGGGACCACAGTAACAAAGGCTACTATCAGTAATACAATGCGCCGCCAGGGACTCAAATCCTGCACAGCCAGACGTGTCCCCCTGCTGAAGAAAGTACACGTCCAGGCCCGTCTGCCGTTCGCTAGAGAGCATTTGGATGATCCAGAAGAGGACAGGGAGAATGTGTTATGGTCAGATGAAACCAAAATAGAACTTTTTGGTAGAAACAGAGGTTCTCCTGTTTGGAGGAGAAAGAATACTGAATTGCATCTGAAGAACACCATACTCACTGTGCAGCATGGGGGTGGAAACCTCATGATTTGGGGCTGTTTTTCTGCAAAGGGACCAGGACGACTGATCTGTGTAAAGGAAAGAATGAATGCAGCAATGTATCGAGTGATTTTGAGTGAAAATCTCCTTCTATCAGCAAGGGCATTGTAGATGAGACGTGGCTGGGGTCTTTCAGCATGACAATGATCCCAAACACACAGCAAGGCCAACAAAGGAGTGGCTTCGTAAGAAGCACTTCAAGGTCCTGGAGTGGCCTAGCCTGTCTCCAGATCTCAACCCCATAGAAAATCTGTGGAGGGAGTTGAAAGTCCGTGTTGCCCAATGACAGCCCCAAAACATCACTGCTCTAGAGGAGGTCTGCATGGAGGAATGGGTCAAAATACCAGCAACAGTGTG
Source organism: Corythoichthys intestinalis (assembly GCF_030265065.1). Classification (NCBI taxonomy): domain Eukaryota; kingdom Metazoa; phylum Chordata; class Actinopteri; order Syngnathiformes; family Syngnathidae; genus Corythoichthys; species Corythoichthys intestinalis. Next base: position 11,210,726 of record NC_080415.1, on the reverse strand, counting down.
TGAAAAGCTTGTGAAGAGTAACAGAAAACGTTTGGCCTCCGTTATTGCCAACAAAGGGTACATAAAGTATTGAGATGAACTTTTGGTATTGAACAAATACTTATTTTCCACCATGGTTTGCGAATATATTCTTTGAAAATCAAACACTGTGATTTTCTGTTTTTTTCCCCGCATTCTCTGTCTCATGGTTGAGGTTTACCCATGTTAACAATTACAGGCCTCTCTAATATTTTCAAGTGGGAGCACAATTAGTGGTTGACTAAATACTTATTTGCCCCTCTGTATTCTACAAAACAACTAATAAACGGAAAAACAAGCTGTTGTTGTGAATTTTAATTAGTTTCACTTGTAGACATCCAGTCCGTTTGAAGTGGGAGGGTGGCAGCGAATGAACGAATGTTCATTCGCTGCCACCCTCCCACTTCAAACGAATTGAACGTCTATTGCAATCAGTGGCAGCCAATGCTAGGCAACGAGGTAGTTCTGGGGCATTTCAGATCATTATTTTTTGATTTTCAGGCACTTCTTATTGATTTTGGGACATTTTATAAGTCACTTCCTGTTGATTTTGGGTTACAGAACAGGAAGTGACCCAGGAATCTTCGAAATGAAGAGGCAGTGACTCAAACCTGACCTGTAAATACCCTAAAATGAACAGAAAGTGGCATGTAAATGACCTCAAAATTGGAAAGAGTGCCTGTGAATAATCTTGTTTTCAAATGATTGAACGTTCGTTCGACCCACCCAGTCTAAATGGATTGGGCGTTGAGTGCCATCATTGACAGCCATAGAGTTAACTAAGACACTATTATGGTGGATTTTGATAGCAACTTGTTGGTTCTTTTTTTTTTTTTTCTTTTCTTTTTTTAACATCGACACCTTTTTAAAACGATATCTCGATTCTTGGCAGGAGCCTATCGATAACCTTTTGGGATACAAAGTATCACGATATATCGCCCTTTCGATATTTTGTCACACCCCTAACAAACATTTTGATTGGCTTCTAGTTTGTTTAATCAGAAGTCACAACCTTACAAACTCACAACGAGGTCAAAAGAGGCCCAAAGCCTCGATGTTAACTGTGGCAATATGTAACTGTGGCAAATAGACAAGAATGTGTAACATTTTACTGAAACATTTTTCAAATAGAAATAAAAAGTCCTCCTTTTTAAAAGGACATATGAGCTGATAGCACTCAAAAATAATAATAAAAAAGATAAATACTGTCAAATACAACAGAACAGTGAGTCGAGTGGGGTTGAGTCGTGCAAAATGAACAATTCTTTTGCAGAAAAAAAGACATGTCTACTTTTTCAGGTAGGGTACGGGATCTCTCTGGACTTATGGTGTCTCCAGCAGTGGAGAACACCCTCTCAGATGGGGTGGAGAAAGTCTGCACACACAGAAAGTGTTCAGCTAGTCCAGACAGCAGGGGGAGAGTATCTTTTTTTTTATTGTCCCAAATATTAACAAGTTTATAATTAGGTTGGTGTTTTTTTGGGGCAAATTTTGGCAAGGCGCAGATGACGAGAAATTAGTCTTTTAATCTGCCGTTTTGCACCGCCTGTCATTATAGCGCTCTAGCGTCCCCAGCTGGAGGATGACGTTGAGAGGGTCACAATTTCATCTGATTTAGATCTCAGCCCAATGGGGAACATTCAGAATGAGGAAAATGCGACAGAGAGCAGCAAAATGTCGTCATGGTTTTTATCTCTCCAATATTTTTACAGGATATTCTTTTTATCGAAGTATTTTTCCACAAATGTTAAATAAATGGTATGGTTATGACAAATAAGTGTTGTGCTAAATGGAATATGAAATATTAAAAATGCATTCTGTACGACAAAATTACTCCATGATGGTCAAAACTGTCGACTTCTTGCACCTCCCTAACTATATTTTATGCTACCAGAGTTAGTCCGGCTTTTGTCATTTCTTTGTGACAGCTAGCCGACATGCTAACCCGAACCGAGCGGCGTTTCATATTCTCGCCCTTCGAAGCAAAAAAAATCACACAAAACCACCCCGGATCATGTCACACTTCAGCGGGGTTGTCGATTGTCTTCACCAATCGGTAAACCCCAATCAATAAACCAAATAAATGCAGTCCTTTAGGTGAGCCTAAACCCACAGCTCGACATTATTACCATCAGATAAAAAATAATTGTTATAATTGAGTTATTTTCCAGAAACCACGTGTGTATGACTCGTATCAAGTTTACATTATACACACATTCTTTCTCAACACAGACAGTTGCCAGAGAGAAAAAAAACACGTTTTACCACTGCTAGACACACTAAACACGCTGGAGTTAACTCTCGTAGCTAGTGGGAAACGATCATGACAGTGTTTACGAACCTTTAATTTTCTGTAAATACGAAATCATATTGGAGGTATTGCCTCCTCGGCAGACACCCTTCGCAAACATGTTTTCAATGATGGTTGGCCCTCCTGCTCTAAGCCGCGGCCGTCTGTAACTTTTCTGTAGATGATGTATTCCCGTACCATCGATTTCATTTTCTTCGATGGGGCGAAAAGGCCATCGTGTAGCACAGCTGACTCACTGACACTGAGCAACACCTCGTGGGGGAGGGTTGAGCCTTACAGCTGCAAGCGAGGGATTTCTCCATGAATTTTTGGGACATTAAAAATAGCTAGTACCTTAGGGACAGTATGACAAAAAAGTTTTGCGGTTGGTAACCTTGACGTTTTCATACCACGGTGTACCTTGAAACTAGTGATCGGCACATGTCTAGTCACCATATCGTGAAATAATCGTTCTCGTGAACTTTGTATCGCAGAGAGGCGTGCGAAATTTCCGATTCATAGATTATTCGCAATTCGGCCGTGGAAGATTCGAGAAGGATTCATAAACATCTAAATTCCGATTATTGAATTATACCAGGTAAAGCGGAAATAAAACACAGTCAGCGCGGTCTTTGGGACGCCGCGGTCTTCGGGACGCAATGAGGAACTGACCAAGAGTAAATATTTTGTTCAACTCATGCTGCTAGATAAAAAAAAACAAAAACACAAAAACAATCATACCTGGCTGCGGCAGACATCCGCTACAAACAGCGACCGGTAGCTAATTGCTACAAACATACGGCAACATATGGCTATGGTAGATGTCACATATTGTACAACTAGAAGTGAAATGACAGTAACGACAGTGTTGGAACATATACAAAGAACTAGATGCGAAATGACAGACTTGCCGCCATCTTAAAGCAGTAGACTTCTCTAGAAGGCTCTGTTGTAGCGAACCTAATTACTTTTTATCTAAAATAATTCTAAATCAGCAAAATCTTGACTTTAATCTATCTTTAAATGATGAAACAATTTTAAAACTTTGACATGTCAGAAGTAGACTGATGGGAAATTATGGAATAATGGGAACAATTTTAACAACTTTAACGGTTGATTCACAACATTAAATTAATTGAATGTAGTTTAAAGCTTTTGATACAGAATGGGGACTTGAGTATTTTATTTGCTGTTTTTAACTGGTAACTTGATACTAAAATAGTTTGGTTTAGCCTGAGAGGATTTTTGAACAATTTTGGAACTAGTGTACAAAACATTAAAAGTGTGGTGGGGTGCATCAATAATCGATTTATAATCGAATCGGAGCCTCTGAATCGTAATCGTAATCGAATGGTTAGGTGCTCAAAGATTCCCAGCTCTAATCGCAAACCATTATATCTTCAGGTATCCAGAGGTTCCCAGCCATAGTGTACATAGTAAATACTCTGCCACAAAATACACACAAGTAAACATTTGTCAGACTAAGAAAATTACACCCAACACCTATAGACACAGAATAAGATTGAGGCTCCATGCGCAAAGATCTTCTGTTTGTGTTCTTGTGCACAGACTCTGTGTGGTAGGATCACTTTATCTAATCATGTCACAAAGATGACTGTGATGCTACTGTGATTGATGCTAGGAAAACTGAGAAATGATGTGGACAGATGAGGCTGGAGACAGACTGGTGCGCAGTGTATCTTCACAGCAATTTCATTCCGGGCCGTGTGTTGTGGGTCTCCATTTGAATCCATCACGTTTGCCTCAACACTGTGCAGAATGTGTGCGAGTAACGACCTAATGGAGGAGGGATAGCACATGCTGCTGTAGATCGTTCTTCGCCGTGCGTCGCCCTGTCCTCCCTAATGATGGATTGTATAGGAGGGCTCATTAACAGATAGCAGCTTCTTTAATAAATGCTGTCGTTAGCTTTATTGTGGGCAAGATCTTCTACATTTTCACAGGCTAATAAAGCCTGTGCCTCCGTCTCCTTATTTTGCCATCAATCCATGCAAATACTTTGGTTTGGTTCTCTTATTATTAAGACTGCACAATTAAAGTTAAAATGAAAATCGTGTTTAAATGAACCTTCCCCCGATTTCAGCCATTTCAGGATAATCACACTCACCAATTAATGTTGTAAAATTTTGTGTGATTTTGAAACGCGTAACCAAAATGACCACACATAAACCATGAAGTCTTCTTCGTTGTGACAAATAAGTATTTGTTATGCCTTAGAGACGGAGGCAGTAGGCTTTGTTTTCAAGTACATTATCTGGTCAATATCACACTTTATTTTTACAATTCCAAGTGTTGTAAGCGGTAATTGCTGTTGCTGTATTTAATGAAGAGAACATCTAGAGTGGGAGTGCTTTGCTGTCATGTTTTATTTTTTTTTTAACGTATGTCTTTGATTAGTGTTGTTATTTGTCATAATTGCCTCACACATCTACCCAATGTGTCCGTGTACTTTTCCCCAGCTAATTAATTGTTATCCTAGATAAGTGACTCCGAGGGTTCAAATTGTGCAACATGTCTTTTTTGACACTAAATCTTATGGTAATGCGCGTGTTTGATTTAAAGATTACTTCTACCTCCACTCTCAGGAATGTGACCAGTAAAAGCAAATGTTATGGAGTTTGTGTATTATGCATGTGCCGGTATGATATTCTGACAGTATAACGACGGTATAACACTAACCTTAAGCCTAAACATCAAGGAATTACAATTACAGCTCTAAAATTTGTTACTTTGAGATATCTGGGTTAAAAATATATATACATATATATTACTCAAAACACATTAGCAAATTGGGACATAAATATGATGTTAAGTTAAAATAAATAAAAAACAACAACAAAATATTCTAAACAAAATTTAAAATAAATGCAGTTATTTATGTGAGTCTAAACCCACAGCCTCAGCTCAACATTATTGCTATCAGAACAAAAATAATCGAATTAATTTCTATAAAAAGCACGTGTGCATGAGTCGTATCATGTGTTACCTTATACACACACACTTTCTCAACACAGACAGTAGCCACAGTGAAAAAAACACGTTTTACCACAGCTAGTCACACTAAACACGCTGGAGTTAACTCTCGTAGCTGGGCAGTGTTTACTAACCTTTAATTTTGTATAAATGCAAATTCATATTGGAGGTATTGCCTCCTTTGGCAGCCACCCTCCGCAAACATGTTTTACATGTCGGTTGGCCCTCCTCCTCTAAGCCGCGGCCGTCTGTAACTTTTCTGTAGCTGAAGTATTCCCATACCAGCGATTTCGGTTTCTTCAATGAGGGGGGAGTTCAGGAGTTTTACTTCCTCAAGCCATCGTGTAGCACAGCTTACTCACTGACACTGAGCAACAACCATACAAACAACAGTATACCTTGAAACCGGTAATTGGCACATGTCTACTGTGTATTAGAGGTGTGACTAAATGTCAAAATGGGGCTATATCATGATACTTTGCAACCCAAAAGGTTATAGATACGCTCATGCCAAGAATCGAGATCTCGTTTTTCAAAAGATGTCAATGTTAAGGGGGTGGGGGGGCAACAAGTTGCTACCAAAATCTTCCACCATAAAAATAAAAAAATACATATGGCGAAAAACACTCAGGTGGCTTGAAGTTCCACTCTGAGACCCCCAATTTGGCCAACTTCTAAAATTGTCCGATATGCATGTGTGATACATCATTGGAAAGCTTAAAATCTCAATTTTCTGGGGGAAGAAAAATGTTGGACAGAAGGGCATTAAAAAAAAAAAAAATTAAACAGCAAAACCTTAACTGGAGGTGAGAGCACACGAGAGCAGAATTAAAGGCGCCACAATTTTAACGAGACATTATCACATGCTTACTTCTTTTCGATCCAAAAACTCCATGTAGCATGTATCACCGAGTGTCAAGACACAGCTATGAATGGTCAGAGCTGGATTTTGGGGGGATTTTATGGGTGAAACATGTCATAACGCAACAACATAATATAAAAAGGGTCGCGATGCAGAAATCGCAGACATGAAGGAGTGGTCGATATTTTCTTTTTCAAATATTTACCCTTTTAAACGTTTTTTTTTCTCAAATTTTTCTTTGTTTGGATCGATTATTTATCATCTAACACAGGGGTGTCCAAACTTTTTGCAAAGGGGGCCAGATTTGGTGTGGGAAAAATGTTGGGGGCCGACCTTGGCTGATGTCCCTTACGTAGAACAATATATTTAAGCAAATTTTAGCAAGCCATTCTGTGGGACACATTTGCTTTATAATTTTTTTTTTAATTAATAATTTCAACAATCTCGCAACTAGCCTTTGTAGCGTTCTCTTTCGACTCTTGCGAAATACTGCTGCTGTGAAATTAAACTAGCCTCAAGTTGCATCAATTTCTCAATACATATCTTCCCGGTAATCTTGTCATACATGTCAGCGTGTCTTGTTTGGTAATATGGCCTCACATTGAGCTCTTTAAAAACAACAACTGTCTCTTTGCAAATGAGGCAGACACAGTTGTTGTGTATTTTAGTAAAGAAATAGTCCAATTTCCACCTATCTTTGAAGCGCCAGCCATCGCAGTCAACTTTTTTTTTGTTAATTGTCTCCTAATTTTAGAAAATTAGGAGTAAAGTGTCACATGGGGTAATGTTGCTTAGAGTGCTGCTGCCTTTTAGTGGGTAAATAAGGAGCAGCATTTAGTGTGTAAGCTACTTCATATGCACGTAGCAGTACTGCTGACCAATTTATTAAGTCTGTGTGCGGGCCAGACGTTATTGATTATATGACAGAGGCTGGGGGCCTGATGAAATCTGACCACGGGCCGCATTTGGCCCCCGGGCCGGACTTTGGACATGTCTGATCTAACATATCGGAGATAATGCGACAGTAACCAAAAAAATACAGTTAAGCAATAGGATGAGGTAGATATCGGTGACATTTTTACAGACACCATTTTTTTCATTGTGATGTAATTTGTTGAAAAGTTTAAAATATGCGAGTGAATAATTTTTTTAAGTTGTATTTTTTTAACAAAATATTAGACATCAAATTAATGAATCTAAGCTAAAAATGACAGACATTTTGAATAATAAATATAATTAAATACATTCGTTTTATGGCTTGGTTGAAACAAAAGTGGTTGCGCGACGTCTATAAACGGGGGTTTTCAGGATAAGACGGACAAATTAAAAATAGTTCTGGGGCTTAATGCACCATGAATCTGCTATGGCAGCATATATACATATTGTTCTATCAAACACAACAGTTCTTTTGGCTTAAAATACAGCAGTTTATTTTAAAGAGGGGTGCAAGAGCAGAAACTGCTTTTTCAGTCTTGTCTGTGTTTTCCTCCATGTATATATGTGTATATTCACCCCCCCCCCCCCCCCCCCCCGCACACACACACACAAACATGTATATATTTGTTTATATATTGAAGTAATTTTTTTGCACCTGTATCTGTAATATTACTTAACTGAAAAGAGTAATTCATCCACTACTACTGAGTATAAACACAGATTTGGTTTCATCTCTGAAGGTGCTGCAGCACATCCTCAACCCGGCCTTCCTCTACAGCTTTGAGAAGGGGGAAGGGGAGCAGCTGCTTGGCCCACCGAATCCCGAAGGAGATAATCCAGAAAGCATTACCAGTGTCTTCATCACAAAGGTACATGTGCACTGAGATACTCCAGTGCAATGATTGTGTTCAATGCAAGTTTTTTTTTTAACCTTCCCCCACTTTGGAAAATTTGTCTCCCATCGTTTTCAATGGTTGCCCATTGCTTGAGAGCATTGTCCCATTACTATTTCACTGCTGGATGCATTTCCTTCAATAACTTGTCTCTTCAGCACTCACCCCTCCTGCCTCAGGATCACATCCCCCTGTCACTTTGCTTTTTGTGAGCCTCCACACTTTTCATTATCCCACCCTTTCAGACATTTCCATCGGGCTTGATCGTTTTAGCTTAAAATGTCCCCGATCTGATCACGTGAGGATTGTTCGATGCTGCCAGCTACATTGGATTGGACAATGCCAACTTTGTCAGTTCAAATAAATTATCTATCGCAACAATGGCAGTGAATAAATTAAGGGCTACAAGCAACAAAATAATCCAAAGGAATAACGATTAGGGATCTCCCTGATCGTATCACATTAGAGTGCAACAATTAATCGATTAATCCACAACTAATCGATGAGCAAATTCATCGACAACTATTTTGATAACCGATTAATCGTTTAGGACCTTCTTCAACTTAAACTTCTCTAAATTCTTGAAATTATCAGATTTCTTCATTATATTTTTTGGCAAAGTAGAACATGAACAAAAATCTTTAGAAAGCAACAATTCACATTTTTGCCAATTTTTGGACGTCATACTGTATAAACAAGCCTCTTAATAATGCTGCAATAACTACATAATCGATTATATCTGGTTATAAATTAGTTGCCAACGAATTTGATAATCGTTACAGTTGAAGGAAATAGTCATACATTTTGTCTTCATTGCTACGTACAACATGCAGAAAACCCTCAAAATCTACGATTGCTCGCTTAAAATCTTTAACTGCTCGCTCAATATAGTTTTTGTGCTCGAAATCTAGGTTACTTTTGCTCAATTTCCATTATTGCTCGCTCAGAATAGTGTCAGCAATATAACCCCATAGAAAACAACTTCAAGGTAAATTGTTAAGGCAAAAGAACAATTAATCGTTTCGGCAGATTAATAGAGCACGCGAGAGCAGAATTACAGACGCCACGACTTTTAACGAGATATTATCGCGTACTTACGTTGTTTCGATCTAAAAACTCCATGTAGCACTGTATCACCGAGTGTCAAGACACAGCTGTGAATTGCCATAGCTGGATTTTTGGGGGATTTTATGGGTGAAACATGGTAATATAACAAGGGTCGCGATGCAGAAATCGCAAACATCAAGGAGTGGTCAAGATTTTCTTTTTCATATATTTACCATTTTAAAAGTTATTTTCAATTCGATTTTTTCTCATCTAAAATATTGGGGGAAATGTGACAATAACAAAAAAAAAATACAATAAAGCGTAATAAAGACATTTCGAATAATAAATATGATTACTTACCTTCTTTTTATAGCTAGGTTGAAACAAAAGCGTTTGCGCAACGTCTGTAGAAGGGGGTTTCCAGGGTAAAACGGACAAATTAAAAATAGTTCGGGGGCTTATTGCGCCATGAATCTGCTGTGGCAGCATATAGACATATTGTTCTATCAAACACAACAGTTCTTTTGGCTTAAAATACAACATTTTATTTTAAAGAGGGGTGCAAGAACAGAAACTGCTTTTTCAGCCTTGTCTGTGTTTTCCGCCATATGTTTTTTGCTTTGAAACATTTTTAGAAGATTGGAATCAGGTGGAAAAAGTGTTTTAAATATTTTTTTAATGGCTATAAAGCAACAAAATAATCAATATGGACAAGGATATTGTCAAAATAAACAAAACAATTATGTTTTGTAATTAATGAATTGCTAAGGTTTCCAATCGGTACTTGGTATTGGCAGATCCTCAAAATCGGGTGACTCGAAGTTGACAGCAAAAATGTGATATGGACAACTCTAGTTTTAGCTTCCGCTAGTGCTCCCACTGGTCCTGTTTCATTAATTACATCACACTATAGATCCCTGGTGTGAATGTCATGATGTGGCCATGTTAAAGGTCAGCCTATTTTTTATATTCATTACTAACACCTGCTTTATTTTGGCTGGTCATGGTTTCCTCTTTGGAGGTTTAAAACTACCGGAATTTCCTTTGACAACCCTTTAATCTTCTATCATCAGAGAGACTCCTATACTGAAAGGTGTTTATAGTATATTTGGTTAAAAGGAAATTCAAGTTCATAGGTTTTCTAATTAAATGACAATAGGTATTTAGTCAGGGATGAACTAATCGAACTCTGAATGTCAACATAGTGTACTAAACAATGCCATACCTTTTTAAGGTTCTGGATCCAGAGAAGCAGGCGGACTTGCTGGACTCTCTACGGATATGCTTGCTACAGTTCTCCACTCTGTTGGTGGAGCATGCACCCCATCACATTCATGACAACAACAAATCCCGCAACAGCAAGCTACGGCGCCTTATGACCTTCGCTTGGCCATGCTTATTGCCGAAAGCCTGTGTGGATCCTGCCTGTAAATACAGCGGACATCTGCTTTTGGCGCATATCATTGCAAAGTTTGCCATTCACAAGAAGATTGTTCTACAGGTAATGAACGGGGGTAATGGAGTGGATAGTGAGTTTTTAGTGCTACCACATAATGTGAACCTCAGAGATTTTGCAGTGCAGTTAGGAATGTGATAATGTATCGATATGGTGATATATTGTGATACTAGGTTATCGATATACTCCCGATATATCGTTTTAAAAAGATGTCACTGTTTAATCAAAAGTCAACATTTTCCAAATGGATTGGACGCCTAGCGCTGTCTATGACGGCCAATGAGTTAAATATTTTGAAAAAAAAAATCTAGTGTTACTTCCAATTATTTCCAATAAGCAGAATTTGACAAATAATTTTCCTGTTTTTCGTGGTTTTCAGGGGATTTTTTCCCTATGGTTTTTCACAATTTCTGCTGGTTTGCTCAGTTTTTTGGCTTTTTTTCACAAGTGTTTGCTGTTTTCACATTTTACTTGTTTTTTGCGGGGGGGAGGGCGATATCTTTTGGCGGGTTTTAACCTAAAACATAATATATCGGGACAACATATCAGGATGGTGATGTATCACAATACTTTGTATCCCAAAAGGATATTGATATGCTCCTGCCCAGAATCGATATATCGTTTTAAAAAGGCATCACTGTTTGAAAGAAAAACAAACTAGAAACCAGCAGCAGAGTTTCCCTTAGGATTTTTTGAAGCTGTGGTGGTGGTGGGCTGCATCGAAGTTGGACAGCACCGCATCTTGTGCCGCGGCGATAATTGCTTCATGTCATGACTAATGAGAATTGTTTTTTAAATAACATTTATTTTTATCCAGGAAAAACCATAACAAAGATCTATTTAAAATATTTCATTAGCCAGGCTAATGAAATATTTCGAAACGTGACAGTCTACATTTATAATGGAGTATTGGGGCCAAATAAAGAAATCAATAAATAAAATGGCTCAGAGACTAAATTTGCTACGAGGGGGAAAAAAGTATTATTATGTAGGGGTAATGTAGCTGTAAACTGCTACGCATTTTACCAATATGTACCTTAGCTGGGAGCTAGGACCAAGCATTAGCATAAATCATTCTATGGATAATAATTTGATGCAGATGAGGCAAGAGAAAAAAAGTTGAACAATTACTACGAGAATGAATGTCGAATTAGTAGTACGAGAATAAAAATCGCACTATTACATAGGGTTATTGGAGCTGAATAAGCAGCTACGTACTTCACGTAACGCGTTGCCACCTCCATTGAAATCAACAATATCAAAAGCATCTTTTAGAATCTGTTTAACAAATAAGGAAATCCTTAATATTTTTTTCTCATCTACATGAAATTATAATCAATAGAATGATTTATACTAATGCTTCATCGTAGCTCTCAGCTACGGTACATGTATGTATAATGCTTAGCTTATTTACAGCTACATTTCCCCTACTTAATAATATGACCATTTTTTTCTCGTAGCAATAGTACGAGTTACATCTTTTTTTTTCCTTATTTGGACCTAATATGCAAATTACCTCAACAAAAATAGTCCTTCTGTTAACGGACCTTCGTCCAATGACAATTTAAATCTTCAAGTACTTCAAAATACTCATCTGAAATTACTACCAACGACATCAGCAATGAACAAATGCTATGCTAGGACGCGCCAATTTGGGTAAAACACACGCCAAAAAGAACCTAAACGTCATGTCAATGTCAATATCAAGGTCGTTTTCATAGGTTTAAACCAGCATTATATTAATTAACTTAAAATAGGACTCTGGATTTTTCTCCCGACTCCGTGCCAACGTAGTCAGACTCACGCTTGCAACAGGAGCGCCGATGTGATTTTCAAAATAAAGCGTGTAGAGGAACCATTTGTATTTGCTTGTACGTGCTATTTCAGATGACTTCTGGCAAATAGTGTGTAAGTAATGAGCTACAGAAATTGATTTAGATGTCTTGTAAATTATACAAATTATAAATTAGAATATATCTTTAAAAAACATCTCATTTGCACGGCGTGGCAGCTTTTCTTTCTGTATGGAGGTGTGCCACAATGTTTTTTATATTGACCAGGTTGCACTGGCTGCCATTGACGGTGCAAGACGTCCAATCCCTTTTGACCATCAGTGGCATTGAAATAGAGCATTCAAAGCCAGTGTTCCTGGTTTTTTACGAGCATACTAGTATATATTTATCATTTTTGTTTCACCATATCGTAAGATAATCGTTATCGTGAGCCTTGTGTCGCACATAATGTCTTATCGAGAAGTTTGTCACCCCTTATTACGTCAGCTATTCCAACTTTGACATTGATCATTATTATTTGAATAATGGCATTAGTTTGAAAGAGTGATGCTAGACTCCCCCAGCATTACTGCAGTGTAGTGGGAAGTTGTCAGAAAGATGGCAGGCTGACGATATGTGTTGTTGTACAGGTCTTTCACAGCCTTCTAAAGGCCCACACCATGGAGGCCCGAGCCATTGTCCGCCAGGCAATGGCAATTCTCACTCCAGCTGTGCCAGCCCGCATGGAGGACGGTCATCAAATGCTGACGCATTGGACGCGCAAAATCATCGTGGAGGAGGGCCACACTGTACCACAGCTGGTCCACATACTGCATCTAATAGTGCAGCACTTCCGGGTGAGTAGATGCAAAAGGAACAAAACTACTGTCATTAGAGGAGATCACTCATGCACTCCCTCTTGTCGTCTAAACACTGGTACACATGTTGATTCCCAGTACGTTCATGTGTTTAGCACTATAATTGACCATCTGTGTATAGTATGTAATTTTAGACCACACTTTTCAGGCCCTTTTTCGAGGGGGAAAAAAAAAAGCTTCCAAAATAATCTCACTCTGACATTATATCAAAAAGGTGATAAATAGGGATACTTTGAAGCCCTAAAGGTTATTGATACACTCCCACCAAGAGTCGATATATCGTCTTAAAAAGGTTTCACTGTTTAAAAAAACAGGTTGCCAACAAGGTCTTCCATTAATAGTTTTTCACTGGCTGCCATTAACAGCACTAGACATCCAGTTCATTCTGACTGGATTGGACGCCAAGCGCCGTTATTGGCACTGAAACCAGAGCAGCCAGTCTTTTGTAGGCATTTACCGGTCACTTCCTGTTTATTTTAGGGCATTTACAGGTTACTCCATGTTAAATTTGGGTCACTTCCTATTCTTTCGGGGACATTCTTGAGTCACTTCCTTTTCAGTAACCCAAAATCAACAGGAAGTGACCTGTAAATGCCCCCAATTCAGCAGGAAGTGACCGTAAATCAACAGGAAATGACGTGTAATTCCCCAAAATTTACTCATTGCTTGGCAGTGACTGCTACTGCCGGCCACAAATGTCCAAACTGTTTGAAGTGGGAGGAATTGCATCGTATGAAGCTGCCAATCTCCCACTTTAAATGGATTGGACGGGTACAAATGATAAACTCATTCTAATTCTCAACAGAAGGATTTCCTGTTTATTAGTTGTATTGTAGAATTTCTTGACCCATGTTTCGATAATTGTTGTATCGCCATATCGTGAGATCGTTATCGTGAGCCTTTTATCGCAAATCGTATCGACTCGTGGGGTACCCAGAGGTCCCTACACCTAATATTTTTTTTCCTTACCACCAGTGTTGTTTTTTCTTTTAATGTTCATCGTAGTCTTTTGGACAAAAATACTTATGGTCTTAGTCATTTCAAAATGTGTTCGTCTTCGTCTAGTTTTAGTCGACGAAATCTCAGACCAATTTCATCTAATTTTAGTCAACAGTTACTCAAAAAAAAAAATCATGTACAACAAACACTGATAAAAAGCCAGAAAAAAATAATGAATTAGTTCCAAAGTGCAACTCTTTAGCATTCACAAACACGTAAAGAAATGAATAAAAAACATTGTGGTGGTCAGTAAATGCTACTTTTATAGAGCAAGTGCAGGGAAATACAGTACATATGAAATCACTCCATTCTGAGAAAAAAAAAAAATGGAATCATGAGAAACAAGGAAATAACAATCAAAACATATCTCTAGTATTTAGTAGCACCACCAATGCAGATTCTTGACTCTTGACAAGGTGATGATGCTGGAATTTTGTTTTGGTGCTGTTCCAGTGAGACTTACATAAATGACTGCCTGAAGAAAACATCAAAATTCCCTCAGTCCTTGATGATATGGGGCTGCATGTCAGGCAAAGGCACTGGGGAGATGGCTGTGTTTAAATCTTCACTAAATGCACAAGTTCACATTGAAATTTTAGACCGCTTTCTTATCTCCTCAATTGAAAATATGTCATTTTCCAAGATGACAATGCATCATGCCACAGAGCTAAAACTGTTAAAGCATTCCTTGGGGAAAGACTCATCCAGTCAATGTCACGGCCTGCAAATAGCCCAGATCTCAACCCTGTTGAAAACCTGTAGTGGAAATTGAAAAAAATGGTCCACAGCAAGGCTCCGACCTGCAAGGATGATCTGGCAACTGCAATCAAAGAGAGTTCGCACCAAATTGATGAAGAATTCTTATCAAGTCCATGACTGCAAGCTGTTATAAAAAGCCAGAGGTGGTGCTTCTAAATACTAGAGATGTGTTTTGATCGTTATTTCTTTGTTTGTTTCTCCTGATTCCATTTTTTTTTTTCCCCTCAGAATGGAGTGATTCCATATACGGTATATATCCCTGCACTTGCTCTATAAAAGTAACGTTTACTGACCACCACAATGTTTTTTATTCATTTCTTTTAGTGTTTCTGTATTCTAAAGACTTCCACTTATTTTTTTCAAGCTTTTTATCAGAGTTTGTTCTACATGATAAAATGTCTGAGTGAGTGCTCGTCCGAGACTGGTGATTTTATACTTTTTGCTAGGGCTGTCCCAAACGAGTAATTTTCTCCCGATTAGTCAGCCGACTATTTTTACGATTAGTCGACTAATCTAATAATTAAAAAATATTAAAAAAAAAATTTTTTTTTCTAATTTAGCAATGAAATTTTTGTTGACGCTTATCAATTCACAAAAAATATATTGGAACACTTAAATTATTTATTAAAGTACAAATAAACATGTAAATAACAATAATAAATCACAAATAAACAATGAGTTCAAATGCTGATAGAATTAACTAGTGTAGCATCCCGATTGGGAAAGATGGTCTCTTAAACTGATGGTTTACAACTTTTATTCCATCCTTGATGTAAACACACCGTAAGAGCTACGGTGCACACAGATAAAACAACACAATTAGAAATTAACAAAAACTTTTCACCTTTTTCCTTTGAAATCTTATTTATATATCAATGAATTGCCTATATGAATTGCCTTTACCTTAAATTATTACCTTATCATTGACAATCTCTCCCTTGAGTGCAATCACTGTATATACTGTATATATTTATGACCTTTTAACCTTATATAAACCATAAAATAAACCATAACATGAAATAAACCTTTCAATTAGCATTAAGAACAATACTAATAGCACTTATAGGCCCAGTGTCAATGAAATATCATTATTTAGTAAGGCGACAGCACCCTCTGGTGTACAAAAAATGAAAAAAAATTTTTTTACAAACTGGGTGCGGCGCATGGTGTTTATTCACGGCCGACTTGCAGCCAAGCTTGGCATTGAAGCGACAGGGCAGAAGAGTGTACCCTCCTTCGTTTCTTTCAAATAAGTCAATGTTTTAGACACTCTGGTGCGCTTTTTTTGGCTTTGTGCCGCTTTCCCCGCTTGCATACCGAGCATCCGACATTCTGAACTTTCCATACATATCTTTTTTAACCCTTCATTAACCGTCGACGGGATGTTGTGCTCGTCGACGGATTTACGTCATCGATGACGTCGACTAGTCGGGACAGCTCTACTTTTTGCTAGGGGTTGTATAGTATACTCAGTACCCAGCTCAAAATCTCTTGTCCATCAACTTCAAATTGTATTAAATTTGTTTGACTGTGTTGAGCTTCCAGAAGAGCTTCTGCATTCTCTGAAGCACTGCTCAACAGCATTTCTTTACATTCAGTGGTTCTTTGTTTTCTAATATGTGCACTTGAGAGCTGAGATTTGGTGGTTGCTTGTCAGCATATAAATCACATCATTACCATACTTTTAGAACCCGCTCTGTGACCTAGCACCCTTTTAATGGAAGTTATTGACAGTGGCCATGATAATGGCCCTCTTCTATCTTGCAGCTACTTTCTGCAGACTGTAATTGCCTTACGGCAGATACTTTCAGAAGTGTGACCCATCAAATAACACCAGCAAACGATCATTGACCTATGTGTTTGCACTCCTCTTAAAACTTGATCGACACTTTATGGCTCCTCTTTTGAATGTCCTGGCTTCACTAGTTCAGAGAACGAGTTTCTGAACAGAAGTGACATTTTCCTCAGATTTCTTCTCTGTCTCACTGACAGGTTACTCTCATTGGGCCAGATGACTAATCTAATGTAATCACATAAGCATAATTGCACTGGGGGAAGATAATGACAGGCAGATGAGAGACTTTTAAATGTGTCTATGAGTGTGTGTATTTGTGTATGAGCACATGTGATGGACAGGGCTTAGCCTATCTGTCATTAAGGGGCGTTGAAGTCCTGCTCCATCGACTATAATTACCCTCAAAGTGAGAAGCTTTAATATTCTTTGTAGCAGCAGCCTCCTGATAGACATCTCATCTCTCGCCCTTTGTCTGTGTGCTTGAGAGTCCCAGTTTGCCTCGCGAGGAAGCTAAGTGAGCCTCCAATGTGATGCTTTAGTGTTCTGTCACGTCCTTGAAACTAAGTGCATGCGACTTCTGACTGGGTCTCGCCGTGATTGTATAACTCGCTTAACTCGGGGTTCTGTACTTCCAAAATCAGTGTCACCTGAGTGCCGAAGTTGCCCAAATTCAACTTTTTCAGATTTTACACTTGTAGAACTCGCATTCAACAGCAACTACTTGGGGTGTGTGCAGAATATCCATTGAATTTATAACATTTATGGGTCCAAAGGGGTCAATTTCAGAAGGAAAATTGGGGAAAGATTGGTAATTATGAGGATACTTAATAATTAGGTAGGAACTACTGCATGAATAAACGTTGCTTTGTGATAAGCAGACGTCAACACAAATTAGCATAAGTGACATCAATTGAAATGACATTTGAGCAGATTTGTTTGAACATGAAAATGTCATCAATTATTTCTATTTAAACACAAAAACATGAATGTTGAGTTAAATAATAGTCATCTGCCTAATAACAATGCGTCTCTCATTCAAATATTTCCAAAAACTACAAAGCGTAGCCAATCATTTTATTTTCATATTAACTGTAATTACATGAAATTTGGTTTTAATAATGAGTCCCCGAAAGTACTATTTTTTGCCTAACTAGCAATTACTTAAGTCAAAGTACAGATTAGTGGGAATCTTGGGGCACCTAATAATTCGATTCGGTTCGATTACGATTCAGAGGCTACGATTCGATTATAAATCAATTATTGATGCACCCCCACTATTAGCTGCTTTTAATTTTTCGTGCATTAGTTACAAAAATTGTACAAAAATCCTCTTAGACTTAAATAAACTACTATTTCAGTATCACGTTAACAGTTCAAAACAGTGCATAAAATGCTCAAGTCCTTACCGTAGCATTATTTGAGTGTAGTTTGTAACAGCTATCAGCCACAGTCAGGTATTATTGTTTTTTTTTTTTTAATCTAGCTGCATGAGTTGAGCATGATGTTTATTCTCAATCCGTTCCTTTTTTTGTCCCAAAGACCGCGTTGACTGTGTTTTAATTCAGCTTCACTTGGCATATTTCAATAATCGGAATTTGGATGTGTGTGAATCGTTCTCGAATCTTCCACGGCCGAATCGCGAATAATCTAAGAATTGGAAATTTCGCACACAGATACATTTACAGGTGCAAGAAATTAAGAGTACGAGTAGCTGAAAAAAAATGTACTCAAGTAAAATAACAAAAGTACTTGCTTTAAAATTTACTTTACAAGTAAAAAGTAAAGTTGCACCGATACCAGTATCGGCAGGGGGCGCCGATCCGGCCCGAATTGGTGGTATCGGTATCGACGAGTACCAACATTTAGTGCGCCGATACCATTTACTGGCATCACTTGAACGCAAATGCACTGTCCTCCCTATGTGAGCTAACTTCCCAAATCCCGATGCATGACATCTATATATCTTTGTCTCCAAATTACCAAACGAAATTAACTCCTTCGTGTTCAATTTTAAGGATGTAAATTACACCGCATATCTGCGATGTTACATGCTGCTCATCTAACATGGCATTCACAAACAATTAGCATGCGTAAGCTAACGCCTGCTATTTAAGCGCCAATTGGATCAGAAAGGTTAAAACCGTGGGAGACTAAGCAAACTCATGGTGTCATGATGAACAATGAGTGGCAAATTAAGAGCAGCGTACTTCAAACTCGTCTTGTTTATGAAAGTCGATTGTCATATGTGTTGTGCAGTAATGAGCAGATGTGACTTCTGTGGCCAGAAAACACTCAAGCGGCGCAGCGCGCACACTAGACATCATCAAATAGCAACCTAGATGTCCTATGTTAGATCCCATGCTAACTCTCGCGCGCACACACTAGATATCATCAAATAGCAACCTAGATGTAAACATTAGATCCCATGCCATTAGCTGCGTGAGCCCAGAGCGACGCGTAGTCCATATACTACATTGATGAATTAGAAACCACCATGACTGAATGGAAGTTAAGCAGGCCAAATCAATCCATACCAGTGACTATAGATAATGCTGTAAATACTGTTAATTCAGTACATGTTACAGATGGACTCTGACCACAAATAGGATGTTTTGCTTATATGGTAAATATAGCTGCTAAGAGAGCCGCAGCAATCAACAGTGTGCCCCACTTTATAAAACAGTAAAGATTGTTCTCAGCAGTTATATACAAAATTTCTTTAGATCAGAAGTAAGCAGATAAATATTATGCACTAAAATGCTTTTTTATATGATGTTATTTTTGCTTGTTAGCAAATAAAAAAAAAAAAAAATAATGATAACAGTTGTATTTTCTGTTTCAGAGCATTAAATGTATTGAATTGTATCGAAAATTGTACCGAACCATGACTTAACTGTATCGTTGCATCCCTTATATATATATATTTATATGTGTATATATATATATATATATATATATATATATATGTGTGTGTGTGTATGTTTATTTTTTATTTTTTTTTTGCTAACAGAGTGGTATCGGAATGGTATCGGTATCGGCCGATACTGCACAGCCAGGTATCTGTATCGGTATCGGGCCCAAAAAATGGTATCAGTGCAACACTAGTAAAAAGTGGCAGTATTTTCTCCCAATGCAAAAATGTAGTATACGTCTATATTACAAGTTTTTTTTTTTTTTATATATATATATACGAACATGCATACATACCAGTATGAAGTGAATATTCAAAGAACCAGAAAATTCATTTTGTGCTCAGTTTTATTTAAAACTGTGCAGAATGGAAAAAAAACAAGCAATAAAATTGAATGCACTGTAAGCAGAAGCTTAAGCAGCTCAAAAACTCCAAAGCTTAGCTTAACCCTTTAAGGTCTGGGCCTATTTTGTCTGATTTTGCATGCCTTTGAAGTTGCCTTTATATTTCAAAGAAAGAATTGTTTACGATGGCCTGGTTATGTCCCTTTTTTTGTGACACCTTGAACTTCATGTCCAAACTGTTGTTTCCTTCACTGACCAATTATAAATCATCATTTTGGGCCCAAAAAGACCAAAAATTCCAAAATCGTTTTGTCAAAATTTTTCATATTGATGTCCAATTGACAACCAAACATGCGTAACGAACCGTTTTGAAACTTTGTAATATTTATTCAACATGTTAGGATGAACATTCAACCAAAAAAATTGAGAAAAAATTAGAATATTTGACAATTTAACAAACAACAGGTATAGCCATAGGCGTTTTTTGCCTTTATACATGCTCTAGTCAAAACAGGTTATATACAGCAGACCAAACAGTGAAGAACAGTGAAAAAATATATACCATCTAACACAAAAAGTGTTTAGAGGCCATCTCTTTATGAGTTTAGGTATTGCGGCCCATCACCTGATGAAAACTATGTACACACAATCAAGCTTCTTGAACACACATTTATATACACAAATTGAGAAGACTGATTGTGGGAAAAAAATATATATAACATTGGAAAAAAAAGTATTTTCAAAAATATTTACAATAAACAAGTAAAAAAAATTTCAGGCATGCCACTCCGAAAAGCATTTTCGTCCTGGAATTAGACACAGGGCTACATCACGCAGCCCACACTTCCATGGGGTGTCGGTCCTCTTTCCACCCTTCCATTTTCATTTCACTTTACTTTCATTGTCACTATAAATGTACATGAAAAAAAGTCAGTATTTATGAAAATAATAAAGTATAAAATAAAAATATATACAACAATAAATAATAATGGAAATCTATATGTATGACAATAGAAAGAATACCATAGCTGAATATGTGCTACATCCCTAATCTTCATATAGAAAGAAGGACCCTCGTGAGGAAAAGCGGCATGGAAAATGAATGAATGAATGAACACCACAAATTATAAATTCCTGCCTGTGATACACACAGTGCACGTACGACTTTGATCTGATATGCTCATTTTATTATTATATACACAAACACACACTTATATTGCATCAAAATTAACTTTGTCTTGCAATATCAAAAGAAACTTTAAAAAGAAACTTTTTCAGCATAAAAAAAAAAAAGTGAGTTGGATTACCTCTGCTCGTCGATGGCGTCACCTACATGTTCAAATCCGTCACTATCTTCACTCGAGGACTCTTCCGAAGAAGACGATGATGATGAATTTGGACCATCCTCTTCCTCAAGTTGATCAAAAAGCACAATTGCTTGCGCTAAATTTAGTTTTCCGTTCATTCTCAAAGTCACACAAAGTTGCTGCTCGATCCAAACGGCCGTCGCTCGCCACCTCGCTGCTTCAGAACACTCCTCCCTCTCGTTCGGTGGAACCTCGCACGGCAGTTATATTTATTTTTTTAAAAAATGCATTTTGTGTTTCCACTGTGACTTCGAAAGGGTTCGTTTGATTTGTGTTTTTTTCATGGAGCTTCCATTTTGAAAAAGGACAAGAAATGATGGAAATATAGACATAAACAAATGATCCATGCAGCGTTTTAATGTTTTTTTGAGAGGACAATAAAACTATAAAACTTAAATGACAATATCTCACGTTTTAGTTGGTCGATTGACTTCAAATAATAACGAGAGTAAACCGCAACTTCCGCACTTTAAAACGAGACCAACCAACGGCATGTGAGTGACGTAATCAAAACGTGAGGGCGCTTCAAAGACGACGTGCGCTGAGGACGCGCCGGCGCGTCCTTCGACTCTCAACGGTTAATAACGGATTGCAACCAACGATGCATACCGCCACTTATTGTACAAGAGTGTGGTGGTTTTAAGTGTCCAATATCTTATTCACCTGCCTAATCTTGCTTGTATTCGTGTTGCTGCGTCTAGTGCTCAGTTACAGTCTAGTTGCACGGGGCTTCTTGATTGAGCTGGAGGGCATGAAAACGAAACTATCAATTCACAATGAGAAAAAAATAAAAGTAACGTGTAACGCAGTTGACAATTTGAAAAATAGTGGAGTAAAAAGCACAGAAACCCACTGTAAAATGTAGTGAAGTAAACTACATATTTGTACTCAAGTGGGAGTCGGTGGATGGATGGATGGATGGACGGATGGACGGACGGACAAAAATTGCTTAAGTACAGTAACGAAGTCCACCACT
The DNA here is from genome assembly GCF_030265065.1 of Corythoichthys intestinalis. Lineage (NCBI taxonomy): Eukaryota > Metazoa > Chordata > Actinopteri > Syngnathiformes > Syngnathidae > Corythoichthys > Corythoichthys intestinalis. The sequence continues at coordinate 11,188,429 of NC_080415.1, read as the reverse complement.
GCGAACTTGCTATTTTCCCTATTCAGAACCAACATTTAATTTGTTTTATTCCCATTTACGATAGCCCCTTTCAAACACGCCGAAACACTGTGAGAATCGTGGGATTTAAACCGGATGCCCTAGTATGTGAACACAATTTTCCATGTCGACTGACAGAGATGTCGCGTTTTAGTATAATTCCTGTGAAAGTCGCGGGACAAGGCTTATTTAAAAGCAAGCATTAAATTCCTGTGTCACAGCACGATGGCTGATGACGTAAATATCATGGCGGGCCAATCGTCACTTCCGCTTTCTTCGTAGTAAGACGAAAAGCAGTGAACAAAAATCGCATTTCTCTACACAGCAAGCTGGAAATAGCTAAACTGAAAACATAACAAAATTAAATTGCTACTGGATCGTAGAGTTGAGAAAGAGAGTCCATCGTCCATCTTTGGAAATGTGTGGTTTATTTTGTTGCCAATCACATCTGTGGAAACAAGGTTGTACCTCAAAGCATAAAACAATGAAGGGATGCATTCAAGGGTTTATTAACTCATTCACTCCCAGCCATTTTCACCGGAGCAACCCCCTTCGCTCCTGGCCGTTTTATTGGATTTTGACTGATTTTGCAAGCCCCAGAGAAAAATCTGTTCTATTGCTATATAAACATGGAACCCACCAAAAGAAAGATTAGACTCTTCTTTTAGCAGGAAAAAAAGTAAGTTCCAATCTTTTTCCATTCTTTTGATATCAGCATTAGAAAATAGCTTAGTTTGAGCAATTTTCCAATTTCTGATGAAAAAACAGTAATTGAGCTTTTTGTAAAGGCATTACATTTCAAACATTAGTTTTTTGCTTTTGTGACATCCCAATCATCTGAATAATGTTTTCCTTCTAAGAAATAACATAAACAACAAGCTTTTGATTGCAAAGTAGCTATTTATTTACACATAACTAAACTATTGAACTGAGAGATGATGCTGTTGTGGCTGCGGCTGTATCGGCAGATGGGGTAAATTTTTCCCCTCATCACCACCTGTCTGTCTCATCAAGATAGATTTTTTAAAATCTTTCTTTTGTAGTGACCACTACCTCATAACAGAATTCACCTAGGGAACTTGCGTGGGGCATGTGCCTTGTGTTTACATCGTTCTCCACATTTTTCTCACGCTTCTTGCTTCTTCCAACTTCCGTTTCCTGACTATTTCTCTTCATTCATTTCCTTTCATGGTCCGATATGAGTTATTACCAAATGCACTACTACCCTCCAGTGGTCAGTTTTATTGCTTTAAAATGGATTTTGAGCGTTGTGCTTTGGAGCGAACTTGCATCAGAACCTAGAGATGTCTGTTGTGGGGGGAAAAAAAGACGTTTAAATACGTTTTTGGGACACTGAAACAATTAAAAATACAACGTATTTGTACGTTTTTGGGAGCAAATGAGTTAAATACAAACGAAAATGCACACCATCTCAGAAAAGGGGGAACAACACAATGGGTCCGTGACAGTAGGTCGACGGGGATCAATAATACTAACCGAAGCGGTAGCCAGAGAGACAATAAGATAACAAAACAAATGCACTCAAATACCAGCACAAAGTAGGGGATTTCAAAACAAGGGCTGCATAGGTATCAATAGCACCCAGCAAGTTAATATCTCGGCACCCTTGGATCGCCTGGGTTTAAAAACAGTCTTGATGATCTTTAATTGGCTACAGTTACGACGTCGGAAATGCTCCCCCTGAAAACAAAACACGATTTATCAACATTGTGACAGCCGATGCCGACCAAAAATCATGTAATGTCCGGGTTATAAAATTGCCCTCCCCGCACAGAGAGCGCCAGTGGGCAACACGGGAAAAGTGTGTGAAAGTGTCCAACCCGCGTAATTCTCAAGACATCTCTACATGTGTGAAAGCAATGACGCGAGTAAATCCCGAGCCACCTTACATGGGAATTTCCCGGGATGTGTGTGTGTGAAAAGGGCTTATTATGCATTTTCCAAATCCCAGAATTTCGCAACTCCTGTTTTTGCTTCTACAGGTATACTATCCTGTTCGCCACCATTTGGTGCAGCACATGATCAGTGCAATGCAGCGTCTGGGCTTTACCCCCACTGTGACCATTGAGCATAGGAAACTGGCTGTGGACTTGGCCGAGGTGGTCATCAAATGGGAGCTGCAAAGGATCAAAGACCAATTGGTATAATCCTGCACATTTAGAATTTCGCATACAGTAGTACACCGTGACAAATTTTTTGTTTTTTCTTGTTCTGTGAACCATATTACATATCCATCTCTTCTGTTTTGTCCTGCCAGCCTGAATCCGAGGGAGAAGTTGGGTCCAGTGGTGAAGGAACAAGTGGCACTGTAAAAGTAGGACTCTCCACAGACAGTGCCACTCCTGGACAAGATGCGAAAAGATTTCGTACAGCAGCTGGAACGGCCTCTACAGTGAGCTAATTCAACATTTTACTACTTGTTGATGCCACACCTAAGTTTAGCAATTACTTCTAACTTTAATGCCCTCCAGCTTTACTGTTTCAAAAATGATTAGTTTCATTAGTTTAGTCTTTTTCTGAAGTGTTAAAAATGACAGCTGTCATCACATGTTTCTTGGGCAATTTCTGTCACTTATATTTAATTTTGAACATGTCAGAACAATCAATTGTGCTGTAGTAATGTAAACATATTTTCAGTTCACGAGTTTTTGGTGCAGTTTATTGTAATTCGGGTCTTGGGTGTGATAGATCCCATCCCAAACTACTTGAGGCATATAACGCACTGCTGTCTGGGAATTAATATGCATCTTATTGTTAAAGGAAAACTGTTATTGTTTGTTTTTAGGTGTTTGGTCGCACTCAGTCCATGCCAGGCACAGAGACAATGCTCAGTAAACCTGTTGACAAACAACATACGGATACTGTGGTCAACTTCCTCATCCGAATTGCATGCCAGGTAACACCTCCTACACATAAACATACTGGTAATAGAGAGGATTGTATGTCTTTTTATATAACCAGCACACTGCACATTGATTTATTACATCAATAGACAGAATCTGCCCATTTTTTGTTTTTTCGGAGGATCGTGATGGTAAATTGAACCCCAAAAAATGTGAGTGATGATAATAAACCAGGAATACACAAGGCTCTTGGTTGGCAGAGTTTCATTGTCAGCCGTCAGCCTTGAACTGGCGTACTGTAGAATGATAGTTCTGATAGCAAGGCGGTGTCTATACAACTGTCACACTCCTTGTCACATAAATGAAATGCTCCCTAATACCGACATTCTTCCCTCTACAATCTCTCCTTGACCTGTGTGATTTCTCTCATCACCGGGAAGCCATAGCGATATTGGAAGATGAAGACTCTTCGTCAATTGCAATGATATGTGTCCAAGACCTTCTTATATAACCCTTCCTTCTCACGTTCAGGTGAACGACAGCACCAATGTCGCCGGTTCTCCGGGGGAGCTGCTTTCTCGTCGCTGCGTTAGCCTGATGAAGACTGTCCTCAGGCCTGATATGTGGCCTCGCGCCGAGCTCAAACTACAGTGGTTTGACAGGCTGCTCATGACTGTGGTGAGAAGCCGCTTGCTGTATTTTGACAATAACTTGATTGGATTATGAACTTGTAATGTTTCCGCCATGCAAGCTTTCTTTACACCAATGTTGTTTTTGGCAGCCCATTTATTTTTTTGTTTTAGTCTTTTGGATAAAAATACTTGTTAGTCTTAGTCATATTTTAGTCATTTCAAAATTTGTTTGTCTTCATCTAGTTTTAGTCGACCAAATGTCATACAAATTTCAGGTAACACTTTACAATAAGGGTCCCTTGATTAACATTAGTTAATGCATTTTTAGACAATAACTAATGTTAGGTAGCATTACAATGAATAATATAATTGCTTATCTAACATTTATTCATATATTAATTAACATGAGTTAATGCATTAGCTAATGCATTAGTTAATGCATAACCAGACAATAACTAATGGTTGGGGGGGAGGCTTAAGCATTTATAATTTCTTAGTTAAGGGACACATGTGCTATAGTTTACAATAAGGGTCCAAAAAACATTCAATAATGGTTAATTAAGGTTAAGTAATACTTATTAGGTACGTTCACGTGAAATAATACCATACTTAAGGTTAGGTTAGCAGCACCCAAGGACTCACAGAGCTATGTTTCTCATTTTAAAATAACATAATCACTTACTAGTACCAGTATACATTAATAACTATTTATTAATGCACTAATGTATATGTGAATTAATGTTAAGTAATATATTATACATATTATATATTATAACCTAACCTTAAGTATGGTATTATTTCACGTGAACGTACCTCATAAGTATTACTTAACCTTAATTAACCATTACTGAATGTTTTTTGGACCCTTATTGTAAAGTGTAGCACACATATCCCTTAACTAAGAAATTATAAATGCTTAAGTTAACAAACTGTAACCCTAAACACAAACCCTATAAAGGCCTATATATTTTTTTAATTTTACCAAACTATTAGTTACTGTCTGGTTATGCATTAACTAATGCATTAACTAATGCCTTAGCTCATGTTAATTAATATATTAATAAATGTTAGATAAGGGATTAAATGAATTATTGTAATGTTACTTAAACATGAGTTATTGTCTAAAAATGCATTAACTAATGTTAATTAAGGGACCCTTATTTTAAAGTGTTACCAAATTTCTTCTAGTTTTAGTCGACAATTACTCAAAATGTTTTGTTTTGTTTCGTCAATTTTGAATGAACATAGACAGACGAGCACATATTGCAGCGTCTCCAAGGACAACGCCAACTTGGTGATGATATACACTCATCAGGAAAGGCAATACATCAATTTTAGTTAAACCCACCTTGAAGCCATGGACTGTATGTAAAAAAAAAAAAAAAAAAAAAAAAAAACAATGGTTCCGAGCATTTAACATTGGGAAGTCTGGGATTTTTTTGTTGTTGCTATTTTTAGAGTCTAGCCAGAAGTTGCAAACATTCAGTATTTCACAGTAATTGCTCATTTACAAAGCAAAAAAAACTGAACTGAGCTATTAGCTAAATGCCATTTTGCCAACTGGCTCTCCTCTAGACTTTGGCCAGTATTTTAGGAGGACGTTCGCAATTCTGAAGCTAATGCTAATGCGTATGCTATGCTAACGCAAGGAATTACATTTAGCGTCTGATGATCACTCAGCACAGACCTTTAAAGGCTAAAGTAGCATGTCATATTCTCTCTTGCAAAGATAAAAAAAACAAATCTTACCGTGTTTCCAGACAGGCAAGATGGAGCACAGCCTAGCTTTAGACTCCAGTGAGGAGAGTGAGGGAGAGGCGTAGCACATCTCACATGAGTGACATGATCCATACACTGCTACGATGCAAGCCGACCTACTCCACGTACAATATGGAAATATCACGCTTTGTGAACATATGGCAGAAATGATGTCGCATTTTCGTCTTATCAGACGAAAACAGGCATTTACCTCATTATGTTCTCGTCTTGCAAGCCACGTTTTTAAGCTCGTCATCGTCATGAAAGAATTGCTCGTCGATGAAATATTTTCGTTATCATTGTTGCATTGTTGTATCATCGTTTCCACCGCTCACTTTGCCGAAAAGTCTGATCCAAAATACTGTTATGCCCTGGATTAGTGGAAGAAGAGGAGTCGGTTTTGCCTTAACCATTTTATTGTAGCAACAAGAGTAAAGAAAAACAATTACAAAATAACAGCGGGCTGCCACAGCGTGCAACAGCTATCTCGCCTGTTCTCCGATTCTTGCTACTCGCTTTCCTCTATGTCACAGCTCCCCAGTCCGATCGTCTCTTAAGGGGGCCGCGTGTAGTTACGGACATTACAATATACAATTAATAGGTTGCCGCTGAACCCTTCAGTTAGTTTGAAACGGCCTTTAAAAAAACTCATTTGCAAGGCGTGGCGACTTTTATTTTGATGTGGCAGTGCGCCACAATCTTTTACTTGTAGGGGAAACCTTCCGATATGAACAATAGTGAAGGCTATGGGTAGTGTCTCGGTCAGGACCCTAAATGGGTGTCAAGTTTATTTTGGGTTTCCATTTCCACGTGTCAGTGAAGTGCTATAGACAGACGGCAGTTTTGCTGGAAATGTCCTCCATGTTCAATTGTTTTAGTTAACAGAATGTTAGTGTTATAGTCAGGGGTGCACATAAGTGGTCCGCATGCGCGCATGCATACTGGACGTAGACAAACGCGCTGGCCCTCAACGGCTTAGATACGGTTTTGCGTACCGATGGCTGACCACTGTATTTGCAGCGGACACGAGAAAATAACTTCTCAAAATGTCGAAGAGGCAGGCCACACTGAGTAATTACTTCCGTGTTCCCCCACCCCCGTCAAAAGACCGATAGACAACAGAGACGTCACCGGAGCTACCGAAAAAAAGGACTTTTGCTGAAAAGTGGCTACAGGATGTACCATGGTTAGAAGCAAATGATGCTCGCACGGAAATGCGGTACAAAATGTGCCTTGAGAATCCCAATGTCGCCGATAAGAGCAGCGCATTTTATGTTGGGTCAAAGAATTTCAGCCATCCAAACTTTGAAAAGCACGAAAAAACAGAGCGCATGTGGCAATTACGCAAAATATCGATGTCAAACAGGACCCCACTCGCCCTATGGACAAGTGGCGGAATAAAGGTAATGAACAGCGAAATGCACTGACAAACGTGTTTTTGCTCGCATTTTACAAAGCTAAACATGCACGTTCAATGAGGTCTTATGAGCAGGACATCCCACTTTTTAAAAGGCTTGGAGTTAATGTGGGAGCCGCATAATGCCCTTTATTTTGAATAGGTGCTTTTTATTTCTTTACATTTCACTTCAAAGTAATGGCAATTTTGTTGTGCCAGTTGATTTTAATCAAGCATTAATTGTTAATATAATTAATTAAAGTTAATTGGCTCCAAGTGAAGCTTGTCATAAATTTATCGCATCGGGCGGGTCGGCTCTCAAGCTCAATGAGGACCAAGTCACATCTCCAGGTCCTCCTCTGAGAACCTGGGCAAAAAAATTATGTGCACCCCTGGTTATAGAGTTTTAATAAGGTTGCATACCAAGGGTGAACCTGATTTCTCTGATAAATGGAGCTGAAAAACCATTTATTAGCGTAATTGTCTGAGAACATATGCTTGTATCTATTGTTGTCGTGAGGTTTGTATAGATAATTTATTACTTCAGTGAAGGAAATTAAAACGTCAAAGCAGAAATATTTCCACATAAACACTCATATCAATAATATAGTACAACCGACATTAGGAGTTAGTTACTCCTACCTCGAAGGACTGCAAAAGTTTACATGTCACAACTGATGTTCTTTTTGGTTTATATGCAAATGCCTAAGTCCTTTGTCTGTTATCGGTTTTCTGCAAAGTGAGGCGACAACTGCCTTAATGACAAAATAATGACAGTGGCAAGATAACTAAAGTCTGCCCGTGTTGGCCTGGGACTTCACCAACCTATCCTTTGTGTCTCAAACACTGTCCTTGCCTGCTGTATCACTGGCTTGTGAGCCTCTGCATCCACCCTTACCTGCACCCTTTTCTTCCCAGTCCCTCATCACAACCTTCTCATGTCGTCATCTCGGCTTCTGTTTTCACTTTGTCTCCCTTATCTGTAGCTCTCCTCTGTCTTTACTCATCGCTCTGGTCTGATTCGCAACCAGAGACAAGACAAGGTTATCACCGTACCCCGGCGTTATCCCATATTTTCTTTGTACTCCTGCGGGGATCTCTGCATTAGCTGTACTGCTCTCTCTCTGACTTTGCACATTCTATACTTGTCAAGCACATTGTCCAATTTTTATGCAAATGCTCTGACAAACGAAGGTCTATGTAGGTCTTATTGAGACAATACACAATTCTGTCTTTTGGGGAGTGTGCAGTACTTGTCCAACAGGTTAATGAGCATTGCCCTACATCAGATTAGCTTTTACTATCACACCATATTGGCATGCCAGTGGTTGTAGGACAAGAATGGGCTAATATGAAAGGCCCTGAGGGAAGAGCCATGTATGCAATTACGATTGCACATACACGCTATATGCGCGTCTAGAAAAATCATCTGTTTCAGTCACTTCGTCCAAGATCAATACCACCCTAATTTCTACCTAAAGCCCTATCAGAAGGGTCACCTTGTTTAAGTCAAGATTAGCGCCATGGATCTGTTTTAGATTATTTAGATTATTGGCCTTGTCATCTTTGTGCACTGTAATTACTCCCGGTATTTTGACCAAACTACACCTGTATGTGGGTCAATTGATCTTTGTTTTAGTACAAATCACTTTTTCTGAGATTGATACCCCTGTGTCACACTATTGATTCTGGAGTTGTCTTGAGTTTGTATTTAAGAGGATAATTAGCGATACTGATGAACAAAAGCACTTGGACACCTTGCCTGGAAGTGGAAGTAATAGGGTGGTCATCAATGTATTTGCAGTCATCTCATTCTGGAAAAAGTTTCTTCATTGTTACTTTACTATCATACTGTTGGTGATGGGAATATCGCAAATGGTTATGGCTAGGAGTCCAGGATTGTTGCTATGCAATATAATGGCTGTGGGCAAAAAGGGGCTCTTGAAGTGTTCACTGGTAGAAGAAGATGTACTGTACCAGTTTTTGGCAGCCTTTTAATTTTCGTTTCAGTATTTTAGACGATTATACTTATTACTCTTAGTCAAATTTTAGTCATCTAAAAATGTTTGTCTTCGTGTAGTTTTTGTTGACGAAAACTCGACTAAATTTGTTCTAGTTTTATTGGACGTTTACTAAAAATGTTTTCTTCTGTAAAATTCTATTCCAAAAATAAAGGTTTCCAACTACCGTATTGACCCGAATATAAGACGGCCCTGATTATAAGACGACCCTCTCTTTTTCAAGACTCAAGTTTGAAAAAAGACTTTTTGAACACCAAATTAATTTTTATACAGAAAATAATTACAGTACATCCGAAACAAATGATTACAATAATATATTTGAGAGAAAAGCATGTTATTTTGCCTCATTCAAATCTTAATATCTGAACTTTTAAAAATGTAAACTAAAGTGCAATCACATTCATAAATGAATGGCTTCTGGTTTTTGAAATGTAAATAAACCAATCTATTGTGATAAAACAACAAAATTGCAATAACTGCATTAACCATCAAAGTGAAGTCTAACTGTAACTTTAGTCTTGAAAAAAATCTGAATAAGGAAAAACATTGCAATAAAATAATGCAAGCTGGTTAAACTTGAGATTAGCTGAGATCTGTCATGACAGAACACCGCTTCAATGATATCTGGCGCCATCTAACGTCGTGAATGGGTATAATGTCTAAATATAAGACAACCCCCACTTCTTATTTCAATGCAAAAAACACCGTCGTATATTTGGGCCAATACGGTATCTCCAATGAAAATTGACAGATGCGCACATATTGTAGCGTCTACAAGGACGACGCCAACTTCCTGATAATACACACTCAGCAGGAAAACAGTACATTATTTTCAATGAATCATGCCCACATGGACGCTACAAACGGTTTGTAAAAAGAGGACACTCGCCGTTAGCATTAGCCTAATGCTAACGCGAAGAAGACTGCAATGTTAACGCTACGAGTTACATTTCGTGTGTGATCACTCAGCACAGACCTTTAAAGTGCCTGTGACACGATTAAAAAAATCCTAAATAGCATTATTATATGAATTAATCATATTTTGAGACGATTCGACTATATACAACAATTTGGCAAAGCGCAGATGACGAGAAATTAGTCTTTTAATCTGCTGTTTAGCCACGCCGGTCATTATAACGCTCTAGCGGCTCCATCTGGGTGATGACTTCAGCAGTGTAACTATTTCAGCCCAATGGGGAAGATTCAGAACGAGGAAAATACAATAGAGAGCAGCAAAATATCTTTTTTTTTTTTTTTCTCTCCAGCATTTTTACAAGATATTCTTTTTATCTAAGTATTTTTCCCCAATTGCTAAATAAATTGTATTATGACAAATAAGTCTTATGCTAAATGAAATATGAAATAATCAAAATAAATTCATTAAATAATGACAGGGCTAAATTACTGCATAACGGTCAAAACTGCCGACTTCTTACACCCCCTGAACGGTATTTTATTCCACCAGAGTCCGGCTCTTGTCATTTCGGAGGAAAGAGCTAGGCTACATGCTAACCCGAACCGAGTGGCTTTTTTTTTTTTTTTTTTTTTAAGTTTTTTTCTCGCCTTTCAAAAACGAAAAATCACACAAAACTACCCCGACCCATGTCACACATGGTGGCGGGGTTGATTGTCTTCACCGATCGGCCAGCCCCTGGCAACGAGCATGTTTCGGCCAAGATAAGAAAACAAATCTTACGGTGTGTGCGTGTCTGGAAGCCTGGAGACTGGAGAGCAGCAGCATCACATGGGTGACACAACCAGACATTGCTACAGTGCAAGCTAACCCATTAAATGTCACACATTGTGAACATGTGACGCAAAATATTACGCTTTTTTGTTTCGTCAGACGAAAACTGTGATGAGGCTTGTTATGTCTTAGCCTCCTAAAACACATTTTTAGCTTGTTATTGTCTCGTCATCATCATAAAAAAAGTCTGTTTCACAGACAACTTTTATAAAGTTGTGCCTGAATGTTTTACCTCATTCATTTTTCAGTATTTCTGAGCGTTCACACTGTCCTTTCAGGAGCAGCCAGCTCAGGCTAACATCTCTAACATCTGCACTGGATTGGAGATTCTCTGTTTCCTGTTGACAGTGCTGCTATCACCTGCTATTCTGTCCCACTTCAAGCCCCTCCAGAGGGGCATTGCCGCCTGTATGACCTGCGGCAACACCAAAGTCCTGCGTGCAGTTCACTCTCTCCTCTCTCGCCTTATGAGCATTTTTCCCACTGAGCCTAGTAAGTTGCCAAACACTTAGACTTTTAAATTCCAACCGAGCAAAAGCACAGCTTACGATTTAATGTTGAAAGTCAAACATTGCGCCTTATCTCATCTTATTCCAGGCACGTCCAACGTGGCATCAAAGTATGAGGAGCTGGAATGTTTGTATGCAGCCGTGGGCAAGGTCATCTATGAGGGACTTACAAACTATGAAAAAGCCACAAGCAACACCAATCCCACACAGCTCTTCGGTAAGACTGACTCTTACTGACTACTCTTGAGTGTATACAGTATAAACACATTAATTTTTAAATATTTTTCACCTGCAAAACAAAGAAACTTCCCAGTCAGTTAACGCAGTGAGACTGGTGAGTAGGTCGTAAAAATGCAAGATTAGTGGCTCACATCTGATGACTTGAAATAAAGCCCAGAATCCAGACATTTCGGAAAGGTTGTACTCAGAAAAATTACTGCTTTGTCAATTCCATCCAGCATGACTGTTATGTTTTTTACCATGTCCGAGATACACAAATGTTAAATCTAGGCACTATTCTGAAACAGCACAGCAAAATGAGTCACAGTGACCACTCATTTATTATTCATTTTTATTCAGAAATAATAGATTTCCCAAATTGTTTGACTTTAAACAATTTCTTTTTGGGGTAGGAGTATTTCACTAGCTTTAGATAATATTCTTAAACAACTCGAAATCCTCAAAATGTGAAATAACAGGCACTGCACTTGCAGCCACTTTATAATGTAGGCTGTAATGCATTCGTACTGCATGCACTATTTGTGTTTTTTCTCAGTAGCAGTACATAAAAAAGTAAGCAAAAGTATCTGGGGTTAAATTGTCACTTTGTATTGAACCAAATCGGATAGAGTAGTTTACTATATTGTCCCTAAACTGGACCACAGACTTTGCCTGGTACACCAGACTCACCGCTGTTCCAGCTGTTGAGTCTGGCCACCATTCAGTGGATACAATTTCCAGGGTGGAGCAAGCCACAGCAAACAGACAGCGGAGTGGACCAATCAGCGACGGGCATATGTGACGTTAGTAAAACGACGAGGGCAGGACGAGAGACTTGCGCGCGGAAGTAAACATACGAGGAGAGCTCAGTTTATTCAACATGGCTAGTAGAGCTGGGAATCTCTGGGTTGTTTTGTACATTAGTTCCAAAATTGTTCAAAAATACTCTCAGGCTAAACCACACTACTATTTCAGTATCAAGTTAACATATAGCAGTAAACAAATATACAAAAATAACATAAAATAAAAAACTCCGGTCCCCATTCTGCATCAGCAGCTTTAAACTACATTTAATTAATTTAATGTTGTGAATCAACCGTTAAATTTGTTAAAATTGCTCCCGTTATTCCATAATTTCCCTTTTGTCTACTTTCGACATGTGAAAGTTTTAAAACTATTTTAAAGATAGATTCAAGTCAATATTTTACCGATTTAGGAGTATTTTAGATAAAAAGTTAATTAGGTTTGCTTGGAAGGTTCGCTACAACAGCCTTGCAGGGAAGTGTACTGCTTTAAGATGGCGGCCGTTTATAACGCCCGCATCTAGCTTTTTGTAGATGTGCTGCTAACACTACCAAATTTATATTGCATCTAGTCCTATATAAATGATATCCACCGTAACACTATATTGTACTTGTAGCAGCTTTTCGGCGGCAGTCAGGTATGTTGTTGTGTTTTTTTATCTCATTGCATGAGTTGAGCTAGAGCCGTGAGTTGAGCATTGGCATTACCCGAGGGGCCGGGTAATGGGAAGCATGATGTTTAGCTACTCTCGCTCCGTTCCGTCCCGAAGACCGCGCGGCGCGCTGTGTTGTGTACTTCCGCTTTACTTCGCATATTTCAATAATCGGAATTTGGATGTTTGTGAATCACTCTCGAATCTTCCACGGCCGAATCGCGAATAATCTAAGAATCGGAAATTTTGCACACCTCTAATGGCTAGCGCGAGACAGACTGTTGTCACTTGCCACGTTTACATGGAGCCAAATATTCCAATTACAATCGGAATATTTGTTCAAACCGAATAAATGTGTTCCATATAAACACCTCATTTGGAATGAACAGGCCCAAACCGAATGGAATTTCATTCAGATTCACAGGGGTGGAATATTCCTTTTCCCAAACCGATTGAAGTAAAATTATATCATGTAAACAGGGAAGCGGAATGGTGTCTGGTTGCGTTCTTTCTGCACATGCTCCGTACTGACGTGGTGACGTCACTTTGTGACGTAAGTAACGTAACTTGCAACATGGCTTCCAAGCACAGCGCACCTAATTGGAGTCCGGCAGAAAGATTGTTTTTAATTCAAACTTTAAAAGAATTGAATATAATTGCTCGCTTAGACGGGCGTAAAACGAGGAACAGTGAACTATTTAAAAAAGTTCACGAGAGGTTACACGAAGCCGGAATAGACCGGAGCGTTGACCAGATTAGAAACCGGTGGAAAACCGGCTACTACAAGGCAAAAGAGCAAAACAGCAGAAGCGGATACGACCCCACAAACACAACAAGTGGGTTAAAGTTAAAACAGCAGCACTCCGACGATCGATCTCCATGTTTTGCAACGTGACGCTTTGTTTTGATTAATCTGCACATGTCAGACGGCAGTTGTCAAACGTCCTTTCGGAATAAAAGCAGTCACATGTAAACGCTGGATCGGAATAGATGAAGTGACATGTAAACAGCTGATCTGAAATTTCCATTCGGAATGATTTGAATCGGTATGAATAAAAGTCAGCATGTAAACGTGGCTAATGACTCGTGTCGATGTGTTTTTGGTAATTTAAAACTGATTTTACCGGTGATTGGAACATATTCTCGGCTTTCCCGTTTACCATCTGTGTTGTTGTGGAGACGACTTTCGACGCGCAAGAGTGACGTTGCTCGTTAAGAACACGTCACGCAAATAAACGAATCTGATTTGTCGATTGATTTTGTACCTGCTCGAGAGGCCGTTAATGGGCTGGGTTACGGACTTTTCTCTCAGTGTTTGAAAAATACAGGGAGAACAGTCTGGCCGTGCCAGGCAACCACAGACTATGAATCAAATTGTTTTTTGAGTGAAAAATTCGCACCATTATGCTTCGGAATTGTTAATGAGAAGAGACCATATGCACTAATGGTGCATAAATAAAACGAACAATAAATGAAAAGTAATGAATTATTAACTTATTATATATAAAACTAATATTAGTTACTACCTCACCTGAAAGAAATAGTCACTAAAAGCAAATAAACACATAATGAATAAATCTGCACAAAGCCCAGCACAGTGCATTTTGGGAACTACAGCATCCCCTTCATCTGATACATGCGTCACACAGCAAGCAGATGTATTATATAATATAATAATAATATAATTTTCGGACTATAAGCCGCTACTTTTTCCCTTCCTTTTGAATCCTGCGGCTTATAGTCCAGTGGGGCTTATTTGTTGATTTATTTGGGTTCATAGGTAATACTTTATTTGATGGCGGCGTCATAAGGCTGCCATAACACCGTCATAATTATGACATGACAATATCATGGGCATTAATGAATGCAGATGTCATTAAGTGTCATCTGGCAAATTATGTCACTAACTTCCTTTATGTCAGATCTTTGACATCCATTCAAATGTTAGATAATTTGCCGAATGACACAAAATGATTACTGTCATAAGCATTCATTAATGCTCATGGCAGTGTCATGTCATAATTATGAAGGTTGTATGATAGTCTTTTGGCGCCACTGTCAAATAAATAACATGTTACCAAATTCCATAACTAGCAATTAATGAAACAACTAGAACAGTAACTGAAAATATAATTAGCACAGAACATGAATTATCGGTTGCGCTGCAATGCATGCTATGAAATGGTGGTTGATTCGGTCTTATGATGCTGCTCTCAAATAAAGTGTTACTGTTTAATATCTTTTGGTGTAAATATCCCATAATACAGTGAGGACAGCTGCGGCTTATAGTCCAGTTCGACTTGTCTATGACCAAATGCTGTTTTCATGTTAAATTTGGTGGGTGGCGGCTTATAGTCAGATGAGCCTTATAGTCCGAAAATTACAGTACTTGAGTAACTTTTTGAGAAAAATGTACTTCTAAGAGTAGTTTGCCACGCCATACTTTTTACTTTTACTTGAGTAGATTTGTGAAGAAAAAATTCTACTCTTACGCCGCTATTTTTGGCTACACTAGTGATTACAATTTTCCTCTTTATTGTAAATATTAGAATTTACTTTTTTTCAACCACTATCACCAATGAGACGTCGCAATAATAATCGCATGACTCCATTATACCAATCAGAGTCAAGCTTGCCGTTCTATGAACACGTCAGCCTGTTCAATCACACAGCCTCTGTAAAGCACCGTAAAAAATATATATTTGAAATAGCCTGCCGCAGTCAACATGACTCAAAGCACAGATTTTAATATCCCTACCAGTTTTTATTTGACACGGATGCGACCCTCGTGAGGAAAAAGCGGCATGGAAAATGAATGAATGAATGAATGACCACGGAAACCCGGAGATATGAGCCTTTTAGTTTAAAATAGGGAATCTTTTCCCCACTAGAGGGCACTCATGGTTTTTGGACGAATAATGCGTAATTTCTGTTGATTTTTTTTTCTCGCGGAATTCAATTTTTTTGTTGTTGTTGTATTTCTTTGACTTAATATGGTTATGGTATGTTATAGTACACTATAGGGCTGCTTATTTTAGTAGTCAATTAATCGATGAACTAGTTAGTTCGAATAATCGAGTAACCGGATAAGGAACATAAAAAATTGAAATAAGTGAGCTGTGCATCAAACGATTTAAAAAAATTAAATTAATGCTCTTAACAAATGGTTCAAACAAATATTCCCACAAGAAACGGCTAAGTATACCTATAAACTAAATTACGAATGCATGAAAAAAACATTAGCTCAGAAAAAAAAATAACTTAGCTTATGTTGGTCTTAACAGGAAGCAGCTGGAGTCATCCATGTGAAATGAGTTGTGTCATATTCACTGTTGCCACTAGAGGGCAGTGTATCCACCCAAATCAATCAAACTAAATGCAAACACTTTCAAAAGAAACCATGACAACGCCACTTTAATGAAACGAATACTCAAAGCGGCAAAATTTAATTTGAATCTTTTTTCTAATCGAATTACTCGAGATAATCGATTTATCGTTGCAGCACCAGTACAGTATAATAATATTTCATATAGATAACTTTGTGCTGAGAAAAAAATGGACCATTTTTAGAAAAAAAATCAAGCATCTTAAGCAGTTACTCACATTGTTACTCATTACTTCAGTATTCTATTCACTAAATACTTTTTTACTTGTACTTGAGTACATTTTACTTGAGTAATATTATTTTGAAGTAACGCTACTCGTACTTCAGTAAACTTTTTGGCTCCTCTATCCACTTCTGGCTACGAGTTATATCAAGTGTGTGATGATCACTCAGGACAGACCTTTAAAAAGGCTAAAGTAACATTGCATATTCTCTTTTGCGAAGATAAGAAACAAATCTGACCTACACATGTTTTGAAACAAGTCTGGAGAGGACACCGGTGGGGGTGGGGCTTGGCGCAACACGTCACATGAGTGACAGAACTAAACACTGTTACGAAGCACAAATGCAGGCTAACTACTAGTACGATAAGAAAATGTCACATATTGGTAGCATATGATGGAAACTATGGCGCACTTTCGTCCCGTCAGACGAAAACTGGCATTCGGGTAGTAACACGTTACATTTACTCCATTACATTTACTTGAGAAACTGTTTTAGGAAAATGTACTAAGAGTAGTTTTGCCACGCCATACTTTTGACTTTTACTTGAGTAGATTTGTGAAGAAGAAACACTACTTTTACTCCGCTATTTTGTGGTACACTAGTCTACATTTTTCCTCACTATTCTACCTACGTATTAGTTTACTTTTTTATTTTTGCCTATGATGCCAACAGTAGCGCTACCAGTTTCACCAATAATACATTGCAACAATAATCACATGACTCCATTATACCAAGCAGACTCAAACTTGCCGTTCTATGATCAAGCCAGCCTGTTCAATCACGTGGCTTCTTTAAAGCACTCTGTCTCCCAGTTTTTATTTGGCACCGATTGACCATAGAAAACCAGAGATATAATCCTATTAATTTCACAATATGAACTGTGATGGAACTATTTAAACTAGGAACTATTTCTCCACTAGATGGCACTATCATAAGCAGTTACTCACAATGTTACGCATTACTTGAATATTCTGTTCATCAAATACTTTTTTACTTGAGTACATTTTTAAGTGACTACTTTGACTTTTACTTGAGTAATATTATTTAGAAGTAACACTACTCTTACTTGAGTAAAATGTTTGGCTACTCTACCCACCTCCGCACTGCGGTAATATTTTTGTCTACATGCATGCACTCTATTCATATCATGTAGCAAATGAAAATGAGAAAAGGGAGATGTGGTTTTGAACACTTTACGATTTTTTTTAATGGTCATTGAACTAGTGCTGCAACGATTAATTGATTACCTAGAGTAATATGCTTAGAAAAAGTTTGGAATCAAATTTTGCTGCTCCGAATATTTGTTTAATTAGAGTCGTGTTGTAATGGTTTCTTTTGAAAGTGTTTGCATTTAATTTTATTGATTTGGGTGGATACACTGCCCTCTAGTGACAACAGTGACTATGACTTGATTAACATGGCTGAATCCAGGTGCCCCCTGTTAAGACCAACATTTTTGTGTGCGCTAAAATGTGTTTTTACGAATTCGTAATTTAGTTTATTGGTAACATTAGTCGTTATTTTGTGGGAATATGTGTTTGAGCGATTTTTTTAAGGGCGTTGTCAAAAAACATTAGCATTTAATAGCATTTAAGCTAGCGGACATTTGCTATCAAAGTTTGCCAACAGTTCTCTTGTTGTACTAAGGTCCTAATTTATTTTTGTTTAAACTGTTTGAGGCTAAGCTCAGGTATTTCAATTGAATTTATTTTTAAATGCAAGTGCAGTCGTGCATAGTTTAAAGAAACACTCGGGAATTTTATTTTGTATTCGCATTTAATGCTCTTTAGAAAGTGCAATTTTAGCAAGCCTTTGTTTTACATCCAAAATTTATTCTGCAACGCAATAAATGTTCATAATCCGATTACTCGATTATTCAAACTAACTAACTTCTTGATAGATTAATCGACTGCTAAAATAATCGATAGCTGCAGCCCTAAATTGAACTCTGAAGAGGGAAAGTTTAATGAGGAATTGTCATTTTCGAAAGTTTTGACCTTGGGTAACATTTTTGCCTTTTATCTCAGAATCTCTCTCCGAGTCTTGAGACCAATTTTGCTATTACTATTACACTATTCTATATTATTATATTACTGTATCTTTAAATTTTATTTTTATAACTTTTCCGAGGCCAAAAAGCTGTGAGTTATGTGGCATATATCCCCGAACTAGCATTTTTTGTCTATAAAAAGGCTTTTTATGTCAGGAGCTTGTGTAGTAATGCATCTGTTTGGCCAGGGTTGACATTCTAACATTTGCTCAAGGGAGCCGTAGCAACAAAGAGAGAGTTAGTGTCCTTCCTCGTGCACTCCCTATCCTTACTCAATGACACCGTAGAACTGTTGCTAGATTCCCTCTAGCAATATAAATTGGGCTGAGTATAAAAATGAACTCACTTTATGTGTGGGACTGTGTTTGTCTTTTGTTAGTATTGTACTCACACTTCTTGGTTCAATGTTTTTCTTCTAGGAACACTGATGATTCTTAAGTCAGCCTGCAGTTACAATGCAAGTTACATTGATCGCCTCATCTCAGTGTTTATGCGGTCCCTGCAAAAGATGGTGCGTGAACACCTGAGTCCCCAGCAAGCCAACCCAACGGTCACTGAGGCCAGCACTGGTATATATCCTCACCAATACAGTTTCACATGCAGTTAAACATGAACAAATAATTCATACCTCCGCCATGTTTGACTGTGTGGACCGTGTTCTTTTCTTTGAAGGCCTCGTTTTTTTTTTTTTTGTTTTTTTTTTAATTAAGTTAAGTTAATGCCTTTTCCCGAAAAATTCTACTTTTGTCTCATCTGACCAGAGAACATTCTTCCAAAACATTTTTGGCTTTCGCAGGTAAGTTTTGGCAAACTCCAACCTGGCTTTTTCATGTCTCTAGGTCAGAAGTGAGGTCTTCCTGGGTATCCTACCATAGAGTCCCTTTTCATTCAGACGCCGACTGATAGTACGGGTTGACACTGTTGTACCCTCAGACTGCAAGACAGCTTGAACTTGTTTGGATGTTAGTCGAGGCTCTTTATCCACCATCCGTACAATCTTTCATTGAAATCTGTCATCAATTTTTCTTTTCCGTCCACAACTAGGGAGTTTAGCCACAGTTCCATGGGCTTTACACTTATTGATGACACTGCGCACAGTAGACACGGGAACATTCAGGCCTTTGGAGATAGACTTGTAGCCTTGAGATTGCCCATGTTTCCTCACAAGTCTGCTTCTCAAGTCCTCAGACAGTTCTTTGGTGTTCTTTCTTTTCTCCATGCTCAATGTGGTACACACAAGGACACAGGTTGAGTCAACTGTAATCCATTTTAACTGGCTGCAAGTGTGATGTAGTTATTGCCACCACCTTTTATGTGCCACAAGTAAGTAAAATGTGTTGTAATTACCCATATTAGAGAAGCAGCTCATGATTTTTCAAAGGGTGCAAATACTTTTTTCCGGCCCATTTTTGGAGATATGTGTAAAATGATAATGTTTGAATTTTTTTCCCATTCTCTTTTGTATTTTTTCATTGCAAGCAAAATCAGTGAAGATATTACTACCAAAGCATTTGTAATTGCAATCATTTTCTGGGAGGAATTGAGCATTAACAGAATCGCGGGGGTGCCAATACTTTTGGCCAGCGGTGTACATGGCCGAGTCGGGGCAAAGTAGCGCATATAAGGCAAAGTGTGTGCGTCATGCGCGCACAGTGCCTGCATGCGTTCTATCAATCCATATAAACTTGGATTATAAGACTAAACGGGGATTATTTATGTCTGTTATTTGTGTCCTCTTTTTGGAAATCAAAATATGATAACTCTAGAATGACGTAGAGCCAGCATGTGTAGTTATTTGATTTGATGGTTCTGCGCATGTCAGTTTGCTCAGAGCGTGATGCGAATTAGTGCACATGCGTAATACTTGAATGGCCGCAATGGACAAAGGCAGTCTGAATGGACACGCCCAAAAAACAGATATGACAAAAAATCAGAATTGTGCATTAAGACCCGCAGTATGAACCTAGCCTATGTCACATTGTCGTCTCTTCAGACGAAAACTGGCATTTGTCTCATTATGTTTTAGTCTCCCAAGACATGTTTTTAACCTGTCATCGTCACAGAAAAATTGTTTGTCGATGAAACATTTTCTTTATCAAAAACAACACTGGTAGTCATATCTTAATGCCTTAGACTTGTCAGTCGAAGCTAACTTTCCTGTTCTTCCCCAGTCACGAGTGAGCTGGTCATGTTGAGCCTCGACTTGGTGAAGACTCGGCTCTCTGTCATGAGCATAGAGATGAGAAAGAACTTCATTCAGGTCATTCTGACTTCGCTTATTGAGAAGTCGCCGGATCCCAAAATTCTCCGTGCTGTTGTCAAGATTGTGGAAGAGTGGGTGAAAAATAATTCTCCAATGGCTGCCAATCAAGTTAGTAAGATTAGCTAGTTCAGTCTGCACTCGTATAAAATAAGAAAAAGTAACACTTTCCCATTCTTATAGATGCCGAATATTCGAGAGAAGTCCATCTTATTGGTAAAGATGATGACCTACATCGAGAAGCGTTTCCCTGATGAACTTGAGTTAAACGCCCAGTTCTTGGACCTCGTTAATTACGTCTACAGGTAATTACCTCTATTCATCATATAGCAAAGTGGCCGTGTCACCAATGCTCAGCTGCCCTTGCATCCATCTCAATATATGTTATGAAGGTCAAGCATGTTCAGGGAGGGGTAAAACTGACACACCATGTGGCAAGAGAATGATCAGAGAAGGTGTTAGACTTTATATTAGTGCTGCAACGATTAATTGATTAACTCGAGTAATTCGATTAGAAAAAAAATTCTAATTAAATTTTGCTGCATCGAGTATTCGTTGAAATAAAGTGGCTTTGTAATGGTTTGTTTTGAAAGTGTTTGCATTTTAGTTTTATTGATTTAGGTGGATACACTGCCCTCTAGTGTCAACAGTGAATATGACATAACTCACTTCACATGGATGAATCCAGCTGCTCCCTGTTAAGACCAACATAGGCTAAGTTTTTGTTTGAGCTCATGTTCTGTTTTTTTGTGGGGATATGTGTTTGAACCATTTGTTAAGAGCGTTGACATTTTTTTTTAGCATTTTTGTGGCATTTAAGCTAGTGGGCTTTTGCTAAGTAAGTTAGCCAATTGTTCTTTTGTTGTGCTTAGATCCTTTTTTATTTTTTAATACCGTTTGAGGCTCAGCTCAAGTATTTTCATTTTTTTTATGTTCCTTATCCGATTACTCGATTATTCGAACTAATTCATCGGTTAATCGACTACTTAAATAATCGATAGCTGCAGCTATCGATTATATTAGTAAGCCTACCATTGGATTGAAGCAGTTATATGCTAAGCCTGTCGCAATATGCAATAATTCCATTTATCGCGCGGTATATAAAAATGAAGACGGTAATTTTCTTGCTGCGATTTATCGCCTCGCGTGCACGTGCGCGAGCGTCTGTTTGTCACGTGCGTGCGTGTGCGCGTGACGCACGCGCTTGCGGCAGATGTGTGGCAGACGTGCTTGACAGCGCTGTTTAAAGTTCAGCTTCCTTGTGCCACTCTGTTTTATTGACTTCTGGGTATGTTCGTTTTATACATTTGAGTTTGAGTGACCGTTATTTAATGGATGGAGGCAGGGCCGAGTGCACTGTCGGCGCACAGCAATGAGCGAGCGGAATGAGGAAGAGGACGAACCAGTCTGCAAAATGTTTCTGGAGGTTGTTTCAACAAAGATGGCCAACAGAATAAATCTACATGCTCATTTGAAACACTGTCATCCTCTCCAGTTTTCACTGCTTAATAAGAAAACTGCATCGCAACAAGCGGAGCCTCCTCGTCACGTCAATTAGAAGTATTTGCTTGATGTGAGAAATACAGACGACACCGCGCAAAATAGTGTTCCCTCACGGAAAGTGAAGTCCGCTACATTGCTGAAGAAATGAGACCGTTTTACCTCTGTTAAATGATATTTGATACCTTTGGGAGCCAAATTTGTGTTACTGCTACTTAATTCGTCTATTTTTCTCTGTTGTTGTTGAAGTGCAATTACTGTTACTGCAACTTTATACCTATGTGCCTAAATGCTTCAGTTATTAAGTGCAAATTTATTTTTTCTTGAAAAAAGACATTTATTATGTGTTTCTGTGCGGTATTAATATTGTCTTTTACTTGAAAGAGGCATGGTCTATTGTTTTTAGTTGTGATTTCTTAAAAGGTATTTTTAAATCTAAAAGTAAACATTTATTGCGTTTAAATGGGTGTACTTGATCTATTAACATATACTGTATTCTCACTGTTATTGTAAATCGGTTAAAAGGGGATGATGCTTCTCTCGTCAGCCCTTGTCTTCGTTTTTTTATCGGGTTGCTCATATCACATCTTGCAACTGTCAATGATACCAATGATGATAATAAATAAATAAATAAACGCTCGTGGGGGCGCAATAATATCGCATATCGCAATAATTTATGAGATAATTTATCGCCCACTAAAATTTGTTATCGCGACAGGCCTATTATATGCACAATTTTACATCTAATTAAAGTTAGAATCCTTTATGTAAATGATTGTGGAAGTGCTTCCAGGAGGTCATATAGGCAGCTAGTTGTGATAAAGCTCACCATCTCATGGCAGGACATCTAGCAGTTGGGTGGTTTGAGGGGAAAGACTATTCTGTTGACTGCAATTCATCAAGCTGTGATTCTCTTTTGGCCGTGACTCACACATTACACTTTTTAATCAGGCAAATGCATCCTATATCCCTCCACACATCTGCTCTTCCTGTCATGAGATTTAAAATGAGTATTTAAGCCATGATTGACAGCGAGTAATGATATTGGAATAATAAAGCAGCTGTGCCTGAACAATGTATGATCGGAAGCGTGGTGCCAGTAGAAGTGATGTCCAGCTGTTGTAGCCTTGTCTTTTTTTGTTCCTTTTATATCAGCTTTTTTCGCTCGCTCTCTCTTTTGTGTGAATCATACCCATGAGAGAGAGACAATTAAGCACAATGTCTTAATTTTTACTTTTTGTGGTTGGAGCAGTTTCACTACCTTCAACATACATACAAATGTATTACAGTTGTATGGTCCATCACATTGGCCTATTTGTATGCACATTTCATTAGGGCCCTAGCACCAAGTGATACAAGAGGCCTATTGTATTGCTAAGGATTATCTTTTTATATATATATATATTTTTTTTTTCTTGTTTTGAAGTTCCAATCCAGGCTCATGTTTGCCTTTGTTCTTCAAATTTAGCTTGGCAGAAACCATCAGTGCACTCTAAAGTAAAAAACTGGTAAAAATATGGTAGTGACACCTAGTAGCCCAAATGGTTATCGATATGCTCCCACCAAGATAAAGTGAGCCCTCGTTGTTCGCGGTTAATGGGGTCCAGAACCCGCCACGATAACTGAAAAACCGCGAAGGAGCGCACCCCCCCCCCCCCCCACACACACACACATATTATTATTATTTTATTATTATTATTTTTTTAATTATTTTTTTTTTTTCTGTGTATGTATTTTTTCAGATTTAGCATTAGAGATACATATGAGATGTATTTTCACTTTTTTTCCACAATGTATAATTTAAAAAAATGTATATGTATATTTTAATTAACTGTTTTTAAGCACTTCAAATGTAATAATCATCATAAGTTTTAAACATGTGACTGTCACACCGAATTATTTTTAAACAACAGTACAGTAGTAGAAAAATGCTTGGCTTTATTAAATGCTTCATTGAGTGAGTTCACTCAAATCATTTACACACAATGAGTTGCCACAGCAACTGTTTAACAACTTAAACCATGATTGATTCATGCGTCGCTTTGAACTTTTGGCTTACAAGCATGGTGACAAGATCAAACCCAAACAGCTGTCAATATCGTTAACTTTAATAAGCAACTCCAGTGCATGGGCTGACGAACAACGAGCAGGGAGAGGGAGGGAAGGAGGGAGCGAGAGTGAGACTACGCGATCTCCTCAGGACAGCTCATCTGTATTTTTTATTCTTTTTAAATGAAAAAAAAATCCGTGATGGACTGAGGGCGCGAACTTTGAATCGCGAAGTAGCGAAGGTTCACTTTATATTGTTTTTAAAAGGTGTCACTCTTTAGAAAAAAATAAATAAAAGTAACCCACAGGTTGGTAACAAAATCTTCCATTAGAATAGTGTCTAGGTTAGCTTACTGGCTGCCAAATACGGCATTAGACATCCAATTCATTTTGACTGGATTGGACGTCTAGCGCCTTCAATGGTACTGAAACTATAGAGCAGTCACAGCCAGTCCTGTAGGTATTTACAGGTCAATTCCTGTTCATTCAGGTTACTTCCTTTTCAGTAACTCAAAAACGAACAGTAAGTGACCTGTAAATGCCCCCAAATCAACAGGAAGTGACCCGTAAATGGCTCAGAAGGAAAAGGAAGTGACCGAAAATTAACTCATTGCCTGGAATTGGCTGCCACTGATGGTGTAGGTACAAGATCGTCAGTCACTCGACCTAATGGCACCCAAGACAACATATTGATGACACAATAATAAAGTTAAACGACATTTGTTTGAGGCGCCATGTGTTTTTTTCTCATACAGTAAATTACCGATTAACAATTTGCCCTTCAGACCCCGTGTATTGGTCATTCCTTTCTGAAAGAAAGAAGAAAAAAGAAGTCCTGTGCTAAAGAGAAAAGCAATCCCAATAACAAAGATTTTAACATGTATTTTACAAATGAAATGCCTCAATCTTTTTTTTCTTCTTATGAACGGTTTTCAAAAGCTTTATTGGTGGATTTTCTCAAGTTAAAGCGCCACACAGAAATTAATAAATTTAGTTGTGTAAGCAGGATCTGTGTATTATTATTATTATTTAATCACAGGTGTTTTAGCTCATTTCAATTTATTTTATTTAAATGGGCTATTATATTTTATGTATATATAAAGTCTGTATATTTTATGTTGTATAACTTAAGTTCCTATGTGAATATTAGTTCCTGCTTGTTTTGTTGTGGTAGGAGGGTTTTGTATTGAACACGGGGCCATGTTGGTTATTATTATAGCAGAGAAGACAGCAGTAAATCAACAAAGAGTCAACTGTGCCCCGATCTACCACTCAAGAGATCTGATGGACTCAAAAAGTGGGTTACGATTGCATATTAGGCTACGTTCATACTACAGGTTCATACACCAGGTCTTAATGCACGAATCCGATTTTTTGTCATATCTGTTTTTATGGCGTGCCCGTTCAGACTACCTTTGTCCATTGAGACCATTCAAGTATTACGCATGCGCACTAATTCGCAGTCCGACAAGCGCTGAGCAAGACGACCCGCATGCGCAGTAGCCTCAAAACAATTGACCACACATGCTGGCTGTCATCCGTCATTCCAGGGATATCATATTTTGCTTTTTAAAAAGAGGACACAAATAACAGACATAAATAATCCCAGTTTAGGCTTATATTCAAAATATATGGATCGATAGCATGCACGCACTGTCCGTGCATGTCACACACATATACGCGCAGTTTGCCCCGACTCTCGGCTGCCGTGGCGTCTCTCTCGCTTTTTGATGACGTAATTGCTGCATGAATTCCGGTTTGAGAGACTGGACAGTACAGACCGCCGCGACAGTCTGGAAAAATGTGGCCCAGATCGGATTTGAACCACACATGAAAGTGACCCAGATCGGATTTGAAATGGTCCAGTTCTATGCGACTTGTCACGTTCAGACCGTCAAGTTAATGCCTCACTCGAGTCGGAAAAACACGAAAAAAATCGGATTCGTGCATTAAGACCTGTAGTATGAACGTAGCCTTTGTTTGAAAATCGACCGGATCCACCGTATTTTTACACGAGTGACTTCCAGTCTGCCCCATCCTAGGTACCGGTAGTAGTATTGACGCAGGAGGGTCACGTCTCTCGTCAAATAATAAACTCTGCCGTTCTTTTCACGTGCGTCGTGTTGAGCCGCTTCTGGGACGCGTCTAACACGCGGCCGCACTGCGACTGGTGTGCATTGGCTGATTGACTTTAACTCCCGCGTTTCACTGCGTTCTCACGGCGGCCACGTTGTCGCGCCGTTGACGTTTCTGGGTTATACTGTCCTACTGTGTTGGTCCTCATTATAGTAGAGAAGATGGAGTAAATATAATCTACACAAAGAAACTGTAACCCGATCGACTCACAGCCTCGAAAAGTAAGGGTTAAATTACGTCAGAAACTTGTTCGTTACGCCTCCGTTCCGAACCGAGCACCACGTACCGAAACGGTTCAATGCAAATACATGTACCGTTACACCCTTAATGAAAATAGCTTGTTTCTTTGTTAATTAGTTGTTTTGTAGAATATCTTTCAATGATTTCCTAACTCATGTATCAATAATTGTTGTATCGCCATCGTGAGATCGTAATAATGAGCTTTATATCACAAATTGTATCGTATCATGGTTCCCAGCCCCATTCCCAGTTGTGCGTAGTCTGTTCGAATGACTGACCAGAGAATTGATTCAATTAAATTATTATTTGTGATATTAGTCAAAGATCGCAATTAGGAGTGGGGACCTCTTGGTACCTCACGATACGATACGATTTGCGATACAAAGCTCACGATAACGATGATCTGATGATATGGCAATACTTCGATTATCGATACATTGGTCAGCAAATCCTTCTACGATATTCTACAAACAACTAATAAACAGAAAAACAAGCTTCTGCTGTGAATTGGAATGAGTTTATCATTAGATGTCCAATTCATTTGAACTGGAAGGGTGGCAGCGAATGAACATACAATGAACGAATGTTCATTCGCTTCCATCCCTCCCACTTCAAACGGATTGAACGTCTTGCCGGTAGTGGCAGCCAATGCCAGGCAATGAGGTAATTTTGGGCCATTTACCTGTTAATTTTCAGTTACTTCCTGTTGATTTTGGGGTATTTTATGGGTCTCTTCTTGTTTATTTTGAGTTACAGAACAGGAAATGACCTGGAAATCACCCAAATGAATATGCAGTAACTCAAACTCAACAGAAAATGACCTGTAAATGCCCTAAAATGAACAGCAAGTGACCAGTAAATGCCCTGAAAATCGGACAGAATGACTGAATGCTCTGGTTTCGAATGAACGAACGTTCCCACTCTAAATGGATTGGGCCTCGAGCACCGTCAATGCAGCCTTAGAGTTAACTGAGACACTATTATGGTGGAAGATTTTTGTAGCAACTTGTTGGTCCATTTTTTTTTTTTTTTTCAGATATTGACACCTTTTCAAAACGATATCTCGATTCTTGGCAGAAGCATATCGATAACCTTTTGGGATTCAAAGTATCACGATATATCACCATTTCGATATTTTGACACACCCCTAATCGCAATCCTAATAACATGCAACACGCCTACCAACAGTGCACACATTTTTTTCAAGAGTTTACCCGCTGTGTAGTTCACTTAATTTGTGATTTTACTAAATCAGGCCTTTGTAGTCATCTTTAATAATTTTTTCCTTCTCATCATCTAGGGACGAAAGTCTCTCTGGAAGTGACATCACGTCAAAATTGGAGCCGGCTTTTCTCTCCGGACTTCGCTGCACTCAGCCACTGATCCGTGCAAAGTTTTTTGAAGTATTTGATGCCTCCATGAAGCGGCGTGTCTACGAAAGGCTCCTCTACATCTGTTGTTCTCAAAACTGGGAGGCAAAAGGTAGCCACTTCTGGATCAAGCAGTGCATCGAGGTAAGCAACATATCTGGCAATATGAAAAGGTGTCGTTGAGTCAAATCACAGCTCGGTTTTGACAGTTTTAGTGTCAGCTTGCAAGATTTCTGTTAAGGGCTTTCACTAAGCTTAACACTTACGCATATGTGCTTATTAGCTGCTACTAGCAGTGTGTGAACGCAACACCATCATCGGCACTAGTTGCCAGGGATCGATGCTTCCGTCTATCACAAATGTCATCAACCTGGCCGACAGCCACGACCGCGCCGCTTTCGCCATGGCGACGCATGTCAAGCAGGAGCCGCGCGAGAGGGAGACGAGTGAGACCAAGGAGGAGGTAGGACACGCATGTGTCAAGAGATGCACTGTACCACATCAATTAGCACGATATCCAATTAGGAACGTGTGCAACATGCTCTCATCCTGAGTGTGGATGAAATCGTTGCTTTTCTTCACACATTCACATCACATCTTCTCTCTCATACATTAATGTCAAGTGAATGTCATTTCCATTTCCTCTCCGGTAGGATGTGGAGATTGACATAGAATTAGCACCAGGTGACCAAACCGCCATTCCCAAGACTAAGGACCAGTCTGAAAGGGATGCCGGCAACCAATTGCACATGCTTACGAACCGCCACGACAAGTTCCTCGACTCTCTACGGGAAGTCAAGGTATTGCCGTCGTTGAATCACAACATTCACAAAATTATGAAACTGACATTTAAAGTGCGTACGACAGGATAAAAAGTCTTATATAGCGTTATTATGTGAATTAGAATCGCATTTTGAGACGATTCGACTATATACAACAATTTGGAAAAGCGCAGATGACGAGAAATTAGTCTTTTAATCTGCCGTTTAGCCACGCCTACCATTATAGGGCTCTAGCGTCGCCAACAGGAGGAGTCATGATTTCATCTGATTTAGAATTCAGCCCATTGAGGGGGAATTATTCCGAATGAGGAAAATGTGACGAAGAGAGTAGCAAAATGTAATTGTTTCAATCTCTTTACTCCAATATTTTCCCCAATTGCTAGATAAATGGTATGGTCATGACAAATAAATCTTGTGCTTAAATGGAATATGAAATATTAAAAATGCTTGAATTTAGTACGACATGGCAAAATTACTCCATAATGCTCAAAACTGTCGACTTCACGATATTAATAACAATATTTTATACCACTGTAGTTAGTCCGGCTTTTGTGATTTCCCTGCTCGGCTTCAGAGAATGTAAACAAACCAAGAGGCGTGACAGCTAGCCGATATGCTAACCCGAACCGAGTGACGTCTCAGTCTTATTTTCGCTTTTTTAAGCGAAAAATCACACAAACTAGCCCGGCTCATATCACACAGCGGCGGGGTTGTTGATTGTCTTCCCCAATGGGCAACCCAGTTACAGCGCATTCCTCTGCTGCGGGCAGGAGAGCTCGTTTGCGGGGAAGCAGCTGGGCAATGACGACATCTGAGGAGCACGCAGCTGCCACATGTTTAAGACGAATATGGCGTAAATTAATGCTTAACTACACCGCGAAGACGTAAACAGTGTGAGTCAGAGAGCGGTGTGCAGTTGTTCTGTGCAGCTAACAAGGCAGGATGTGTCTGAAGAGAACTTTTCTACATGTCCGTCCATGATCAAATGTAAGTAAATATTCCTTTATTTAAAGAAAGTTTTTAGTGTTTACTTTGTAGTCGCCATATTCGTGGGCATTTTAACACAAAGTTGAAATTTCTGATGGGGTAGAAAATTTGACAGAACTCCTGGCACACGAAGACTGCAATAAGGAAAGTATAGCGCTCTCCCGGTGTGGGGTGTGTGCGACAAGCCGCCGGTCGTCGGCCAAGTGGCATCAGTGGAGAAGGAGCATTGTCAGCCACAAAATGCAAGCCACCTCCGTATTAAAACATGTGCCATGATCCCAGTATTTGACATAATACAGAACACGATGTTTACTCACTTCCTCTTAAATCCAATGGTCCCACAATTGTCGCACACTTGTTTTGGCCGATCTCGGGGTGAACGGGAACTTTCTGAAACCCAAAAAGGCTTACGCCTCTCCCTGGTGCACCTACAAAAGCCCGCAGCGGTTTGGCTGGCGTGATGCAAAAAGTAAATGAATTGATCCGCAAAATCAGCTGAATCCGCAGTCCATCTGCATGCTATAAAGCAATGCTGTATTGTGAGATGCTGACCCGGGTGATGTCATATTCGTATTCGTCCTAAACCCGAGGCTGGAGCTGGAAATTACTCATTTTCATGGCGCGGGATTCAAAAATTGAATATATAAAACGATCGCTTCCACACACATCCAAGCGGCCCATTTCATTCAGGAGCATAAAACACAGCGTGAAATATGAAATAAACATGCTTTTTGGTGTCATACGCACTTTAACCATACAGTAGAATTTGAAACTCATTTCAACCTTGTTGTTTGTTAGACTGGGGCGCTGCTGAATGCTCTTGTCCAGCTGTGTCACATCTCTACTCCTCTGGCTGAGAGATCTTGGGTGCAACTCTTTCCTCGTCTCTGGAAGATTCTTTCTGACAGGCAGCAGCATGTGAGTATATTACCGTGAGCGTCTCTAAGCTCAGCACTGGGACTTGGAAAACATTCAGGCTTGCATTATGAAATCTTAATTGTCCGTAAGGACCAAATGGTAGAACGCCACATGCAAAACACTGAAATGGTCACACAACTATGACCTTCGTCTTTGCCATCTCATCACACGTGATTGTACTTAATGAGGTTCATTTATGCTAAAAATGGAAATGAGAAGCCGAGGAAGAAAGCTTTAATGAGCTGAACTAACAACCAAATGAATATGGAGTATTTTGAGTGGGGTTGAAAGGCCTGATTTTAAGTGATTGAGCTCTTCAGTGTCTGAGAGATGCAGTCATTAGAATTAAAAAAAAAAAAAAAAAATCTACGTGACTTCCAAGTCACACATGCTATGTGTGTTTATTTGAATGGATGTGTCTGTGCCTCATCACATGATACTGTGACAGTTTATGGTGAAAGCAATAGCACTCCATCTCTGCTTTTAGCGTCACTTTCTGAAAAGAAATTTCGTGATCAATTGGTCTTCATTATTGCTAGCTTAATTAAAGTGACCATCAACGCATTAAATATTCAATGCTGTCAGTAGGCATTGCAATTTATAGTCAGCAGCAATGCATCATTTATTTCTGTGTGTGTGCTGTGTTTGTGATTCGTCTACAGTCCATCTGCTTGATGAGGATTTGATGATTGCGACTATGAACTTGGAAATCACATTTTCGCACATTGACCCATTGAGTGAAATAAAAAAGACCGCATTTTACTAGGCTACACAACATTAAATGGTTCATAATTCACAAGGGACAAACCTTGAAAAAAACAAATGCTTTGATACTAATACACCGATACCACTTTATCAGACTGCCATGTTACTTACGGGAACATGGAGTACAAGCCATGACCTCTGTAGTTGCTATCTTAATTCGATGATATTATCAAGGAAGAACCAACTTATTTCCAGTGGTTGAATGTAGTGCTGCAACGATTAATCGATTAACTCGAGTATTTGATTAGGAAAAAAATATTCGAATTAAATTTTGCTACTTCGAGTTTTCGTTTAATTAAAGTGGCGTTGAAATGGCAAATTTTGAAAGTGCTTGTTCTTAGTTTTATTGATTTGGGTGTATACACTGCCCTCTTGTCTGCCTCATTTCACATGGCTGAATCCAGCTGCTCCATGTTAAGAACAACATAAGCTAAGTTTTTGTTTGAGCTAATGTTTTTTTTTTTTTTTTTTTTTTTTTTTTTTTTTTTTTTTTTTAATGCATTCGTTATTTAGTTTCTGTGTCTATTTAGCCATTTTTTATAGGAATATCTGTCTGAACCATTTGTTATGAACATTATTTAAAAAAAAACAAAAAGTAAGTGTTTTATAGCATTTAAGCTAGCAGACTTTTGCAAGCAAGTTGGCCAATTGTTCTTTTGTTGTACATAGATCCTTATTTATTTATTTATTTTTATACAGTTTGAGGCTCAGCTCAGGTATTTCATGTCCCTTATCCGATTACTCGATTATTCGAACTAAGTAGTTCATTGATTAATCGACTACTAAAAAAATCGATAGCTGCAGCCCTAGTTGAATGTAACAGAGTAAAAGTATTTCGTTATTGTACTGGAGTGCATTTTGTTTTTGTAGTTGAGTACAATTATGAAATGGTAATTTTTACTTGACTACATTTTACAGCATGTATCTGTACTTTTTACTCCACTTCTTTTCAAATTGTCGCCTGCATTACACATTACTTTTGTTTGTTTTCTTTTTTTCTCATTGTGAATTGATAGTTCGTTTTATGTCTTCGGCGCAATCGATTAGCCCCGTTAAACTATACCGAGAATGACCACTAACGGCAGCAACATGAGTACAAGCAAGATTAGGCAGGTGAACAAGATATTGACCAATAAAAACCACCGCACTCTTGTACAGTAGATGGCGGTATGCACTAGTGTTGCACCGATACCATTTTTGGCCCCGATACCGATACCTGGCTGGTATTGGCCGATACCGATACCATACCGATACCACCCCGTATATATATATATATATAATTTTTTTATTTTTATTTTTTTATTTTTTTCCCTAAAGAGCTACATAATTGGATGTGAAATCATTGCTATCAAGTCTTTGTCAGGCTGTTGCTTACCTTTGCAAAATAGGAAAAAGACTGGTAAAAAGTATAATACTAGCCCAACAGTAAGAAAGTAAAAATCAGTTCATAATAATAAACTCTGAATGAACTGAGTAAACTTTTTTTAAACCTCTCAAAGGCCAAACAGTGCAACTTTCATGAAATTATTGTCACATTCTGCTGCTGGTTAGATTATGTTTTGTTGCTGGGCTGTTAGTGGGGGCGTTCCTGACGTCGCACCTGAATCCAATGCGGGCTCATCAACGCAGCATTTAAGCACGGGTGAGCTCAGAGAAGGCTGCCGAGATATTTGCTTTGCTGATCGCCATTTGACATCTCGCACTATAGTCTCGCTACATTTGCTTGTTACGCCCCTGCGTTGGGTTTTTTCTGTTAGTGTGCTGCACTCGTTTGTAACCTCTACCCTGTGCAGGTATTTGAGTGTTTTTATTTTGGCTTTTTGGCTCGCTGCCTATCGTCTTAGTTAACCTTCGAGTTTGTAGTATTGAGCTCCGTCGACCTGCTGTCACGGACTCCTTTTGTTATTTCTACTATCCCACGATTGCGTGTAATTTTTTGTTTGCAATTAAACCCTTGTACGTATCCCCCGCTTGTTGTCCGCTTCGAGGTCCAACCTTGTTTCCGCATTTGCGGACGCTAACAATTATAAGTAATAATAATTGACCACAGCATCCCGTCTCTCTATTAGCCTCCTTTTTTCGGGAGGGGTGGGGGGAGTCCCTTATTTCTATTTCTAAAAGGTGGCAACCCTACTTTGGAAACAGGTCCCAAATTACTGTGGCATTTCTTTCAGTAAAAGACAATAAAAGTAAAGTAGACGTAGTAAACTGACCAAAGATTGTTGCTCCGGTCCTGCGCCCTTCCTCTGGAGAGCAGTCCTGCTCTTGCAGGCTCAAACTCGTTGTGTTCGTTCACGTTTCGTCTTCAAATGTTTTATCAGGTTCGAGGTATTGAAACTGGCCGATTTAACTCCACATCTCGAAACTTTCAGGCCGCAAATCTTGCATGCAGCCATTGATTTTAATTGACAGGATTTCTATTTTGAAATATTCCCCGACCGCCGCCATGTTGGCAGCGCCGACATAGCGGCCTTGTCATTGGTCAGGAGTGGCTGTTGGCCCGTTCTCATTGGTCTGGAGCAGGCCAATAGCGATAGCTGCTTGGTGTTTACATGTCATCACACAACACAGAGACAAAGTGTAGTGAGCGCCAGGAGAAAAATAAAGGCTGCGGTCAAATGTTAAAATAATGGACCGGTAAACGGTAAGTGACACGAAAACGGTATTGGTTCATAGATAAGCCGCACCAGACTATTAGCTGCAGCTGTCCTCACTGTATTATGGGATGTGTACTCCAAAAGATATTAACCGGTAACACTTTATTCGATAGCGGCATCACACGACTGTCATCAGACCAAGTAGAAGCTTCATTTGGCCATCACTGCTCCCTTGGGGGAGACAGTCAACCTCTTCTGCCACCTGCTGTCAACACTGTTGTTGTCCAACATGCCTGCTAGCATGCATTTCAGGTCTACAGATGTAAATATCGATCAAAATTTGTGTAATGTGCTAATTATTTATTCAGTTACTGTTCCAGTTGTTTCATTAATTGCTAGTTATGGTATTTGGTAACACTTTATTTGACAGTTGCCCCTTAAGACATGACACTGTCATGAGCATTAATGAATGCAAATTATCTCACTTTTGAATGGATGTAAAAGATCCGAGCTGGTCATAAATGGAGTTCATAACATAATTCGCCGGATGACACTTAATAACATCTGTCATAAGCATTCAGGAATGCCCATGATAGTGTCATGTCATAATTATCTCTGTTTTATGACAGTCTTATGATGTCGTTGTCAAATAAAGTGTTACCAAATACCATAACAACATTTACACCTGTAGCACTGCAATGCATGCTAGGAGGGATATGTTGCCTATTAACCCAAATAAATCAACAAATAAGCTGCAGGATTAAAAATGAAGGAAAAAAGCGCCTTATAGTCCGAAAATTACAGTGATATAAAGATACCGAGTGTCAATACACAGCTGTGAATGGCCACACCTGGATTTTGGGGGGATTTCATGGGTGAAACATGGTAATATAACAAGTGTTGCGATGCAGAAATCGCAGACATCAAGGAGTGGTCGAGATTTTCTTTTTCATATATTTACCCTTTTAAACGTTTTTTACATTTTTTTTGGTTTGGATAGATTATCATCTAACATATCGGAGAAAATACGACAGTAACAAAAAAAAATACAATTAAGCGATAGTTATTAGGTAGATATCCGTGACTTTTTTACAGACACCATTTTTTTCATTGTGACGTAATTTGTTTAAAAGTTAAAATATGCAAGTGAATTAATTTTTAAGTCGTTTTTTTTTTTTTTTTTTTTTAATCAAAATGTTAGACATCAATTAATGATTCTAAGCTAAAAATGACGGACGTTTTGATTAATAAATATAATTACCTTCGTTTTATGACTGGGTTGAAGCAAAAGAGGTTGCGCCACGTCCGCAAATGGGGATTTCCAGAGTAAAACAGACAAATTAAAAATAGTTCGGGAGCTTAATGTGCCATGAATCTGCTATGGCGGCATATACAACACAATAACCACAACATTTCTTTTGGCATAAAATACAGCAGTTTCCTTTAAAGAGGCGTGCAAGAGCAGAAACTGCTTTTGCAGTCTTGTCTGGGTTTTCCGCCATATATATACACACACATATTACATTTTTGCATCGGAATAAAATACTTTTACTGACTAATTTCCCTGAGGGAGCCCTCCGAATGGATTAATAAAGTTTATTGAACTGAATTAAATTATACATTGTCATTTTTTGCATCTGTATCGGTACATTTACTTAAGTAAAAAAATATAGTGAGTACTTCATCCACCACTGCTTATTTCTACAAACATTTGTACATCTTCCTTTCTCACTCTGTCACTATACCCATCTCCACGATGGAATTTTTCGTGCGAGGGACTAGTAGGTGTTATGCAATTACAGCATGAGATGAACCCATTATTTTTGTCATTGCTATTATATTTGCAGTTGGAAGTCTTGCAAACATGAAGTTTCTCTATCCCTGTCGGAGTTCTTCTCCACACTGCTCAATAAAAATAAATGCCATTGTATGCGAACTTTAACTCGTAGGATTAGATTGTCTTGCTTTATTGCTGTACTCTACAAATTGTCTTCATACAAATAATCATACAACATAATAATTTTATGAATGCTGTATTACGTCACCTTGAAATTATTCTTACCACTGCAGGCATTATCTGGAGAAATGAGTCCTTTCCTGTGCAGCGGGAGCCACCAAGCCCAGAGAGATTGTCAGCCCAGTGCGCTGAATTGCTTTGTGGAGGCCATGTCTCAATGTGTGCCCCCCATTCCGATCCGTCCCTGTGTGCTCAAGTACTTGGGCAAAACACACAACCTCTGGTTACGATCTACTCTTATGCTGGAGCAGCAGGCCTTTGAAAAGGGACTCAGTCTTCACAGCAAACCTAAGCAAAGTACAGAGGTCTATGAGCAGGAGAGTATCACGCCACCTCAACAGGTGAAGTGTTTGATCATCCATTTTAATGTTTCAGCATCTTTTTATGCTAAGTACTCAAATATATGGCATCTTTTTATTTTTTTTAAAGGAAATTTTAGATTCCCTGGCTGAGCTATACTCACTGCTCCAAGAGGAGGACATGTGGGCAGGCTTGTGGCAGAAGAGATGCAAGTTCCCTGAAACTGCCACTGCCATTGCCTATGAACAGCATGGTTTTTTTGAACAGGTGACGTGTTAAATGCCTCAATATGCATTTATAATACAACTTCCTTAATATGTCAAGGCTCTTCTTGGAAGCTTAGCCTAAATATCTGTGTGTTTACAGGCTCAGGAAAGCTATGAAAAGGCCATGGAGAAGGCTCGAAAAGAGCATGAGAGGAGCACGGTTTCACCAGCTGTATTCCCTGAGTACCAGCTCTGGGAAGACCATTGGATACGGTATTCAATTTGTTCAAATGATATTTATATACATATATATATATATATATAATTACAGCTTAAAAATTAATTAATCGTAATTAATCGCAATTTATTGCAATTCAAACCATCTATAAAATATGCCATATTTTTCTGTAATTTTATTGCTGGAATGGAAAGATAAGACACAAGATGGATATATACATTCAACATACGGTACATAAGGACTGTATTTGTTTATTATAAAAATAAATCAAAAAGATGGCATTAACATTATTAACTTTCTGTTAAAGTGATCCATGAATAGAAAGACTTGTAGTTCTTAAAAGAAAAATGTTAGTACAAGTTATAGAAATTTTATATTAAAACCCCTCTTAATGTTTTCGTTTTAATAAATTTTGTAAAATTTTCAATCAAAAAATAAACTAGTAGCCCGCCATTGTTGATGTCAATAATTACTTACACAATGCTCATGGGTGCTGAAACCTATAAAATCAGTCGCACCCAAGCGCCAGCAGAGGGCGGCAAAACTCCATAAAACACAATTAACAAGAGAGCGTTTCACTGTACTGCAGGGGTCGCGTTAACCGAATATTTTCCGTCGTTGACCGGTTTTTTAAAACGGTGACGGAAAAAACTGAAGTCCATCCGTCATTTTGACAGGTTGCAATTCACACCCCAGACCACAGGGTGGCGAGTGAGCATATTAATTAGCTATTGTCTCTCTTGATGCATGACGTCGTTGGCCTTACTCGGAAAAATGGCAAGGCAACAGTGTTTGCCTGGCACGGCCAGACTGTTCTCCCTGTATTTTTCAAACACTGAGAGAAAAGTCTGGGACACAGCCTCTCGAGTAGGTACAAAATCAATCGACAAATCAGATTTGTTTATTTGCGTGACGTGTTCTTCACGAGCAACGTCACTGTTGCGCGCCGAAAGTCGTCTCTACAACAACACGGATGGCGAACGGGAGAGCCGAGAATATGTTCCAATCCACGGTAAATCCAGTTTTAAATGAGCTAAAACACATTGACACGAGACATTGACAACAGTCTGTCTCGCGCGAGCCTTGTTGAATAAACTCCGTTCTCCTCGTATGTTTACTTCCGCGCGCAAGTCCCTCGTCCTGCCCTCGTCGCTTTGCTAACGGCACGTCTGCCCGTCGCTGATTGGTGCACTCCGCTGTCTGTTTGCCTCTTGTTAAGCTTGTTCGGACAGAATATTAATTAAAAATGAATGAAAACTAAATACTATTGAGTATGTCATTATTATCATTTTAAAAATGTAAGTGACGGGTAAAAATAGATTATGACCGGATTTTTATGACACTGTCAGTCAAAATGACAGACAACGAAAAAGACTAGCGCAACCTCTGCTGAACTGTCATTTAAATCTGTCTGAGCGGTGCATCTGCGTTAATTGCGTCAAATATTTTAACGTAATTAATTTTAAAAAATGATTATAATTATATATATATATATAAATATATATAATATATTATAATTATATATGTGTGTGTGTATATATGTGTGTGTATATATATTGTGTGTGTGTGTGTGTGTGTGTGTATATATATATATATATATATATATATATATATATATATATATATATATATATAATATGTGTGTGTGTATATATATAATATAGCGGAAAACACTCAAGTGACTTGAAGTTCCGAGACCCCCAATTTGGCCACATTTCAAAATTGTCCCATATGCATGTGTGAAAGCTTAAAATCTCGATTTTCTGGGGGAAAAAACATTTTGAACTGGAGGGCATTTAAAAAAAGTTTTTTTTAAACCCCTAAACCGTAACTCGAGTTGAGAGCATGAGAGTGCATAGTAAAAGACACCATGATTTTAACAAGATATTATCGCGTACTTACCTTACCAGCCGGAATTTTGGGGGGGATTTTATGGTTGAAACACTGTAATATAACAAGGGTTGCAATGCAGGAATCACAGACATCAAGGAGTCGTCGAGATTTTCTTTTTCAAATATTTACCCTTTTAAACGTTTTTTTTTTTTTCCTCCAATTTTTCTTTGTTTGGATCGATTATCATCTAAAATATTGCGGGAAAATGTGACAGTAACCAAAAAAAAAATACAATTAAGCGACATTTATGAGGTAGATATATCTGTGACCTATTTACAGACACTATTTTTTTCATTGTGACGTAATATGTTTAAAAATGTCAAATATGCGAGGGAATAATTTTATAAAGTCGTTTTTCAATTTTCTTTTTCTTTTTTTTTTTTTTTTACAAAATATTAGACATCAATTAATGATTCTAAGCTAAAAATGATATACATTTCAAATATTATAACTAGAAATACATTCACACACCTAGGATAAAAAAGCCCCCTAAAAAAGCGACTTGCAGCTGTAGTTGGAGCAGAGGTTGCGCTAGACTTTTTCGTTGTCTGTCATTTTGACTGACAGGGTCATAAAAATCCGGTCATAATCTATTTTTACCCGTCACTTAAATTTTTTAAATGATGATAATGACATTGTGGTGACCTTTCGTTTGGCATAATTCACCTTCCGTACTTGTGTGTCCATTTGGCCGAGCGCGTTACCGGCTACAACAGTCACGTGACAGAGACACTTAAGAGCCGCGCACGGTCCCCTCACTATCCACTCGCTCTCGCTATATGATTGGCCGAAGAGTCGAAATGCTCTCCCGTGAAATGCCTGTTTAAAAATGTTCCCGTTGTTACTTCTTGCGTTTGCTTATAAGTGCCCATTTAAAAAGGAAAAGCGATGGATGATACTACACACAGATCGTATTATTAACAAATGTTAAAGTTGTATAATCATATAGCGAGAATAAGGAACGTCACTGACAAGCGCAGGCCTCCGCGAGTGGATAGTGAGGGGAATAGGATAGTGCGCCTACAGCTAACAAGACTCTTAACATTGCATACCGCTTCAACATATTCAATAGTATTTAGTTTTCATTCATTTTAAATTAATAGTCTGTCCGAACAAGCTTAACAGAGAATCCACACCGTGCCATAACACATCAAGTAGATGAATATGTAACTTTTTCTCCGCAGTGACAAAAACAGCTGACTCTGGCCCCAGTAGGTAGGTAGCCTACCATATGTAGCATATGGAACAATGAAATTAACAGTTCACCTGCTGTGGCCTGAACGTAGTCTCACACTTTCCTCCTGGTGCGCATGGACTTGAATTGCGTGCCCGCTTGTACAGTCCCTGTTTTTTCACCTCTTTTATCAACACCATCGTCGTTTTGGGGCTTTTTGAAGAAACTGCGGACACTCAGTTGCCTTGACATTTTTTAGAGTAAGGCCAACGACGTCATGCATCAAGAGAGACAATAGCTAATTAATATGCTCACTCGCCACCCTGTGGTCTGGGGTGTGAATTGCAACCGGTCAAAATGACGGATGGACTTGTTTTTTCCGTCACCGTTTTAAAAAATCGGTCAACGACGGAAAATATTCGGTTAACGCGACCCCTGGGGGAGAGTACTGCAAAAAAGTAGGTGGGACTGAGCTGTGCAGCTATGCCCTTTTTCAAAACCAAAATCAATCTTCTAATTGGGCCAATTCGACCAAGTGTGCCAAAATCCGTGGCTTTATAAGCTGCCTTAGTAAATACACTTCCTTTTAATAGCGAACAAAGGGTCGTCACGGCAACAGGCAGACATGTGGACATGGGCCATAAAATGTTGTATTAAAAAAGGTCTTGAAACTACAATGACCAACCTGAAAAAAACTGGACATGTATAAGTAAAATGAGTGACTTTCTGTTGGCACTAGTTGCCCCTGTAAGGTTTATGCAACTTACCTTATTTTTATGGCTGGGTTGAAACAAAAGTGTTTGAGCTGTCTGTAAACGGGGGTCTCCAAGGTAAAACGGACAAATTAAAGATAGTTTAATGCGCCATGAAACTGCTATGGCAGCATGTTGTTCTATCAAACACAACCGTTCTTTTGGCTTAAAATACAGCAGTTTATTTTAAAGAGGGGCGCAAGAGCAGAAGCTGTTTTTTCAGCCTTGTCTGTGTTTTCCAAGGCAGTAAAAATAATGCAGATACAGTGGTACCTCGACAAACGATCGCGCAACATACGATATTTTCCACATACGACCATTTGAACTTACAAAAAAGGTCCAGGAACGATAAATTCCCACTGTATATTTTTAACATGCACAATAATGTCAAAGTATTTAATTATGTAAATTTTCATACATCATTGTGTGTGTGTGTACACTGATGGTGGTGAAATGTCAGATTTTATGATCCATCTCATTGAAATGGTCAATTCGCTTAATGCAGTCTATTTCTCCCTGTTGAAGCGAAAGATTCTTCTCTTCCGCATTTTTTTAGTAATTAACATTTGTTTTGCATTGCAAGACACAAACCATTTAAAGTCAACATGTTCTCTGTTATGTCCAGATGTTCTAAGGAATTGAACCAGTGGGAACCTTTGACAGAATATGGCCAATCTAAAAACCATTCCAACCCCTATTTAGTGCTGGAATGCGCTTGGAGGGTTTCCAATTGGGCTGCCATGAAGGAAGCTCTGGTGCAGGTGAGGAGTACAGAGTTACTATTTCAAATCAAGTCTCTTCACATTCACGTGTACCCATGATGTGCTCGCTCTGAAATTGTGGCCTAACCTCAAAAGGCTGGATGGAATAAGGCTATGTACTAGAGTTATAATCTAGAGTCCCTATAAAACACATCACTGATGGTGCGGAACGGTTTGAACCCGGTGAACAAGAGATTCCACTCCACTTTTCTTCATTTTATTCCTAGAATTGAGTGTAATGTTTTAATATCCCGCAAAGATATTTTGTCATTGTCGGGACGTAACTTGATATTCAACCATCTTGTCACTCAGCAACCTACTAGGAGAATCCGATAGCTGTGGAAGTGCAGCTTGTTAATTTATTGGCTGCATGTTTGCTAAGAGGAAGCATAGACGGATGGAAAGTGTGTGATAGTACCTGACATTTAACAAAGAATCCTGCTTTGCTCTTTCAAGGAGACTTGGAACCAATCCATTGAGCTGATGTGTCCTAAGGTGACACCTAATTAAATTGTCTGGATGGCAACACCAACTCTACTTCATCACCTTCTTGTGCCATTCCTCTGTTACCAATTTTAACTTTTACTTTTCATCTTTGCCTGTTCATTTACATCCTTTTACCTAATCTTCCACTTGCCCGCAGTGTCCCGTCCTACCTTTCCCTCTTGCTCTGTTAGCCACTAATATTTACGACATCTCGGCGTGTGAATAATTACCCTGGCATCTGCTGCGGGCTGATTTGTTTTATGGTGGCGAGGATGGGAGAGGCTTTCCTTGCTAGCTCAGAAGTGGAATCCAAATGCCCCGGCTTTCAATTAAAGCTGGCTCTTGATAAGGCCGTCGTTGTCTCCGGGACATTCATCAAGCGTCACCCCTGATAACTGTGCTCTGACCAATCACTGTAATTTT
This sequence comes from Corythoichthys intestinalis, assembly GCF_030265065.1. Taxonomy (NCBI): domain Eukaryota; kingdom Metazoa; phylum Chordata; class Actinopteri; order Syngnathiformes; family Syngnathidae; genus Corythoichthys; species Corythoichthys intestinalis. The sequence continues at coordinate 11,146,295 of NC_080415.1, read as the reverse complement.
CTTAGCAGCCCATGCAAATACACACCAAAGCTTCCATAGCACCTTTCAGCCACTGTAGTCGTGATACTCCTCATTTGTTTTAAATTCAACACCTAAAATACAGGTTTGACTTTGAAGTCCCCCTCAGGTTACTGTTTGTTTTGTACTAATCAACTCAGCATTTTAATTATTAGCAAGGCCATTTCTTCTCCTGTGATGTCAAACCTGTGAAGTTGATTAGTTTTAAGTATTAAATCTCCCGAGGCACCATCTGACAAAATGAATTAGAAACCATGTTATTGTTTCGTAATAATAGTGAGTTATCCACCTTTTACCATTTGTACTTTTCAAGTTCTATGTGATGTTTATATTGATACAGCAAATAACTAATTCATATTAAAACATTTTTTCCAAGAAGAAATGATACTATCAGTCTCATACCAGTTTTCAGGATTAACTTGCGTAAATATGAATAATAAACTATAAGAGAAGCCGAATGTTTTGTAAACTAAAAATGTTTCTCATTTAAATTCACTGGTCAACGAAAAAGAAAATGCAATGCCGCACATTGTTAATCATGGTCTATTTTGTGTTTGTTGTTCACGCTGGCTATTCAACCATGAACACATTGAAATTCTGTTTACATATTCATGACCAGGTGGAGATGAGTTGTCCCAAGGAAATGGCCTCAAAGGTGAACATGCATCGAGGCTACCTGGCCATTTGCCACCCAGAGGAGCAGCAGCTCAACTTTATCGAGAGACTAGTGGAGATGGCGTCCAGTCTCGCTATCCGGGAGTGGAGAAGGTTGCCTCATATCGTTTCACATGTGCACACGCCACTTCTCCAGGTAAATGATGCAAAGTACACAAAAGTGTTGTTTTTGGCAGCCCTTTTAATTTTCGTCTAAGTCTTAGTCTTTGGGATGAAAATACTTATGAGTCTTTGTCATATCTCAGTCATTTCAAAATGTGTTCGTCTTTGTTTATTTTTCGTTGAAGAAGACTCGAGACAAATTTAGTCTAGTTTTAGTCGACGAAGACTCAACACTCATGTTTTCGTCTTTAAAAGTTTTAGTTCAAAAATAAAGATTCCCAACAATTTCAAAAGAACATTGACAAATAAAACAAAACAAAAACATTCCGGTAGTTTAAGACAACACTCACTATGCTAATGCTAACGTTAATGCTACGCTAACAAGGTGGGTAGTAACTCGTTATTTACTCCGTTACATTTACTTGAGTAACTTTTTGAAGAAAATTTATATCTAAAAGTAGTTTTACTAAGCCATACTTTTACTTTTACTTTTACTCCTGTAAAGTTGTTAAGAAAAAAACGCTACTCTTACTCCGCTACTTTCGGCTACACTAGTTGCTATTACATACAGTATTACATATATATCTACATATTAGATGTGCCGTGATGTGTATGAGATGTGTATTTTTTTTTTTTTCTAGAGACGCCAACAGTGGCTAACCAGTTTCACCATTGAGGCGTCGCAATAATAATCACATGACTCCTTCAAACCAATCAGGTTCAAGCTTTCCGTTGCTTGCCTATGATCACGCCAGCATGTTCAATCATGTGGCGTCTGTAAAGCAACGTAAAAAAAATCAGCATTTGACAGAGTGCGCCGGTGTCAACATGACTTTGAAGCGCAGATTTTAATCTCCCAGTTTTTATTTGACCACGGACTGACAACGGAAAACCGGAGATAACATATTTCCTACTATGATGCTAAAAGAATCTTATCTCCACTAGAGGGCGCTCATAGTCTTTGGACGGATAACGCTTTTTTCTGTAAATTTCCTTCTCTTGCCGGAATTAAATGTTTTATTTTGTTGTTGTTGTTGTAATTCTTTTGCTTAATGAGTTTATGTAATATGTTTTAGTCCAGTATAATAATAACAGTTCATATACATTCTGCTGTAAAAAATATACAGTATACCATTGTTTAAAAAAAAAAAAAAAATCAAACATCTAAAGCAGTTACTCACATTGTTACTCATTAAGTATTCTTTTCACAAAATACTTTTTCACTTGTACTTGTGTACATTTTTTGGATGACTACTTTTACTTGAGTAATATTATTTTGAAGTAACACTAGACGTGCTAGTAAATTTTTGGCTCCTCTACCCACTTCTGGCTACGAGTTACATTTAGTGTGACGATCACTCAGCACCGACCTTTAAAGGATAAAGTAACATTGCATATTCTCTCTTGCCAAGATCAAATCTTTTCAACACGTTTCAAGACACGCATGTCTGGAGAGGGCACTGGCAGGTGTTGGGGTGGGCGCAACACATCACATGAGTGACAGAACTAAACACTGTTACAATTAGGGGTCTGACAAAATATCGAAATAGTGATATATCGTGATACTTTGTATCCAAAAGGTCATCGATATGCTTCTGCCAAGAATCGAGATATCGTTCAAAAAAGCTGTCAGTTTTTTTTTTTTTTTTTTTTCCTTTTATAAAGTAACCAACAAGTTGCTACCAAAATCTTCCACCATAATAGTGTCTCAGTTAACTCTAAGGCTGCCATTGACAGTGCTCGACGCCCAATCCATTTAGACTGGGAACTTTTGTTCATTCAAAACCAGAGCATTCAGTCATTCGGTCCGATTTTCGGGGCATTTACAGGTCTCTTGCTGTTCATTTTAGGGCATTTACAGGTCATTTCCTGTTGAGTTTGAGTCACTGCCTATTCATTTGGGTGATTCCCAGGTCAAGTCCTGTTCTGCAACTCAAAATAAACAGGAAGTGACCCATAAAATGCCCAAAAATCAACAGGGAGTAACTGAAAATCAACAGGAAAATTATCTTAAATGGCCCAAAATTACCTCATTGCCTGGCATTGGCTGCCACTGACGGCCATCAACGTTCAATCCGTTTGAAGTGGGAGGGATGGCACCCTCCCAGTTCAAATGGATTGGATGTCTACTAGTGATAAACTCATTCCAATTCACAGCAGAGGCTCGTTTTTCTGTTTATTAGTTGTTTGTAGAATATCCTAGAATGATTTTCTGACCAATGTATCGATAATCGTTGTATCGCCATATCGTCAGATCATCTTTATCGTGAGCTTTGTATCGCAAATCGTATCGTATCGTGATGTACCAAGAAGTTCCCGCTCCTAGTTACAATGTACGGATGCAGGCTGACTACTCACACAATTTCACACATTGTTAGCATATGACTGAAACTAAGGCGCAATTTCGCTCGTCTCGTCAGACAAAAACTGGCATTCGTCTCGTTACGTTTTAGACTCCCAAGACACGTTTTTAGTTCGTTATCGTCTCTTCGTCTTCGTGAAAAATGTATTCGTCGACAAAATATTTTCATCATCGTTGACGAAAACAACAATGCTACACAAGAAACTGTTGCATATGCGTGTGTACAGTATATGTTTTATTTTCTGGAAATGAATCATACAGACTGATGCTGACGCTTAGAAGCCAGCAAGAATCAGTTTACTGTGCTGAGCACTGAAAGATGCGTGTTGCGAGACCATCAGTCGCCTTGAGACATTGCGTTGTTAAGTAATGCTGATAACGGCCTCTATCTCCTCCCCTCATTCCCATTTTGTAAAATTTAGTTAGATGAATAGATGATGGGGAAAAAAAACCTTTAAGCCTCTTTAGTTTCTCCACAAGAGATTAAAATAGACAGGAGAAAAGATGAAATGGGAGGATGGGTGAAAAAGAGAAAGCTGGGTGATGGAGTTTAAGGACGATGGGTCTGAAATGCTGAGAGAAGAGAAAATAAGGAAGAGGGAAGAGTTAGTTTAGTAGTAATTACTTCCCTGCCATAAGATAGCATTTGATTAAATACCTGCAGCAGAATTACATTTACATGATGAATGGCATGGTCCTGAGGAAGGTCAGAAATGGGCCATCAACTGATATGAACTGATAATTGTGAATAAATATTGTATTACCCGTTTTATTTCAGTTGTCTGTTTGAAAAGTAGGCAAGGTAGACTTCATCCCATCTCTTATTCGCTGCATTTGTCCATACAAAATTGGAATGCAAATTAGCTGACTACTTTCTTTGTTCTTTGCACACATGTGGGTGGGTGTTCTCGCATATGTGCGGTCCATTTATTATCTCGCAAAAGGAAAACAAGCTATTTATTCCTCTACAAGCAGTCTAGCAGCCAACTGTAAATTTTCGTTCTAAACTCTGTCCTACATTCACAATTCAGTGAGTGCTTCAAAATGAGAAGGCCAGACTCTGCAATAACAGAAAAGATTTTAAAAAATGAAGTTATCGTCAAATCCTGCCTCCACACGGCGTCTGACAATCAGTGGATGATCACCGACTCTATCGACCGGGAGAGCTGGCGTTAATATTGATTGAGGAGTTACTATAATGGAATGATTGATTATGTGTTCATAAAGTGGCTTTAGGACAATCAATGCAGCCTCTTTTCACAAAATGAGTTAGATTACCTTGCTTATCAATTTTACTTTTCCCTCAAGCTCCCCCTCTTTTTCTATTACATCATAATAACAAAAGGGTTTCAGGAAAAATATATTTATTGATTTTCAACAAGTGTTTTAGACCACTCACATCCTAATGACATATTTCTTTAGTGAAACTTATGTTTGTTTGCACTTGCCAAGGTCTGTATTGGATACTCATCTACTAATCAATAAATTTGACATCTCAGACTTTATATTTTACTAGTCCTGTTAAATAATTAGCATATTGGGATTAAGTTCATTATTTTCTGTAATTTACTGATAAACATTAGACTTTCACATATTTTAGATTCATTACACACAACTGAAGTAGTTTAAGACTTTTATTATTTTAATATTGATAATTTTGGCAAAAAAGTCAAGAAAAAACAAAAATCGCTATCTCAAAAAATTTGCATATTTCATCAGACCAATACAAAAAAAGGTTTTTTTTTTTGTTTTTGTTTTGTTTTTTGTTTTAATACAAAAAAAGTCAACCTTCAATTAATTATATCAGTTATGCACTCAATACTTGATCGGGAATCCTTTTGCAGAAATGACTGCTTCAATGCGGTGTGGCATGGAGGCAATCGGCCTATGGCACTGCTGAAGTGTTATGGAGGCCCAGGATGCTTCAATAGTGGCCTTAAGCTCGGTGGGGAGGGTTGAGCCTTGCAGCAGCAAGCGAGGGATTTCTCCCTGCAATTTTGGGACATAAAAAAATAGCTAGTACCGTAGGGACCGTATGACGGAAAATTTTTGCGGTTTTGAAACCGTGAGTTTCGTAGCACGGTATACCTTGAAACAGGTTATCGCCGCATGTCTAAACCAAACCAAGTGATGACCAACTGATCAAGTTAAATCCAAATTGTGATTGGTGAGAATGCGGTTACATGATTAGAATTGGAAAAGTCAGTAAAGGGTTGCTTATATCTTTGAATAATCAAGATGTATTTTTCTAGGTTTTCAAAGCTGTCATCGCTGAAATGTTTGGAGCACAAGAAAGATCTCGCAGCCTGTGTGAAGTTATTCCGCTTGACTCTTTTAAACAAATAAAAAAAGTCCAAATCTTTGCTAATGATTTTTTTGGGCCACTGATAAAGTCTTGATATTTCATGTGAGCAATTCTTCTCTACACATCAACGTAGTATGATGAACCTCGCGGGTAAATCGTTGAAAATTGTTGTGAAATAAGGCAAGAACAGTTGATGCTATGGAGTGCTGGTGTGGCATTTTGTAAATGGCGTCATCAGGCAGAGGCTGTCAGCGAGGAGCGTCCCATTTGCTAAGGTTTTGCTATGGCGGTAACTCAAAAACTACTTGGTCAAATTTTTTTGTTTTGTTATGGTTATATAAATTTTGAGACCACGAATGATGCATTCAATGAAATTTCATCGCGTAATATCTTCTAGAGTTGAACTTTTCATTAGTCCCTTAAACTCTAATCCTCTCCCTAGGCGGCACAACAAATCATCGAGTTGCAAGAAGCCGCTCAAATTAACGCAGGACTGCAGCCAGCCAACCTAGGTCGGAACACCAGCCTCCACGACATGAAAACTGTGGTGAAAACATGGAGGAACCGACTTCCCATTGTGTCTGATGACTTGTCCCACTGGAGCAGCATTTTCATGTGGCGCCAGCATCACTACCAAGGTACGACTCGCGGCCTCACTAATGTGAGTTGTACATGGGTCAGATCTTTACTAACCCTAACCCTAAGTACACACCCTCCCTTGTGGTGCTATTTTTCCAAATATCTCAGATTTTCTGAACATTATGATTTCAATCCACTTCATTTATACATGACAGCCTTGAAAGTGTATTGTTCTCTGCTACTGAAATTGATTTTTTTTTTATATATTCCATTGCTGTGCTCCATTTGCTGTACAATATGTTCATGTCCCTCAGTGCTTTGCTCTCCTTTGATGGTACCTGGATAATAAATAGAGGCGCCATTCGTACAACTTTTTTTCTCTGTGTGTCTGTAGCCATAGTGACGGCATATGAAACTAATACCCAGCATGATCCAAACAACAATAATGCCATGTTGGGAGTTCACGCGTCAGCATCTGCTATCATTCAGTATGGCAAGATTGCGCGCAAACAAGTGAGTCATGAATATACGGTACCAACTTTAGAGCCGTCTAAATGTTTTTCAAAAATTAAAAACTGTTCTTTGATTTTTTTGTGCACATATTTAATGTCATTTTGCACTGTCATACAGGGTTTGGTAAATGTAGCACTGGACATTCTGAGTCGTATCCACACCATCCCAACAGTGCCCATTGTTGACTGCTTCCAGAAGATTAGACAGCAGGTTAAATGTTATTTACAGCTGGCTGGTGTTATGGGCAAGAACGAATGCATGCAGGTGAGATTTTGGAATATTTGTGCTTGAAATGACATTCATATTTAACCAATAGCTACCGTATACCTATACTTATTATATTCGAGCTGTCAAAATTATCGCGTTAACGGGTGGTAATTAATTTTTTTTAATTTATCACATTTAAATATTTGACGCATTTAACGCACATGCCCCGCTCAAACAGATTAAAATGATAGCACAGTGTAATGTCCACTTGTTACGTGTGTTTTTTGGTGTTTTGTCGCCCTCTGCTGGCGCTTAGTGCTCACTGGTATACTGATATAACACGGACAAAGCGGGACGATTGTTGGCAATATTCGCCACATTTTCGCTGAAAAACAATCAAGCGGCTTATCAATGAGATTGGGGTCTAATGTCTTTAAGTGGCGTCTTAATTGATCTGGCTTCCGACTGTCCGCTATAATCATTTTTAGACACAGTAAACAGTGGTTTTTCCTCTTCTCCCACTATATTAAAAGTCAAAGCCAAAAGGCAAACGGCCCGAAAAAAGCGCATTCTCGGCGGCCGAGGGAGAACCGTAGGTGAGGGCAGTCGTCGTGACGATGCCAAAAAAATGGCACTTCTCGGGCAGACACGTGAGAACCGGAGAAGACAGTGGGTCGCTGCGTGAGTCCGGTTGGTTCGAAAACGGCGCACAGCTCTTCATATCTTTTTTCTGTGTGCTCTTGCTTAGTTAAAAAAAAAAAAAAAAACATGTTCCCAGAGCAGACATGCGCCACCCCTGGCATCGCTCTGCGCCACCCTATTTGAGAAGTACTGGTTTAACCTTAGAATTTGTAATATATTGTTGGAGAATTGTTGGAGAAAGAAGAATACTTCGTAGTCCCTCAATGAGAAAGTCAATTTACATGCACAGAAATACACACATGGAGCGGCTCAGGAAATGATCTGCAGGAGCTGTCTCGTGAAATATTTTATGGAAACAATATATGGTAATTATGTGTAATGGAAACACTGCAACTCGTCCAGTCTAATTTATATTATTCAAATTGAATTCCATTTATGCCTCAGTTGCCATTGATCTGACATATTTGGTCACCTTGCAAATTTACTGCTTAAAGTAAGCAACTGAATTGAATGATCGATATCTGTAATAATAAATGTACTACTTAAACAATCTCTTTACCATCTATATTGATGTAGTATTTATTTCTTGCTACCCACAAGCCAATAGTTGTTAGCTAAATATTTAATTAAGATGGCGGGAGGTGCTTGAAGTAGTTTTTGGTTGCATGTTTTTCACCAAGATTTGGAAGCAAATGTATGGCCAGGGATTACACTTAAAGCTCCCGAGTTCTCTGATTAATAGGAGTGCCTCAGCGCACCACAAGCGATTAGAAGTGGTAGAAGAAACCCTCCTCTCTCTTACTCCCCTCCTTCAACTCTTCTGGCTTGCACTTGCACTTCTGTTCACTGGCTACACATCGTTTGTCACAGCAGCACATTGGGGACGACTAATCAGAGGCTCAGTGTAGCTTACTTTACTTCCTTTAGCACTCCCTTCCCTCACATCCTAATAATCATCTGCCATTGTATTACTGTCCAGCAAAGATTGGCGTCTTCTTTCTGATGCTTTTCACAAATGAGATTTTATTTGTTAAAATTCATTCCTTTCTTGTCTGTTAGGGTTTGGAGGTGATAGAGTCCACCAATCTGAAGTACTTCACCAAGGAGATGACGGCCGAGTTCTACGCACTTAAGGGCATGTTCCTGGCTCAGATCAATAAGTATGGATGACCGTTACCTGCCTTTACACTATTTGAGGCCACCTTTTCACTATTTGAGCCCACCTTTTCTTTATCTTTGTGTCTTTTTGACTATGCACGAAGCCTTATGTTCTATCATGCAGATGGTTTTTAAGCCTTGCCCTTGAATATGCTTTAAAGCAACACTAGGTATCTTTTCAACATTGATTGTCTAAAAATGGTTCAATATTAGATGAAATGTCTTGTTTTCTCAAGTATATTTATAATTGTTCTTTACCTAAAAAAAGTCTGTCTGATTAGTTGATGGAATTTTCATTAGAATACTGAATTGCTAAAAATATTCAATAGCTGCAGCCCTACTCAAAAATGCGGCATCTTTCAAGTATAGCGCTCCCAGGCTTCTCTGGCAACATCAAGGCCTCAACAGCTGTCACTCATCGTTAATTTTAACAAGCAATCTCGATCGCACTGCTGACCAAGAAAAGCAGCAATTTGTTGGCATGTGGCTGGCGCTGCGTTGGTGCAGCACAATCGAAGTATCTAAAGTATCGTTACTCATAAAAAAGTATCGATATTCGGATTGTCACATCAAGGATCGCGATATATCGCCAGATATTTTTTCCCAGCTCTAATTTTTACAATTAAACACGATTAAATTTCTCGGGGAAAAAACTAAAACCATAGACTCCACCATCAGTTAACAAGGCAGCTTTCACAGACATTGGGCCACGCCTTCCCTAGGGGGCCGACCGAGGCCGAATGTTGAGTTGGCTTCTAATGAAGGATTTTGGTGGAAACAGGACGAAGGTTTGACTGCATACAAACAGACAGGAGTCTCTCTAAAGGGATTTGGTCGAGGATTCAAGGTAATTATTATATTAAATAGCACCATGCATGCACTTTGAAACGTGAGAAAAATCAATAGATAAAATTAGTGGCTTGGCTTCGGCTTGAAATATTTACATAAAATGAACGATAACTGCCCATGTTTTGCTTTTAACCAAGAATCTAGTATGTTTCACGTTCATATCTATAGAAATTCAGTGATTTAAGGATTTATTTACAAGAATTTTAAATTTAAAAACCTTTGTTTTGTGACGGCCGCCATGTTGGATTACACAGTTCCGTAATTTTTGTTTAAAATATTTTTCGTAAAATGAACGATAACTGCCTATTTTTTGCTTTTAACCAAGAATCTAGATTGTTTTACATTCATATCTACAGAAATTCTGCGATTTAAGCATTTATTTACAAGAATTTTCAGCTGAAAAAAGCCTTTTGTTTTGTGACGGCCTTCATGTTGGATTTTGTGTATCTACACAATAGCGGAATTCAACCTAAATAAGTTGTGATTGTACACGGAAAAATGCTAATTTTGCTTTTGTTGAGTAAAATTAAGATGATTCTGCATGCCTTCCTCAAGTATTAAGTTTCTGATGTGAAAATTGAGTGATTTATTAGCTGTTGAACACCAAATTAAATAAAAATTAGAAGTTGCTATTTTGGGCAAAAACCTATATGATATGTTTAATATTGATCCTGAAAATATAGGTGATTATCTCTGCGTTTGGTGATTTTTGTGCATCTAGTGTAAAATTTAAGAATTTTAGTTTTTTGTTTTAGGTTGCTAGCGGCTTGGGTTTTGAAAATATTTTCATTTTAAGCTTTTGAAAATAGGCCCTCTCCGCTCGTTTGAGTGGCTGTCGCTTGTTTGGTGGGGCTCGCGCGCGGCTGGATGTGCTCGGGTGCGCTCGGATGGGGGTCCCGGTGCCGGGACTGGTGGTGGGGCAGGGAAGGGTCGGTTGCCAATGGGCTTACACTCAGAAAGAAGTCACACGATTACTGGTTTCTAGATCACAGAGCTGATTTGTGTACACTCCACCCCTCCCAATCACTTAGCTTATAGACCCCCCCCCCCTCCTCTTTCCCTGGACAACAGGCCCCCCGCATTGTGTCAACCGGAAATACATCTAGCTGACGATAGCACCAACATGTTCATAGTTAGTGTAGGCGTTCAATGTATTTCTTGTTGTTGTTTGTGTTTCTTTTCTTTTCTTGTGTGTCTTTTCTTCTGTTCCCCCATAACCCCTTCCTGTTCGCTGCTTTGTCATAATAAACAAGGTATGTTGAACGATCACAATAGAAGTATGTAATACTCTCAATGTTAAACTTTAAAACTGTTTAGACCATCCGGACACTTAGACTTCCATTCTTCATGTCAAACAACTAAACAGGATAGGTTTTTTAAAAAAAAAAAAAAAAAAGAAAGAAAATAGGCCCCCCTACGGATCGACCCCGAGCCCCGTGTCCCGTAAACTGATAGTGAAGTTGACGCCAAAACGCTGGCCGTCTTCAACAACATCTAAATGGGATTAAAATTGTGTTTTGTGCTATTTTGGTTCATTTTGCTAACAGAAGGGCTTTGAGTTGTGGCTCAGTGAAGTACAATCCATCAAATTTGGTAAAGTACTTCCTGACATGATAGGGGGACTTTAAAAATTATAATACAGTGCTTCTGTGTCATCTGTCCATGACAGTTGCATGTGTAGTTCTGTTCTTCAGTTGCACGGCTTACTTGTAAAGCAGCATCTCTGTTCACCCCACCCCTCTCATGAGCGCCTTTTCCTCCCCGTAGTCTTTTTGACGTGACATGGGTAGCCTAAGGGGTAAAAGACAAATTGAGGAAGCCTTATTAAATGTATACGCAGCTCAATAATTAACCAGAGGCAATTTTCAAGAATCTCTACGATCAGCAAAACTTGCCTCCACCTCAGCAGGGTTTATTGCAATCATTAAGTTTCCCTTAACTGGGGGAGAATTAACAGCGGAGTTGTGGTCATGGGTCGAGGGAGTTTCATGTGGTTGGGTGTGTGTTTGCACGCGTGTGCATCCGTGTGCGTGCTGAAGATTTGGGGATCATTCAATTTAACGGGTGTCAAAGATTTGACAGTCTGTTGGGTGCCGGGGCTCCTGCTGAGGTAGCTTTTAGAAACATTTAATGTACTTTAATACTCGCAAAGTGACAGGCAACTCCATTAAGCATTACTGGAGGGTCTTTGGCTCTGACTCCCATAGCAATCAAGCCTTCATTTCTTTAATCACATGCCAAATGCCTTTCATAATAACAAATTTTAATTGATTGTCTTGGGAGACGTTTTGTTGTATATAATGGGAAAGTACTTTGGAAGCTCTCCACACATGCTTCTCACTAAGAGTCTCTTTCTTTGACAAGCCTGTCTTGTTTTGACGGCAGGGTCGCGTGTGTCATGAGCCTTGTTTATTAATCAAATGTTGAAATGTTTTAAGTTATTCAGCTCACATGCTCAGAAATGGTTATAAGCTGCACGGTCTGAAGTAAGCCAAAGATGGCTCACAATAAATTCCCTTGTCAGCATAAACGGTGCAGTCAAGTCTGCTGCCACATTTCACCTGTCTTTCCCTTAAGTATGCAACACGGAATGCGCAGGATTGGAAAGTGTGACTACTAGATTGTTGGATCCAGATAAGGGAAAAAAATGTTAGGCTTGCTCCGTTTTATCAACCTGCAGATTTCTCCAAGCTCAAGCAGTGCTCTTCATGGTTAATGTATTTATACAGATGTACGTATATATATATATATTGCCCTCACAGACATGTCAGATAAAATTGGAAGATTTTGAGACTATATTGCCCTCACCACTAAATACATTGATCTTTGCTGGATGTTATCGGCGAGGGCAGCTCGTATTTTAGCAAAAATCCTAAAACCTGGGTGACATGAATTCATCCTTGGTTAAATACTGACATATACTGTGCTCGGGTTTTAAGATCTATATGAATAGATGAAATGTTCTTCTTACTGATGTGTGATATACTGTATTTCTCAGTTTGTTTGTTTGTTTGTTTTTTTTACATGATCTTTATTCATGCTTTATTCCTTTTTTATCCACATTTCTCATCCACATGTCTTTTATCACATTTCTGATAAAGTGGTAGGAAAAAGTGAACCTTTTGGAATTTTTCACATTTCTGCATAATATCACCATCAAATGTAAGCTGATCTTTGTCAAAATCACACAGATGTAAAAAAAATATCTGCTTTAACTAAAACAACCATTCATAGTTTTTTTTATATTTTAATGAGGATAGCAAGCAAACAATGACAGAAGGGGGTAAACATAATTGAACCCTCTGCCTAAGGAGACTTAATTGAAACCAATTTTTGCCAAACAATTTAAGTCAGGTATGTGCCTAATCACCGATGAGTGGTTTAAAGCTGCCCTGCCCACTATAAAAAACACACCTGGTAAGAATTGTCTTGATGAGAAGCATTGTCTGATGTGTATCATTGCTCGGTCAAAAGAGCTGTCTGAAGACCTGCAATTGAGGATTGTTGATTTGTATAAAGCTGGGAAAGGATACAAAACCATCTCTAAAAGTCTGGATGTTCATCAATCGACAGTCAGAGTCTACAAATGGAGAGAGTTTGACATTGTTGCTTCTCTCCCAAGGAGTGGCTGTCCACCAAAGATGATGCCAAGAGTTTAGCGCAGAATACTCAGAGAGGTAAAAAAAGAACCCCAAAGACTTACAGAAATCACTGGCACAGTCCAGTTTCTCTGTGCACACATCAGCTATATTTAAAACTATGGCCAAGAATGGTGTTCATGAGAGGACTACACGGAGAAGCCACTGCTGTCAAAAAAAAAAAAAAAAAAAACATTGTTGCTTGTTTAATGTTCGCAAAAAGGCACTTGGACACTCCACAGAAGTTTTGGCAAAATATTTTGTGGACTGATGAAACCAAAGTTGAATTGTTTGGGACTAACACACAACGTCATGTGTGGAGGAAAAATGGAACAACTCACCAACGTCATCATCATGATTTGGGGCTGTTTCGCTGACTCATGGCCTGGACAACTGGCAATCATTAATGGTATGAATTGAAAAGTTTATCAGGATGTTTTGCAGGAAACCTGAGACCCGTCTGTCAGACAGTTGAAGCTAAAGAAAACAGAATGTTTTCAGAAGAACAAAATACACATTCCAGAGTGGCCAAGCCAAAGTCAATACTTCAACCCCATTAAAATGCTGTGGCAAGACCTAAAAACAGTGATTCATGCCAGACATCCCATTAATCTGACTGATTTACAGCAGTTTTAGAGAAAAATGGGCCAAGACCTATAATTGTTTGGGTGGTTTAAGTAAAAGTAGACATTTTTTTTATCTGTGTGATTTTGTCGAAGATCATATCACATTTGATGGTGACTATATGCAGAAATGTGAGAAATTCCAAAAGGTTCAGATTCTTTTTCATACCACTGTATATTAGATAACAACTTTACTCTGCTTCTCATTTGCGCCTCAACATCTTGTTGCAGGTCAGAAGAGGCTAACAAGGCCTTTTCCGCTGCTGTCCAGATGCACGATGTCTTGGTGAAAGCGTGGGCTATGTGGGGTGACTACCTGGAGAACATCTTCGCGAAAGATCGTCAGCTCCACCTCGGAGTCTCTGCTATTACCTGCTACCTCCATGCGTGCCGCCACCAAAATGAAAGCAAATCTCGCAAGTATCTTGCAAAGGTAGGAGATGTGTTGAGTTAATTTATGCATGTAGTAGGGCTAGACAGTGTTTTCACATTTTTTTTCATATTGTAATTGTTTTCCCCTTAAAGGTACTATACGGAATTTTTAGTGTTGATTTAAAATCCTTTTCTACTCCGTACATGCTCCACCAATGCCTTGATGAGGACTGTATTTTCCACACTATAAGGCGCATCGGAGTATAAGGTGCACCTTCAATGAAAGGCCTATTTTAAAACTGCTTTCACATACAGGGCGCGCCAAATTAGATAGATAGATTAACAGACTCAATGTCTAAATCACAACAACACAACACAAGAAAGAATTTAAAACAAAATAATAAAACAATGACAAGTGGACTACAGTAAACAACACTGGGTGTCCTAGCAACCCACTTTTAAAAGGCACATACAGAAAGTCAGTACACCCCTCGCATTCCTGCAGATATTTATGTTTTCATGCGACAACACTGAGAAAATGACACTTTGACACTATGAAAAGTAGTCTGTGCAGCTTATATATTACAGCTACCATAATTTTTGGACTATAAGACGCACCTGACTATAAGCCGCACCCACCAAATTTGACACAAAAACAGCATTTTTCCACAGATAAGCCGTACTGGACTATAAGCCGCAGCACTCCTCATTGTATTATGGAATATTTACACCAAAAGATAATAACCGGTAACACTTTATTTGACAGCGGCACCGTAAGACTGTCATAAGACCAAATGAACCACCATGAAGCTTTGAACCAATGGGCTGAAAAGCTTCATTGCTTCGAGAGGCTTTATTTGCCCATCACTGCTCCACCTGCTGTCAACACTTGTCGTCCAACATGACTCCTAGCATGCATTGCAGCACTACAGATGTAAATAACAATCAAAATTCATGTTCTCTGCAAATTATTTCTTGAGTTACTGTTTCAGTTTCATTTATTGCTAGAGATGGTATTTGGTAACCCTTTGTTTGAAAGTGGCCCCATAAAACTGTCATTAAACAATCATAATTATGACATGACACTTATGACAATTAATGAATGCTTATGCCACATGTCATTTAGTGTTATCCGGCAAATTGTCCCACTTTTGAATGGATGTAAAAGATCCGAGCTGAACATAAATGGAGTTAGTGACAGTTAGCCGGATGACACTTAATGACATCTGTCATAAGTATTCAGTAATGCCCATGATAGTGTCATGTCATAATTATGACAGTCATTAGATCAAATGAACCACCATTGCTTCAAGAAGCTTCATTTGGAAATCACTGCTCCCTTGGAGAGACAGTCAACCTCTGCTGCCACCTGCCGTCAACACTGTTGTTGTCCAACATGCCTCCTAGCATGCATTGCAGCGATACAGATGTAAATAACAATCAAAATTCATGTTATGTGCCAATTATTTCTTCAGTTGCTGTTCCAGTTGTTTCATTAATTGCTAGTTATGATATTTGGTAACATCATTTGACAGTCATGCCATAAGACTATCATAATTATGACATGACACTGCCATGAGCATTAATGAATCCTTATGACAGATGTCATTTTGTGTCAACGGCAAATTATCTCACTTTTGAATTGATTTAAAAGATACGAGCTGGACATAAATGGAGTTAGTGACATAGTTTGCCGGATGACAATGACATCCGTCATAAGCATTCATTTATGCCCTTGATAGTGTTATAATTATGACGGTCTTATGACGCCGCTCTCAAATAAAGTGTTACCTATTAACCCAAATAAATCAACAAATAAGCCGCGCTGGACTATAAGCCGCAGGATACTGAGGGAGGGAAAAAAGTAGTGGCTTATAGTCCGGAATTTACGGTAATTTTTTTCTGCAGAGATTGAAGAGGTGGGGGGTCAGCATGTTAGTGCTCAGACCACACGCCGCACTCTACATCAAATTGGTGTGCATGGCTGTCACCCCATGAGGAAGACCTCTTCTGAAGACTGTACACAAGAAAGCCCACAAACAGTTTGTTGATGACATGTCAACAAAGCACATGGATTACTGGAACCATGTCCTATGGTCTGATGAGATGAGGGGGCTTTTTTGTGTACCGTCTTCAGAAGAGGCTTCCTCCTGGGGTTTCACACCAATTTGATGTAGAGTGTGGCGTATGGTCTGAGCACTAACAGGCTGACCCCCCACCTCTTCAATCTCTGCAGCAATGCTGACAGCACTCCTGTAATGAGTCACATGACATTTTCGAGGGAAAATGACAGGCAGTACTCAATTTGGACATTTAGGGATGTACGTAATTTCTAAGGGGTGTACTCACTTTTGTTGCACGGGGGTTTAGATATTAATGGCTATATTTTGAATTATTTTGAGGGGAAAATAAATTAACGCTATTATATAAGCTGCACACAGACTACTTTTCATTGTGTCATTTTCTCAGTGTTGTCCCATGAAAAGATATTCTTAAATATCTGCAGAAATGCAAGGGGTGTACTCACTTTTCTGATACACTGAATACCAGTGCCTTTCAAAACCGTGACAAGAATCGAAAATTGGGCGACTCCATCTTTGACGTTTTCTGCTGCGGACTTCCAGTTTAGACAGAACAACGTGAAGTGCGGTTGAAGTAAGCAGTGTGTAGACAAAGATAAAACTGTGTCAGGATTAGTGATCAGATAGCATAGAATAGGATACCAGCATACTCAGACTCGCAAGGGATTCACACAAATACTGGGATCTACACTTCACATGGCTGATTTGTGTACACTCCAGCACTCCCAATCACTTATCTTTCTGAGTCCCCACCCCTCCTCTTTTTTCCTTGGTCATCAGGCCCCCCATATAGTGTGAACTGGATACACAACTGGCTAACGATAGCACCAACATATTAATAGTTAGTTTAGGCGTTCAATGTATTTCTTGTTGTTGTTTGTACTTCTTCTCTCTCGCCTTCTTTTCTTCTGTCCACCCATAACTCCTTCTTTTTCGATGTTTTCTACTAATAAACGAGGCCTGTTGAATGATCTCAATGGGAGTATGTCATACTCCCATGTGGTGACACATTAAAATCGTTACCAATCAGACACTCAAATTTCCATTCTTAGTGTCAAGCAGCTTAAAAGGACAGGTTAGAAAAAAAATGCAAACTCAATACAGAGGAACCCACAGAATCTCCAAAAATGGATTCAGCACAACGTAGATAAGGCTCTGGGACTTTGTTCTTATCACTTCGTTGATCGTTCGTGGACAAAATTCTAACTGTGCAGCCTGTTAACATGAGGTGTGTAGACTGATACACCGGCCACTTGAGTGACCAAAATGAGGCAAAATTACAAATAATATTCCAGTTGACGAATGCAGAAGGGCTGACACGGATTTTGTTGTTACAAGGAAATATTACAAGGTATTTTTCATCTGGTTAGATCATAGTTATGGTATTATGAGCTAATCACACAGGTACATATAAACACAAATATTTTGTCACTTATTTTTTTTATTGCAGATATTGATCGCATTGATTGATTCCATTTCCTATTTTATTTAAAACAGTTGGTGCATGAGCAAAACAGGTCAATAAATCACAGTTTATAAAATTATTAGAAAAATATTAAAGTACGAGGAGCATAACTCGAGGCATCCATCATCAGTTTTCCA
Organism: Corythoichthys intestinalis; assembly: GCF_030265065.1. Lineage (NCBI taxonomy): Eukaryota > Metazoa > Chordata > Actinopteri > Syngnathiformes > Syngnathidae > Corythoichthys > Corythoichthys intestinalis. The sequence goes on along the minus strand of NC_080415.1, from coordinate 11,128,569 downwards.
CAACTTTAGGCAGCATGTGTAAAAAGTTGAATGCAATTAGGCTTTATATTTCTCCATCAACGTAAGTAAGTTGTTGTGAGGCACATCAAATTGTCTTCCCTTGGCTAACAGCGTTTTCATTTCTGGTGCTAATGTAGTGGGCTAAATACTCATTGCTTTATGTTCGGGCTCATGCAAGCCATGAACGAGCTTAAAGTGCATACGACAGGATAAAAAAAGGTCTTAAATATCATTATTATGTGAATTAGAATCATATTTTGAGACGATTCGACTCTATAAAACAATTTGCCAAAGCTTTTCTACATGTCCGTCCATGATCAAACGTAAATAAATATTCCTTTATTTAAAGAAAGTTTGTAGTGTTTACTTTGTAATCGCTCTATTCGCAGCCATTTTTAACACAAAGTTGCAATTTCTGATGGGCTGGAAAATTTGACAAAACACCGGGCACACGAAGGGGCAATAAGCGGAGTAGAGCGCTCTCCCGGTGGTGGGAGAGTGCAACAAGCCGCCTGTCATCGACAGAGTGTCATTCTTGGTGGACAAGATGCATGTCAGTCACAAAATGCAAGCCACCTTTGTATTAAAACGTGTGCCATGATCCCAGTATTTGACATTATACAAAACACAATGTTTACTCACTTCTTCGTGAGTCCAATGGTCCCACAGTTGTCGCACACTTGTTTTGGCCGATATCTGGGTGAACGGGACCTTTATGAAACCCAAAAATGCTGACACGCCTCTCCCTGGTGCAGCTAAAAAGGCCTGCAGTCGTTTGGCTGGCGTGATGCGAAAAATAAACGAATTAATCCGCAAAATCAGCTGAATCCGCAATCCATCTGCATGCTACAAAGCAGGGGTCCCCAAACTTTTTCCTGTGAGGGGCACATAACTTTTCCCTTCTCTGATGAGGGGCCGGGGTCAGTTTGTAACAGAAAAGGTGTGACGATTGCAGGAGTGCCTAAATGTAAAAATTGTTTTTCAGAAAGCCACAATCAAATAACCCTTTCTGAATTCTTCATGGAACAAAAGTGAATAATATAATATAATTAATATAATATAATATCATATCATATAATATAATATAATATCCTTAGGGGTGTCAAAAGATTAAAATTTTTAATCGAGTTAATAACAGCTTAAAAATTAATTAATCGCAATTAATCACAATTCAAACCATCTATAAAATATGCCATATTTTTCTGTAAATTATTGTTGGAATGGAAAAATAAGACACAAGATGGATATATCCATTCAAAATACGGTACATAAGTACTGTATTTCTTTATTATTACAATAAATCAACAAGATGGCATTACCATTATTAACATTCTGTTAAAGCGATCCATGGATAGAAAGACTTGTAGTTCTTAAAAGATAACTGTTAGTACAAGTTAGAGAAATTTTATATTAAAACCTCTTCATGTTTTTGTTTTAATAAAATTTGTAAAATTTTCAATCAATAAATAAACTAGTAGCCTGCCATTGTTGATGTCAATAATTACTTACAAAATGCTCATGGGTGCTGAAGCCTAGAAAATCAGTCGCACCCAAGCGCCAGCAGAGGGAGCCAAAACTCCGAAAAACACAAGTACACGTTTCACTGTAGTGTCATTGTAATCTGTTTGAGCGGGGCATTTGTGCGTTAATTGCGTCAAATATTTTAACGTGATTAATTAAAAAATTAATTAACGCCCGTTAATGCGATAATTTTGACAGCCCTAAATAAAATATAATAATAACACAATTAAATGGATAATAACCAAATAACCCTCTCTGGGTTCTTCACAGAAAAAAGCCAGGAAATGAATAACACTATTGAGAAATATATATATATATATATATATATATATATATAATTATTCAGGGGGCTAGACCAAATGTGGAGGTGGGCCGTATCCGTCCCGCGGGCCGTAGTTTGGGGACCCGTGCTATAAAGCAATGCTGTATTGTGAGATGCTGACCCAGGTGATGTCACATTCGCATTCGTCCTAAACCCGAGACTGGAGCCGGAAGTCACTCATTTTCATGGCGCGGGATTCAAAAATGGAATATGTAAAAGGATCGCTTCCACACACTGCCAAGCGGTCCATTTCATTCAGGAGCATAAAACACAGCGTGAAATATGAAATAAACATGCTTTTTGGTGTCAGACACACTTTAAGACGGGCTGCAGTTACGCTTTAGGCCAGAGATGGCAGTCGCGAGTTAAAAAAAAAAAAAGTGACAAACTCCATATAGCACCTTTAACTAGTGAAAAAAGCAAATGGCATCAAATATCATTAAAAAAGTTGTTTTAGGCGGTGCGGATGGATGTTCGTCTCGTTATGTATGCCCTGCGATTGGCTGGCAGCCTCTTGCCCTATTGCCCATCTTTAGCTGGGATTGGCTCCAGCTCCCCCATGACGCTCATGAGGATAAGCGGCTCAGGAAATGAATTAATGAAAGTTGTTTTCCTTTCTCAAATTTTTGTCTGACACCAAACTAGCTTCAAAACTATTCTCTGTCCATCATTCATTCATTCTTATTAAAACATAAATTAATTTGGAAAAGACATTAAATAAATACATGACAATAAAAGATATAAATATGACTGTCATGTTGCCGTATCAGACACTAAAAATGATAGGGGGTTGTATCATAAAATGTTTTTTTGCTTTGTTTTGTTTATTTGAAACACGGCAGCAAAGCAAGCAGTTCTAAACTGCAATCCTTAGGAAAAAAACAAATTCCTAACTCGTGACTGAAGCAGTCTTTGTCGATTGATGTTTACAAAATTTCATATCCAGATAAATTATTGATCAAAAATAAGGTTGTGTAGTTTAGGAAGTAATAGATGTTTATATTATTTGTATATTTATTAGCAACCCCCACTTATCATACTTCAGCTCACATTTGCTTCTATGGTAGTTGTACCTTGGGCCCATAGATTTATGTGTTTATATGAGCATGAGCAACCACGCTTCGGCACCTGCAGGAGCGCCTCTTTCCATTAGACCCTTTTTCAAATAGGGTCATTGTTAATTCCCTCGTCTCCAGACCCCATCCAGCCCATGCATTATTGGTTCTGATGGGCCCAAACACATTTTATTCCACCCTGAGCCTCACTCGTAATTTGATTGCTCACAGTCCAGCAGTAGTGGCTGTGGATGGGTTCCCACGGCAGATCAATGGTGAAGTGGAATCCTCTTACACAGACGCTGACGGTCTAATGGCCTCCCCTGACACTCCAATCTCCCCATGTTTCTGCTTGGGCCAACCTTTTTCAAAGAGTCAGACTATCGCACTCGCCAGTTGAGCATACCCTATGTGGGAGGTAACGAGACAGACTCCTTGCTAACAAGCATTCCGCCTACTTATACAGACACACTTCAGAACATGAATTGCTGCTCCTTCACAAACCGCAATACTCAGGGTACCTGCGGGGCCTTGCAAACTTGAAAAAGTCTTAAATTTGATAAATGCAAATCAAGGCCTTAAAAAGATCTTAAATTGTGTTTACAAGTCTTAAATTTCATTCTCAAATGTCTTAATTTTTCAATCTTATCTGCGTGATAGAGCTAATAACTGTACATTAAGTAAACTAACAAAAAAAGTATGGTACGTTGTGTCGTAAAAAAATTTTTTTTTTTCATTTTTTCCAACTTTATCGATCTCTGACCGATAAATGCACTGTTTCGGTCGGAAAATCCAGATTTCCACGTTTGAAAAATGCAGCATTACATTGGAGCTTTACGTACAGTCAGTCGCTGACAAGATGTCGTCGTTGGCGCAGCAACTTTGGGATGGGAAAGTGCAGATTTAACCCATTGTGTTTGGGTGACTCAAAATATGACTGGCTTCAGGCTGTACCAGGGAATGAGTGGGAGGCTCGGTGCAGCCTGTGCCGTAAAAATTTCAAGCTCGGCACAATGGAACGTATGGTCTTGGAGTCGCACTTAAAGAGTGCTAAACATTTAGCAGTCTCAGCAGCTACATGTAGGCTGGCACCCATATCCCAGTCACCAAGCCCTTTCAGCCAGGTAACTTGCGAGCTCTTTGTGGTTCGACACCACCCCTTAAGGCAGAGGCTTTAGTGGATACTCAAGACAATACCGGACTACCTCACGTGTTCCTCAAATGACAATATAAGCAAGCTCTTCAAAGTCATGTTCCCCGACTCATGGATCGCCACTTCTTTCACATGTGGGAGAAACAAGACTGCCTAAATTACTAAGTTTGGTCTGGCCCCTTTCATCACCAAACAACTGACCGAGCAGGTCAATAAGGCGTCTAGATTTGTGGTCATGCTTGACGAAAGTCTAAACAAAGATACAAAAACTAAACAGCATTATTTCATAAATGTATGGCCAGAATAGGTGCGGGATTGGTCTTAAATTTCATGGATATGAATTTGAATGGAAAAATCCTGGGAGAGCCGTGGCTATACTGTATTCTGTTACTCTATAGGTGGGACTTTGATCGGTATACTTTAGTCCGTCGGGGAGCAGGTCTGGTGATCCCCCCAAAAAAAGAAACATTTTAGATAACTGGTGTTTCTCCTTGGCCCCAGAGGGCCGACTGGGTGCTGGCAGGTCACCCCTGTAGGTGTGAATCCTCTCCTTCCCCAGGCCTAGTGGCCCCCATGATGTGCTGCGTCAGGCAGGGGGTTACGGCAGTGGCTAGGGGTCCGGATGGGTGAGTGGTGGTGGGGGCAGGCGTGGGGAATGGTGGTGCTTCTCCTTGTCCTTACCCCGGGGTTGGGCGTTGGGGACATGGTTGGTATGGGGGACCACCGTGGCACCTGGAGGGATGAGGACAGCCACTTTGCCGGAATTACAAGGGGGGGGGGGTTTAGAGGGCGGGGTAAGTTGATGGCGACATGGATGGTCTGGGTTACCACCGTAGCTCCAGGAAGGATGACAACAGCCACTTTGCCGGCGTTGCGGGGGGTTGGGATTCAGGGGGCGGTGCCGGGGACGCGTTACCCCCCACCCCCTCAACTCCAGCAAAGTGGCTGCCTTCATCCTTATCACCCACTATCACACGTCAGCGTGGGTTCATGCATGACTAGGTGCAACGAGGCACCATCATGTAAATGTGATTTTCAGTGCCAAAATTAGCGATCAGGTAGCATAGAATAGGATGTCAAACTATCAACACTTAGAGGTGATTTTCATGATACTTATAATTAGGGCTGTCAAAATTATCGCGTTAACAGGCGGTAATTAATTTTTTTGATTAATCACGTTAAAATAATTGACGCAATTAACGCACATGCCCCGCTCAAACAGATTAAAATGACAGCAGTGTAATCTCCACTTGTTACTTGTATTTTTTGGAGTTTTGTCGCCCTCTGCTGGCGCTTGGATGCAACCCATGAGCATTGTGTAATTATTGACATCAACCTGTGGCGGGCTACTAGTTTATTTTTTGTTTGAAAATCTTACAAATTTTATTAAAACGAAAACATTAAGAAAGGCTATAATATAACATTTCTATAACTTGTACTAACATTTTAAGAACTACAAGTCTTTCTATCTATGGATCGCTTTAACAGAATGTTAATAATGTTAATGCCATCTTGTTGATTTATTGTTATAATAAACAAATACAGTACATATGTACCGTATGTTGAATGTATATATCCGTCTTGTGTCTTACCTTTCCATTCCAACAATAATTTACTAAAAGATATGGCATATTTTAGAGTTGGTTTGAATTGCGATTGATTAAGATTAATTAATGTTTAAGCTGTAATTACCTTGATTAAAAATTTTAATCGTTTCACAGCCCTACTTGTCAAAATTGTGTACGCCTCAACCCGCTTAGTCACGTTTCCTTTCGACTTACCACCCTTCCTATTTCTCCTCGGTTACCAGCGCCCCCCCCCCCCCCCCCCCACACACACACACACGCACACTCACACACACACACACGGTGTCCACGGGTAAATATAATTACTCTACGATAGAACTACTATGTTCATAGGTCGCATAGGCGTTTAACAATGTGTTTTTTTGTTGTTGTTTGTTCTTTTCCTCCTCTGTCAGCTTCATTTCGTTCTGTTCCCTTTACAACCCTGTTTCCTGCTTTCGCCTAATAAATAAAGCATAATGAACAACTACAATGGGAGGGTAGCAAACTCCCATGTGACATGTTAAAACAGTTTCAACCATAAAGATACTCAGAATCCTAGCAGCTGAACAGGATAGGTTAAAAAATAACTGGTGTTTCAAACTTATTTGTCTAGTCCTGGCAAAGCAGATGTTACAATTAAGTGACATTATCTATGGTAATTATAACTCTCTAAGATTGAAAGCACTCAGACCGCATTTAAACTGAAAGGCTTTGTCATGTCATGCTAATACGCACCTTCATCCCCAGTACTGTCTTGCCAAGCTGAGTTGACATTGTTTCACACTGATGGATATAGCCAGTTGACCAGTCATTACCAGCAATTATGTGCAATTTATAACCTGGCCGGAAATGCAGAGGGGGGTTAATAATATCGTCACCATAATGATGTGCAGTGCAGAAATTGCCTCCTACGTTACTTCATTATTTATGTCTGTAACGATCAGCTAGAAGGATCTTTGCTTCACTCTGCAAGCCCCCTGCTGTGTAGAGCCAGTGATGAAGTAAACTGACGGATGATCGCGACACCACCATGAATACTTTGTGTTCTAAGGAATATTTATTAAGTACTGTATGTAAGGTTATCTTGGCATTTATCTCATCTTTTCATCTTTTCTTCATTCGATTTGTAGGTACTGTGGCTCCTGAGCTTTGATGACAAGGACACACTGGCAAACGCTGTGGACAAGTACTGCATTGGAGTCCCGCCCATCCAGTGGTTGGCGTGGATACCACAGCTGCTAACCTGCTTAGTTGGTTCGGAAGGCAAACCTCTACTCAACCTCATAAGCCAGGTGTGCAAATTGACGTTTTTTGTTTTGTTTGTTTTTTAAATCTTTTGAAAACATTCTCAATGAAAGTAAAATCAGTACAGGTAGTCCCCGGTTTACGAACGAGTTCCGTTCCTGTGCTGGCGATGTAACACGTAAATTAAATCGTAATTAACCCTTTAAATACCTTTAAACACCCTCCAAATTAAAAAAAAAAAAAAAAAAAAAAAAAAAACTATCCAAAGACGTGTTATATGTCACCTGCATTGTGGCCTGTGCCTCTTGACACACCAATCAGCCTCCCTACTCTTTTGACTAGTCCGGCTAGAGATATGTGGACGTCGACCGCCATCACTGGGGTGTCTACACACCTCAGTAGCAGCCCAGCATCAGTCAATGTAAATAGTAACCTTAGCTGACTGCTGCTGGCTGTGTACTGCGGGCGGCACACCTCAGCAATGGCGGACGTTGTACTTACGACTTTTTGCTCGGATTAGTCAATCGATATAATAAAGTTTGTTTGTGTAGTTTATTTTGTTGGCAATGTGAGGGTTCGCAACTGCGGAAACAAGATTGAATCTGATAGAGGAAAACAACGGAGGGATGCGTTCAAGACTTTATTAAATACAAAAAATACATGCGATCGCAGAAAAGGGGGAATAACACAATGGGTCCGTGACAGTAGGTCGACGGGGATCAATAATACTAACCTAAGTGGTAGGCAGAGAGCCAATAAGACAACAAAACAAATACACTCAAATATCAGCACAACGTAGGGGATTTCAAAACAAGGGTGGCAGAGGTGTCGAATGGCACCCAGCAAGTTAGTATCTCTGCACCCTTCTCTTGGATCGCCTGGGCTTGAATATAGTCTTGATTAGCTTGAATTAGCTTCAGTTATGAAGTCGGGACGGCTCCGTAAAAAAAACTAAAAAAAAACACACAATTTGACCTACATTGTGACAGCCGATGCTGACCAAAAATGACGTAATGTCTGGGTTATAAAATTGCGCCAGCAACCCTCCCCGCACAGAGAGCGCCAGTGGTCGACACGGGACAAGCCTGTGAAGGTTTCCAACCCACGTAATTACCGGGATATCTCTACATGTGTGAAAACAATGGCGCGAGTAAATCCCGGGTCACCTTACACGGTAATTTGCCGGGACGTGTGTGAAAGGGGCTATGGAAATCAATTGGAGCTAGCATCTATAATTTGGAACTAGATTCTTTAATTGAAGCTAGTATCTATTAGAGCTGGGAATCTTTGGGCACCTAACGATTCGATTACGATTACGATTCAGATGGTCCGATTCGATTCTAAAACGATTATTGATGCACCCCCCCAATTTTATTTTATTTTATTTTTTTATTTTATTTTTTTAATATTTTGTACATTTGTTCCAAAATTGTTCAAAAATACTCTCAGGCTAAACCAAACTACTATTTCAGTATCAAGTTAACATAGAGCAGTAAACAAATATACAAAAATAACAGTAAATAAAAAACTCCAGTCCCCATTCTGTATCAGCAGCTTTAAACTACATTCAACTAATTTAATGTTGTGAATCAACCGTTAAAGTTGTTAAAATTGCTCCCGTTAATCCATAATTTCCCTTTTGTCAACTTTCGACATGTGAAAGTTTTAAAACTATTTTAAAGATAGATTCAAGTCAATATTTTACCGATTTAGGAGTATTTTAGATAAAAAGTTAATTAGGTTTGCTTGGAAGGTTCGCTACAACAGCCTTGCAGAGAAGTGTACTGCTTTAAGATGGCGGCCGTTTACTACGTCTGCATCTAGCTTGTGGTAGATGTGCTGCAAACGCTACCGCTACCATAGTGCATCTAGTCTTATATAAATGATATCTACCGTAACATTATGTGGATGACGTACTTTTGTAGCAGCTTCAGGTATGTTGTTGTGTTTTTTTATCTCGTGGCATGAGTTGAGCTAGAGCCGTGAGTTGAGCATTGGCATTACCCGAGGGGCCGGGTAATGAGAAGCATGATGTTTAGCTACTCTCGCTCCGTTGCTCATTGACCGCGCGGCGCGCTGAGTGTGTTGTACTTCCGCTTTACTTGGCATATTTCAATAATCGGAATTTGGATGTTTGTGAATCGTTCTCGAATCTTCCACGGCCGAATCGCGAATAATCTAAGAATCGGAAATTTTGCACACCTCTAGTATCTATGTATTTATATCTATGTGCGCTTGTCTGAAGTATGAAGTAATGAAGTATGACGTAGGCACATCAGATTTGTTCCCGGAAATAATAAGCTCACACGCTAGCGAAGATGACTGAAAGACAACCATCTTTTGTCTACTTTTTATGGGAAAAAGGCCACCTGACGAGTCAGAAGAGCAGCCTACGCTAAGTCCACGCTGCATAATATGTGGCCAAAAGTTAGCAAAGAAGGCAATGAAGCCTTCAAATTTGCTTCCGTACATAGTCTAAGCACCCTGGAATAATGGATAAACCTTTGGAATTTTTGAAGAAAAAAAAGCTCGAGCAGGAGGGAAAGAAACATTTAGTGAGGGCCCCAACATCAACAAAGCGAATGCACTTGAGAGCATCACACCTCGTGGCGAACCGTAATGCTGTATCCAAGAAGCGATTTTATAGATTTCTTTTACTTTCTTTTACTTTTCCAATAACACTTTATTTGACATCGGCGTCAGAAGACTGTCATAATTAGGACACTATCATGGGCATAACTGAATGGTTGTGACAGATGTCATTAAGTGTCATCCGGCAAATTATATCACTAACTCCATATAACTCCGTTATAAGTCGGGCTGCAGCTATCGAATATTTTAGTAATCAAGTAATCGACTGAAAATTCTATCGAGTAATCGGATAAAACATTTTTTTTTTTTTTTTTTTTTTTTTTTCGGTAAAAAGCAATTATAAATATACTTGAGAAAAAAGACATTTAATCCAATATTGAACCATTTTCAGTCAATCAATGTCTTTATTTTAGATGTACATTATTGAAAACAGCCAACAATTGCATTTAAGATGTGACTAGAAAAAAAAATTCACTGCTTTCACTCAAAAAACTTCTAGATCTTATAAAAAAAACATATTTCTAACCTAAAAATGTAATTACGCTTGATAACACACATCACGTTTTTCCCACATGTTTCAATTTAATTTCCATATGTGTCAAGCTATTTTTAAGTTCTAGTTAAGTTTTAAGTTAGTCCAAACTGTAAGTACTGATAAGATTGAGTTTTTGCAGTGTTCAAAATAAATGTATGATACCTGCTGTATTGGAGCACATTAGGGACCAGTGCTACTTGGTGTTTTATTCAGAAATTACTACTGAGCTAAAACTAACAGTTAGCTTTATAATGTTTTAATTTTACACCCTCATCACTCTACAGCGCTGTGTTTTTACAGATTAAATAAAGCCTGTATGTAAGACACGTTAGCCACGCATCAACAGTGGTCATAATCAATAGAAACCTAGCTCTCTGAAGGGCTAACATTACATGAGCGAGTGACAGTAACATTATATTTATTAGCGATGAGAAGTCTACTGCTTAAAGATGGCGGCTGTTTACTAACACTGCCCAGACGCGGCCGAGTCTGTCATTTCGCATCTAGTCCTGAATGCATGCGATATCTATGAGACACATCGGACACTACCTGCTACCACACTAGCATCCTGCGGGCGTAGTTTTTAGCAACGTCGGCGTATTTTGTAGCGGCTGTCGGCTGCGGTAAGTTTTTGTTTTTTTATTTATTGTTTCTTCCTCTACGCACGTGACGTCAGCGCGTTGTCCCGCATTAAAAGTAGTCCGGGCAAAACGTGATGCTTAGAGCTGGCAAAATTAAACGATTCCTCGAGGTGAATAAAATTTCTCGGATCAGTTTTTAAACTCGAGTTACTCAAGTTGCTCGAGTATTCGTTTCAGTTCTAGTTATAAGCATTCATTAATGCTCATGACCATGTCATATCATAATTATGATTCTCCAATGACAGTCTTATGGTGCCACTGTCAAATAAAGTGTTACCCAAGTTCCATAACTAGCAAATAATGGAACAAATAGAACAGTAACTGAAGAAATAATAAGCACAGAACATGAATTTCGATTGTTATTTACATTTGTAGCGCTGCAATGCATGCTAGGAGGCATGTTGGACGACCACAGTGTTGACAGCAGGTGGTAGCAGAGGTTGACTGTCTCCCCTAAGGGAGCATTGATGGCCAGCTTCTTGAAGCAATGAAGCTTAATGGTGGTTCATTTGGTCTTATGACAGCCGTATGAGGCCCCTGTCAAATAAAGTTTTACCGGTTAATATATTTTGGTGTAAATATCTCATAATACAGTGAAGAAAGCTGGGGCTTATAGTTCAGTGCAGCTTATCTATGAACAAATGCCGTTTTAGTGCCAAATTTGAAGGGTGCGGCTTATAGTATTAGTATAGGCTTAGTAGTATAGGGGATAGGCATGGCTCAGTGGTAGAGTAGTTGTCCCCGAACCCAGAGGTTGTGGGTTCAATTCTCTGCCCTGATGAACTCGCCTAAGTATCCTTGAGCAAGATACTGAACCCCACATTGCTCCTGGTGCTGCGTCACCAGAAGGTAGATGGCGATGTAGCGTAAAGCGCTTTGAGCGCCTTGAAAGGTGGAAAAGGACTATATAAGTATAACACCATTTACCATTTAGACTTGTAGGTGCACTATACATGTATAACACCACCACTTATAGTCAGGTGCGCCTTATAGTGCGAAAATTACGGTACTGTATTTTTCTGCCACACATCGCCTGTCCGTGAAAAAAAAGGCCCACATCCGTGGCGCAAAAAAGGTTGGGAACCACTGTCTTAGATGATAAACATACTTTCTATCCCTGCCTCTCTCTCATCTCTGAATGTTGGCCACTTCCACTGATGAAATATTTTGTGTTCTTGATCACATCCATTCAGTCGGCACATCTGGCTTCTGTGTCTGCAGCAATTTTCATAGGCTTTCGAATCGTGATGAATTAAATTGCATTCACGCTGAAGTGATCTCTCTAGCTTTTTACCAAATTAAGCATTCAGACCCACCCAACTTCCACTTTGACACCCATTTATTGGCTTTCACTAGACCCCGGCGAATTGGATTTTGAATTATTTGCACATGAAATCATTATAAAGTTAATACAGTACGCATCCTCACGGCAGGAACAGAGCACGTAATTAATGCAAGGACTAATTTGCGTTGCTTAATGGATGGAGTATTTTTTCTGAGCAATTTGAAGAGGGTGATCTTCAAAGACTAGAAAGCAACACCAAACATCCATCTTCTTGACAGATGAAGGATATTGTTTAGAAGATTTAAGCTTAAGGATGAGTTGTACAGTGGTGTTAAAAAGTATCTGAACCTTTTGGAATTCCTCACATCAAATGTGATCTGATCTTTGTCAAAATCACACGGATGTAAAAACGGTGTCTGTTTTAAACAAAACCACCCAAACATTTATCAGGATTCATATTTTAATGAGGATAGCATGCAAACAATGACAGAAGGGGGAAAAATAAGGAAGTCAACCCTCTGCCTAAAGAGACTTAAAGAGCAATTGAAACCAATTTTTACCTAACAATATAAGTCAGCTGTGTGCCCAATCACTGATGAATGGTTTAAAGCTGCCCTGACCACTATAAAACACACAAACCTGGTAAGAATTGTCTTGATGAGAAGCATTGTCTGATGTGCATCATGGCTCGGTCAAAAGAGCTGTCTGAAGACCTGCGATCAAGGATTGTTGGTATGTATAAAGCTGGGAAAGGATACAAAACCATCTCTAAAAGTCTGGATGTTCATCAATCCACAGTCAGAGAGGTAGTCTAAAAATGGAGATAGTTTGGGACTGTTGCTTCTCTCCCAATGAGGGCCGTCCACCAAAGATGACGGCAAGAGTTCAGCGCAGAATACTCAGAGAGGTAAAAAAAGAACCCTACAGTGTCTGCTAAAGACTTACAGAAACTTACTGGCACAGTCCAATATCGCTGTCCACACATCAACTAGATGTAAAATAATGGCCAAGAATGGTGTTCATGGGAGGACTCCATGGAAGAAGCCACTGCTGTCTTAAAAAAAAAAAAAAAAAGATTGCTGCTCGTTTAATGTTTGCAAGAAGGCACTTGGACACTCCACAGAGGTTTTGGCAAAATATTTTGTGGAATGATGAAACCAAAGTTGATTTGTTTGGGAGTAATACACAACGTCATGTGTGGAAGAAAAATGGAACAGCTCACCAACATCAACACCTCATCCCCACCGTGAAGCATGGTGGCGGGAGCATCATGATTTAGGGCTGTTTTGCTGCCTCGGGGCCTGGACAACTTGCAATCATTAATGGAAGAATTAATTTAAAAGTTATCAGGGTGTTTTGCAGAAAAACCTGAGGCCGTCTGTCAGACAGTTAAAGCTAAAAACAGGATGGATGCTGCAACAAGACAATGATCCAAAACATAGAAGTAAATCAACTTCAGAATGGTTTCAGAAGAACAAAATACGCGTTCTGGAGTGGCCATGTCAAAGTCCAGACTTGAACCCCATTGAGATGCTGTGGCATGACCTAAAGAGAGCTATTCATGCCAGACATCCCAGGAATCTGACTGAACTAGAGCAGTTTTGTAGAGAAGCATGGGTAATGTCTGTAGTTGGTCTGTGCGACCACTCTGTAATGACTAATGAGTAAAAGGTTAACAGTGTTCACTTCATATCTTTTTATGTAAAGGGAGAATCCAAATTTAATGCACGGCAGGCTTTATCTCTGCCACTTCCCTGAATTATTTAGAATTTTTCCTTGGCGGCGGGATGTTTAAAAAAACGTACGTTGAAAAATTGATGAAGGTGAGGCAAAGAAGGCCTGAGGGTAGGTGACGAGATAAATCGGAAGTTAACAGACAATATCAGCAGCCCCTCTCCTGCAACCCCATTCTCCCTTCTTGTCAACCGCTCACCCTTTTCCTCTCAGCCCTCATCGGCTTCGCCCAAATAATATAAGTCTTAACTTGCCATTAGCGTGCTGAGCTCTCGTCCCTTCCTCTGGCTTTCTTCCTTTCTTTTTCATCTTTAATGCTGCTCTTAGATGCCACCTTGATCTTACTCTTCCTGTCATTCTGCTCAGTCATCGCTCTTTGGTATTTCTGTCCTAATAGTTCTTTCATTCATTTCATTTTATGAAATTTGGACAGTGAGGTCAGATACACAGTGGTGGAGTGTTTTCAAGGCTTTTTGCACAAAAGGCTACTCTTTTAGTAGTGAAGTACAGCTTCTCCTCCACTCCTCTTTGTTCGCCATTGAGGAATAGATGAAGAAGGAAGAGCGAACCGAATGTTTAGCATTATAACAAAAAGTAACAATGGCTCTATAGGGTTGGTTCTATATCATATGCCAGGTTTCAGATTTTCATTAGTTTGCAAAAGTAATTTCCTTTCGAGTAATGTTGATGTTCTCTTATCTTGCTGAAAGTTTTGGCCGGAACGCTCACCTTCATCAGATCTCTCATGACATCCTGGCTCCCTGATGAATCGGAATAAAGTATTGGAAATTTAGAAACATATTCATGTCTTGTTCAGTGGTTGGCTAATTCATTCCATTCGTAAAAAGAATCCTAAATTTAAATATTTAGCGTCCCCAATTTGGGCAGTGTTGTTTTCCGCAACGATGACGACAACGAAAATATTTTGTCAACACTATTTTTTTCATGACGGTGACGAGTCGTCAAACGTGTTTTGGGAGACTGAAACATAACGAGACGAATGGCAGTTTTCGTCTGATGAGACGAGAACCAGACAAAAATGCGCAATAGTTTCCGTCACATGTTCACAATGTGTGACATTTATGTGTAGTTAGCCTACATCGTAGCAGTGTCAGGTTAAGTCACTCGTAACGTGTTCCCTGATCACGATAACGATGATCTGATGATACGGTGATACGACGAAAGTCGCAATGTTCAGTGATTGACTAATTCATTCCATTCGTAAAAACAATCCGCAGTTCAAATATTTAGCTTCCTCAATGCTGTTACTTACTTGTCAGTGACTTTTCTTGAAAAGGTCAATTTCATCATCACTCACATTCAATTTTGCATCCAGCTCCCATGACGCGCAGCTTCAAACACTCGTACTCTTACAGCAGAGGTTGCCAGCTGCATCAGTGTCATATCTCTTGACACACACACACACACAAGGAGTATCTCTCCCTCCATTATCCCCACCACCACCACCTCACCCATTCCATCTCTGTCTGCTTTCCCCCTATTCCTTTGCTGTCCTGAGGGGTTGAATCTTTGAAATTTAATGTATGACCCTCTTTTTATCCGCCAGGTGGGACGAGTTTACCCGCAGGCTGTCTACTTCCCCATTCGTACCCTTTACCTGACGCTTAAAATCGAGCAAAGGGAACGCTACAAAAGTGGTAAGAATTCACTTTTTTTGTGTGCTGATTTCACATTGAAGAATTGCTTTTTGATTGTGTATGCATGGAGCGGTGGATCATCTTACCAATGACCTAAAACTTTTTCAAGATACGAGCTGTGGGTCAACTTTTTTTTTTTTTTTTTAATCTAACTCTTATTTGATTTGTATTGTTGTGTCTGCACATGTAGACATTCAGTATAACAAGTTCAAAATGAACAACGAGCATCCAAAACAACTACAAAGCAAGCTAGTTTTGAGAACTCCCTTTGGTCTAAAATATTTAAAGGATTTTTTTCAAAATGATTAGCTACTAATATTACTGAGGACTTTTTACCTCTTTCTTGTATAGCTGCATGTGTTTGTTGTACTATTCCGTCATAGCCAATGCACACACACAAAAGTGTACATAATGTATTCAAGCGTGAAATCGCTGTGCATAGATTATTTGTTCCCTTCAATTTAATAAGATTGCTGTATGTTTTTGTTTTCATAATTTACAGGACTCTAGAATAGGGATGCAGCTATCGATTATTTAAGTAATCGATTAATATATTGATTAGTTAATTTGAATAATCAAGTAATCGGATTACGGACATTTAATGTGTTGCAGAATAAATTTTAGCATTACATTTTGCATTAAATAAATAAGATTCCCGACTGTGTCTTCAAATTATGAAGAATTGCACTTTCATTTCACAAGAGCAATTAATGCATTTAAAACCAAATTAACCCTTTAACAGCTGAGCCTATTTTGTCCGAATTTGCATGCCTTTAATGTTGCCTTTATATTTTAAAGAAAAAATGGTTCACATTGGTCTGGTTGGGTCTATTTTATCAGGACACCATAACCTTCATGTCCAAACTGTTGTTTTCTTCACTGACCAATTATGATCAACATTTTGGACCCAAAACGACAACAACAAAAATCCCAAATTTTAGGTCAAAATTTGTAATACTGATGTCCCATTGACAACCAAACATGCTCAACGAACCGTTTTGAAGCTTGATAATGTTGTTATACAAAGAAAACAACGACAAATCTGGCTCATCTTCTTCTTTGAGTTGATGAAATAATGCATCAGCTTGTGCTAGATTTAGTTTTCGATTCATTCCGCACATTTCAAAGTCGCTCGCTGAATCCACCCGGCCTTTGCTCGCTACCTTGCCTCCCTCTCCTGAGGTGGCACCTCGCTTGGCAATTTATCAAAAATGTTCACAGTACGTCCATCCTTTGTGACCTCGCAGTGGCTCCTGGTATATGTAGTTTTTCATGGTGCTTTCGGTTTTGTAAAAGGAAATAATGGCAGAAACACATGGTCCATGCAGCATTTTAATGTTTATTCATGAAAGAAACAAAAATATAAAACTCAAATGACATCTCCCGTTGTACTTGGTTAATTGACTTCAAGTAAAAAGGGGCTTGGACCTCAACTTCCTCACTTTCAAATGAGACCAACCAGCGGCATGGGGGTGACGAAATTACAACGTGAAGAGGCTTCAAAGATGATATGCATAAATATCTCGCCGTTCTGTGTTGAAGGGTTAAAATACCTGATCTTAGCCTCAAATGATATAACAAAATTAAATAAGGACCTAAGTACAACAAAAGAACAATTGGCGAGCTTGCATAGCAAAAGTTTAAATGCTATGAAATGCTAACTTTTTCAAATCGTCCAAACACATATTCCCCAAAAAACTGCTAAATTCGCTTGAAAACTAAATTGAAATGCTTAAAAAAACATCTTAGCTCAGACAAAAACTTAGTTTATTGGCCACTACCAAGGGATTATCTTGGTTTTAAGAGAGAAGCTGGATTCAGCCATGTTAAATGAGTTATGTCATATTCACTGTTACCAGTAGAGGGCAGTGTATCCACTAGGGGTGTGCCATCTTAGGCACCCCACGATTCGATTCGATTACGATTCGGGGGGCTACAATTCGATTCTTGAACGATGATCACGGTTATCACGATTATCGATGCATCGTACATTACTAATTGATATAGTACACAAACAAATTTTTGTCCATTATTTATTTAAAATATCCTAATGATTCAACAGGAAACATGCCCATACAACAAAAATCTGCCCTTAAGCTGCTTATTTATTTATTTATTTAGTTTTACAAGAAAGTGCAAAAACATTAACCATTTTAAAGGCAGGACTTATTTCACTCAACAAGACAATAAAAATAAATAAATAATAAATAAATAAATAAATAAAATTTCCACAGGTGGAATGAATTCCACATTTTCTGGAAACAAAGTGTCTTTAGAAATAAGCCTTCTTTTAACCAATATACTTTGTTTTCACAGATTTCTGTAGTATTTCGCATGTTTGTAGTGTTAACGCTGTACTTAATCATGGTTTTACACGTTCTGCAAATGAAATACACGTTTGCTAATTAGATTAGCGCTCGGCGCTAACTATTAGCACCTCAACAACAACAACAATAAAGGCTAAACAGTACAAGAGGGCTTGCCTACTCACCTCTTGTAGACGGGCACGGGTCTTAGCAACACACTCAGGACATTTTTCAATCTACATGACTTGAAACTACAACTTGACATCTGAAAGACGAGGAGAAACGAACTATCCCTCTTCCCCTCTCTCTCTAAAAAATACAGAAGCGCGCCGGCTCGCGCTTCTGTCCCTGCCTGTCTCATACACAAATTTATTTTCTAGTCTTTTGAAAAAGAATAAATCTGTCATTCAGTTACAGGCAGCATCCATTATAACGTGCGTTTATCAGTTAAAGGTGTCTGGGTGGCAGACATGTCTTGAATTTCGTTTTGCCACGAGCGGCTGTCAAAAAGTTTTGAGGGAAAATCATCGTTTTTGAGCCTTTATGAATCGTAATCGAATCGTCACGTGTCGAAACACGATGAATGTAATAATCAATTCTTTGGAACACCTCTAGTATCCACCCAAATCAATAAAACTACCGTACTTCTACGGTACGCACTATTTGGCACATCAGAGTAGAAGGCGAACCTTCAATTAATGGCCTGTTTTAAAGCTGTTTTCATATATAGGGTGCACCGCATAATAAGGCGCAGTACTAGTAGTAGTAGTTGGGGTTGCATTATGCATCCACTAAATGGAGCTGCGCTTAAGAGAGACTCATGTCATGATTAACCACTATTAATCCATATATAAGGCACATCGGATTATAAGGCGTATTCTCAGTTTTTGAGAAAATTGGAGGCTTTTAGGTGTGCCTTATAGTGTGAAAAATACGGTAAATGCAAACGCTTTCAAAACTAACCATTACAACACCCCTCTAATAAAACGAATCCTCAAAGCAGCAACATTTGAATTGTAACTTCTTTCTTTTCTAATCCAGTTACTTGAGTTAATAGATTAATCGTTGCGGCATTACTGTAGAGTGCTACTTTTGTACCTTTTGAGATATGAGCTCTTTCATAGTGCCTTGACTTAGTACTTTATCTGTGAATGTTCTGGAATTATTTAATGTCTTACCTGTAAATACCTTATCTTTAGATGCATCCGGACAACAACAGCCTGCTTCAGTTGGGTCCCAGTCGCACTCGGGGGCGTCTGACCCAGGGCCCATTAGGGCCACAGCCCCAATGTGGCGCTGCAGCCGAATAATGCACATGCAACGCGAGTTACATCCCACCCTTCTTTCCTCCCTGGAGGGAATCGTTGACCAGATGGTGTGGTTCAGGGAAAACTGGCATGAGGAGGTGAGAAATGAAGTGCTGGTTAAAATTACTTGTGAGAAAATCATTCCTTCATTCATCCATCTAATGAACCGCTTATCCTCACGAGGGTCACAGGGGTGCTGGAGCCAGTCCCATTTAACAATGGGCAGGAGACAGGGTACTCTCTGGTTGCCAACCCGACAAACATCCACACACACACTCAAACCTATGGACAACTTCGAGTGTTCAATTAGCCGACCATACATGTTTTTGGGATGTAGGAGGAGACCACAAACTCCACACAGGGAGACCGCAGCCAGGATTGAACCAACAATCTCATGATTAGGGGTGTGACAATATATCAAAATGGTGATAAATCATGACACTTGGTATCCTAAGAGTTTTTTGATAAGCTCCTGACAAGAATCGTTACGTTGTTTTAAAAAAAAAAAAAAAGTCATGGTTCAAAAATAAAAGGAACCAACAGGTTGCTATCAAAATTTTAGAAAAGTGTCTGTGTTACACTGATAGCCAGAAGTATTGGCACCCCTGCAATTCAGTCAGATAACGCTCAATTTCTCCCAGAAAATGATTGCAATTACAAATGCTTTGGTAGTAATGTCTTCATTGATTTTGCATGCAATGAAAAAAGACAATTGGAAAAAAAATTCAATCATTAACATTTTACACAAACTCCAAAAATGGGCCGGACAAAAGTATTGGAACCCTCAGTGTAATACTTGGTAGCACTACCTTTAGAGAAAATAACTGCGAACAGCCGCTTCCGGTATCCATTAATGACTTTCTTACAATACTCTGCTGAAATTTGAGTCCATTCTTATTTGGCCAAATACTCCAGGTCTCTGAGATTTGAAGGGTGCCTTCTCCAAACTGCCATTTTCAAATCTCTCCACAGGTGTTCTATGGGATTCAGGTCTGGACTCATTGCTGAGCACTATAGAAGTCTCCATTGCTTTCTGTCAAACCATTTTCTAGTGCTTTTGAAGTGTGTTTTGGGTCATTGTCCTGCTGGAAGACCCATGACCTCTGAGGGAGACCCAGCTTTCTCACATTGGGCCCTACATTATGCTGCAAATTTGTTGGTAGTTTTCAGACTTCATAATGCCATGCACACGGTCAAGCAGTCCAGTGCCAGAGGCAGTAAATCAACCCCAAAACATCAGGGAACCTCGGCCATTTTTGACTGTGGGGACCGTTTTTTTTTTTTTTTTTTTTTTTTTTAAGGCCTCGTTTTTTACCTGTAAACTCAATGTTAATGCCTTTTCCCAAAAACTTCTACTTTTGTCTCATCTGACCACAGAACAGAGAACAACATTTTTGGCTTTTTCAGGTAAGTTTTGGCAAACTCCAGCCTGGCTTTTTAATGTCTGTGGGTCAGAAGTGACGTCTTCCTGGGTATCCTTCCATACCACTTTTCATTCAGACACCGACGTATGGTACGGATTGAAACTCTTGTACCCTCGGACTGCAGGAGAGCTTGAACTTCTTTGGAAGTTAGTCAAGGTTCTTTATCCACCATCTGACAATATTTTGCTGAACTCTCTCGTCAATTTTTCTTTTCCGTCCACATTGATGACATTGCGCACAGTAGACCCCGGAACATTCAGACTTGCAGCCGTGAGACGCCCATGCTTCCTCACAATTTTGCTTCTCACGTCCTCAGACAGTTCTTTGGTCTTCTTTCTTTTCTCCATGCTCAATGCTGTACACACAAGGACACAGGACAGAGGTTGAGTCAACTTTAATCCATTTTAACTGTCTGCACGTGTGATTGTTATTGCCACCACCTGTTGTGTGCCACAGGTAAGTAACAAGTACTGTTAATTACACAAATTGGAGAAGCATCACATGATTTTTCCAAGGGTGCCAATACTTTTGTCCAGCCCATTTTTGGAGTTTTTTTTTGTAAAATGATAACGATTTATTACTTTTTTATCCATTCTCTTTAGTGTTTTTTCATTGCAAGCTAAATAAATGAAGATATTACTACAAAAGCATTTATAATTGCAATCATTTTCTGGGAGAAATTGAGCGTTATCTGACAGAATTGCAGGGGTGCCAATACTTTTGGCCATCACTGTATATCAAAATAGTTATATATTGTGATACTTATAAGATCTTATCGATAAACTCCTGCCAAGAATTGTTACATTGTTCTCTAAAGGTGTCACTGTTCGAAAAATAAACGGAACCAACAGGTTGCGACCAAAATCTTCCACTAGAATAGTGTCTGTTAGCTTATTGGCTGCCATTGACTGTAATAGAAGTCCAATTCATTTTGAACATCTATGACACTGAAACAGAACATTTACAGCCTGTCATCCCGGTTTTGGGGGCATTTATAGGTCACTTCATGTTCGTTTTAGGGCATTAATAGTTCACTTCCTGTTGATTTTTAGTCGCTTAATATTGATTGTGGTACATTCCTGGGTCACTTCCTGTTCAGTAACCCAAAATCAGCAAGCAGTGATCCATAAATGCCCTGAAATCATCAGGAAATAACCCGGAAATGTCTCAAAATCAACAGGAAATGACCAAAAATCAGTGTGTTGTATATTGTAGAATGATTTCCCGACACATGTATCGATAACTGTTGTATCGCCATATTGTAAAATAATCGTTATCGTGAGCCTTGCATCACATATCGTATTGTGAGGTACCCAAAGGTTTCCAAACCTAATGATATGATGATATTACATAATCTAGTATTTGATAGAATCAGACCACTAATTGTGAGCAGTTTGGTCATGGACAATGAAATCCATATTGTAATTTGCAGGTAGCTCTTTATGGGGCAAAAGGGACAAGAGGAAGAAAGCTAAGGGAGATAGGGTGATGGATGGATGTGAACAAGATGTAAGACAGGGCAAGGGATTTGCAGGCACAAGTTTTATTGTGTTTGATGGTTTGGGGAAACTTGGCAGCTGCTGCTGGCACTGTCTTCTCTTCACTGCACACAGGAGAGTAGCGTTATCATCCTGCAACCTGTGCCTTGATTTTAGTTGCTATTGCTTTTTCAGTATTTATGATTCAAGATTTTTTTTTCCTCACTTCATCACTGATTTCTTTAATCAATGCAGGTTTTACGACAGCTCCAGCAGGGCCTGGCTAAATGTTACTCTGTGGCCTTCGAGAAGAGCGGCGCAGTGTCTGACGCCAAGATAACGCCACACACGCTGAACTTTGTCAAGAAACTGGTCAGCACATTTGGCGTCGGCTTGGAAAACGTTTCCAACGTGTCCACCATGTTCTCCAGTGCTGCCTCCGAGTCGCTGGCACGTCGCGCTCAGGCAACTGCTCAGGACCCCGTCTTCCAGAAGATGAAAGGCCAGTTTACGACAGGTTAGTTATATACTATCATTTGGATTCTTGACGGTTACGGTTTGGCTCTCAGAAGTGTAACGTGGGAGAAGCGTTTTGCATCAACTCACTGATTGTAATGTTCAGAGGTTTGAGTTAAACTGAAATTAACAATGGAAAGATTAGCCTTTTGATGATTTAATGTGCAGTCTGACCTTAGTTAGACCATGTGACTGATGTCTTGGCTGTGATTATGTTTATGTTACGGGGTGGTCAGAGTGTTCTTTTTGGATTCGCCTTATTTAACTATCTTGGCATGTTGCTATATAGGAGGTTTCACGATAAATAGCAACGGGTGCATGCAGGTCCGTTGCGTGCGGTGCATAGAAACCTCCGTCCTAATGGTTTCAAGACTGCTAAAGCTACGAGGCCGGGCTTTTGGCTTAGCGATTAGCGGTGTTGTTTTTGGCAGCCCTTTTAATTTTCTTCTTAGTATGTCTTTTGGACGATGGTACTTATTCGTTTTAGTCATATTTTAGTCATGTCAAAATGTGTTTGTCTTTAGTTTTTGTTGACGTTTAGTAAAAATGTTCTCATGTTTAAAATGTATAAAATTTATTCAAAAAATAAATGAATGAATAAATGTTTTTTTATGTGACTATTATGAATGAACATTGATAGACGAGCACATAATGTAGCATTTATATGTAAGTTGAGCATAATGTTTACTAGGGCTGTCCCAAACGACTAATTTCCTCCCGATTAGTCAGCCGACTATTTTTACGATTAGTCGACTAATCTAATGTATATATATATTTTTTTACTACTTTAATAATGAAATTTTTGTTCAAGCTTATTAATTCACAAAAAACATTTTGGAACACCTACATTCTTTATTAACGTATAAATAAATAACATAAATCAATATAATAAATAATAATAATAAATCACAAACAATGAGGTCAAATAATGCTGGCATTAACTAGTGCAAAAAAAAAAAAATGTAAACGGAAACACTGAGACTTCACCTCTTTTTGTGGTATGTCATTGTCTATATCAGGGGTTTTCAACCCAGTCCTCAAGGCACACTGTGGGTCCTGGTTTTTGTTCCAGCCGATCCAGCAGAGACAGTTGAACCAATGAGGCTTCTGCTAAAACAAGCCACACCTGACTGCAATCAACTGATTGCACTTGTAAAACACCAGATTGGGGAAAAAGTGTTGTCATCTTGTTTGGTAAGAATGAAATCCTGCACCCACAGTGTGCCTTAGTGGAATAGGTTGGGAACCCCTGGTCTATATTGTTCTAAATGTTAAAATGAATTGCAATGTCCCGGACGACCATTTTCAGAATACTTTGTGTGAGTTCAGATGCTTTTTCTGGTGTGCATTCCGCATTTTTGGGGAGGGGAAAAACTGTTCTTTTGTTTGTTTTAACCTGAAAATAGATAAAGTAGAGGGCACACTGAAATACTACCACAACTATTTTGAATGAGAGGCACACATACTCACAGTAACAAAAATTAAATATATAGTATTAATTTTATAGTATACTACTTTATGTATATACACAATGATACTTTATAATATAAAGTGACTAACATTAGTGCAGTCATGGATTACAGTAAGCAGGCCAGTGCTGTTTCCAAAGTGACTAACATTAGTGCAGTCATGGATTACAGTAAGCAGGCCAGTGCTGTTTCCATGTATTTTCCCCAAGTGGGAGCTTCCATGATCCTAATAAATTTAATAATAATAAAAATAAAAAATAAAAAAAAATAAAAAAAAAATATATTAATTATTTTAATAAATAAAAATGCACATTGATACAACGCACATAAAGATAACTTCCATTTTAAAAAATCGTTATAAAGTTGTATGGATTTACAATCCGCTAGCTTGTTGTTTCTTGTTGTCTTGGAAAATTATACTTGGGTGACGGCGCTTCAAGTGTTCGTTCATGGCCGAAGTGCTACCGTGGTATGCGAGCTCAGTTTCGCAAAGAGTACACACAGTGGCACCCTCCATATTTTCCTTGAAATTATTCCAGGCTCCGGCTATTCTGGTCCGCTTTTTTGGCTTTATGCCACTTTCATGTGTCACCATTTCTGCCTTTTTTGGCAAATGGCGGTGTTTTCAACTCCTCGCCATAGTGAGGAGTGAAGCGGCGATTCACTTGACTCGTTGTCATCGGTTCGGCCCATGTCCTCCTCAGGAAGGCCGCGGCGTGCATAAAAACACCAAGAGGTGTCGGATAGCTCTTTATGGATACTTTTATTGTCCAAAACAAAAACGCAGGGGCTGCAGCCACTGAACTCCGTGCTACCCGCGCACTTTCCAAACTCACCGATCTCACTCCCTCTCTTTCGCTCCTTCTCTCTCGCTCGGCCACTTTCTTCCTCTTTGCTCAATTTGACAATGCCGGTCACATTGAAATAACAGCGGCCCCCTTGGGGGTGTTAGTACTGTAGCAACCGCTTGCATCGTGAGCGCCCGCCATTCTAAACTTTATCCGCTTGTTTTTTTTTTTTTTAACCCGTCAATACCTGTTGACGCATTTACGTCTTCGATAACGTCGACAACGTCAACTAGTCGGGACAGCTCTAATGTTTACTCTCGGTCCGTTCCTCATTGTGTCCCGAAGACCGCGCTAACAGTGTTTTAGTTCGGCTTTACTTGGCATATTTCAATGATCAATGATTCAATGATTCAATTTGGATGTTTGTGAGTCATTCTCGAATTTTCCACGGCCGAATCATGAATAATCTAAGAATCGGAAATTTCACACACCTCTAAAGATCACGCAACAGACTTTTAAAGGCTAAAGCAACATTGCATATTATCTCTGGCCAAGAAAACAAGTCTTAACGCGTGTGCAAGCCTGCATGGAAACTGGAGTCGACACACCGGTGAATTGGTTGGGGGGTCAGCATGTCACGAGTGACACAACCAGACACTGCTACGATGCATGCTAAGTACACTTAAAATGTCACACATTGTGAACAAGAGGCGGAAACTCATGCACATGTCTCGTTATGTTTTAGTCTCCTAACACACGTTTTTAGCTTGTTATCCTATTGTCATGAGAAAAGTGTTTGTTGACGAAGTATTTTCGTTATTGTCATCGTTGACGAAAACAACACTGCAACGGGTGCACGCAGGTCCGTTGAGTGCTGCGCATAGAAATCTCCCTCCTGATGCCTTCAAGACGGTGCGCTGGCAGCTAAAGCTGTTTGTCTGGGCTTTTGGCGTAGTGGTTAGCATGCTCGCCTGCCGGGCTCGACGCACTGTGCGGTGCGGGGATGAGTCCTGACCTGGAAAAGGGGCAAAGAGTTTAAAAATCACCAATAAAGCAAGTGTTGGAACAGTGAGTAAAAAAGTTGAATATTGGCAAGACCCTTGGAGGAAAATAAATGGTTTTAAGGACAAAATACTTGCCAAAACGAGGATATACTATAAACAAATGGGAAGTCATTTAAAGGAAGCCTGAGAGGGGACAAGATGGCAGGTGCGACGCCATTAGCATGCAAAAGCATGGCGGCGACACCCAGACAGACTGAATGAACAACACAAACAATGATGCGCGGTCCTCGCGGCGAGCACTGTGGTGATAAATCTCGCCAGATGTTGCAGTGCCAGCTGTGCTCACGCAGCCAGACATCATCAGGGCTCCTGCCTCGTCCACCGTTGTTACCCAGCTGTCCCCGTGGCAAAGTGTGAGCATGGCCGACCGCAACCCAAACCGCACAAGCCTTCGCCAAAGCGGAACAAAAAGGGTTTACAGAGCGGCTGAGCAGCCAAGCTCCCATTCCCCGCACCGTGCTAGTGGCTCACTTGCTTTCACAGGGTTTGTGGGCCGGAAAATATGGGTTTATGTGAGCATATATAACATCTGGCAGCAGGGAGGCATTCAAATCCAATTATGGCAAATGCTATTTGCATGAGTTGCTGTTTTAGTCGTGGATCTGTTCGGGAGACTTTTGTCACAGCCGCTTTTCTGGGAGGGAAATTTGTATAATATTTCTCTTTATTTAAATTCTGTGTGTTCTGCCGTGCAAATGTCTTTTTGGATAGGATAAGCGTTTAGTCGCATTTTGGATTTGCACCTGCTTGTGACAGCTCCGTGAACATTTTATGTGTCTTGCTTCCATGAGAATTTAATTTCCCTCCAGCGTTCAATTGTCAACTATCACTCTGTCTCAGCTTTACCAACTTTTTACATGTCGTGTTAGTTTAAAGCGGAATACTCTACAACCTCTTCTGTTCTGTGAGATGTTCACCCACCTTACAGCAAATAGTGAACATACAATACATATGATTCAATAAATGTTCTGCTATATTGAGACATTTAATCCATCATTTTGAGCAGTTGTATAGAAGAGCTGAGCAATTAATCGACATCGCATTTACTTTAAGAATTTTACTGCTGTGATAATCTATCCTCATGAACAGTGTTGTTTTTATCAATGATGACGAGACGATAAAGAGCTAAAAACTTGTTTTGCGGGACTAAAGGCAGAGTCATTGCTTCTGCGGCAGACCTACGCCGTGGCGGCAGATCCAATTTACGACCCTCCGCCGTAGCCTGACGTGCACCTCAACAAAATCCTGACTAGGTGTCACGTCAACGCAAGGCGCAACTGGACTGTGACTGGTCCGCTCAGACTGTTGTTTCCGGTTCAGCGCGACATCACCGCCATTTTCAAACATTGTTGTGCCATGCGCAAAAATGGACCAAGCCGACGAGAGTATCATTGAAGAGGTCCGCAAGTACGACAACCTCTACAATGTCTCAGCAAGACATTATAAAGATTGCCAGATGGCAAGCAATTCATGGAAGGAGATTTCTGAAAATATTGGGCTGGAGGTCAGTGAATGCATAAAAAAATGGAAGAATCTCTGAGAAAAGTATTTGTGTGTTCTGAAGCAAATGGCCACACAAAGCGGTGACCCAACCGGCCAAAAACTGCCAGCTTTTTATCACTTTGTTGTATTTTTGGTTGGTGCACTTTATCATTTATTGTGTACATATGTTTGGTGTGAGACTTGTTTACATTTTGCACTTCAGGTATATGAAGAATAAAGCACACGTTTGGTGTCAAAAGAGTTGTTTTGATGTTTAATTTTCAACAAAACGGGGCCAATTCATAGGGGGCCTATTTTCAAAAACTTCAAATATTCACAAAATCAAAGCTGCTCCCGACCTAAAACCAAAACAGGCACCTACCTTAGCCATATATGAGTCTCCATGAGCAGCGGCATCAAGAAATTTAAAGTTGTTCCCTTATAAAATCCCGATTATTTTTTATCTAAGTACAACAAAACTTAAAATGGCTATAAAAGTCTCACATTTTACACTAGATGCACAAAAATCACCAAATGCAGAGATAATCACCTATATTTTCAGGATCAATAGCAATATTTAACATATAAGTTTTTGACCTAAATAGCAACTTAATTTTTTTTTATTTACTGCAAGTTTTCAACAGCTAATAAATCACTCAATTTAACATCAGAAACTTAATACTTGAGGAAAACATGCAGAATCAATTATAAATAATATGGAAATAGATTATTAATAAATTCCATATACTATCACAATTTAGAATAGAATAGCCCTTTATTATCATTATATACTATATACTGTTTGTGAATGAGCTAGCGGCCGCCTGGCATGAACAGAGCTTTTCTGGCGAAGATTTTTGTGAATAAATGCATTAATCCCACAATTCTTCATAGATATTGACGTAAAACAGTCTTGATTCTTGGTTAAAAGCAAAGAAACCGTGCAGTTAGCGTTTATTTTACGTATATCGGCGAAGTAAAATGCTACTGTGTTAGCGAATGAGGCTAGCGGCCGCCTGGCGTAACAGATTTTTTTGGCGAATATTCTTGTGAACAAATGCTTAAATCCCAGAATTCTTCATAGATATGGATGTAAAACAGTCTCGGTTCTTGGTTAAAAGCAAAGAAACCATGCAGTTAGCATTTATTTTACGTATATTGTCGAAGTACAATGCTACTCTGTTAGCAAATGAGGCTCGCGGCCGCCTGGCGTAAACAGAGCTTTTGTGGTGAAAATTCTTGTGAATAAATGCTTAAATCCCTTAATTCTTTATAGATATGGACGTAACACAGTCTCGATTCTTTGTTAAAAGTAAACTATGAGGCTAGTCAGTTACTAAAATTAGCTGCCTCCATGTGTAAACAAAGAAGAAAATTCCTGCGAATAAATGCTTCAATCATGCACGAACGGTACGAAAAATATAATATTTACCTTGAATCCTCAAACAAATCACTCCTGAGACAATCCTTCCTGTTTGTATGCGGTGGAGCTTTCGTAGTTACTGTAAATTTAATTGTAAGTAAATCCAAGCTTAAATCCGACATGAGCATGTGCCGTTTTCGGCTATTTAATGAAGCTCGGCCCCCCTCTGGTAAGACGTTGCGCAAATAATGATGAAGTGACACGTCAATAGTAATGAAGTCTATGGGTCACCAAAAACTAGACAGCGACAAACACATTTTGTGATAAGTAAAAGATGACGATGACTAATAAGTAGGGTTGTTCCGATTATGTTTTTTTTGCTCCCGATCCGATCCCGATCGTTTTAGTTTTTATCTGCCGATCCCAATATTTCCCAATCCGATTGCTTTTTTTGCTCCCGATTCAATTCCAATCATTCCCGATAATTTTTCCGATCATATACATTTTGGCAATGCATTAAGAAAAAAATGAATACAACTCGGACGAATATATACATTCAACATACAGTACATAAGTACTGTATTTGTTTATTATGACAATAAATTCTCAAGATGGCATTTACATTATTAACATTCTATCTGTGAGAGGGATCCACGGATAGAAAGACTTGTGGCTTTGTATATTGTGACTAAATATTGCCATCTAGTGTATTTGTTGAGCTTTCAGTAAATGATACTGTAGCCATGCACAAATGCATGATGGGAAGTGGAACCATGACTGTACATAGTGCTACCAATTGATATATCTTTTCTGCGTTGGGAAATAATACAAGGTGTTAAGAAAAAGATCATATGCTACCTTACTTCCCCACATTGCTTCCCATGATATTTCTAATCGTAGGGAGAGGGATTGTAAGGCTTTAGCCAGTAAAAAAATGGCTCCAAAGGCTGCCAAAATTCACTCTACTCATTTTACACTGCCTTTTATCTCTCTATATAGGGAAAATGGCGCCATTACAGATTGAGCGCGACAATGCGTGGGTGGATCGTGCAGCGCATACATTAATTGCGTTAAATGTTTTAACGTGATACATTTTTAAAAAATTAATTACCGCCGTTATCGGGATAAATTTGATAACCCTACCTTAGGCCTACACTAAAGACTCTGAATGAGTGTAACATATTATGTTTGTAACATTAAATACAATTAGAAAACGATTTAATTTAAAAAAAAAAAAAAAAAAAGGTTTAAAAAAGGCATGGCCGATATTTTTTTGCTGATTCCGATACTTTGAAAATGAAGTGATCGGACATCTCTACTAATAAGTATTATCGTCCAAAAGACGAGGAAAATTAAAAGGGCTGCCAAAAACAACACTCCTCATGAGTTCATTTTTTCCATAACTCTCATGTTTGTCAACATCATTTGTATTTATGCAAGGCTGTTGTAAAGATGAAGACTTCTTTAAGTCAGGATTCTGGTTTTATGCGTTTAAAAGTTTGAAATGTATTAATTGCTATAGTTGTCAGAACTCGTAATTAGATTTTTTTGTCAAAATCTTGCATAGCTATTGAGTAGCTTCTCTCCCCTGTGGCGTCAGGCTGCCAGCTGAGACACCAGAATTGGCTCTGGAACACATTCACATTCTCGCCCTTGCCACTCTCCGAGCCCCCAGTTGACTATCGTGCTTGTCAGAAAAGTCACAGTTGGTAGCGATCTCTTGGTTTATATGTGGTAGAGACAAATATTTACTGCATTTATTTGTAGCTTCAAAGAAGTGGATGGTGTCTCTTCTTCTATTTGCGAGGGTTATAATGGTATTACATTGTTTCCTGGTAGCAATTTCTTTGGACTGTTTCAATTCTAACACTGCTCATCAGGTGGGTGAATTGCAGGTAGATAGACAGCTCCCCCGAAAAGAATAATGATTATTTTGAAGACGTCTTTTAAAAAAATAGTAAGTGTTCTCTAGGGGAGCTTTAAACCGGTTTTGAAATGGCAGATGCATTCACCATAACTGTCAAATCCTGAAATAGGAGTTCTAGCTGTGTATATGCAGTGCACATCATCACCTCACGTCTAGAAGGGCTTTGCGCTCTTGCCTCTTTCCCTTATTGATGCTGATTACAGCTCATCAAAACATGCAGCTTGCAATGTGATTGGAAACAGCAGTTTGATGCTTTAAGACTCTTATTTTTATAGCACTGATTTAATGATGTCTCGGCTTACTAAAGGGATTTTAAGTCAATGAAGCAAAAACTGCTACTTCCTGTGATGTTCCCAAAAGGGGCTCTGCTGGAGAGACGAGGCAAAATGTGAAATACAATATTTCTCAAACGTACGTTTATGTACTCACTGCCCTCCCTGAGGACATCACTGGCTACATTTACATGCTGCAAATAACCATTTCATAATCACATTTTTAGCAGTAACCCAGTTACACATGGCATGTAAACACATTCAATAAGCCGTTTTTTATAAAGCCTTTTCTAACCTGAATATCTGCCCATGTAAACTGATATCTGGCTATCTATCCCCTTTTAAAAGAGCATTTACGCTCCATTTGCAAGGAATCCTGGTCTGCTAAATAGGGAGTACTTGTTGCTGCATAACTGGCTAAAAGCGTTTGGAATCATGAATAAACTCATGAGACAATAAAACGTTACAAGCTGAATGCAGACGTAATGCAATCGCCGTCATGACCTTTTCTGTATGTTATGACGTTGGAATATTTAGAGTTAAAAACAACATACGGACTAACCTGAATATAGGTTTCATTTACACATTTACATGTAGCCACTAATTAAATAAAAGATAAATAAACATACAAAATCTACACCAAAGTGTTGGGAATTTTCCCCCCCAAGCATTTTCTGTCTCTTATCTTCAACTGCTTTTACTTGCAAAATGGCTTACTTGCATTTTTAGTAAGTACTCTGGAGGCATTCAGCTACAAAGAAGGTTAGCGGTCACACATGCACAAACACACCTGGGAGCTGCCCACTACTGTTCCAGCCTTGTACTATGGGCAGCTGGGATCAGCTCCAGTGGAGCAGTCTGGAACGGGTTGCCTGTCTCAAGGTCACTGAGGCCTTATGTTCACAAATCAGTGTCAGTAAAGCTTCAATGCTTAAATGTTGCTTCTTTCGTTTGCCTTATTTTTAATAGTCTGTTTTCCTCATCCAATAGACTTCGACTTTAGCGTGCCAGGCTCCATGAAACTCCACAATCTGATCTCCAAGCTCAAGAAGTGGATCAAGATCCTGGAGGCCAA
Source organism: Corythoichthys intestinalis (assembly GCF_030265065.1). Taxonomy (NCBI): domain Eukaryota; kingdom Metazoa; phylum Chordata; class Actinopteri; order Syngnathiformes; family Syngnathidae; genus Corythoichthys; species Corythoichthys intestinalis. Next base: position 11,096,789 of record NC_080415.1, on the reverse strand, counting down.
GACAAAGCAGCTCCCCAAGTTTTTTCTCATTGAGGAAAAGTGTCGCTTCCTCAGCAACTTCTCTGCTCAGACTGCTGAGGTGGAAATCCCCGGGGAGTTCCTCATGCCCAAACCAACACACTACTACATCAAGATTGCCAGGTGAGAGGCACTGGAAACTACATATTGTAGAAAGTATTTTTTTCGATTTTACACATATGACTTCCCCCTGGGAAGTCGAATCTCAGATTCAGGAGGAGCAGTGTGGTTTTTGTCCTGGCCGCGGAAGTGTATAAGCTCTATGCTCTCAGCAGAGTTGCCTGGCACAGCCAGACTGTTCTCCATGTATTTTTCAATTACTGTGAGGATAGTCTGGGACCCACCTACTTAACGGCCTTTCGAGCCAGTACGAAATGATCCGTCCAATCAGATTTGTTCATTTGCGTGACGTATTCTTAACGGCCAACGTCACTCTTCCGCGTCAGAAGTGGTTTCCACAACAACACAGATGGCGAACAGGAGAGCCGAGAATATGTTCCAATCCACGGTAGTGGTCAGTTTTAAATGACCAAAAACACATCGACACAAGTCATTGACAACAGTCTCTCGCGCTAGCCATATTAAATAAACTTCTCTGCTCTCCGCTGTCTGTTTGCTGTGGCTTGCTCCGCCCTGGAAATTTGAACCGCTCATTGGTCGCCAGACTCTATAGCTGGAACAGTGGTGAGTCTGGTGTACCAGGCTATCAGCAGAGCTCTCGGGGGCTCATTGGAGTTCGCCCAACCAGTCTACATGTGTTTAGTGGATTTGGAGAAGGCATTCGACTGTGTCCCCCGGAAGTACGGGGTATCAGAATCCCTGATACTTGGGGTCAGGTCCCTGTATGACTGGTGTTAGAGTTTGCGCCGCATAGGCAGTTGTAAGTCGGCTCCATTTTCAGTGAGGGTTGGACTCCGCCAAGGCTGCCCTATGTTACCGGTTCCGCTCATAACTTTTATGGACAGAATATCTAGGCGCAGCCGAGGCGTTGAGAGGGGGTCTGGTTTAGTGGCACCAGTATTGCATCTCTCTGCTTTTTGCAGATGATGTAGTGTTGTTGGCTTCACCAAGCCATGACCTTCAACTTTCACTGGAAAGGTTCGGAGCAGAGTGTGAAGCGGTCAGGATGAGAATCTGCACCTCCAAATCCAAGACCATGGTCCTCAGTCGGGAAAAGGTGGAATGCCCTCTCCGGGTCAGGGATGAGGACCTTCCCCAAGTGGAGGACTTGAAGTATCTCAGGGTCTAGGGGGAAAAAATGGAACGGCGGATCGATGCCACGTCTGCAGTGATGCGGACTCTGCTTTGGGCCGTCGTGGTGAAGAAGGAGCTGAGCCGAAAGGCAAACCTCTCTATTTACCTTCCCCTACCATCAACTATGGTCACGAACTGTGGGTCGTGAGCCAAAGAACAAGGATACAAGCAGCTGAAATGAGTTTCCTCTGTACGGTGTCCGGGTTCTCCCTTAGAGATAAGATGAGAACCTCGGTCATCCGGGAGGAGCTCTGAGTAGAACCACTGCTTCTCTGCCTCGAGAGGAGCCAGATGAGGTGGCCGGGGTGATTAGGATGCCTCTGGGGCGCCCCCCCAGTGAGGGATTCCGGGCACATCCCACTCGGAGGAGGCCACAGGGCCGACCCATGACATGCTGGGGAGACTGTCTCCCGGCTGGCCTGGGAACACCTTGGGGTCCACTCAGAAGAGCTGGATGAAGTGGCTGGGGAGAGGGAAGAGTGGGCTTCCCTGCTGAAGCTGCTGCCCCCACGATGCAACCTCAGATAAGCGGGGAAAAAATGGATGGATGGACATATATCTAAATATGGTTGTACGATTTGCACTTGGTTCTTCCGCTCAGGTTCATGCCTAGAGTTGAGATTGTTCAGAAGCACAATACTGCTGCACGCCGCCTCTACATCCGCGGTCACAATGGCAAGATCTACCCCTACTTGGTGATGAATGACGCGTGCCTGACAGAGTCTCGACGCGAAGAGAGGGTCCTGCAACTCCTCAGACTACTCAACCCTTGCCTAGAAAAGAGGAAGGAGACCACCAAAAGACATCTCTTCTTCACAGGTAAGAGTGAGAAAAGCATAAGGGTAAAAATGGTTTACAGTAACATGTCAGTTCAACTCCTCTTCTTTCATACTACTACTTTAGTCAGACTAGGGTGTAGCATAGTATTAGGGCTGGGAACCTCTGAGTACCTCACAATACGATACGATTTGCGATACAACAGTTATCATAGGTCAGGAAATCATTTGATCATATTTTGTTCACTTACTGTTGATTTTGGGGCTTATTTTTGGTAATTTACGGTTGATTTTGGGGCATTTACACATCACTTCCTGATGATTTTGGGTCACTGAACAGGAAGTGAATGTCCCTAAATGAATAGGAAGGGACTCAAAATCAACATGAAGGGACCTATAAATGTCCCGTAAACCAGGACGGCTGGCTGTGAATGTTCTTTTTCAGTTCCAATGACGGTCAAATTGGTTTGGACGTCTAGCGCTGTCAATGGCAGCCAATGAGGTAACACAGACACTTTTCTAGTGGAAGATTTTAGTAGCAACCTCTTGGTTTCCTTCTTTTTTTCTTTTGAATTTTTATTCTTGGCTTAGCATATTGATAACCTTTTGGGATACAAAGTATCATGATACCATTTCGATATCTTGTCACGCCCCTACATAGTAGCGTTTTTTAAAAAAAGCTGTTTTCAGTAGGTGCAATTTCTATACAGGTTCAAGCTTTTTCCAGTAAATATTACTCGAAACAACCTAACCTTTAGAAATCAGGAACATAACGTAACTCATTTCTTTTTCTATCTGTCTCTGCCGCCAACACACTGCACACAATTTCCGTTCCTTCTCAAGGCCACTAAGTCCGCTTGCAGCGTTCCCTTGTGGTTTGCCTACACCCATGTTTCCCACTTTCCATTTGGGCACTTGATTGTTTTGTAAGTAAGAATACAGAATTCTACAGTGTTCCAACCCAATTCTTCGAATCTGGCTGAGCCATATTTGTTTGAAAAGGGAGGCTAGTGGATGTACATGTTTAGGTTTGCTTTGTGCGGTTCAGTTTGACTCCTTGTTTAACCTTGCTTGTTTTAGACCCGTGGTATGCTGTCAGCACTAAAATATTTCAGTTGCATTGTTAGACTGTTGGTTTCACTAATGTATCGAAAATCTGGTGGGCAAAATGTGGTCACCTGAACTAATTTTAAAAAGCAACACTGGAACCCACATTCATACAAATTTGGCAAATTGCACAAAAGTATGTGAATAATTATTTATAAACATAAAAAAAACGTATTAGTCTGTCATATTTTTGTCATTTGAAATGTGTTTGTCTTCGTCTAGTTTTTTTCCCCGACAATACTCAAAATGTTTTCGTGTATAGACTTCAAAAGTTTTAGCCCATGAATAAATAATAAAATGTTTCCAACAATTTCGAATGAACATTGACAGACGAGCACCTAATTGTAGAATCAACAAGGACATCACCATGTTCGTGATGATAATTGTTGGAATTTGACCTTTTAGCTGGATTGCTGGAATCCCGCCAGCCAGGTCGCCAAGTACGACCCGGGCCGGGGCAGCTCCGGAAACCCTGCCAAAAGGCCAAATTTCGCACGTTTATGTTAGTTTTAACGCCTTGCACTGACTTCATTTTAAAAGCTGGAAAAAGGCTTCGAAACACAAGTTGACAATTTATTACAAGTCATCAGCAATCAGACAGCAAGGCAACATCAAAAGGACCCAAACGAAGAGGAAGGCGTTACTGTTGTCAGGGCAACGAGAGTTTAGGATTTTGACAGCGTCAGCCACCTGAGTGCTGAGTGTCCAACGGGTTCCTCTGTTATAAGATGTTCCTTGTGGGTGGAGAGGATGTCTTTTCATTGTTCTGGACTGTCCATTGTAGGTTACAAGAAGAGCTGATGGTGGGATTTGGTGGTCCAGACATGGGCTTGTAGATGTCTTGGCCATCCCCTGCTTGTCTCACTCCGTCAGCGTCAATCTCGCTCATTCAGCTGCATGACGCACACGTAGGGCTTCCGTAGTCAGCAGGCATCCTGTAGTTGTTATCGCCCTTATCTGCCCATCGTCTTGGCACTGCAAATTACAATCACTCCAATCCAATCACTCAAACTTCAAATATATTGTACTTGTTTTCTTAAACTATGATTTAAATGCTATTTACTTTTAATTGGGTGTGTTAGAGTAACACAAATAGTTAAACAGTAAATACGGGAAAAGATACTAATTCCTTCATAATACACACTTAGCAGGAAAACAGTACAATATTTTCAAATAAATAAACTCACCTGGACGCCACAAACTTTATGTAAAAAGTTTTCCAAGAGTTTAAGACGACAATCACCATGCTAACGCAAACGCTATGCTAACGCTAAAACTTACATTGTGTGATGATCATCAGCACAGACCTTTAAAGGCTAAAACAACATGGCATTTCTAGCCAAGATAAGAAAACAAAACTTATCAAGCAGCACCTGACATGTTTCACAAAATTCTGGAGCCTGGAGAGGAGCTTACTCACTGGCCGGTGAATATGTGGGGTCGGGGGTGCAGCACGTCACATGAGTGACACGACCAAAAACTGCTATAATGCATGCTAACTACACATACGATAAGAAAATGTCGCACATTTTGAACTTATGATGATAACTATGGCCAATTTTCATGTCGTTCTCGTCTCGTCAGACGAAAACTGGCATCCATCTCATTATGTTTTACACTGCGAAGACACGTTTATAGCTCGTCACATCGTCATGAAAAAAATAATTTGTTAACGAAATATTTTCGTTATCGTCATCGACAACAACTCTGTTTTATTTTTCGGCCAATAATTCCTGTTTCTGTGCATCCCTATCTACTTCTACTATCTACTTTTGATTGGCAGCAAATAAAAGTTGAGCTTATTTCATTGCTTCCCTCCACATCTTCCTCGACAACTTATTTCTTTATCACCTCTCCCCTTTTTCTAGTACCGAGAGTGGTGGCGGTGTCTCCTCAGATGCGGCTAGTGGAGGACAACCCTTCATCTCTGTCACTGGTTGAAATATACAAACAGCGTTGTGCCAAGAAGGGTATTGAGCATGACAACCCTATCTCCAGATATTATGATCGCCTGGCCACCGTGCAAGCCAGAGGCACACAGGCAAGCCACCAGGTATGGAGGACATTTGGGCTTTATTTTATCAACAAAATGACTGAAATGAGTTTGGAAAGACTGCTTAACACTTCTTAAATAGTCTTATCATTAAGATGTTTTGGACATTTTTGTTTTCATTTACAACAGCTTCTCCTAGGTAGTTTTGTGGTTGGAAATCATTACTCTAGCTCGCGAATTCTTTGCCCAAACACTTTTAGCTTGGCTGACACATGCATGTGCCATACTTATTGTAGTTTTTTCTATACGTCTCTCCATGGTTACCAGGTCCTACGAGACATCTTGAAGGAAGTCCAGGGCAACATGGTGCCACGCAGCATGCTAAAAGAGTGGGCCCTCCACACCTTCCCCAATGCCACCGACTACTGGACCTTCCGGAAAATGTTCACCATCCAGCTGGCTCTAATCGGCCTTGCTGAGTTCATGCTCCACCTGAACCGACTCAACCCCGAGATGCTGCAGATAGCGCAGGTAAGGCTTGGAAGAAAGACTTTTCTCACTTTATTTTAATGTACCCACCTTCATGACCCTTCTCTCACAGAAAAATCAGAAACGGCAACTCTAATGCAGTCTATCCACAATCGGCACTAGTGGACCACCAATTGGAGCCGAATTAAATATTATTACGTAACATAACATATAAATATCGATATATCAAATTTAGGCTATATTGCTCAGCACTAGCATCATGTCTTTGGTGATGTTTTGCATGGCTGACACTGTGATTACCTTCCACTAATCTCTTTTTGTTCATGATGTGAGATGATTTCTCATGTTGTTTGTTCATTTGTAGCCTTGTTGTGTCCCTTTGAACTATGGAAAAAAAAAAAACTTCATAAATTTAATTGATTAGTCACACTGGCCTAAGCATCGATAGGCAATATGTCAGGCATTTTTTTCTTTCAAGGGCATGCGGGCTCCATGCACCTTAATTTGATATACAGGCACATGCTCATATAGATGCATTGAGATCACCATTACCTACTTTGTATCTGTCTTTATGACTCATACTTCTCCCCTGTGACATTCACATTAACGTCTATCAGTCAAGCACCTGCTATAAATGCAGCGGATGTTTTGACAGAACGTTATATGCAGTCCCACTGCGTTCCAACTATCAAACATGTTTCAATTTGAAGTGGCTGCGTTTGTGTGTGAGCGCATCTACCTCTCAGTGCCTGCTAAAGGTCCTCAGACAGCTTTTTCAAAGTCATTATTAAAGATGATTGTGTCAGTCAGCCACCCCTCCCCTCTGATCCTAATCGCCCTTTGCTGACAGGCGTTCCTCCGGGCAGCTAAGCGCTGGTATTAAGCCCCCACTCTGCCTGTTTCATTCCGTAGATCCCATTAGACACAGGAGGATTACAGTGCAGAAAGTGCATGTGCGCGGACACGTGTGCACACCGAACTGTGATTGCAAGGACGGGACATCACCGCCACGTACTGTATTTTTGCCCCACCCTGTTTAAATAAAGATCTTATTTTACCTGAGTATTTGTCCTCGAGGGCCATGTGAGTCTTTGTGGAGTTCTGTGTTTCTAGCGTTAACATCCTAGCTTGTGCCAGCAGCTCTTATGTCATATATTTTCAGTACTTATCTCCAGCCCATCATCTCATTTCTTAGGAGGCTCTTTCATATTCTTGCATATTATCAGTTTTTTTTATTCATGCACATTTATTTTAAAAAATAACAATAGCTATCATTTCCCTTATGGGCCCCTCTGTTGAAGCTAGCTTGAATACAGAATATGTGTTGGCTCATGTTTTCGTTGATTGCTGGGTGAGCAGTAAAACACATACTCTGTGAAAGTGTTTCTCAACCTTGCTAAAGGTATCGAATCCCAAAAGTCTTACATTTGCATTCATGGAACCCTTCGCAATTAGATAATTGAAAAAAAAAAAAAAAAATTTTTTTTTAAACATTGACGTTCCAAACCAGTATATCTAAGCGAATTCCTGTTCCTAATTTTGACAGCATGTTTTTAAAAAGGTCCAAATTTGAGTCCACATTGCTAAGCCTGTCGCGATTGCAATGATTGATTGATTGATTGATTTATCGTTTGCATGTGCTGCGTGCCTCGGCATACGTGCGTGTTGATTGCATACAAGACTCCAGTTCCTTTCACAGATGTTTATTGTTCATCAACACACCGTAGAATTTAAGTTTAGACATACAAAATAAGAAGACACATCTACTAGTATATGAAACATTGTAAAACGTTAGCATTGCTACCTTGAGGCTAATGAAAAATAGACATTTATTAATCACTTTAGCCTGGTATAAAACATTGGCAGTCTTCTCCAAAACGCAAACTTGCGGTTAAAAACCTGAAAACTCGCTGGTTTATAGCATTTGCAAACCATGCCAAAAAAAACTAAATATCTGTTACTGACACTACATGCATGACGAAAATAGACTTTTTTTTTTTTTTTTACTGAGTCTTAAGCTTACGGTTAGCGGCTTAACAAACGTACTTCCGGTGAACATTTCAAAATAAAAGCATGTCATTTTCAACATGTAAAAAAAAAAAGATTTCTGGAATTAATCTCTCGTATATCAGATTCTACATTAATGATAGCTTTAAAATGACACCCGTTATGAAAAATTTAAATGGCAATGAATAATTTGGCTTCAAATTAGCAAATATTTGTACTGTGCAAGACAAGATGACAGTCATTGTGAATCAAATAAACACTTTTGATGGGCTATAATTGGCATGAAACAAAAATGGCGTTTCTCACCTATTTCATATTTTGCTAGCTTTCAAATGACTCGTCATGCAGTTTTATTTATTTATTTATTTATTTTTTTGTAATATTATTTTTTAATATGGTTTGTGTTTTATTTAAGAACAACAATTTATTGCATATGAATTGGAAATTAATTAGGATGTATTGTCACTACATTAGTGGTTGAATTGGTTTAAAAAAAAAAATTGACAGTAATACCGCATATCAGCAATAATTTATTAGACACTATATCCCCAACTAAAATTTGTTTTCGCCACAGGCCTACTCGTTGCCCATTAGTCTGTTATATTTCCTCATACCAAGTGTGAGTCAACCTTCCACTGGGCAAACCAGTTTATCCTGCTACCAAATAGAGGGCAAACGGTTAAAAGAAATTGAATAACGCCTGTAAATAATTAGACTGAACCAGTCAAAAGCCTAGCCTAAAACACCACTTGGCATAGATATACTCAGTGTACAAAAATTAGGGCCCTGTGGGTCGTAACTCGAACTCCTCAGATTTATTCACCAAACCCCTGAGTTAGATCAATGACAGGCTAAGAACCACTGCTCTATTGGTACGCAGGTGCTGCTGTCAACACAGTACATGCCCAACCATTCACACACAGATTCGCAAACATCACATGCCAGATAAAAGAGCCTAAAGACATGTGACATCGTTTCCAACAAGACTGCTACCTGTAGTGCCGCAGCAAAGTGCTGAGCAAAGCTATCAGTAACAGAGTTGTTCATAATGGCGTTATTTTTTTCAGAAGTGAGTAATCTAATTGATTACTTTTTCCATTTTTGCAACGCCGCTACCTTTACTGAGGATGTGAAGGGGTGTGTTACTATAATTTGGTTGAGGGAAGCGCGAGTTGTCGACAGTTGATTTTTTTCATGCATTAGCTGCTTCTGCCTAGAGGGAGCAAAATAGGAGAGGATAGGAGGGAAGGGGCTGGTGACACCATTGCAAACGACGGGCCAGAGAATTTCAAAGGTCGCGTTCTCAAAGTTCAATTATTTTCAATATTTAATATTGTTACTTTTCACAACATTTTAGGATAGGGTTCTGCTTATTGTGCAGTTGGCCTAACATAGTTTCAGAGATTTGCAGTGGTTAATGGTCATTTTACATTTGTGTTTTCTTACAGACTAATATATTTGATCCAAATAAATATCAAATGTTCTAAAATATCTATATAGTTTTTTCATTCTTCACTTAATAAAAACATCTTTGATGTGAAAGATCTTATAGAATGTATAATGTCATAATGTGTAGAACATGAAAAGTAATGTCGGTTACTTTGCTGAGTTACTGATTACTCTTACAATCAGGGCCGGCCCAGCATATACGCAGACTATGCAGCTGCTTAGGGCCCCTGACCACTAGGAGGCCCCCAATCTGACAATTGTTTAATTTATATTCTAGTTTGTTTACTACAGTTTGCTTTATTTGACTTTTGTGAGTTTTGATACTTGATTACAAGCTTAAAAAAATAAAAGTTCTTCCTTAACGTCTTTCTTTCCTCTTTTAGAAAAAGGTTTGGCGCTATCTACTGTAAGTACTGACAATCATTTGGGGTGAGAAGTTTGAAGTATGCAGTGCAACAAAATCTGATTAATATACAAAATATGGACGTATGGGTTGGATTGCATGTATGGGTTTCACAGTACACTGTGACAAAATGGTGGGCCAAAAATATGGGCTCCTTTGCATTATTTTGCTTAGGGCCCCCAAATGGCCTGGGCAAACCTTGCTTACAATGAGGTAGCTGAGTTACTAACGCAATTACTTTTTGGGGGAAGAAATTTGTAACTATAACGAATGAATTTTTTAAAGCAAGATAACACTGATCGGGAATTAATTTGCTAAAATCCCCTTCTAAAATATTCATTGTCATTTCTGGCTATTGTGTGTAAGGCTGTAAAGTAACAAAATGTGGGACATGTACCTTGTGAATTCTTTACTTGTACATTGTACCTCGTTTCCGCACATCCCCGTCAAATTAAACCGGTCACAAGCATGTTGATTTAGCCCTCCGAGCACTGTCTGCAGGCCAATCAGAGCCCTCTGCAGGGGGGTTGCCGGTGCCTCTGCCTACAGCCCCAAGGCTTGCCGCAGGGGTCTGGAGTATCAGATGGCGGAGTGAGAGAAAGTAGCGGGATGGTAGTAGAGTGGGAATGCAAGCTGCAGAGAATTGCTTCACCATAAAGCTCTCAGAACCACTCACCCTTTCATACAATGGAGCTTAACGTTACCAGAATGGCGCTTTGTGTAGAAAAGTCTTCTTGCCGATAAATGCAGGCTTGAAGATGAAAACCTAGGCTGAATGTGTTTAAGTAAGGCTGAGAGGAGAGCGAAATAAGGATTATAGATGTTCGACTGCTGATAGCGTGACGTGTTACTTTGTCTGAAAGGCAAGATCAATAACAACATGTTTTGTAGCCCGCCCTTCCCCAAAGTATTCTATCATGCTCATGTGCACCCTCAAGGTTGATGCACAACTCAATCAGCATCAACCTTTGGTTTCGTAATAGACGTGTTGTTCCCTGTCTACACTTCCAGGATACCGGCAAGCTCAACGTCTCCTACTTCCGCTTCGACATCAACGACGCCACAGGTGACCTGGACGCCAATCGACCGGTTCCTTTCCGCCTGACGCCAAACATCTCAGAGTTCCTGACAACTATCGGCGTTTCCGGTCCACTCACCGCCTCCATGATCGCTGTGGCACGTTGCTTCGCACAGCCCAACTTTAAGGTAGTGGTCAAAATCATGTGTTTTGCAATTTCTTTGTGTTAACGTTGTCTTCGTGGATGTGCTTATTTGTGTTTCTGTACTTATGTATACGTGATTGTGTGGTTGCGTGTACTTTTGGGTTTGAGTGTTGATGGATGCTGTATAGAGGTGTGACCAATATCAATTTGGTGTTATCCTGTATCGGGATACCTTGTATCCCAAAAGGCTAGCAATATTCTCCTACCAAGAAACGATATATCGACTATACAAAAAAACAAAACAAAAAATGAACCAATAATTTGCTACCAAAATCTTCCACTAGAATACTGTTAACTCAGTGGTTGCCATTGACAGGTCTAGATATCCCATCTATTTAGATTGGGAGGGGTGAATAGACCAGATCATTCGCATGCAGATTTTCGGGGCATTTACTGGTCATTTTCTGTTCTGTAACCCTAAATCATCAGGATGTTACCCAGAAAAAAGGTTACCCAAAAGGACGGAAAATCAATAGCACATGACCTGAAAAGCCTGAAAAAAATCAACTCATTGGTTGCTATTGACCACCATTGACGTCCACTCCGTTTGAAGTGCGATGGATAGCAACGAATAAACGAATGTTGATGGGTTCCTGACCCATGTTTCAATAATTGTCATATTGTGAGATAATCGTTATCATGAGCCTTGTATCGCAAATCGTATCATATCGTGAGGTTCCCTGAGGTTAGTCTGTATTAGTGGGGGTTTTTTTTGCTCCCACAAAGATTTTTTTAATTTTAAACAGCCGTGATAGCAATGCTTAGAACTGCACAATCCTTTTGAATTTTTCTTTCTCTTCAGCGGAATCCCAAAGATTTCAGATAAAATGCAGGTGTTCACTTTTTGTCTTTGTTCGTTATGGGTATATTAAGGTGTCCTACTTGTTTTATACAGCACATTTTGTGCTTTGTCAAAATGTTAGTTTTTAAACAAAGGCAGCGCAATGAAAAAGCTGCAGGCTGCGTTTTAGTCCACATAACACAGCGGGATGTTAACGACGGCCATGTGGAGTCCTTTGTAAAGTTGGTGAGGGGAGCAAGGCTGCTTCACGTGCAGAGGCACAAAAACGTGTGTCCCCGTCAAGGCTGTCATGGGCTCCGATCTCCAGGGAGCAGCACCAATATGTGATCATCTGAATGAACCAGCTAAACCAGATAAACAAGCCTTAGCAACCATGCAGAAGCAACGCGTCTCATAAGGGAATAGTGTGTGTACACTGTGTACCTAGTTGGGCGATGATCACTGGTGTTGTAGTCCCGTTGTGGTTTAGCTGGTTGTGTATTTCAAGTCTTTGTCAACATAATGAGCTGCTAACAGCGCTTAGTTTTTCCCCACTAAGGAAACTAGCATGCCCTAAATTGAAGTCTGTTTTATGTTTGTTTGACACTGCCTTTATATACACAGTGTTTTTTTTTTGTTTTTTTTTTTATTGTTTTTCATCTTAAACACACAGCCAAGGAAAATGGTTCCGTCTAGATTGGCATATAAACAGCATTCCTAGACGCATAATGATGACTTTGAGATAAACCCAGACGGTTTTTGAATTAGCTCAGAATCTCAAAGGAAGAACAATGTGGCAGCTGTCTGCTACGGTTATGGTTAAGCCTAAAAGATTTTATACTAGGGATGTCCCGATTGCAGATTTTTGCACCCAAGTCCGAGTCACCTGATTTTGAGGATCTGAGTCCCCATCCGAAACCAAAAATTATTTTATTATTTTTTTTTTTTTTTTTTGAACAAAAGTCCCAAACATGTTACAGTACTGTCCGTCTAACAATCTTTCCTCTTCCGCTTTTTCCGGGAGTGTTGTGGAGTATAAAACGTATATAATGCCAATACATTTCTGGAGTGTTTTGTTTAAAAGTATAAAAAGTATAAATTAGGCCTGAACGGTATTGAAAAAAATTTACATTGCGATATACACTACCTTTCAAAAGTTTAAGGTCCAAGCGACCCCAAACTTTTGAACCGTTGTGTATCATATGTGATTCAAAAGTTTGTGGTCGCTTTTTGAATGGTAGTGTTTGGTTGCCAAGGCTCCACAGTGGGGCAAATAAGTATTTAGTCAACCACTAATTGTGCCAGTTCTCCCACTTGAAAATATTACAGAGGCCTCTAATTGTCAACATGGGTAAACCTCAACCATGACAGACAGAATGTGGGGAAAAAAACCCAGAAAATAACATTGTTTGATTTTTAAAGAATTTATTTGCAAATCATGGTAGAAAATAAGTATTTGGTCAATACCAAAAGTTCATCTCAATACTTTATTATGTACCCTTTATTGGCAATAACTTACTCTGAAGTAGGGACTTTCCGTGGGGCCGCAGGAACTATATTACAGAGCTCTTTGGTGATTTGCTGAAATCAGCAGCCACGCCCCCTACATACTCGCGCATCTCTCATCCAAAACAGTTAAATACACCCACATGACCAGTTACATCCTTCGTAAACACGTTGAATATATTGTTTTACACTTACCCGTAGCCTCCTTTTTTGTCTTCTACGGTCTGCTACCCTTTCATTCTCCATGAAATGAAGAAATATCACTCGCCAAAGGTTCTGTTGTCTTCTAACGTTTTCTATGTGCGCCTTGTGCAGTCTTGTCGTTAGACGCTGGAATTGCTTGGTGATGGAAACTATACCCTTCAAACATGAAAGTATTGCTGCGGTGTCCTCGACGGTCTCCATTTCGTTGTCTTCCGTTTAACTTAGTATTACTTATGCGCCGCTGCTGGGTGTAGCGACTGGCCAGTAAGTAATGTGTCACTGGCGCAGACTACAACGTCACAGCAGTTCGTTTTGGGCGAAGTACCCATGTGCGAACACGACTGCCTCGCGAAGGATAGTGGCTAGGACTGCTGGAGGACAGGGTACTTAAAGGAACTAAGTATTCAGGTTCCTACAGTTTGAAATCGGCTATAGATACACAACCATACACACACACCTATGGACAATTTGTAGTGTTCAATCAGCAAACCATGCGCGTTTTTTTTGGGATGTGGCAAGAACCCGAAGAGAACCCACGCAAACAACAACAACAATATGAAAAGAGAAAGTAAAAACGTAACACTCTTCCCCACCTCTCTCACTCCGTCGTCAATCACACGGTGCTTTCTGGAACAGCATGCAAAACGCAACCGCCACATTAGAATCCCATTCATTACAATATTATTATTACAGTGATCCCTTGCTACTTTGCGCTTCAAACTTCGCGCCCAATCCATCGCGGCTTTTTTCTTCTTCTCCCAAATAATAAATAAATAAATAAATAACATGAGCCGTCCTGAGCCGTTCACATAGTCGTACTTTCCCTCCTGCTGCTCTTTGTTAGTCAGACAGTGCACTGGAGTTACTTATTAAAGTTAACGGTGATTGACAGATGTTTAATGTTTGATCTTGCCAGAGATGCTTGGAAGCCGAAGCTTTGAAGCGCCACATGTGTCAATCATCGTACAACTTGTTAAACCGTTTCTGTGGCAACTCACTGTGTGTAAGTGAGCAGCTTGAGCGAATTAAGGTGGACTCACTCAGTGAAGCATTTAATAAAGACAAGCATTCTTCTACTTTATCTCTTTCCATTGCTAAATCTGACTAAAAACACTGACCGCGCACAAAAATTGTTTTGTTTTGTTTTTTGGTGGGGGGGAGGGTGGCGCTACTTCGCGGTTTTTCACTTATTGCAGTGGGTTCTCCCCGTTAGCCGCGAAAAACGAGGGATCACCATAAATATGATTACAGTGGTACCTCAGTATACAATCGCATCGACAAGGATATCAATTGATATCAGATGTAAAATTTGACTCATCATTTGTCTCGACATATGACGACATGCTCGAAATACAACGATTTAAGACAGCGTCACTAGGCCTGTCGCGATAACACATTTTAATGCGTGATAATTTATCTCATAAATTATTGCGCTATGCGATATTATTGCGCCCCCCCAATTTTTATATATTTTTTAAAACAAATTTACAATAACACAGTGAGAATACAGTATATATTAATAGATCAAGTACATCCATTTAAACGCGATAAATGTTTACTCTTAAATTCAAAAATACTTTTTAAGAAATCACAACTAAAAACAAGACCATGCAGCTTTTAAGACAATACTAATACTGCACAGAAACACAGAATAAATAAAATGTCTTTTTCAAGAAAAAAATAAAATTGCACTTAATAACTTAAGCATCTTGGCAAATACTAACTTTTCCCCTCATAGTTTCTGAAATGGCGTTCCATGTGTAATATTCTGATTGGATGTTTTCCGAGGCACCCTGAAGCGCACACAACGGTCATGTTGTTTTGTTCATGTGACGCGGCAGTGAGAGGCACACAGCCTGCTGAGAGCTTCAGGTGGTGTTTTTAGCGCCATGCGTTAATAAAAAACAAAGTTGTCAGCACATCGTGTGTTTAATATCATTGCCAGAAAAATGCACATAATAGGACACAATACAGCCTCCTTTTTAATGTTGTCCTTATAATGATGATCTGCTGCACCATAAATCAACATTTGAATAATAGTATATAATAGGAACAAATTGGCTCCGGTGCTTTTTTTTTTTTTTTTTTTTTTTTGCCGGACCCGGATCGAAGATGCATTTGGTAACAAGGAAGCCGAACTTTTAACAGCACGTCAACCGCACGCACGCACGTGCAAGCGAGGCGATAAATCACAGCAGAAAAATTACCGCCTTCATTTTGATTTACCGTGCGATAAATGGAATTATTGCATCTTGCGACAGGCTTAAGCGTCACAAGTTCATTGTTTTCCCGCAAGACAGACTCACAGCTTTTGTTGTGAGAGAACATGAATCCCAGGAAGGTTATTACACGTGGTGGAAAAAGGTGATACTTTCCACTGAAATTAATAAGAAATTATGTTTTCATAGGAAAATCCCGCTCGACATATGACCATTTCAACTTTCAAACCAGGTCCTGGAACTAATTAAATTCGTATGTACAGGTACCTCTGTAATTGTATTTTGAGGTACCACGGTAAGACTAAACATTGATATTTTCTAAATATGTTAAGAAATGCAAATCAGAAAATCACACCTACATCAGTATTCAAAACCTTTGCTCAACAGAATAGAAAGCCTTTATTATCACTGTATGGTGCAAATACAAAACAATTTTACTTTGTTGCTTCCCGTGTGGCAGCAATTACAGCCTTAAGTCTTTAAGAATGTGATGCCACAGGGCTTGGCACACCTACCTGTATGTTTTTGCAGTTTTGCTATGTTTCTTAGCAGTGCCTCTCACACTTCATCAGGCAGTATGGTCTGAATTTTGAATTGAGAGTAAGTTAAAAATCAAAAGTTACAAACCGGGATGCATTGTGGATGCTTTCTGGATACAATGCGCTGAGACTGCTTTGCTATTTCTGACACTTATAAAATGTGCTAGCTTCTGTCAGAAACCTTGGTCTCAGCTGCAGGTCATGGGTCCTCTCAACAGGATAAAGAGACATAGCATGCAGCTACAACCACAAACAGATGGCTAAGAACAAGCCACCGTACTATTTTGAGGCCTTGTACCGGGTGATGCCTGTCTGCCAATATAAGCAATCTAGAGTAGGCACCCCCTTCAACCCTGACACAGTGAAAGCAATTTGCTCTGGAGAAGTGGGACAAAATATAACAGTGAGTGCCTCCTAAGGTTGCACAACAGAGTCTTAACTGTAAGATGATTTTTCTCCAGGCTACTTTCATTAAGTTGTCTTTTAAAAATAATTCAAAAGCAATACTCTAAGGGTGCAACAACAAATCGATTAAATCAATTAAAATCGATTCATAAATTAGTTGCCAACTAATTTGATAATCAATTTTTGCTGGCAGCTGTGAGCTATCCCCAGGCATGAAAATCACTCACCTTTCGGCAAAATACGCCTTTTGGAAGTCAAAAAGCGGTGACCTACGTGAATTGTGTAGATCCGAGGAGAAAATTTTTAAGGGGGGGGTGGTTGTAAATCCATCTAACTAACTATTGTCATGTTTTATTGAAGTTGCTAAGCCTGTCGCGATATGCGATATTTATCGTAAGGTAAATAAAAATAAGGGCGGTAATTTTCACGGCTGCGTTTTATTGCCGCGTGAGTGCATACATTTGTGCGTGCGTGTAAATGACATATGAGACTCCAGTTGTTGTGTCCAGATGTTTATTGGTCAACAACACGCCGTAGAATTACAGTTCACACATACAAAATTAGGAAACACATCTACAGTGGGGAGAACAAGTATTTGATACACTGCCGATTTAGCTGGTTTTCCCACTTGCAAAGCATGTAGAGGTCTGTAATTTGTATCATAAGTTCTCTTCAACTGTGAGGGACGGAATCTAATACAAAAAAACAGAAAATCACGTTGTATGATTTTTAAATAATAAATTTGCATTTAATTGCATGAAATAAGTATTTGATACATCACAAAAATCAAACTTAATATTTGGTACAGAAACCTTTGTTTGCTATTACAGATACCAAACGTTTCCTGTAGTCCTTTACAAGGTTTGCACACACTGCAGTAGGGATTTTGGCCCACTCCTCCATGCAGATATTCTCCAGAGCCTTCGAGGTTCCGGGGCTGCTGCCGGGCAACAGACTTTCAGATCCCTCCATAAATTTTCTATCGGGTTCAGATCTGGTGACTGGCTAGGCCACTCCAGGACCTTAAGATGCTTCTTACGGAGCCACTTTTTAGTTGCCTTGGCTGTGTGCTTTGGGTCGTTGTCATGCTGGAAGATCCAGCCACGACCCATCTTCAGGGCTCTCACTGAAGGAAGGAGGTTGTCAGCCAAGATCTGGCGATACATAGCCCCATCCATCCTAGCCTCAATATGGTGCAGTCGTCCTGTACCCTTGGCAGAGAAGCAGCCCCAAAAAATGATGTTTCCTCCTCCATGTTTCACGGTTGGGATGGTGTTCTTGGGGTTGTACTCATCCTTCTTTTTCCTCCAAACACAATGAGCCGAGTTTAGACCAAAAAGTTCAATTTTGGTCTCATCCGACCACATGACCTTCTCCCATTGCTCCTCTGGATCATCCAGATGGTCAGTGGCAAACTTCAGACGTGTCTGGACATACACTGGCTTCAGCAGCGGGCACTTGCCTGCGCTGTAGGATTTTAATCCATGACGGCGTAATGTGTTTCCGATGGTTTTCTTCAAGATTGTGGTTCCAGCTCTCTTCAGGTCATTGACCAGGTCCTGCCGTGTAGTTCTGGGCTGATCCCTCACCTTCCTCATGATCAGTGGTGCCCGACGGGGTGAGATCTTGCATGGAGCCCCAGAACGAGGCAGATTGACCGTCAACTTGAACTTCTTCTATTTTCTAATAATCACTCCAACAGTTGTTACTGTACCTTCTCACCAAGCTGCTTGCTTATTTTCTGTAGCCCACCCCAGCCTTGTGCAGGTCTATTATTTTATCCCTGATGTCGTTACACAGCTCTTTGGTCTTGGCCATTGTGGAGAGGTTGGAGTTTGTTTGTGTGAGCATGTGAACAGATGTCTTTTATACAGGTAACATGTTCAAACAGGTGCAGTTACTTCCGGTAATGAGTGGAGAACAGGAGGGTTTTTTAAAAAAGAACTAAGAGCCGAAATATTTACTAGTTGGTAATGTATCAAATACTTATTTCATGCAGTTAAATCCAAATTTATTATTTAAAAATTATAAAATGGGATTTCTGGATTTTTGTATTAGATTCAGTCCCTCACAGTTGAAGAGAACTTATGATCCAAATTACAGACCTCTACATGGCTTGCAAGTGGGAAAACCAGCAAAATCGGCAGTGTATCAAATACTTGTTCTCCCCACTGTATATTAAACACTGTAAACGTTAGCATTGCTACACTGAGACTAATGGGGAAAAAGACAACTTACGTTAGCCTGCTATAAAACAGTCTTTTCTAAAACGCAAACTTGCGGTTAAAAGGTGACACTTCAAACATGAAAAATCGCTGTTTAACAGCATTTGCAAACAAAAAAAATGACCAAAAAAATCTATTCGTGACGCCACAAGCAATGACGAAAAGTGCTTTTTGCGGAGTGTAAAGTTGTTAGCGGTTTAGCGAACGTACATCCGGTGAACATTTCAAAATATAGGCACGTCACGTTTGTCATAAATAACGATTTCTGAAGTTAATCCCACATTCATCAGAATTAATACTATGATTTGTAAATACAATAATACTACAGAATTCAGATTTTACTCTAAGAATAACTTTAAAATGTCACCCTTTTTAAAAATTATGATTGGCAATTATTATAATACTATTCTATATAGTAGTATAATGCTAGACATTTTTTTATAAGAATTGTTTTGAATAATGTTGGAAAGGCGAAGTCAGTGTTCTGAATCTATTTACATTCCATTTTTTGCACTAGTAAATTCTATCAACTAAGTCTACGCAATATATCGTTTGAACATCGCCATCGCAATGTGCGCATGCGGACAAGTCACATCGCAGGACGTGCAAATTTTTTTCTTTTTTTTTCACCATTTAAACTTTTGTTTTACTTCATGAACGCAGCAAGTGTGCAGATCCAGATTAAACTGAGTTATAAAAATTAGGGCCGATGGCGCCATTTTTCAGAGCATCGGAATTTAAAAACAACATACATTCATGTTTTTCTGCTTCATGCTCATACAGCACCACAGTGTCTCACTCTCCCTCCTGCTAGGCAGCGCGACCACATTGTTTTTCTTCGTCAACAGTGCAGCTGTCCCGAACTGAGCTATTCAAGTTATTTGGTTAAAATTTTGTCGTTTTAATATCGCAAACTCCCCAAAAATCGCAATGACATTTTTTTTTCCCAATATTGTTCAGGCCTAGTATCAGCATTTGACCTCAGTGTTCATGTGTGATTAATTATTGTTATGTACATGTTTATTTGTACTTAAATAAAGAATTTGAGTGTTCCAAAATGTTTTTGTGAATTAATAAGCGTCAACAAAAATTTCATTGCTAAATATAAATATATATATTAGTCGACTAATTGTAACAGTAGTCGGCTGACTGATCGGGAGAAAATTAGTCGTTTGGGACAGCCCTACCGGAACATATTTCCTCCACACCCTTCTCACCTTTTTTAACTCCTGACCCATTTTCATGCATGCATCCCGTTTGGGTCCTTGTTTGTGTGTGATGTGAGGCTGTGCGTGCGCCAGTGATTAGATCTAGAGAGAGAGTTCACTGCTCCACTCAGGTTGGGTTGCTGAATCAATAATATTACTAAGTGTCGAGAGTTAGATTGTCTTTTGTGCTGTTAGATCCAGTGTGCCTCCATCAGAGGTGAGTAAATGAAGTCAACTGTATTGTTCGCATTCTTTGTTGATGAGAAGTTACAACTTAGCACGGAGCGCTAAGCTAGTCTGCGATTATGCTAATCATTGTCTTAAGTATCCGTTTCTATTGTGTTTTGGAGAAGCATATTAGCCCTTGAGTTGTTGTAAGATAGCAAAGTTGACTTATTTATTTTTTATAAAGAAACTACACACATAAACCCATTCATATAACAAGTCTTCTTTCAACACAAACTCCCGTTCAACCTGTAAGTTGTCATACAAGAGAGTGTTTGAGTTATTGTTTGATAATAAAGTTCTCATTTCTTTTTATAAAGAAACCACACATATAAACCCATTCATATAGAGTTGTCTTATTTCTTTTTATCAAGAAACCACACTCATAAACCCATTCATATAACAGCGTAGTGTCCTTTCAACACACACCCTTTCAAACTGTAAATCCTCATACAAGAGAGTGAGTGTTTGAGTTATTGTTAGATAGAAAGTTGTCTAATTTCTTTTTAGAAAGAAACCACACACAAACCTATTCTTACAACAGTTTCCTTTCGACACAAACAACCATTCAAACTGTAAATTGTCATACAAGAGAGTGTGCTTTCAAATTGGATTTTAATTGTATTTATGGACAACTATTTGATAAAACTGATTTATTATGGTCTGCCTCATTATTCGATTTTGATGTTTAGTTTGTTTAAAGACAAGAGTCACCGACACAATTTATACACTGCAAAAACACAGCTCCTTAAAACTAGTTAAATTCCCTATTTTCAGTGCAAATCTACTAGAAATAGGTGGATTTATCTGCCAGTACTTTAAGTAAATTTTACTCACTTAGGTTTCTTTAAGCAATAAATTAGTATATTTAATTTAAAAAAAAAAAAAAAAAAAAAAGCTTGCTTGTCCGAAATCTTCTTAAGTCAAAGATAGATTTTGTCCAAAACAGCATTATTTCTTGATTTAGGTGAAAATGACCAACTTCTGCAGTAGATGAATGGGCTTAGCCCGTTCAGACCCGCATTTTTTCTACTGGGCAAAAACATAAAAATCTGCACTTATTTTTACTCAAACACCAGAACAAAGTGCAATTTTGTGGCCGGACATATTTCGTGCTTTTATCGGTTATTTTTAATGTTAACGTTAATATGTTCTTAATGAGAAATGAGAACATTACGCTCTCCTTTTTGAAGTTGCGTTTGGTCAGCCATTTTCAAAGAGCCAAAAATGGCAAAGAGGGCCTGCCAAACTTCATGACTTCATTTCAGTTGGGTAAAGTTTCATCCAGTCATCTCCCAGAAGTGGCAATAGCAACTAAATTCAGTGTATTTATTGCTTTAGAGATGCGGACGCGTCATGTCCTTCAGCAGCATACTTAGGTCTGAAGGGGTTAATAAGAAGAAATAGTATTATTTGCTTAAAGTAAGTGGAATAATCTTACACATTAGTCTTTTAACTAGCCTTTAACACTCAAAACAAGATGATGGCAAAAATTATTTGAATAGATTTAAGAAAAATAATTTATAAAGACGTTACTAATTTGCAGTGTATCAGCGCTTTGTCCACAAGAAAAAATGTCAATCAGCAGCATTTTTTTTTTTTTTTTTTTTTTGAATGAACAGGACTTTTGTCTGATTTGTGTACTGAGAAATTATGAAATTATTAAATTA
Source organism: Corythoichthys intestinalis (assembly GCF_030265065.1). NCBI lineage: Eukaryota > Metazoa > Chordata > Actinopteri > Syngnathiformes > Syngnathidae > Corythoichthys > Corythoichthys intestinalis. The sequence goes on along the minus strand of NC_080415.1, from coordinate 11,075,088 downwards.
TTAAAAACTAGTTTTATGTACTTGAAACTGTACTGTAATTTTAAAAGGAAATAGCAGTCCATTTTGTCTTCATTGTTACTTACAACATGCCTAAAACAACTTCAAGTTAAATTTTGAAGGTAATTAAAAAAGAAGTGACATTTAGCCGATTAATGAAGTCATCCTTTAATTAATCCTTAGTTGCAGCCCCACAACACTCATTTTTATTTTCAATTCATTCAGTAAAATATTTTCTTTGCTTTCTGACAGGTGGATGGCATCCTGAAGGCGGTCTTACGTGATGAAATCATCGCTTGGCACAAGAAAACCCAGGAGGATACTTCCATGCCGCTGTCTCCGGCTGGCCAGCCGGAGAACATGGACTCCCAGCAGCTGGTCTCGCTGGTCCAGAAGGCCGTCACTGCCATCATGACCCGCTTGCACAATCTGGCTCAGTTCGAGGGAGGCGAGAGTAAAGTCAACACTCTGGTGGCTGCAGCAAATAGCCTGGACAATTTATGCCGCATGGACCCAGCGTGGCATCCGTGGCTTTAAAAAGTACGTGCCAATCTTATGTTGGACACTCTAATGGAAAGCTGTTTGAACATTTATTCATTATCCTTGACATCCATCTTAAAAGGTAGCAAGGATAGAAAGACATTTAGATGTTAAAAGAATAAATGTCAGTACGAGTTATAATAATTTGATATTAAAACTCCTCTTAATGTTTTCGTTTGAATAAAATTTGTAGAATTATTTTACCAAGGTCGCCATTGTTGTTGAAGACATATGGGCATGCTGCCAGGCTTCCACAGTGTCAATCTTAAACATGTCGTCGGTTCTGCCCTTCCAATTTGAACCCAAGCGGAACATTAATGAGAAGGACAGTAGAAGCACAATGAACAGGAAAGACAGGATGAGACGAGTAGCGTTCATGTGTCTGGTTTGATAATGACAGCAATAGTGATGTCAAAAACTGTTTGCAGATCTTCACGGTAAACTATTGTGTGATCCAACTTGTTCCAATATAATTATGGAGATAGTTAGCATCCAGACCTGTTGTGTGCTTTACATATGAATAGGGTATACGGTGAAATAAAGCAGTTTGTTTACAAAGTAAACACTACAAACTTTATTTCAATAAAGGACTACTTACGTTTGATGATGGATTGGAATGTAAATGTTCAGCGGTCATTGTCCAGCTGCTTCCTTGGCGAGCTCTCCTGTCCGTATTAGCAGGGGAACGAGCTGAAAATTGCTCTCCGCCAGGCGGTTTGCCGTTCGGCGAAGACAGTCGACAACCCAGTCGTCATGTGAAATAATCCGGGCTAGTTATGTGTGATTTTGCGCTTCGAAGACTTTGAAACATCACTCGATTCGCGTTAGCGTGTCGGCTAGCTGTCACGCCTCTTGGTTTGTTTACATTTCCCGAAGCCGGGGCAGGGAAATGACATAAACCTGATTTAGGTGGCATAAAATATCGTTCGGGAGGAGCGACAGTAAAGGTGAAGTCGACAGTTCTTAACATTATGGAGTAATTTTGCCATGTCGTCATGCGTAATGCATTTTTATTATTTCATATTCCATTTAGCACAAGACTGTTATTTGTCATGACCATGCCATTTATTTACAGTAGCTATTGGGGAAAAATACTTGGATAAAAAAGAATATCCTGTAAAAATATTGGAGTAGTAAACAATGGAATAGTAGTAAACAATGACATTTTGCGGCTCTCTTTGTCACGTTTTCCTCGTTCTGAATAATTCCCCCTCAATGGGCTGACTGGTCCTTCTCAAGCCATTTATTTAGCTATTGGGGAAAATACTTGAATAAAAAGAATATCCTGTAAAAATATTGGAGTAGAGAGACTGAAACAATGGCATTTTGCGGCTCTCTTCGTCATGTTTTCGTCGTTGTGAATAATTCCCACTCAATGGGCTGCATACTAAATCAGATGAAATCGTGACTCCGCTGACGTCATCCACCTGTTGGGGACGCTAGAGCCCTATAATGGTAGGCGTGGCTAACCGGCAGATTAAAAGACTAATTTCTCTTCATCTGCGCTTTGCTAAATTGTTGTATATTGTCGAATCGTCTCAAAATATGATTCTAATTCACATAATAATCCTATTTAAGACTTTTTTTTTCTCGTGTCGTATGCAGTTTAAAGAGTGACTCTGTGGAAGTTTGGCAGCTTGGTCGTGTGACGTGAACAACAATGGCGAGCTACTAGTTCATTTTTGCTTTAAAATTTTACAAATTTTTATTAAAATGAAAACATTAAGACGGGTTTTAATATCAAATTATTATAACTCGTACCTACATTTATCTTTTAAGAACTAAATCTATCTGTGGTTCCCATTAAGGTTCAATGACTACAATACTATTTGTAGTCCCATGTCAAGACAAGTCAGCACATTTGTAAAATGACTGTATATACTTGTTTTTTTTTCCAGCAAGGCCGAGAACGAAAAGTGGTATTTGCCATGTGGCAAAATTGATTTTGCCATGTGGCATTTTTTTGGGATGTGGCAAAATGGATTTTAGTTTGCGGCATTTTTTGGGGGTATATGTCATTTTTACAGGCCATGCACGTCCATGCCATTGACGATATACACATCCAAATTTCCCTATCATTTTAAAGAAAAACGTGTGGCTGGGATTTTTGACCATACACTTACCATTACAGCGCATTGACATTCAACTGGCAATTGGCACATGGCAGTGTATAGTCAAAAATGCCATTTAAAATGAATGGAAAATTTGAATGTGCATAGCCATCAATTGCATGGACGTGCATTGCCTGCAAAAATGCCGTATACCCAAAAAAAAAAAAAAAACATTCAAAAAAAAAAAAAATCCACATACCAAAATCCATTTTGCCACATACCCCAAAAAAATGACACATGGGGAAAAAAATGACACATGGCAAAATCAATTTTGCCACATGGCAAAAAAATGACACATGGCAAAATACATTTTGCCATGGAGCAAAAAATGAAGGCATCATGGAAAAATCTATTTTGCCATATGGCAAAAAAATTCCACGTGGCAAAGTCAATTTCGCCATATGGCAAAAAAAATGCCACATGGCAAAATCAATTTTGCCACATGGCAAAAAAATGCCACATGGAAAAATCAATTTTGCCACATGGCAAAAAAATGCCACATGGAAAAATCAATTTTGCCATATGGCAGAAAAATGCCACATGGAAAAATCCATTTTGCCATGTGGCAAAAAATAAAGGCCAAATGGCAAAATCCATTTTGCCATATGACAAAAAAATGGCACGTGGCAAAGTCAATTTTGCCAAATGGCAAAAAAAATGCCTCATGGCAAAATCAATTTTGCCACATGGCAAAAATAATGTCGCATGCCAAAATTAATTTTGCCACATACCAAAAACCATTTTTGGTTCTCGCTGTCTCTCTTTCCCCTCTACTTTATGACATTTCTGCACACTATCCGGGCAACTTTGTCATTCTAGTCGAAGTATTAGTGAGGAAGAATTACTGGTTGGCATTTTAATGCTACTAGTATTGTCCATGAGCCTAGTTGGCACAGCGTATGCTGAAATAAGTTTTCTAGTGAAGCAGGGGGAAAGAAAAAAAAAATTATAAGCGAAACTGTAGAATTGTTGTAATTGTCAGGTTTGTCGTGAGGCTATGGTTGCTGTTCATTGAAAAACTAAATTTTTTCTCCCTCTTTATCCTAGATTGTGTTCTACATATGTGATGTTTAAAAAAAAAAAAAGGAAAAACTCACGGAGATATGTTCTTTTCAATGGACAGCAACAATATCAAGAGATACTGGGGGAAAAATGCTCTCCTTGTTATATGAAGACCATTGTTTTTACATTTCCTATGCTAATTCAAATTGTATTTATTAAGATGTTTTTTTATGATGAAAAAAGTGAAGCTTTTGTATTCAATACTGTTTTTCAACAGTTTGTATGTTGAAAAGTTTTTCTTTGTAGCTGTAATTTTTGCCTCTGTTGTACATAAGAATTTTGTTTGAATAAAATGCTCTATTTGATACAACTCACTTCCTCCTCGCCACTTTATTTCATCCCGAACTCTTTAGGCGGCTTCAACTGTGCCCGTCATGATCATAAAAACTCGCAATTAGTTTTCTCCTTAGTTTCTTGAAGTTGGTTATAAAACGGCAATAATAGCCGGTAATCGCCATCTGTGCCTCACTCTCTCGCATCACTTTGTCAGCGTCATAATCGCCCTGAAGGACACACTCCTGGATGTTATTGTGCTCATAACTCACACTGTGAAATGACTGCACACAAATCGCTCCCCAACATTTAGGAAGTTGATTGCCGTCATCCCACAGTCCGTCGGCACTTATGGAGAGGCGTTTCGGAGCAGCGCTTTCGCTCTATCGTTGGGGTACAATAACCTTGGGGGTCATTCCCTCCCCCCGGTTAGAAAGTCCTGTCAAAGTGTGTTGAGGCGTTTCCCTTCCTCTCCTGCTGCTTGATGAATGCTCGCCTTTAGATCTCTCAGCGGGCTGCCCTCGCCTGACTTACACGCACTGTCAGATGGCCCGCCTGCGCCCAAAAGCAAAACTTGTATCTCCAGCACTCTCTTGAACAGAACGTTGGCATAGTTTTGCCTAAACATGTTTACACACACTAAAAAACACTCAAATGTCTCCGTTCCTAAGGTAGCCATTTCCAGTGTTGTTAATAACGGCGTTACAATATAACGGCGTTACTAACGGCGTTATTTTTTTCAGTAATGAGTAATCTAATTAATTACTTTTCTCATCTTGGCAATGCCGTTACCGTTACTGAGGCGGGAAAGGCGTGCGTTACTATGCGTTACTAAGTTGGTTGAATAAAAAAAAGTCTGAGAGAAACGGACTCACGGGGACGAGAGCAGAGCAGGGAGGTGTGGGGAAGACGCCGTTGCAACCGCGATGCTAAGTGGCTCCAATAATACCAGACTGCAGCCATAACCGACAAACTACGCCCACATGACACGGTAGATATCATATTATAGAACTAGATGCAAATGATAGCCACTGCTGCACTGCCAACATGTTTTAAGGACTACATGCGTTTGTAAACAGCCGCCATCTTAAAGCAGTAGACCTCTCAGGAAGGCCCTGATGTAGAGATCCTTCCTAGCGAACCTAAGTAATTTTTTTAAATCTAAAATGCTCCTAAATCGGCAAAATCTTAACTTAAATCTATCTTTAAATGATGAAACAGTTTTAAAACTTAAACATGTTTAAAGTAGACAGAAGGGAACTAATGCAATAACGGGAGAAATTTTAACTTTAACGATTGATTCACAACTTTAAATGACTTCCACACATAGCAAAGGTTACTAGCTAGTTATCGCAATACCCTTGTGTCTAGTTAAGTGGAGGGTAAAGAATTGGGCTAGGGCCAATTGTCCCCCAAACACTTTAAGCTTCACATTGTGTGACCTGTGTGTGTGTGTTTTTTTTTTTTTTTTTGAGAAAGAAAAAAACATATCACTAGTTACTTTGCCAAGTAACTAATTACTCTTACATTCAGGTAACTGAGTTACTAACGCAATTACTTTTTGGGAGAAGTAATTTGTAACTGTAATTAATTACTTTTTTAAAGTAAAATTAACAACACTGCATGGCACTAAATGCGTTAGTAGACAGCCGCCATCTTAAAGCAGTAGACTTTATAGGACGGCTCTGTTGTAGAGAACCTTCCTAGCGAACCTAAGTAACTTTTTATTTTTTTTAAAAATCTTTTTATATAAATACTTCTAAATCGGCAAAATCTTGACTTGAATCTATCTTTAAATGATGAAACAGTTTTAAAACTTTCATATGTCGAAAGTAGAGAGAAGGGAACAAATGCAATAATGGGAGCAATTTTAACAACTTTTTACAGTTGATTCAGGGTAAAGGGTAAATTAGGGTAAAGAATTGGGCTCGGGCCAATTGTACCAAAAACCTTCACAAAAAACTTCACATAGTGTGGCCAATGGTTTTTTTTTTTTTTTTTTTTTTTTGAGGGGAAAAAAAAAAAAAGTAATTATCACCAATTACTTTGCCAAGTAACTAATTACTCTTACATTCAGGTAATTGAGTTACTAACGCAATTACTTTTTGGGAGAAGTAATTTGTAACTATAATTAATTACTTTTTTTCAGTAAGATTAACAACACTGGCCATTTCTAACATTGTAGACTGCAGGCCAAAAGTATTGGCACCCTTGCAATTCTGTCAGATAATGCTTAATTTCTCCCAGAAAATGATTGCAATTACAAATGCTTTGGTAGTAATATCTTCATTTATTTTGCTTGCAATGAAAAAACACAAAAGTAAATGGGGAAAAAAATGATCATTTTACAGTCTAGGGTTGTTCCCGATCGTTTAAGTTTGAGTATCTGCTGATCCCGATATTTCCCGATCCGATTGCTTTTTTTTTTTTTTGCTCCCGATTCAATTCCAATCATTCCCGATAATTTTTCCCAATCATATACATTTTGGCAATGCATTAAGAAAAAAATGAATAAAACTCGGACAAATATATACATTCAACATACAGTACATAAGTACTGTATTTGTTTATTATGACAATAAATCCTCAAGATGGCATTTACATTATTAACATTCTTTCTGTGAGAGGAATCCACGGATAGAAAGACTTGTAATTCTTAAAGGATAAACGTGACTTTGTATATTGTGACTAAATATTGCCATGTAGTGTATTTGTTGAGCTTTCAGTAAATGATACTGTAGCCATTTAACTGTTCTGCCCAAATGCATGATGGGAAGTGCAACCATGACTGTGCGTAGTGGCACCAATTGATATATCTTCTCTGCGTTGGGAAATAACATATGGTGTTAAGAAAAAGATCAACTATTACCTTGCTTCCCCACATTGCTTCCCACGATATTTCTAATTGTTGAGAGAGGGATTGTAAGGCTTTAGCCAATTTAAAAAAGGCTTCAAAGACTGCCAAAATTCACTCTGCTCATTTTACGCTGCCTTATAGCTCTATAAATAGGTAAAACGGCGCCATTATAGATTGAACGCGACAATGCGTGAGTAGGTCGTGCACTGCATGTGTGAATTGCATTAAATATTTTAACATGATTAGTTTTAAAAAAAGTCATTACTGCCGTTAACGCGATAAGTTTGATAGCCCTACTTAAAGCCAAAACTAAAGACTCTGGATGAGTGTAAGACATTTTGTCTGTAACGTTAAATACAAGTAGAAAACGATTTGATTAAAAAATATATATATATTAAAAAAAGGCATGTCCGATATTTTTTTGCCGATTCCGATACTTTGAAAATGACGTGATCGGACCCGATCGATGCCGATCGATCGGGACATCTTTATTTTACACAAAATTCCAAAAATGGGCTGGACAAAAGTATTGGCACCCTTTGAAAAATCATGTGATGCTTCTCGAATTTGTGTAATTAACAGCACCTGTTACTTACCTGTGGCACATAACAGGTGTTGGCAATAACTAAATCACACTTGAAGCCAGTTAAAATGGATTAAAGTTGATTCAACCTCTGTCCTGTGTTCTTGTGTGTACCACATTGAGCATGGAGAAAAGAAAAGAGCAGTGGACTACTGTGAAACATGTCTTACGATACCTAAAAGGTACTTCCGAAAAGAGCCTTAATTTCAAAAGAGACGACAATGCAAAACTTGGTGTACAGGCATATAGTGATGCTGACTGGGCAGCTGATACTAGCCACAGGCGCAGTACTTCAGGATACTGTGTTTTCTTGAGCAAGAATAGTTCTCCAATTTCTTGGGGAAAAAAAGTACCAACCTACAGTCGCACTATCTACCTGCGAAGCTGAATATATGGCACTAGCTTCAACCATATAAGAATGCCTATATTTACAACAACTACTTGGTAGCATTAATCACTATCAGTACACTCTAACAACTGTACACGATGACAACCAGGGGACAATCGTTCTTGCCAAAAATCCTGTTAACAGACAGAGATGCAGGCACGTAGACATAAAATATCATTTTGTTAGATCTACTGTGAATCAGGGATGAGTAACATTGACGTATTGTCCATCGGATGACATGATAGCTGATATCATGACAAAACTTGTAACAAAGTTAAAATTGAAGAAGTTTGTTATTTTTGGAATTTGAAATGTAAAACTTCGTTTGTTTGTTAAAAAGGGCATCAACATGAGAACAAGTGGGGGTGTTGAGAGAAATGTTGGGAGAAACTGAGGACTTGAGAAGCAAAATTATGAGGAAGCATGGGCAATCTCAAGGCTACAAGTTCATCTCCAAAGACCTGAATGTTTCTGTGTCTACTATGCGCAGTGTCATCAATAAGTGTAAAGCCCATGGCACTGTGGCAAATCTCCCTAGATTCAGATTCAGAGATTTATTTGTCATTGACACCAGCTTTCACAAGATGACAACAGATGCAACGAAACTCCGATGAGTGAGCATCGGGCCGCTGCAGACTTTGTTCCGCGCTGCCACTTCTCTCTCTTCTTCAGAAATTACAGAGCAAGTTACAAGTAGACACACATATATCATACAACAAAGCATGGGTATGACACGACGCACAGGTCACTTGTAGGGATTTTTTGTACGGAAAAAAAGGGCCACCAGTCATGGCTGGAGGGACCGGGGCGAAATCAGTGATAGTGAGAAAAAGGCAGTGGCAGACTGAAGGGGGGGGAGGTTTTGTGTAAGTGTGTGTGTGTGCGCAAGTGTATAAGTATTTGTACGTGTCTGTAGACAAAATAAGAGTCGCGGAGCCCTACGACCGGCCTTGGGAAGAGATCAAGGGCAAAAGATAGGAACATCTGCATGGATCTCCCCAGGAGAAGAGAGGGGTGGGGGGAGATAAGGGAGTTTGGGGAGGGAAAGGAAAATTATAATCAAATTAAGCCGAATAAGTAATTTAATATGTGAAAATACTGTTGGTCTTCAGTCAAATTTGCGCTCCTCATGGCGTAGGTGAGCTCTCCGGTCCCTTAAGTGATTGCCAATAGTTGCGGTCTGCCTCGACAGTTCAGTCACCTGCCCTGACAATTCCGTCACCTGGCGCAAGATAACATCCACTTTTCTCCAGCCCTCCTTGGACCGAACTGTGAGTCCACAGAGCCAGTTCTCGGTCCGAGCCTCGACGCGATCTTCCAATGCCTTGAATCGCACCGTATGATCCGTGGTCAATTTGTTGAGTTCCTTGAAAGCTGCCTTCTTGGAAACTTTCCAGTAAAGCAGGGCACCTCCTAAGCCAAGCAGAAGGATCCCCACAACCGTCACGCCAAACAGCCAAATATCCTCAATATCTTCCAATGCCTTGAATCGCACCATTTGATCTGTGGTCAATTTATTGAGTTCGTTGAAAGCTGCCGTCTTGGAAACTTTCCGGTAGAGCAGGGCACCTCCTAAGTCAAGCAGAAGGAACCCCACAACCGTCCGCCAAACAGCCAAATATCTTCAATGTCTTCCACAGACAGGACAGTAAGACATGCTGGTTTCCAGTGATCCCATGAATTTCTGTCATACCCAGCTGCGAAGGTCCCATCTGGGCAAGACTGCTCTCCGAGTGCACTGTGTCTTGTTGAAAAAATCTTGTCAATTGCGCTGATAGACCAACTAATCAGATCCTTTTTTGAATGAGAGACCAGCGCGTTTGATCCACAGAGGAAATACAAAAAAAGCAGACAGACTGACTGCCGAAGACAAAGATAACAGCAAGAAGCAGCAGGGCGGAAAAACATGTCCGCCCCCATCAAAGGCAAGAAGAAGATGTGGACGGGAAAAAAAAATTGAGAGATTTCATCGAAAGATTGTGCGGATGGTGGATAAAGAACCTCGACTAACATCCAAACAAGTTCAAGCTATCCTGCAGTCCGAGGGTACAACAGTGTCAACCCATACTATCCGTCGGCATCTGAATGAAAAGGGACTATGGTAGGATACCCAGGAAGACCCCACTTCTGACCCAGAGACAAAAAAAAAGCCAAGCTGGAGTTTGCCAAAACTTACCTGAGAAAGCCAAAAAGAATGTTCTCTGGTCAGACGAGACAAAAGTAGAGCTTTATGGGGAAAAGGCATTAACGTAGAGTTTACAGGGAAAAAAACAAGGCCTTCAAAGAAAAGAACACGGTCCCCACTGTCAAACATGGTGAGGTTCTCTAATCTTTTTGGGGTTGCTTTGCTGCCTCTGGCACTGGGCTGCTTGACCGAGTGCATGGCATTATGAAGAGTGAAGACTACCAACACATTTTGCAGCATAGGCCCAGTGTGAGAAAGCTGGGTCTCCCTCAGAGGTCATGGGTCTTCGAGCAGGACAATGACCCAAAACACACTTCAAAAAGCACTAGAAAATGGTTTGAGAGAAAGCTCTGGAGACTTCTAAATTGGCCAGCAATGAGTCCAGACCTGAATCCATTAGAATACCTGTGGAGAGATCTGAAAATGGCAGTTTGGAGAAGGCACCATTCAAATCCTGGAGCAGTTGGCCAAAGAAGAATGATCTAAAATTCAAGCAGAGCATTGCAAAAAACTCACTGATGGATACCGAAAGCCGTTGTTTGAGTTATTTTGTCTCAAGGTTGTGCTCCCAAGTATCAGGCTGAGGGTGCTAATACTTTTGGCCAGTACTGTAGCTCCTGTATGATGTGCATGGCTGTTTTAACAGACGATGGAATGTTTCAACATACTGTGGTACCTCTACATTCGAACTTAATTCGTTCCGGGACCTGGTTGGTGATGGATGCACTCCAGTGGGAGCAAAAGTGTAAGCACCAGATCAGCAAGAGCCAATATCTCGAAGGACAAACACAAATAGATCACAAATAGCCATCTTCCCCCTCCAGTGAGCTTCATCCCTGAGGATGGTGGGAAAAGAGAGTTGTGGGGGGGCTCTCTTACTGCTATAAGAGTGCCGTGGCGTTCCCTTGGGGGGTCAGAATCACTTATCTGTTGGGGTCTAACGGGACACACAAGTCGTTGTTCGGGACGTACCTCGGTACGGGGGGTCACAGTTTGGTAAGGGTTCGGGACAACAGGAAAAACTGAATTTTTATCAGAATTTAAAAGTTGGTTCTATTAGCGAAAACTAAAAAGCAGCTCCTATGAAAGAGCTTGTGAAAAATAGAAACATTTTTTTTTTTTTTTTAAGAAAATAAGATCGGGAGCAAAAAAACATGATTGGAACAACCCTACTATTTACTAGAGGTGTGCGAAATTTCCCATTCTTAGATTATTCGCGATTCGGCCATGGAAGATTCGAGAATGAAGAAACATCCAAATTCCGATTATTGAAATATGTCAAGTAAAGCGGAAGTAAAACACACTCAGCGCGGTCTTCGGGACGCAATGAGGAACGGAGCGAGAGTAACTAAACATTATGCTTATCATTACCCGGCCCCTCGGGTAATGCCAATGCTCAACTCACAGCTCTAGCTCAACTCATGCCGCGAGATAAAAAAAAAAACAACAACAACATACCTGACTGCTGCCGACAGCTGCTACAAAGAACGTCCACATAATGTTACGGTAGATATCATATTTATATAGGACCAGATGCAATATGGACTCTGTGGCGTTAGCAGCACATCTACAGAAAGCTAAATGCGGGCGTTAGTAAACGGCTGCCATCTTAAAGCAGTCAACTTCCCTGCAAGGCTGTTGTAGCGAACCTTCCAAGCGAACCTAATTAACTTTTTATCTAAAATACTCCTAAATCGGTAAAATATTGACTTGAATCTATCTTTAAAATAGTTTTAAAACTTTCACGTCGAAAGTAGACAAAAGGGAAATTATGGAATAATGGGAGCAATTTTAACAACTTTAACGGTTCATTCACAACATTAAATTAATTGAATGTAGTTTAAAGCTGCTGATACAGAATGGGGATTTGAGTATTGTTTTTAATTGTGAACTTGATATTGAAATAGTCGTTTATTTAAGCCTTTTTTTCTTTTTCTTTTTTTTTTTTTACAGTTTTTCTAACTAATGTACAATACATGAAAAGCAGCTAATGGGGGCGGGGGGGGGTTCATCAATAATCGATTTATAATCGAACCGTAGCCTCTGAATCGTAATCTAGCATTAGAGGCAAATGCGAGTTTGACCCCCCCTAGCAACAGTTGCTAACGTCATGAATATTAATGAGCAAAGGTGACGTGTTACGTGCGATACGCTATTTCAAACAATAACTTCTTGTTCGTCTGTTTTTGTTTGTCTTCTTTTTCCCGCAATGTCAATTGTTAGTTTATTTTCTGTTACGCCCCCCCAAGGAAGACGTAAATGTTTCGCGCCCCCCCAAACTCTCTGCCGCCACTGTAAATAGTATCATTTGTCTATAAAATTACTATTATAAATACACATCTGCCTAACATTGTCCTTTTTTTTCTTCTGAAGAAAAAAAGTAATATAGATCAACTTATAATAAAGTATAACTTTATTAACATTGTTTTGTTTGTAACAGAGAAGACTTGATGCGCATCAATTTGCCTGAATTAAAAAAAAAAAAAAAGTCCCATCCAAACTGTAAAAAATACACTCAAGGTACAGTAGATTTTTGACCATTTGATACAGAAAAATAAAATGTAATAAAATCAGTAAATAATAACAAATTAAAATTGATTAGAAACATTCACTCATGAGGACAATATGCCAAAAAATTTGACCGAAAAAACAAAACTGAATAAAAGAAAAAAAGAGTGTCCTTGGACAGAAGGACAGTTTTTATTTTTGCTGCTCACAGTATTACCTCCTTTGCAATAGTGTGGAGTTTTTTTGCAATGAGCATGCGAACAATGCTCACTAGTTTACTGATATAACACTGACAAAGCAGGACGATTGTTGGGAATATTCGGCACGTTTTCGCTGAAAAACAATCAAGCGGTTTATCAATGAGATTGGGGTCTAATGTCTTTAAGTGGCGTCTTAATTGATTTGGCTTCTGGCTGTCCGCTATAATTATTTTTAGACACAGTAAACAGTGGTCTTTCCCCATCACCCACTGTATTAAAAGTCAAAGCTAAAGGGCAAACGGCACGAAAAAAGCGCATTCTCGGCGGCCGAGGTAGAACCGTAGGTGAGGGCGGTCGTCGTGACGATCCCAAGCCGAAAATGGCACTTCTCAGGTGGCGACGTGAGAACCGGACAAGACGGGTCGCTGCGTGAGTGAGTCCGGTCGGAAACTGGCTTTCGAAAACGGCGGCGGCACACTGGTCTTCATATCTGTTTTCTGTGTGTGCTGAGTGCTCTTCCTTAGTTCAAAAATACTGCGCACACTCTGAAAATGAGAGCGCCACTGCCACCCACTGAGTGGATGTACAAGTACACTTTATTCCAGTACGGCAAAACAAAAAAAAACAAAAAAAATGCATGTTCCCCGAGGTCACATGCGCCCCCCCTGGGACTATTTCTTCACTAAAATACGCAACAACTGTGTCTGCCTCATTTGCAAAGAGACAGTCGCTGTTTTTAAAGACTTCAATGTGAAGCGATATTACCAAACAAGACACGCTGACATATACGACAAGATTACAGGGAAGATACGCAGCGAGAAATTGAAGCAACTTGAAGCTAGTTTAATTTCACAGCCGCGGTATTTCGCAAGATCCCGAGAGTCGAAAGAGAACGCCACAAAGGCTAGTTGCGAGACTGCTGAAATTATTAATTAAAAATAAATAAATAAATAAAGCAAATGTGACACATAGAATGGCTGTCTAATATTTGCTTAAATATATTGTTCCACGTAAAGGACGTCAGCCAAGGTTGGCCCCCCACATTTTTCCCACACCAAATCTGGCCCCCTTTACAAAAAGTTTGGACACCTCTGCTCTAGATTGAAGGAGGACTAACTTCAACATGGATTTTTTTTTTTTTTCTCCACTCAAACGTTTTCGCCATTTGGTGAGACGAGTACAAATACCGTTACACTTTTAATCAGCTGGCTTAAACACGATGCAAAAACATGGAGTGACTTTTACAACTTGAAATTTCTTTATCATATTTTTTTTACTTGACTGTCTTGATTTCCAAGCTTTCACTCCATGTTTTGGTCCAATCAGATTTCAGCTTCTGTGTGTTACTTATCCCTGACTTTGCAAACCGAAACGTGGGCCTTTGAGCACACAGCCCACCCCTGGCTAAGGAACATTTGTGGCTCGCATATGACAAAGCTACATCGACAATAAGTCAAGAGAATGTGACCAACTAAATCTATTTTCTCTAAATTCCATCATCTGACTTCTCTTCACCCATTTCAGGCGGCATCCAACGGTTTACTATCTCATTGTTTCAGGCCTTGTTGCACAGTTGGGGGGATGCGCAATTCTTTTTGGTGTCCTCGTGTAAACAAACAGTATTAATCAAATGACAACGATGTGTTTATCTCCATTCTAGGAAGCGGCTCATCTCATATCTAACGGCGGAAGATTTGATTTCTTGCTCGCCAACGGAGTCCCATTAGGACTTCTAATGACATTTTCACTTCGAGGAGTGCTGCTCATTGGCTTTGTGTCTCAAATCTGCTCTTTTAATTTTTAATTGCCCAAGTGGGATGTGGCGATCAAAGTCATTTTAGTGACAGTGACACAGTGGCACATAGCAGCTCTTGCTGGAAATAAGTACTTTCTTCTAGAAGCTTTTTATCATATGGAGAATGTTGCAAGATAATGTATTAACGGCGGCAGAACATTCAATTTTAGATGAAAACGCATTTAAGTAGAGAAACTACCCACTTAGGCAGGATGAAGTAATTACTTCCAAATCATCTTCCTAAAAATTTCCCAAATCCAACTGAACTTCCATCCCAATTAGTCACTTTTTTCATGCTTTTCAAGAAGATGCTATTTCAACATGTTCAAAATATATTTATAACATCAATTATACAGTGTATCACAAAAGTGAGTACACCTCTCGCATTTCTGCAGATATTTAAGTATATCTTTTCATCGGACAACACTAAAAAAATGACACTTTGACACAATGAAAAGTAGTCTGTGATCAGCTTATTTAATAGAGTTGATTTATTTTCCCCTCAAAATAACTCAAAATATAGCCATTAATATCTAAACCCCAGGCAACAAACGTGAGTACACCCCTTAGAAACTACATCCCTAAATGTCCAAATTGAGTACTGCCTCAGTAAAAGTTGTCAGTAGTAACATACAACATGTCAACTGTCAATATTTTGTGTGGCCACCACTATTATCCAGGACTGCCTTTACTCTCCTGGGCATGGAGTTGACCAGAGCTTCACAGGTTGCCACTGGAATGCTCTTCCACTCCTCCATAATGACGTTGCGGAGCTGCCGGATATTTGAGACTGCACACCTCCGCCTTCCGCTTGAGGATCCCCCAAAGATGTTCTATTGGGTTCAAGTCTGGAGACATGCTTGGGCAGTCTATCACCCTTACCCTCAGCCTCTTCAGTAAAGCAGTGGTCATCTTGGAGATGTGTTTGAGGTCATTGTCCTGCTGGAACACTGCCCTGCGACCCAGTTTCTAGAGGGAGAGGATCATGCTCTGCTGCAGTATTTCACAGTACATGTTGGAGTTCATGTTTCCCTCAATGGAATGTAACTCTCCAACACCTGTAGCACTCATGCAGCCCCAGACCATGGCATTCCCACCACCATGCTTGACTGTAGGCATGACACGCTTATCTTTGTACTCCTCACCTGGTCGTCGCCACACATGCTTGAGACCATCGGAACCAAACAAATTAATCTTTGTCTCATCAGACCATAGGACAGTGCTTCTCAGTTATTTTCTGTTATGCCCGCCACAGGAAGACGTAAACGTTCCGCGCTCCCCAACTCTCTGCCGCCACTATAAATATACTGTATTATCATTTGTATATGAAATTCTATATTATTATAAGTACACCTCCGCATAGCATTGTGTTTTTTTTAATTAAAAGAAAAAAGTAATATAGATCAACTTCCAATAAAGTGTAAAAACAAACAAAAAACTAAACAAAAAAACACATCAATGGTGTAAAAATACACTTGATACATTTTTTGACCGATACTGAAAATTAAAATTTAATAAAATCAATTAATATTAATACAATTCAAATTGATTAGCAACATTAACTCATCAGGATAATATGCCAAACAATTAGAACGAAAGAAACAAAAAATAATAGAACAAAAACGACATTGTCATTGGACGGAGGGACAGTTTTTATTTTTGCTACAGGCAGTATCAGCTCCTTTGTTATGGTGTGGGGTTATTTTGCACTGAGCAACTAGGTATGCCACCTTATATGATGCTGACAGTGCTCGCTGGTTTACATATGTAACACAGACTAAGCGGGAGGATTGTTGGCAATATTCGGCATGTTTTCGCTGAAAAAAATAATTCCTTCTGTCCGCTGCAAACATTTTTAGACAAAGTAAACAGACTGGTCTTTCCTCGTCTCCCACTGTACTGTCAAAGCCAAATGCTACATACGCTTCGTCATATTTCCTAGTCTTAGCTTTTCATATGTCCGGTGCTCTTTGCTGTGTGCTGTTGTTTTGTTCAAAAATACTGCGCACACGCTGAAAATGACAGCGGCACTGCCACTCACTGCAATTGCACTCTGTACGGCAAAAAAGTATGTTCCCCAAGGTCACATGCGCCACCCCCAGCATCGCTGGGGGGGCCCACCCCACTATTGGAGAAGTACTGCCATAGGACATGGTTCCAGTAATCCATGTGCTTTGCTGACATGTCTTCAGCAAATTGTTTGCAGGCTTTCTTGTGTACCGTCGTCAGAAGAGGCTTCCTCCTTGGGTGACAGCCATGCACACCAATTTGATTTGAGTGTGGCGTATGGTCTGAGCAGTAACAGGCTGACCCCCCACCTCTTCAATATCTGCAGCAATGATGACAGCACTCCTGCAGCGATTTTTCAAAGAAAGCATTGGGATGTGACCCTCAGCACGTGCTCTTAGGTTCTTTGGATGACCAACCCGAGGCCTGATCTGAGTGGACCCTGCTCTTTTAAAACACTGGATGATCTTAGCCACTGTGCTGCAGCTCATTTTCAGGGTGTTGGCAATCTTCTTGTAGCATTTGGCCATCTTCATGTAGCGCAACAATATGCCTTTTAAGATCCTCAGAGAGTTCCTTGCCATGTGGTGCCATGTTGGAACTTTCAGTGACCAGTATGAGAGAGTGTGAGAGCTGCACTACAAATTCGAACACACCTGCACCCTATGCGCACCTGGACACTAACGAGTCACATGACATTTTGGAGGGAAAATGACAAGCAGTACTCAATTTGGACATTCAAGGATGTACGTAGTTTCTAAGGGGTGTACTCACGTTTGTTGCCAGGGGTTTAGATATTAATGGCTATATTTTGAGTTATTTTGAGGGGAAAATAAATTAACTCTATTATATTAGCTGCACACAGACTACTTTTAATTGTGTCAAAGTGTCATTTTGTTAGTGTTGTCCCATGAAAAGATATACAGTCAATATCTGCAGAAATGCGAGGGGTGTACTCACTTTTGTTATACACTGTATGTATCTTCTATAATTTGCATTCATTCCCTCAACCGTTGATCAATAGGCAGTAGAAGTAGTGGTAATAATCAGTATTAGCAGTTAGTGCTGCAACGATTAATCGATTAACTTTAGTAATTTGATTAGTAAAAATCTTTAAATTAAACTTTGCTGCTTCTAGGGTTTGCTTAATTCAGTACTTCTCAAATAGTGGAGGGCGCAAAGCTTTGCCAGAGGTGGCACATGTGACCTGGGGGAAACATACTTTTTTGCCATACTAGAATAAGGTGTACTTGCACACCGACACAGTGGGTGGCAGTAGCGCTCTTATTTTCATAGCGTGCGCAGTATTTTTAAACCAAACAAGAGCACACAGCAAAGAGCACTGAAGATATGAAGAGTGAGACGAGGATATATGACAAAGCGTATGTAGCGTTTGGCTTTGACTTTAAATACAGTTGGAGACGAGGTAAGACCAGTCTGTTTACTGAGTCTAAAAATGTTTGCAGCAGACAGTGGGAAGCCAAATCATTTAAAACGGCACTTTAAGATATTAGACCCTGATCATATTGATAAGCAGCTTGATTGTTTTTCAGGGAAAACATGCCAAATATGGGCAACAATCGTCCCTCTTTGTCATTGTTACATCAGTAAACCAGCAAGCACTGCATGCTCAGTGCAAAATAACCCCACACCATAGCAAAGGAACTGATACTGCCTACAGCAAAAATAAAAACTGTTCCTCTGTCCAATGCCACTGTGACGTTTATGTTCTATTTTTGTTTTTTTCGGTCAAATTGTTTGGCATATTGTCTTGGTAAGTTAATGTTGCTAATCGATAGTATTATTTTTGATTGATTTTATAAAATTTTATTTTTCAGTATATGGTATATTTTTACAGTTTGGATGTGACTTTTTTTTATTTTTTGTATTCAGGCAAAAGGATGTGCTTGATGCGAAGTCTTTTCTGTTATAAACAAAACAATGTTAATAAAGTTATACTTTATTCTAAGTTGATGTATATTAGTTTTCCCCTCTAATATAAACATGGAAACAATGTTTTGCAGATTTGTACTTATAATAGTAATTTTAGAGACAAATGGTACTACTAGCAGGGGCGGCAAAGGTTTTTTTTTTTTTTTTTATTGTTTTGAAACGTTTACGTGCCAGAAAATAATTGGGAGCACTGGTTTAATTAGAGTGACATTGTAATGGTTTGTTTTGAAAGTGTTGCTTTTAGTACTATTGATTTGGGTGGATACACTCCCCTCTAGTGGCAACAGTGAATATGCCAAAACTCGTCTAACATGGCTGAATCCACCAGCTCCATGTTAAGACCAATATAAAGTATGTTATTGTCTGAGCTAATATGTTTGTTGATGTATTCATTTTTCAGTTTAGAAGTATATGTAGCATTTTTTTGTGGGAATGTGTGCTTGAACAATTTGTATAGCGCATTCTAAAAACAAACAAACAAACAAAAAAAAACGTTAGCATTTTATAGCATTCAAGCTAGCGGACTTTTGCTATGCATTTTGGTCAGTTGTTCGTTTGTTGTGCTTAGATCCTCATTCATTATTTTTTTATATAGTTTTAAGGCTAAAGTCAGGCATTTCAGCTTATTTCTAAAACCATTTATTGCCCTTGTGAAATGAAAGTGCAATTCTTCATAGTTTGAAGTAACAGGTATTTTATTTTCTACAGTATTTGCAGTTAATGCTCTTTTGAAAGTGCAATCTTAGTAATTGCAGGCATAAACGCTTGTTTTTGTGTTTTACATCTCCTAAAATTTATTCTGCAATGCATTAAATGTTTGTAATCTGATTGCGCGAACTAACTAATCGATAGATTAATCGATTACTTAAGTAATCGATCACTGACTGCAGCCCTGTAAGGAATATACTATAATTTCCCCTGTTAATGCAAAGACCACACAAGTATTTTGTTAGTCCCAAAAGGTGACAGCTATTGCCAACAATACTGCCAATCCTTTAAAATTTTTTTATTTAAATAAAATATAGATTTAATGTAAGCCATTTTGTTATAAAATTTTCCCCATTTCCCCTGGCATTTCTCGACTGCTGTCAGTTGCCACTGTCAGCTGTGCTTGTGTATGGATGCAAACAGCTCCATTAATTATAGAGGGCACTTTGTGCTGAGAGTTGAGCTGACATGGTAGTAAAGTAAATGCATAAACTGTCACCTATTATATTAAAGTTGTTTAGACAGGAGGTAGTCTCGATGCAAGTGCCCGTGAAAACGAAAGTGTCCATTAAGATAATATTATACTAAGTATTAAAATAGAAAGAACCAAATGTTTTTGTTATAATTCCAATTACTATAATTATACTTCCAGTCCGTCATTCCTTTATATTTTTGACATGCAGTGAAAAAAAAAATTTTTTTGTGCAGTTAATCATGTGCTCTGATATGCTCAAACACAGCGATAAAAACAATTGTTTATGCATGGTGTATTCTAGCAATCTGATGTACCATTAAAATAGTGGCTTGAAAACAAAACAAAAAATTACGTTAATACCATAATTTTCGCACTATAAGGAGCACTTGACAATAAGCCGCCACCCACCAAATTTTGCACCAAAACGACATTTGTTCATAGATAAGCCACACTGGACTTTAAGCTGGAGCTGTCCTCACTGTATTATGGGATATTAAGACCAACAGATATTAATACTATTATTATGTTATATATTATATTAATATTATTATTATTGGGGTTGTTCCGATCATGTTTTTTTGCTCCTGATCCGATCCCGATCGTTTTAGTTTGAGTATCTGCCGATCCCGATATTTCCCGATCCGATTGCTTTTTTTTTGTGCTCCCGATTCAATTCTAATCATTCCCGATAATTTTTCCCAATCATATACATTTTGGCAATGCATTAAGAAAAAAATGAATAAAACTCGGACAAATATATACATTCAACATACAGTACATAAGTACTGTATTTGTTTATTATGACAATAAATCCTCAAGATGGCATTTACATTATTAACATTCTTTCTGTGAGAGGGATCCACGGATAGAAAGACTTGTGACTTTGTATATTGTGACTAAATATTGCCATCTGGTGTATTTGTTGAGCTTTCAGAAAATGATATTGCAGCCATTCAACCCAAATGCATGATGGGAAGTGGAACCATGACTGTGCGTAGTGCTATCAATTGATCTATGTTCTCTGCGTTGGGAAATAACAGAAGGTGATAAGATAAAGATCAATTGCTACCTTGCTTCCCCACATTGCTTCCCATGATAATTCTAATCGTAGGGAGAGGGATTGTAAGGCTTTAGCCGATTAAAAAAAGACTCCAAAGGCTGCCAAAATTCACTCTACTCATTTTACGCTGCCTTTTATCCCTCTAAATGGGTAAAACGGCGCCATTACAAATTGAGTGCGACAATGCGTGAGTGTTTCGTGCAACGCATGCATTAATTGCGTTAAATATTTAACGTGATACATTTTTAAAAAATTAATTACCGCCGTTATCGGGATAAATTTGATAACCCTACTTTAAGCCTTAACTAAAGACTCTAGATGAGTGTAACATATTATGTCTGTAACGTTAAATACAATTAGAAAATAATTTTAAAAATATATATATATATTAAAAAAAGGCATGGCCGATATTTTTTTGCCGATTCCGATACTTTGAAAATGACGCGATCGGACCTGATCGATCGGCATCATCTCTAATTATTACATGTATTCTTTTATATATTATTATTATATATCATATTATATATATATATATATATATATATATATATATATATATATATATATATATATATATATATATATATATATGATAATAATAACTACTCTTAATTTGTCCGTTTTACCCTGGAGACCCCCCCGTTTACAGACACCTCGCAACCGCTTTTGTGTCAACCCAGCCATGAAAAGAAGCTAAGAAATTATATTATTTGAAATGTCTATCATTTTTAGCTTACAATCATTAATTGGTGTCTAATATTTAGCTCAAACTTCAAGCCACTAGAGTGTTTTCTGCCATTTATAATATATATATGGCGGAAAAAACTCAGGTGACTTGAAGTTCTGCTCTGAGACCCCCAATTTGACCAAATTTCAAAATTGTCCTATATGCATGTGTGATACATCATTGGAAAGCTTAAAATCTTTATTTTCTAGGGGAAGAAAAATAGACACTTAAACATTTAAAAGACAGTAAAAAAAAAAAAATTTAAACAGCAAAATCTAAAGTGGAGGTGAGAGCATGCGAGAGCAGAATTAAAGACGCCATGATTTTACCAAGATATTATTGCTAAGTTACCTTGTTTCGATTCAAAAACTCCACGTAGCATGTATCATCAAGTGTCAAGACACAGATGTGAATGGCCACAGCCAGATTTTGGGGGGGATTTTGTGGGCAAAACATGGTAATATAACAAGGGTCGAGATGCAGAAATAGCAGACATCAAGAAGTTGTCGAGATGTTCTTTTTCATATATTTACCCTTTTAAACGTTTTTTTTTTCTTCAATTTTTCTTTGTTTGGATCGATTATTTATAATCTAACATATCGGAGAAAATGCGACAGTAACAAAAAAAATACAATTAAGCGATATTTATGAGGTAGATATCCGTGACTTTTTTACAGACACCATTTTTTTCATTATATGATGTCATTTGTTTAAAAGTTTAAAATATGCGCGTGAATAATTTTTTTTAAACTTTTTTTTTTTTTTTTTTACGAAATGTTAGACATCAATTAATGATTCTAAGCTAAAAATGACGGACATTTTGCCTAATAAATATAATTAATTACCTTCGTTTTGTGGCTCGGTTGAAGCAAAAGGGGCTGCGCGACATCTGTAAAACGGGTTTTCAGGGTAAAACGGACAAATTAAAAATAGTTCGGGGGCTTAATGCGCCATGAATCTGCTATGGCAGCATATAGACATATTTTATTATCAAACACAACAGTTGTTTTGGTTTAAAACACAACAGTTTCTTTTAAAAAGGAGTGCAAGAGCAGAAACTGCTTTTTCAGTCTTGTCTGTGTTTTCCACCATATTTATATATATATATATTAGGGCTGTCAAAATTATCGCGTTAACGGGCGGTAGTTAATTTTTTAAATTAATCACCTTAAAATATTTGACGCAATTAACGCAAATGGCCCGCTCAGATTAAAATGACAGAAGTGTAATGTCCGCTTGTTACTTGTTTTTTGTTATTTGGCGCCCTCTGCTGGCGCTTGGGTCCAAATGATTTTATGGGTTTGAGGAGTGAGCATGGTGTAATTACATCAACAATGGCGAGCTACTAGTTTATTTTTTGATTGAAAATTTTACAAATTCTAATAAAACAAAAACATTAAGAGGGGTTTTAATATAAAATTTCTATAACTCGTACTAACATTTATCCTTTAAGAACTACAAGTCTTTCTATCCATGGATCGCTTTAAGAGAACGTTAATAATGTTAATGCCATCTTGTTGATTTATGGTTATAGTATTTGATACCCTGTCAATGGGTTTTCCCATTGGCAGTGTATCAAATACTTGTTCTCTCCACTGTATGTACCGTATGTTGAATGTATATATCCGTCTTGTGTCTTATCTTTTCATTCCAACAATAATTTACAGAAAAATATGGCATATTTTATAGATGGTTTGAATTGCGATTAATTACGATTAATTAATTTTTAAGCTGTAATTAACTCGATTGTGTTAGTGAAGTGTTGGATGGTGCGTCTTTACTCATAAGAGATAATGGCTCGTCATCCAGAATGAATTCTTTGGCAATGACTCTTGTTATTCCCTGGGCTTTGGGACTGTTGAGTGACAGTTTGTCACGCATAGCAAAAGTTTCTGCCAGTGTTAGTTACGTAGGACCTTTCTTTTTGTCTTCGGTTTTCTTAACATACTCCTTATACTGTTTGTGGTGGTATTTCGCTAAATGCTTTATTAGGGTGGTTGTATTAAAACTTCTTACAGCTTTACCACCACGCTTGACTTTATTGTGGCTTATGTTGCACTCTGCCTCTTCGTCTTTAAGGTGAAATGATCCCATACAGCTGACATTTTTACCGATAAAGTCTATCGGTAAATTGGGAGACGGTAATGTAGTTTGTTGAAGGTGTGCCTTAAAATGCGGACCGGATTTTAGGGAAACCGAAGCAAAAACTGGAATGGATTATGTAAATCGGTTCGCTGGAAAACCCGGACCGGATTTTCAAAAAAAAAACTGCACTGGAAGTCTGGATCGGAATTTTTTTTTGCCGATCCGATACCGATGCGCATTTTTTGGCCATATCGGCGTTCGATCCGATCCAAATATCAGATCGGGACATCTCTAATAATTACGTGTATTTTTTTTGTGTGTGTAAGATTGTCGGTTTGTGTGTGGCATCAGGGAGCATTCTTGACTCTTAGCAAAGGGGAATAAAAATGCTGATGGAATCTTTTGGTTAAGTCATTTTTATATTCATGCCAACTGCTTTAGTTTCTCTTCACTCCTCGCATCTTCATCTCTTATCAAGCCGTCATACACTATGTAGCAGCAGGTCATGATTGCGTGTTCACAGCCCTGCAACAGAGCGCTCTTAATTCCTCCCCGCTGCTGATGACCGGATCAGACCGCACACGCACAGAAAGCCGCCGAGCCCGGTTGACAACAATAACGGCCACTCGACTCCGTGAGCTCCGTGCCCTCGATCAGCATCCTCAGCACTCCCTCGTTACCTTTCTCTCTTTCCATCTCACTCTCTTCCTCCCTGCCCGCATCCAAGAACGTGATTTAATTTGTTTGGTAATATCAGGATTGGCATGTTCGGCCCAGCTTCACTCCAAAGTGAAATTGGACAAGGGCATTGGAGCCTTGCCGTGTAAAAGTGCTTTACCTTGACAGCTGCTTGAGTGGGGAGCGGATTGCAGAAAGAATGAAGGATGTACCAGTGAGGGAGGGAGGCAGGGAGGGAGTCATTCGCCGACACACTCCTCCTGAGTTGTGTCCCAGGCAGGGAGCTACCCGGCTTTGAAGACGCAAGCTCATTTGAAAGTGGAGACAAAGCACCAGGTGCAACTGGGGTACCCATCTGCTCAACTACAACATGCTGGAACTTGTCCAATACGTCCAATCAGCTTCTAAGCAGACCTTTTCTCCACCTTATCCTTGTAGGAAGATTGATCTCATTGTAATTACGTTTTTGTTGCGCATATCACATGAAAGGTTTTTATTTTCATGTTCAGTTGCATCTTTTGTATACTGAATACTAAATTGAGAAATGTACAGTCATGTGAAAAAATTAGGACACCCTTTGGGGAAGCCTGTGTGTTTTGTAACTTATTCGATCATATGAATATTGAAGGTAATAGTATGCTTTCTCGTATTTACTGTTTGACTGTATTACTCTAACACAGCCAATATAAAATAAATAGCACTTACACCGTAGTTTAAGGAAATATAAGGGCATAAGAGATACATGACGCCTTTTTATCACGGAAGCCCAACGTGTACGTAATGCAACTAACTGAGCAAGATTGACGCTGACGAGGCAAGACATCTACTGGACTGTCTCAGAAAATTAGAATACACAATATTCTAATTTTTTGAGACAGTCCTGTAAATTTTATCTTGAGAGATTCAAGTAATAAACTAACAATTAAAATTGAAAAATGATATTTTATAACTTTCTGCATAATGTAATTTCAAATAAATGCAATTTCTATTGAGGAATAAATTAGGACACTTCCACATTCAATCCCACTTAAAATGGCTAAAATCACACAAGTGTATCATATAAGGTGCACATGATTAGAACATCATTACCCATTGTTTTGAAGGAGGCTTGCTTTATTTAAACCTCACATTTAGTTTGGTATGCCCCTGACTGTTGAAGTGAGAGAAAACACCATGGTGAGAACAAATGAGCTGTTCAGGCATTCAGAGAGATGATTGTAGACGATTATGAGTCTGGTCAGGGATTTCAAAAGATCTCAAAAGACTATAAGATCAGCCATTCCACTGTCAGAAAAATAGTCTACAAGTGGAGGACATTCAAAACAACTGCCAACATGCCCAGCTCCGGCCTTCCAAGCAATTTTATCCTGAGAGCAAACCGCAAGATGCTAAGTTTCCAAAAACCCTCAAATGTAATCATGGGACCTACAGCAGGCTCTTGCTACTGTTGTTGTGAAAGTGCATGCCTCTATAATCAGAAAGAGACTTCACAAGTCAACATAGACAAAGGCCAGGGCTTCTGGAATAATGTTCTTTGGACAGATGAATCTAAAATTGAGCTATTTGGACACCAGAACAGTGGACAAGTTTAGCGTAAACCCAATACAGCATTCCAGGAAAAGAACCTCATTCCAACAATGAAGAATGGAGGTGGAAGTGTGATGGTTCACCCCCATGCTTCACAGTGGGTATGATGTTCTTCGGATGCAATTCAGTATTCTTTCTCCTCCAAATACGAGAACCTGTGTTTCTACCAAAAAGTTCTATTTTGGTTTCATCTGATCATAATACATTCTCCCAGTCCTCTTCTGGATCATCCAAATGCTCTCTAGCGAACCCACGGGCCTGGACGTATACTTTCTTCAGCAGGGGGACACGTCTGGCAGTGCAGGATTTGAGTCCCTGGCGGCGCATTGTGTTACTGCTAGTAGCCTTTGTTACTGTGGTCCCAGCTCTCTGTAGGTCATTCACTAGGTCCCCCCGTGTGGTTCTGGGATTTTTGCTCACTGTTCTTGTTATCATTTTGATGCCACGTGGTGAGATTTTGCTTGGAGCCCCAGATGGAGGGACATTATCAGTGGTCTGGTATGTCTTCCATTTTCCGAAAATTGCTCCCACAGCTGATTTTTTTTTACACCAAGTGTTTTACCTATTGCAGATTCAGTCCCAGCCTGGTGCAGGTCTACAATTTTGTCTCTGGTGTCCTTCGACAGCTCTTTGGTCTTGGCCATAGTGGAGTTTGGAGTGTGACTGACTGACATTGTGGACAGGTGTCTTTTATACCGATAATGAGTTAAAACAGGTGCCATTACAGGTAACGAGTGGAGCCTCGTTAGACCTCGTTAGAAGAAGTTAGACCTCTTTGACAGCCAGAAGTCTTGTTTGTAGGTGACCAAATACTTATTTTCCACTCTAATTTAAAATCAAACAATGTGATATTCTGTTTTTTTTCCCCACATTCTGTCTCTCATGGTTGAGATTTACCCATGTTGACAATTACAGGCCTCTCTAATCTTTTCAAGTAGGAGAACTTGCACAATTGGTGGTTGATTAAATACTTATTTGCCCCACTGTAAGTCTTGCAACCTATTTGAAAAGTGCCATTTTGTTACATCTTTTCCAAGAGGGGAAAAAAAGGAAAACCCAGATAGAATACAAACATGCTGAGGCAGCAAGGAGAGATGTTAATGACACTTTTTCCTTTCCAAAACTTCCTTCAAGACAGGTGGCTATCAATTGTTTCTGTGCTCGTCTGCCAAGACTCCTCGTTCCTTATAAGTCATGGTGGCTTGATGGACAGTGATGAAGAACAGGGGGGAAAAATGCAAGTCCTTGACTGTTGTGCCGACTCTGCTACTTTTCTCGTCTCTGATCAGCCATGAGAAAGAATCACAGGTAATTTGATTCAATAAAATCAGTCTGCAATCGATCTTTTATTTCTAGTAGAGAAAA
The DNA here is from genome assembly GCF_030265065.1 of Corythoichthys intestinalis. Lineage (NCBI taxonomy): Eukaryota > Metazoa > Chordata > Actinopteri > Syngnathiformes > Syngnathidae > Corythoichthys > Corythoichthys intestinalis. The sequence continues at coordinate 11,047,944 of NC_080415.1, read as the reverse complement.
AGTCTGGCTTGACTGAAACGGGCTTTTGTTTTCTAGCCATGGATTGCAGCCTAGATCCCTGGGCTGGGATGGTGTTGAAGAGAGTAGAGTGGATGCGAGGCGAGCTTCATTTCCACCTCCAGTGGAGGGAGACCACCTATTTAGTGGTAAGGCCACAGGGATGATAGCAGATCACACCCCATCAGCCGCGTGGGGAGCTTCACATCTAACTGATGCCTTTGAGAGGCTGCATCTCACCAGCTTACAGCTTCAATTTCCATATCATTAAGCTTGTCTGCGAATCTCGTCGCTCCTCTCCATTAATCCACACCATTGCATGCAAAAACCAGTTGTCGCGAAGGCGGCCTTATAAGTGAGCGTTCGAGCTTGCCTCACAAATGTTCTTTCCCCACTTGCATCGGCGCTCATTGCAAATAGTAGATAAAAGGGAGAAAATGTGATGTGTTGCTCTCTTCTTGTTTAGCGAGTGAGGAAAAATGGAGGAGGAGCCCAATTGTGCGCCTCCTCACCTCATTACCCACACCTGGATGGGACTGCAGGGGATCCTAATTTAAGTCGCTTGTTAACAACGCCCTAATGCGTCCTGACAGCAACAAGAAAAGGGGATGAAGGAACGAGTGAAAAAGAGCTTTAAAGGATGAGTGCCGAGGCTCGAAGGCATGAAAATGGTCTTAAATGAGACAATTGTCTGCTTCTCTTCACTGCTGTTCTTCTCTCTTGCTTTGATTGCTTTTGAAACATCATAAATCATCCAAGCCCTCCATTTGTGGCCCCTCATGCACACACCATTAGACTCCTTTGCTGTTAATAAACTAATGAACGCAAATATTGTTTCGCAAAGGCTATACACCGCAGCTCCACGTGAACTCAAATAAAACTCAAAATAGATTTGTGTTTTTATTCAATGTGCCTTGGGTCACTTTTGTTTTGCAGCTGTGCAGAAATTGCAAACAAGTCAACAACACATGGGCATGCTGCTTAATTGACTAGAGGAAATGAAGAATTTTTTTCCCAAATGTAACTTTTGAGTTGTTGATGTAACCAAATTCCCCCATCCAAATGTGTGGGAATGAAGCAAAGCGTTCAAATGAAAGGGCACATTGTTTACAATTGTACAGTGTTAAAGTGTATACAACACCTAAAATGAAATCTTATAAAACATTATTATTGGATTTGAAATAATAAGTAGGGCTGTCAAACGATTAAAATTTTTAATCGAATTAATTACCAGTGTTGTTAATAACGGCGTTACAATATAACAGCGTTACTAACGGCGTTATTTTTTTCAGTAGTGGGTAATCTAATTAATTACTTTTCTCATCTTGGCAACGCCGTTACCGTTACTGAGGACAGAAAGGCATGCGTTACTATGCGTTACAATACTGGTCGAAAAGTCTGAGGGAGACGGACTCACCGAGACGACAGAGCAGAGCAGGAGTGGGGAGAGGCAAGAAAGTTGTGACGCCGAGCAGACGCGATGCTAGGTAGCTCCAATAATACATGTTGTAGCCGATAGCCTACAAACTACGCCCGCATGTTATGGTAGATATGGTAGACATGGTAGATATCACATGTACTGTATATAGATATAACTAGACGCAAAATGACAGACATTGCACTAAATGCGTTAGTAGACAGCCGCCATCTTGAAGCAGTATACTTTTTAGGACGGCTCTGTTGTAGAGAACCTTCCTAGCGAACCTAAGTAACTTTTTATATAAAATACTTCTAAATCGGCAAAATCTTGACTTGAATCTATCTTTAAATGATGAAACAGTTTTAAAACTTTCATATGTCGAAAGTAGAGAGACGGGAACTAATGCAATAATGGGAGCAATTCTAACAACTTTTAACAGTTGATCCAGGGTAAAGAGTAAATTAGGGTAAAGAATTGGGCTCGGGCCAATTGTACCAAAAACCTTCACAAAAAACTTCACATAGTGTGGCCAGTGTTTTTTTTTTGGTTTTTTTTGAGGGAAAAAAAAAAGTAATTATCACCAATTACTTTGCCAAGTAACTAATTACTCTTACATTCAGGTAATTGAGTTACTAACGCAATTACTTTTTGGGAGAAGTAATTTGTAACTATAATTAATTACTTTTTTTCAGTAAGATTAACAACACTGTTAATTACAGCTTAAAAATTAATTAATCGTAATTAATCGCAATTAATCGCAACTCAAACCATCATAAAATATGCCATATTTTTCTGTAAATTATTGTTGGAATGGAAAGATAAGACACAAGACTGACATAAACATTCAACATACTGTACATAAGTACTGTATTTGTTTATTATAACAATAAATCCACAAGTTGGCATTAACATTATTAACATTCTGTTAAAGCGATCCATGGATAGAAAGACTTGTAGTTCTTAAAAGATAAATGTTAGTACAAGTTATAGAAATTTTATATTAAAACTCCTCTTAATATTTCGTTTTAATAAAATTTGTAAAATTTTCAATCAAAAAATAAACTAGTAGCCCGCCATTGTTACTGTCAATAATTACTTACACAATGCTCATGGGTGCTGAAGCCTATAAAATCAGTCGCACCCAAGCACCAGCAGAGGGCAGCAAAACTCCATAAAACACAATTAACAAGTGGGCCGTTCACTGTACTGTCATTTAAATCTGTCTGAGCGGGGCATGTGCGTTAATTGCGTCAAATATTTTAACGTGATTAATTAACGCGATAATTTTAACAGCCCTAAAATTAAGACAGTTCAACTATGTACAACATAGGCATGGTGCGTATGATGAGAAATTCCTTTTTAAATCTGCCGTTTACCTCATCCTGTCATCATAGCGCTCTGGAACCTCCATCTTGGTGATGATGTCACTGGGTGAACGATTTCAGCGGATTTAAGGCCGTTTTGAACTAGCTGCATCATTGTTGTTTTCGTCAACGATGACGATAATGAAAATATTTCGAACACTTTTTCCATGATGACGACGAGATGATAACGTGCAAAAACATGTTTTAGGAGACTTAGGCCTTGTCTACACCTAGCAGGGTTTTTTAAAACCAAGTATCCTGTAGCAGTGCAACGGTTTGCGGTTCAAAGCCAAACCGTACGGTTCGCCCTGTACGGTTCAATACGCCTTCATGAACCGCGCCTTTTTGGTTTTGCAATTAATTTATTCCGAACGCTTGTGGAATGAATTGGTCGAGCTCTGTGTGCCTGTGTGTGACGGGAAGCACCGCTGTGGAGAAATTCCCGCCCCGCAATTAAATGTCCGATTGCTGTCAAGCACCTGTGTAATAGAAGCCGAGTAATGCCCTCCCTCGCTTACGAGCGAAGTGAAAGTGAAACAAGAAAGAGAAAAAGCTAAGGCGAGCGGAGGAGCGGAGAGACCAAATTTTGAGGAAGGACCGGCTTCTTTCAAATCTGCGGTGTGGCAACATTTCGGTTTCCCCGTGGACTACATTGCGGAGGGAGAGAAAATATTGAAAAAAAAAGAAAACAATTTGCAAGCATTGCTCAGCGCTTGTTCCCTATGCTAATGGCAACACTTATAACATGACTCCGGCACCTCAGCCGGCATCACACACAGATATCACTTTCTCAGAGCATGACAACCTCAAAGATGACACCAGTGAAAACACACGGCGGGCTTCGTTAATTTATTTGTAACGCTTGACCCGCGTTACATTTTTCCCTCGCTGACATATTTCTCCAACAACGTAATCCCGACATTTATGAAATGGCACGCAAAGCCATCGAAGAGGATTTCGCTAAAGCACATAGTTTTGCCCTGACCACTGATAGTTGGACGTCCCATGCTACAGAGTGCTACTACCTAACTGTGACGGTCCACTATAATTCATACCTGTCAAGTTGTACAGTCTCGGTGTAGTTTGTACAAGTGAGCACTGATTTTTAAATGTGTACGCGTTTTTCGGGCATTACGTTTTTTTTCCCTCCGTTCGGATTTTGTCATTTGTCGTTTCGGCATGAGACACTGTGCGCTAACACCTTGGTTGAATGACGCGAGAAAAGTCAGAGACACGGAGAGGGAAGAGTGTTTGTCGTGACGCTGTAGCAAACGTGATGCCAGGCTAGGTGGCTCCAATATTTCCTGACAGTAGCCGACAGCCTACAATCTACGCCTAGATATCTCATGCATATAGAACTACATGCGAAATGACAGACTCGGTAGCATTAGTAAACAGCCGCCATTTTAGAGCAGTAAACTTCTCAGAAAGGCTCTGTTGTAGTGAACCTTCCTAGCGAACCTAAGTAACTTTTTATCTAAAATACTCCTAAATCGGCAAAATCTTGACTTGAGTCTATCTTTAAAGGATGAAGCAGTTTTAAAATGTTCACATGTCGAAAGTAGACAGAAGGGAACTAATGCAAAAACGGGAGCAATTTGATCAACTTTAACGGTTGATTCACAACATTAAATGACCTCCAAACATAGCAAAGGTTACTATATTTTTTTTGTTCTTGTTTTTTGTTTTTGTTTTTTTTGGGGGGGGGGGGGGGGATGAAAAAAAAAACATGAAAGGTAACACCAGTTACTTTGCCAAGTAACTTTTTTACTACTGTGTGTGTATTTCAGTAGTTAGTCACTACACTCGCCAAAGAGCTAAGAGGCATTTTAACACTCGAAAATGTTTACATTTTAAGTGTTCATTTCATTTTTTTAAAAGCAAAATAAAGGCAGTTAAAAAAAACCAAAAAAAAAAAACCAAGCAAAACGCATACCTAAACCGAACCGAAACCGTTATCCCAAAACCGGGGTTCAAACCGAACCGTGGGCTAACTGAACCGTTGCACCCCTAGTATCCTGCCCTAATACGTCGGGGAAAAAAATAATTACGTCCACACAAGCACATTTGTAGACAAAAAAGCTTCCACAACCAACCGCATTCAACCATTTTTAAGTAAACTCATAACAATGCACGAAAAATAATTGTTCAAAATACCCCCATCCTTCGCATGTGTTCTTCAATATAAAGCACTGCAAGAGTTTGTAAATGTTAGGTTTTGTGTTGGTTTTCTCCTAGTGTGACTTGTCCCTTTGATTGCCCATTGATTTCACCGGTTGTACCTCCTAGTGTATCCTCCAATCTGCATCCTCCTGTGTTCACCTGTTCCTCATTGTGTCGTTACACCGTGTGTGTGTGTGTGTGTGTGTGTGTGTGTATAAGCTTCCAGTTTCTTTTCACTCCTTGTTGCGTCATTGTCTATGCCTATGTCAACGTCACTTTCAAGTCCTGTCCAAGCCCTCGAGTACCAGTCCCTCCGTTTAAGTATGTTTTGGTTTGAACATTGCCTTTTTGATCCCCAGTCCTTTTGATTGTACTTTGTGCTTATGGTTAGTTGTTATTAAAACGTGTTTTGAGTTCACCGCCACCTGCCTTGCTGCTTTTTGTTTCCCTGCCATTGGGTCCACACCACCTTCCTGCCTGCGTTTTCCTGACAGTAAATAAATGGAAGCAAAAAATCACCTGACTAATTTCCTCCAAATATAAACATTGGTCTCATGTGGTACATAGGGACAAAGTTTGTTGCAGTCAGTGACGTTTCCACAGTTAAATCTTCGGTTATCCGTGTCCACAAGATTCGCACATCTTCTATTTGGACGGCGTTTTTAAGAACCCTCATTTAAATGTGGATGTGCATGCGGATCAGAGGTTGGTCGAGTAGCCAAAAATTTTACTCAAGTTGGAGTAGCATTACTTTAAAATAGTATTACTCAAAAAATGTACTCAAGTACAAGTAAAAAAGTTTCCAGTGAAAAGGATACTCAAGTAAAATATTGTGAGTAACGGCTTATATTTTTGTTGGATTTTTTTTTCCCTTCTGAGCACAGTTATCTGTATGGACTGTTGTTATAATGATACTTTACAATAACCCACTACATAACCACATTAACCCAAAGAAATAAAAACAAACAAACAAATCATTGAATTCAGATGAGAGAAAAGAAATTACATAAATGATGCATTGTTTGTCCAAAGAGTATAACTGCCCTCTGGTGGTGAAAATAGTTCCGAGTTTGAATAGTGAAGAGTTCCTTCATAATTACTATTTTTAAATTAAAAGGATCATATCTCCGGTTTTCCGTGGTCAGTCGGTGCCAAATAAAAACTGGAAGAGAGGTTAAAATCTGCGCTTTCGAGTAATGTTGAGAGCAGCGCTCTATATCGAATATTCATTTTTTACGGTGCTTTAAAGGCACCACGTGATTGAACAGGCTGGCGTGATGATAGAATTGCAAGCTTGCATCTGATTGGTATAATAGAGTCATGTGATTATTGTTGCGATGTCTGATTGGTGAAATCATTAGAGCTACCCCGATAATACACCAGGCACGTCTCTACTCTAGGCATCGCTGGCCCAAAGAAATAAAAAAAACCTAAATCTAAAATGTAGAATAAAGAGGAAAAATATAACGACTTGGAGTAAGAGTAACGTCTTCTTTTTACAAAAACTCAAGTAAAAGTAAAAAATTTAGCTTAGTCAAACTACTCTTAGAAGTACATTTTTCTGAAACAGTTACTCAAGTAAATGTAACGGTGTACATGTAACGTGTTACCACCCACCTCAGGTGTGGATCGTAGGGTTGCCAAAGTTGCCAAATACCCTGCTACGTGTAGACATGGCCTAAAACATAACGAGATGAATGCCAGTTTTCGTTTGAGACGAGAACGCATCTTACATGTATGAAATTTATGTGTAGTTAACCTGCATCGTAGCAGTGTCTGTTTGTGTGACTAATGCAGTACTTCTCAAATAGTGGGGCGGGCCCCCCCAGGGGGGCGCAGAGTGATGCCAGGGGTGGCGCATGTGACCTCGGAGAACATGCTTTTTTTTTTTTTTTTTTTTGCCATACTAGAATAAAGTGTACTTGCGCATCCACTCAGTGGGTGGCAGTGGCGCTCTCATTTTCAAAGTGCGCGCAGTATTTTTGAAGTAAGCAAGAGCACACAGACGAGATATATGAAGAGCTGTGCGCCGTTTTTCCGAAAGCCGTTTTCCGGCAGGACTCACGCAGCGACCCACTGTCTTCTCTGGTGTTCTGCCAAAATCTCCTACATCGGCAAAACGTGCTACATTAGTCGAATTTGACACCCAAAGTACTACCGTGTGCTCTAAACTTGTTTTGTTTAGATGCATACAGGAATAACGTACTAAACAAATGCCTGCTGAAAATAATTAAACGTAGTTATATCAAATAAGGACGGTTTAAATATGCTACGTGACTAATGTGGTGAATTGCTTCAAAGCTTAACACAAAAAACCACAATGGTTAAAAGTATGAGAGGGTAACACATGCAAAAAGTATCTCTGAGGCAGTGAAAAGGTTCTAAATAACTAAATAAAAACAAAAATAGTGAGTCCTCGCCGCTTCTAACCGATGTGCGCATGCGTCTGGATGCTTGCGCAAGCGCGCTGAGCATTGTATAGGACGTTTCGCTGCGTAGTAAGGAATGGCCGAACACCGGTTCTCACGTGTCCGCCCGAGACGTGACATTTTCGGCTTGGGATCGTCACGACGACCGCCGTCACCTACGGTTCTCCCTCGGCCGCCGACAATGCGCTTTTTTAGGGCCGTTTGCCTTTTGGCTTTGACATTTAATACAGTGGTAGGTGAGGAAAGACCAATGTTTACTGTGCCTAAAAATGATTATAGCGGACAGCCAGAAGCCAAAACGCCACTTAAAGACATTAGACCCAATCTCATTGATAAGCTGCTTGGTTGTTTTTCAGCGAAAACATGCCGAATATTGCCAATAATCGTCCCGCTTTGTCAGTGTTATATAAGTAAACCAGTGAGCACTGTTAGCATGCTCAGTGGAAAATAACCCCACACTACTGCAAACCGGAGGTGAAACTGTGAGCAGCGAGCAGCGAAAATAAAAACTGTCCTTTTGTCCAAAGACACCCCCCCCCCCCCCTCTATTCAGTTTTGTTTTTTCGGTCAAATTCTTTGGCATATTGTCCTCATGAGTTAATGTTTCTAATCAATTTGAATTTGTTATTATTTACTGATTTTATTTTTCAGTATCAAATGTTAAAAATGTACCTTGAGTGTATTTTTACAGTTTGGATGTGACTTTTTTTTTTTTCAATTCAGGCAAATTGATGCGCATTAAGTCTTTTCTGTTACAAACAAAACAATGTTGATAAAGTTATACTTTATAAGTTGATCTCTGTTATTTTCTGTAATAGAAAAAAATGACAATGTGAGGCAGAGGCGTACTTATAATAGTAATATTATAGACAAATGATACTATTTACAGTGGCGGCAGACTTTGGGGGGGCACGAAACATTTACGTCTTCCTTGGGGGGGCGTAACAGAAAATAATTGAGAAGCACTGGACTAATGTGACATGTGCACCCCCCCAACTCACCAGTGTGTAGTCTCCAGTCTCCATGCAAGCTTACACGCACAGTATGATTTGTTTTCATATCTTGGCCGGAGAGAATTTGCAATGTTGCTCTAGCCTTTAAAGTCTGTGCTGAGAGATCATCACACACTAAATGTAACTCGTAGCGTTAGCACAGCGTTACAGAGCATACAGGATCTTTTGGAAACCCAAAAAGGCTAGTATCACTCGCTAGTATCACTCTCCCCGGTGTAACAACAAAAGCCTGCAGCACATCGGGCTGTCATGATGCGAAAACTCAGTAAAATCCACAGAACTTCAAGCAAAACAAATGTGGCTGATACACTGATATGAAAGAGTATCTGAACCTTTTGAAATTTTTCACGTTTCTGCATAAAATCACCATCAAATGTGATCTGACCTTTGTCAAAATCACACGGATGAAAAAGACCGTGTCTGCTTTAACTAAAACCACCCAAACATTTATAGGTTTTCATATTTTAATGTGGATCGCTTGCAAACAACTACAGAAGGGGGAAAAATAAGTGAACCATCACATTTACAGTAGGGCAAATAAGTATTTAGTCAACCACCAATTGTACAAGTTCTCCTACTTGAAAAGATTAGAAAGGCCTGTAATTGTCAACATGGGTAAACCTCAACCATGAGAGACATAATGTGGGAAAAAAAAACAAAATCACATTGTTTGATATTTAAACAATTTATTTCCAAATTAAAGTGGAAAATACTCATTTGGTCATCTACAAACAAGCAAGATTTCTGGCTATCAAAGAGGTCTAACTTCTTCTAACGAGGTCTAACAAGGCTCCACTCGTTACCTGTATTAACGGAAACTGTTTTAACTCATTATCGGTATAAAAGACACCTGTCCACAAACTCAGTCAGTCACACTCCAAACTCCACTGTGGCAATGGCACTATGACAAACTCCACCAAAGAGCTGTCGAAGGACACCAGAGACAAAATTGTAGACCTGCACCAGGCTGGGAAGACTGAATCTGGAATAGGTAAAACGCTTGGCGTAAAGAAATCAACTGTGGGATAGTGTTGTATCGGTCGTGAACGATTCGTTCTTTTTGAACGAATTGTTTGTTTGGGTGAACGAGACCGAACTAATCACCATCTGTACTGATTCGTTCTATGAAGTTGGGGCTTGTTAACTGCATGGGAGGGCGTTTAGCAAGCGGCAGCGTCTTCTGACATCGCACACGACCAATCAGACGCCAGCCTCATTGCGGGCAGGGGAGGGAGCGGAAACAGAATCAGGGCGTCTGTCACTCACTTCCACCTGTGGCCAATAAGCAGCCAGCGTGCACACAGGGGGCAAGACTGAGTTATGTCACTTCCCGTTCACTTACTCGGTCCTCCGACTCCTGACCGAGCTTGTTGCTAACTTGACTTTCCAGTCATGCGGTGAACAAGTCAAAAAATGAAAGGAAATTACTTTGTCACATATTTGTTAATGTGGAGCCTATCATATGCTGCTCAAACGGACAAAAACATCACACAAACCTAGGGAGCATGGTTTAGTGTACTACTTTTCTCAACAGACTCAGGACTACATATGACGACATACTATCAAATTTACAGTAGTTTAAAACACTTTCGCGGGTAACTACGAGGCAAGCAAAAGCTGAGCTGTGGTCGCGTGACGGCAGTGCAGGGGGGAGAGAACTGTCATTGTATGGAGGCTTCATGGCAGCAGTATTTACCTCATATGTGCACAGAAAAAAGAATATTTAGTATGATCACCATAATACTGATTTGCAATGAAACTGTACTGTATATACATGTCCATTTTTTCCGAGTGTTTTATTTATTTTTTTCGTGTCAGAGCGTGTTGGGTGTTGGTTGGTTTGACAAATTATGTCCATCCATCCATCCATCCATCCATCCATCCATCCATCCATCCATCCATCCATCCATCCATCCATCCATCCATCCATCCATCCATCCATCCATCCATCCATCCATCCATCCATCCATCCATCCATCCATCCATCCATCCATCCATCCATCCATCCATCCATCCATCCATCCATCCATCCAATATGTCTACATTTTTCTTAACAGTCTAATGAGAGTAGAAAGGCGACATCGTAAAGGGCAAACAATTATTTCTCGTCAGCATTTGACGATCTGAGATGAAGGGACGACAGGGGAGCGTACTGGATTATTTTATTTATTAATACCAGTGATTTGCAATGAAACCGTCTAATATCAAAATGTAGTATTGTTTTCATTTCAGAGAAACACATTTGACAACTAGCTATTTACACTTTAGTTTTCACAATAGTTACCAAAAATAATAGTGATGAGCATAAAAACAAAAACACAACAGAGCGTGAGGTAAATATGATGTGTTGGTCGTTCCATATTTAGAAATTAAACTTTCGATTTATTATTTTTTTCGTGACAGCAAGCATGCCGCGTTGGCTGGTAGCAGCAGCATTGTATTTGTGATCAAGAGCATGCTAAAGAAAGTCCGTGCGCCCCCGACCCCAAACCCCCCACAAAAGGAACATTTTTAACCGTGTCATAAATCGAAATGCAAGCACGAGCCATGACTTTGATCCCACAGAAATACGACAGACGACGCGGAAGTTCTCCCTCGCTTTTGCAGCAGCGGTAGGGAGACGAGGCTGGGAAAGCAGAATGATATCGTCTGTCACTCATTTCTGAAACTACGACGAGCGGTCAATGAGGAGCCTGTGTGCAAGAGAGGGAGGGCGTCACTTCCCGTTCACTAACCGAACGATTCATTTAGGCGGGGGAGGGGGATGAGGGGGCGAACGATTCGTTGAACGATTTGTTTGAACGACAGATCCCGTCACTACTGTGGGAGCAATTATTAGAAAATGGAAGACATACAAGACCACCGATAATCTCCCTCGATCTGGGGCTCCATGCAAGATCTCACCCCGTGGCGTCAAAATGATAACAAGAACGTTGAGCAAAAATCCCAGAACCACTCGGGGGGACCTAGTGAATGACCTACAGAGAGCTGGGACCACAGTAACAAAGAAAAAAAATAAAGCAGTTAGTAACGCCGTTATATTGTAACGCCGTTATTAACAACACTGGTCATCAGTGATTGGGCACACACCTGACTTAAATTATTTGGTAAAAATTGGTTTCAATTGTTTTTTAAGTCTCTTTAGGCAGAGGGTTCACTTACTTATTGTTCCCCCTTCTGTCATTGTTTGCAGGCTATCATCGTTAAAATATGATATCCTATTAATGTTTGGGTGGTTTTAGTTAAAGCAGACACTGTTTTTACATCTGTGTGATTTTGACAAAGATCAGATCACATTTGATGGTGATTTTATGCAGAAATGTGAGAAATTCCAAAACGTACAGATAACCTTTTCACACCACAGTAAATAAGAGTTTCAGGTAAAATGAAAGGGAAAACTGGTGAGGCCAGCGATGTTGTTTGGTCTGGAGACAGGGCCACTGAGGAAAAGATAGGAGCCAGAATTGGAGGTGGCAGAGATGAAGATGTTGTGGTTCTTATTGGGAGAGACCAGGATGGATAGGATCAGGAATGAGCATATCAGAGGGACACCATATGCCTTTTCGTGCCATATGCGCTTCAAGCGCCCAATTTCAGTAATTTGGATTACTGATTTTGAACAGAAACCTAAAATAACCTACACATTTTAGTTTTCCAACAGGAAATTGCAACACCATTATGTGAGGATATTGTAGGAAAAACTCAGAGTTCCCACAACAATGGCACATTGTTTGAAGAGTTAAGTCTGCTGGACAGTATGGAATTGCAGTAGCTTAAAATAGGGAGGAAAAGTTCCTTTTAAAAGCTTTATCGGGCTTGCAGAGTGGAAGTGAAAGCTTCAGCACAACCCACATGATTTTGGGCAAAGCAGATTATGAATATGCAATATTTGTTCTTGTCCTTGCTGCAGCCTCCTGTGGTAGTAATGCAAGCCCACTGTTTATGCTAAGTTATTCTCTTCCTGATTGGAAAAGTAATAGTGGGGAGCCTGGAGCACGTAGATATGACTTTTAATTTGGTTTGGCGATGCATTCGGCGCTTATAAACAAGAAAGATGGCGGTGCGATCTAAGGCGGACAGAGATGAATTTCCTGGCTGCCCCCCCAACCCCCTCCAACTACGGTAGACTTTGTGGGTTTGGCGTGCTGGTACTAATACCATTCTTAAGTGCGAAATGAATTTGAAATGTGAGGTACACTGTTTGACAGTGATGAAAAGACTAAACAGGAAGAGAATGCAGAAGTTTTTTAAATGCTGTATACCTAATAGGAAACGTGTGTGACTTCTTCATCACACAGTTTACTTGTCAAATATTACATTCTAGCAGAATCGATGCACATTCGATAACATGACATGACAGCTCTCCAGTACGGCACACTACAAACAGAATAAAGGGCATTGGTTGTCAGTACATTATCACCTTCTAATTTAGAACAAACAAGCATAATGCAATTCTACTTTGGATATAGCGCTGCAATCCTAAAACCAATTAAAATGTTTTTGCAAGGAGAAGTAATAGACACTTTCTTTTGCAAAGAAAACAATTGGGTTTTAATATAAAGGTGCAACACTAAGAAGAAAACTGATAAGCAAGGATAGTTTCTGGTTTAGCAGAAAGTTTAAAGATCAATTTGGGAATTGCATTTTCTCTTCTAAACGTTAAGTGCTTTTTTTTTTTTGTCATAATGTAAAAAAATATATATACAGTATACAGAATTGTAAATAAAAAAAAAATAAAGTCTGGACTTTGCCACTCCAGAACGTGTATTTTGTTCTTCTGAAATCATTCTGAAGTTGATTTACCTCTGTGTTTTGTATCATTGTCTTGTTGCAGCGTCCATGTTCTTTTTAGCTTCAACTATCTGACAGACGGCATCAGGTTTTCCTGCAAAACATCCTTATAAACCTTTGAATTCATTCTTCCATTAATGATTGCAAGTTGTCCAGGCCCTGAGGTAGCAAAACAGCCCCAAATCATGATGCTCCCTCCACCATGCTTCATGGTGGGGATGAAGTGTTGATGTTGGTGAGCTAATCCATTTTTCCTCTACACATGACGTTGTGTGTTACTCCTAAACAATTCAACTTTGGTTTCACCAGTCCACAAAATATTTTGCCAAAACTTCTGTTGAGTGTCCAAGCGCATTTTTGCGAACATTAAATGAGCAACAATGTTTTTTTTTTTTTTTTTTTTTTTTTTAAGAACATTCTTCCTCTACGGAGTCCTCCCATGAATACCATTCTTGGCCATAGTTTAACATCTATTTGATGTGTGCATAGAGATATTGGTATCAGTAATTTCTGTACAGACACTCTAAGATTCTTTCTTTGCCTCTCTGAGTATTTTGCGCTGAACTCTTGCCGTCATCTTTGGTGGATGACCACTCATTGGGAAAGAAGCAACAGTGCCAGACTCTTTCCATTTATTGATTGATGAACATCCAGACTGTAGAAGAATCTATTTTTTGTGTGCTGCAATAAACAGCCAGGCCGACATCTTCTACTTGCAAATTCTTTTATTCCCTCGATTGGACAGAAGAAGGTAAATATTTAATAACAAGATGACAAAACGTAACAAAACAGATCATATAACAGTAAGACATATTGAAACAACAATGAGACAAAACAATTAGACAATATAGACCAGTCTGGGCTCCCTGTCTCTGTTCATCATTCTTGGGTTAGAGGGAGGGCCCAGCTTCAGGGCACATCAGCTTTTAAGTCTATATGCAAATGAACAAGTGAGCCCACTCCCAGTGGGCGTAACTAAGGCATTCATATAATGTATTGACACACCAAACAACAAGTTTCATCGCGAATAGAAGATAGACTTTCTGTTAACTGATAACAAATGGTGAGATGTAATCAAGGCAAACATTCCTTTGGCCTATTTGCCCACTCTTACAGTAATAAAATGTAAAGACAGGAATGCTCTTACATTGATTACAAAATTCTAAGAGGGTCTTGAACCCCTCAAGTCTTCTGGTCACAAACCAAATAATACAGTAAGTAAATGACCTAGATTGTAATACATATTGTTTTAAAGTAATGAAAGAATATATGTGAAATATCAGAAATATTTTTCTACAAGACTTTTAGAGATTGTTTTGTATCACTTACCAGCTTTATACAGTACAAATAAACAATCCTTGATCGCAGGACTTCGGAAAGCTCTTTTGACCGAACCATTATATACATCAGACATTGCTTCTCATCAACACAATTCTTACCAGGTGTGTGTTTTATAGTGGGAAGGGCAGCTTTAAACCACTTAACGGTGATTGGGCTCACACCTGACTTAAATATATGGTAAAAAATGGTTTCAATTACTCTTTAAGTCTCCTTAGGCAGAGGGCTTACTTATTTTTCCCCCTTCTGTCAGTTGCCACGTTTACATGGAGCCAAATATTCCAATTACAATCGGAATATTTGTTCAAACCGAATAAATGTGTTACATATAAACACCTCATTCGGAATGAACAGGCCCAAACCGAATGGAATTTCATTCCGATTCACGGGGTGGAATATTCCTTTTCCCAAACCGATTAGAAGTAAAATTATATCATGTAAACAGGGAAGCGGAATGGTGTCTGGTTGCGTTCTTTCTGCACATGCTCCGTACTGACGTGGTGACGTCACTTTGTGACGTAAGTAACGTCACTTGCAACATGGCTTCCAAGCACAGCGCACCTAATTGGAGTCCGGCGGAAAGATTGTATTTAATTCAAACTTTAAAAGAATTGAATATAATTGCTCGCTGAGACGGGCGTAAAACGAGGAACAGTGAACTATTTAAAAAAGTTCACGAGAGGTTACACGAAGCCGGAATAGACCGGAGCGTTGACCAGATTAGAAACCGGTGGAAAACCGGCTACTACAAGGCAAAAGAGCAAAACAGCAGAAGCGGATACGACCCCACAAACACAACAAGTGGGTTAAAGTTAAAACAGCAGCTGATCTGACGATCGATCTCCATGTTTTGCAACGTGACGCTTTGTTTTGATTAATCTGCGCATGTCAGACGGCAGTTGTCAAACGTCCTTTCGGAATAAAGGCAGTCACATGTAAACGCTGGATCGGAATAGATGAAGTGACATGTAAACAGCTGATCTGAAATTTCCATTCGGAATGATTTGAATCGGTATGAATAAAAGTCAGCATGTAAACGTGGCTAGTGTTTGCATGCTATCCTCATTAAAATAAGAAAACCTATAAATGTTTGGGTGGTTTTAGTTAAAGCAAATATTGTTTTTACATCTGTGTGATTTTGACAAAGATCAGATCAAATTTGATGGTTATTTAATGCAGAAATGTGAGAAATTCCAAAAGGTACAGATACTTTTTCATACCACTGTATCTTGAAGTAATGCTACTCTTGAGTAAAATTTTTGGCTATTCTAACAACCTCTGCAGCCAGCCTCTGCAATAGTGACAGTATCTTAGTAGGATGACATGTAAGGATGGCTGAAGACTTAAATGGGTGCAGTGTTTGTGTGTTTGTTCTAGTGAAGCAGGTCAATGTCACAGGATCATTGAAAACAGTCTCCTTATCTCCTTTTTATCCACCGCTGCCTTTTCAGGCCTGACGTAAAGGGCCGCTTGTCAAATGAATCAAAGTTTAAGAGCTTTTTGTGGCAACAAATAATCTCATTACATTTTGTGGGAGGATTGAGAGATGACTGCCGTGGACTCCTTCCTAGTTAATTATTAAAAACACTGATGCTCTTGTCACTTTTCATAAATCACGTTTTAACACTATGGCTCTGTGTGTTGCCATTCCCCGTTTTGTGTGCGCACGCCATGGGAGGTGTAAAACTGCAACGAGGTGACTTACGAGGTGACCTCTGCGGTTTGATGATGGATTGCCGTGTTCGCGGAAGTATTTTGATGAGCTGCTGACAGTTTGATGCACAGAGTATTTTATTGGGTTCCAAATAAATAAAGCTGGTGTTTTACTCAACCTGAAGACTGGTCAGTTAGGGTCAGTAAGGTGGTCTGCTTTGCTGGGTACTATCAAATGCGATGATTTACATTGACAGTAAAAACATTTTTTTCTCTAAAAATATATTTATTCTTCTGAGACCTGACAAGCCAGTATTATTCACACACACCCCTCCCCATTTTAAAGTCTTTGAGTACACATTGGTCCATTTTTGCATTTTTGGCTTCTGAGAATTGGTGTGCTACTGAAACAAACATACTAAAGCAGCTTTTCTGACATACGTTTGTTCCGGGCCAATTAAAAACTCTAAAATGATTATTATGTATCCAATTAATCTTTCATCCCAGCATCAGTCACTCCACTCTTTAATTACTTGGCAGCATTTCCAGCTATCGACCTTAGATGAAGGTTTAAATAGTAAGTCAAGTGATGCTAAAATCCAAACTGAATAAACTAAGGAAAATGAATACTTTGGTTAAAACTAAAGCTGCTTCCAACAATTATTCAAAACTTGAATTAATTTTTGGACCATAAGCCACTACTTTTTTTCCTTCATTTTGAATCCTGCGGCTTATAGTCGCGTGCAGGTTATTTGTTGATTTATTTGGGTTAATAGGTAACACATTATTTGACAGCGGTGTTATAAAACTGTCATAAGACCGTCATAATTATATCATGGGCATTACTGAATGCTTATGACAAATGTCATTAAGTGTCAGTCAGCAAATAATGTCATGAACTCCATTTATGTCCAGCTTGAATCTTTTACTTCCATTCAAAAGTGAACATCTGTTATAAGCATTCATTACTGCTCATGACGGTGTCATGTCAAAATGATGACAGTCTTATGGCGCCACTGTCATATAAGTGTTACCAAATACCATAACTCGCAATTAATGAAACAACTGGAACAGTAACTGATGAAATAATTAGCACAGAACATGAACTTTTATTATTTACATCTGTAGCGCTGCGATGCATGCAAGGAGGCATGTTGGACAACAACAGTGTTGGCAGCAGGTGGCAGCAGAGGTTCACTGTCTCCCCCGAGGGAGCAGTGATGGCCAAATGAAGCGTCTTGAAGTAATGAAGATTTGCTGCCAAATGGTTCAAAGGCTGAAAAGCCTCATGGTGGTTCATTTGGTCTGACGACAGTCGTGTGATGCCCCTGTCAAATAAAGTGTTAAAGGCTAATATCTTTTGGTGTAAATGTCCCTTAATACAGCGAGGACAGCTACGGCTCCAGTGCGGCTTATCTATGAACAAATGCCGTTTTCGTGCAAATTTGGTCGATGGTGGCTTATACTCAGGTGTAGGGATGGGAATTGATACGATTTTTACGATTCTGATTCCATTATCGATATTGCTTAACCATTCGATTCTTTATCGATTCTAATTTGGGGAAAAAGAACAAACCTTTTGATTGGCATCGAGTTTGTTTAATCAGAAGTCACAACCTTATAAACTCACAATGAGGTCAAAAGCGGCCCAAAGCCTCAATGCTAACTGTGGCAATAAGTGGCAAATGCACAAGAATGTGTAACATTTTACTGAAACATTTTTCTAATAGAAATAAAAAATATTGGTATATATTGGCATATAGGTCGTTGTTCTGCCTTTGGCAATATGTGTTAAAGCAGGGGGCCCTAAACTTTTTCCTGTGAGGGCCACATAACTTTTCCCTTCTCTGATGAGGGGCCGGGGTCAGTTTTTAACAGAAAAAGCAGGACGATTGCAGGAGTGCCTAAATGTAAAAAAATACTGTTTTTCAGAAAGCCACAATCAAATAACCCTTTCTCGATTATTCACGGAACAAAAGTAAATAAAATAAAAAAAATAATATAATAAATAATAACACTATTAATTAAATGGATAATAACCAAATACCCCTCTCTGAGTTCTTTACAGAAAATGGCCAGTAAATAAATAACACTACTGAGAGAAAAAAAAAAAAAAATATCAAAATGCTCTCTGGTATTGTTCAGGGGGCTGGACCAAATGTGGAGGCGGGTTGGCCGTATCCGGCCCGCGGGCCATAGTTTGGGGAAATAATACACTTTAACAGTTAAAGTGTATTATTTACCATTATATTGAAATGCATGCCTTTTAGTTTTTATGGTGCTTTCACGCTCATGTGGGGGCACCCTTGCGCTTCCTCACGCGAAGAAGAACGCGCTCACGTGAAGAAGAAATGCCGCATCTGAGTGAGTTAGTGAGAGAGGGAAATACTGCTACGAGCCTACGTTCTTTGTTAATGTTTGTAAAATATCTACAGAGGCAACGCTTGTATATATCATCATCATCATTTTGTGTTATTGTGTGTTTCCACTCGCAATCGGACACTTAAATCCAGTTGTGTAGTGGTTTGAACGATGTGCAAATGCTAGCCGACGCATGCTAACAGTTTGTGTTATTATTGTATTAGCAGCTAATCATCGCTGATTTACGTTGATGCAAACCTGTTTGTTATTGGGGACAAAATGGATTTGTTTGATTTCTATTTTTAGTTTCACTCTTCAAATGATTGTTGAATAAAGTCAGAAAATTATACCAACGTCTTCTGCATCGTCATTTGGGAGTTTAGCTAGCTGTATAGCCAGGACTGAGCCTTAGCGTCTCGGTGAGGACAGTGTAGTCGTATTCCCTCCCGATGCAGTTATCTCCACCTTGCAATGACTGCAAGTCGCTTTGTTGTAATTTTTTCTCGTGAAGTGAAGACACACTTTCGAGCGTTTGAACTTACGTGCTGTCATTGTTGTGTTTACGGCTGCAAAGCTCGTGCTAAACCATCATAACCTTTCATTTTCACCCTCTTTCCTGGTGAAGTGTAGCCAAAATTCGGAGCGAGTGGTTCTTGGCGCCATGCTAGTTTGATGTGTCTGGACAACAAGACACATCACGACGCAATATGCGTCTTTAGGAATCGTTAAAGGGATCGTTAAGACTTTTTCATTGTGATGTCGAGGCCTCGAAACACTCGGAACTGGTTCGGAATTGGATTCGGATTTCGATTCCCATCCCTACTCAGGTGTGCCTTATAGTGCGAAAATTATGGCATAGTTAATTGTACAAAAAACGAGTGGCAGCGAACAAACATTCCTTTTCCTTTTTTCTTTCTCCTTTTTCTCTGATTTAGAATTCCCCTAAAAATAATGGGAAACAAAAAAAAAACTATTCATTTTCAACTTATTATTATAAAAAATTCTTGTAAGTTAATTTTATTGCTTACACTGCGTTTCAGGGTTGTGCCTCCCCCCGCCCCAAAAGTCAAACTCAGTCTATGGTTACAGTACAACAGGAAGTACAAAAAGGCTATTTTTTTCTCACACCATTTGAATGTTAATGTTTTTGTAACATTACACCTATATACTAGTGTAGGTGAAATAGATTAAAAAAATAATAAAAAAGTGCCTTTTTTTTTTTTTTTTTTTTTTTTTTTTAAATGAAGAAAAACAGTTCAGTTTAATTCCATCAGTAAATACTATATAAACATATTGATGCAAATGGAATTATAGAATGGATCATGTAATTACGTGTAGAACATGAAAAGTAACGTCTGTTACTTTGCCGAGTAATTACTCTTACATCGAGGTAACTGAGTTACTAACTCAAGAACTTTTTGGGGGAAGTAAATTGTAACTGATTACTTTTTAAAAGTAAGTTTAACAAAAGGAAGTGACTCAAGAATGTCCCCAAATCAAAAGGAAGAATCAAAATCTAAAGGAATTAACCTGTAAATGCCCTAAAATGAACAAGAAGTGACCTATAAATGCCCAGAAAAGAATGCTCTGGTTTCAGAGCCATTGACGGCACAAGACATCCAATCCAGTCAAAAGGATTTGGATGTCTCCTGCCGTCAGTGATAGTCAGTGAGCTAACGTAGACACTATTCTAATGGAAGGTTTTTGATCGAATTTGTCGTTTCCTTTTTTTTCCCTTAAACAGTGACAACTTTTTAAAACTATATATTAATTCTTGATGGGAGCATAACCTTTTGGGCTACAAAGTATCGCGATATATCACCTTTTCGATAAATTGTCGCATCCTAGTACTAAACATTACTGCTGACTTCATAGAAAAGGAGGCAAAGATACTCCCAGCGAACAAACACAGACAAGACTGCACTAGCTAAGCAACCACGAGTGTCAATGTAAAGTCTATGCATCGTAGGTCAAGGACAACCAAATTCAAACAGACGTGCAGACTATGCAAAAAAAAAAAAAAAAAAAAAGGGGGGCATTTACTGGGTGAAATGGATTAGGAAATGCAATTATCATTGCACTTTTAAATGTCTCATCTGGTCTCTTGGAGGATATTACCGTTGCTGTTACTGAATGTGTCGTATCTGCCTCTTTGTTGTTGTCCTCATTCGTTTCCAATGCATGGGTGTTTTTGGTTCTGTTTTTGGATTTCAAAATGAAATGCAGTTACAAATGGAAAAAGAAATAATTTGGCAGAAGTAATTTGCTGACTCACCGAACCCTTCGCTGAATGAATGCAGCCTGAATGTTTCTTCCTTCCCTCGCTCTTATCACCAAGGACAGAGGAGGTAATGCACGCTGATCTTCTTGACACTTTTTGGAGCTCTGTGCGTCAGCGCAACCTTTTTTTGTGCCTACCCGTGCTCCCTCAGGACCTCGGTTATAAATTGTTGACAACCTGCAGTAATTACTGATGTGTGCTCAGATAGCCTGAGCCTCCAAGTCCAAGGAGGATAAGGAGATAAAGCCGATAGTTTTCAGTCCAGCACTTTGTCATATATAATAATGAGATTGTTCCATTCCACGTCAGTTCAGAATAATCAGCACAGGACGCTCTGTGAACGTAGATACTGATTCAACTATCCTCTTTCCAAACTTCTGCAATTCTGATTGCAGTTTCATTACGATGGCTCTAGGCAGTGGCGGTTATAGGATTTTTCCGAAACCAGAAACCAAGATAGGGCTACATTTAACCCTCCGGGGCCAAGTGTCGCTGCGATCTGTGTTCAGTGTTTGTTTTGGTGAACAAGGTAATACGCAGATTATCCTACATGAGGTGGCAAAAAAATCTGTTAAGAACTATCCTGGTAAAAACCAGTAAAGTTTGTAATAATTCATATTTAATCGTACTGTGTGGAAGTAAGGACACAAAACATGGAACAAGAAATTTAATCACTTTTTTAAAAAATCCATTTTAACCCTTAGATGAGTGGTTCTTGATCTTGCTAAAGTTACCGAACCCCAATAGTTTCCCATGCGCATTCACCAAACCCTTCGAACGTTAATAAAAAAAAAAAAAAAAAAAAAAAATTTCAATTCAAAACCGATATAGCTAAGCAAGCAAGCTAATATTTAAGTGAATTCCTGTTCAAATTCCTTTAAATTTACTCTATATAATTTTGCCTTTCGCGTTTGATTTTCATGTCCTGGGCCGACCCAGGACACGCTTGGGAGACTGTCCCCTGGCTGACCTGGAAACACTTAGGGATCCTCCAAGAAGAGCTGGATGAAGTCGCTGGGAAGAGGGAAGTCTGGGCTTCTCTGCTGATGCCCCCGCAACCCAACCTCGGATAATCGGGGATAAAATGGATGGATGGATGGAAAAATAGTAAATAAGTAAATGTTTTTTTTTCTTATTATCTGTATCAATGCTGCCTGCAGGTCTGTTATACTTCCACCTACCAAGTGCTAGTCAACCTTCCACTGAGCAAACCAGTTTCTCCTCCCATTTGATAGAGGACTAGCAGTTGAAAGAAATGGAATAAAGCAGGGGTGCCCAAGTCTGGTCCTCGAGAGCCCCTATCCAGCTTTTTTTTTTTTTTCTCCATGTCTCCCTCCTTTAACACACCTGAATCAAAAGATCAGCTCATCAGCAAGCTTTGCAGGAGCCTGACAACGATCCTCATTATTTGATTCAGGTGTGTTGGAGGAGGGAGACATGGAAAACAAGCTGGATAGGGGCTCTCGAGGACCGGACATGGGCAACCCTGCAATAAAGCATGTAAATTGGAGGAAAACCAGTACAAAACCTAGTCTAAAATGACTCTTTGGTCAGTGTGTGTGTCTTAAACTTCGCTAAACCCCTTAGACTTAGGCACCAAAACCTCTGCGGTTTGATCAAACCCAGGTTAAGAACCACTGCTTTAGGTGAATAAGTGGGTCAAAAATGACCCAGTATAGTTTTTTTTTTTTTTTTTTTTTTTTAAAAGATATCTGTAATGAAAAACTGTTATCAATTCATATTCCAGCTATTCCTCAAAAAACATGTTTTTGATCTAATACCATTTACATGTTTAACTTATCATACATTTGAAGAAATTGTAGTTTTTGTATGACTAGCCAAAACTCCCAAAAGTGGGTCAAAAATGACCTACACACATTTTCAATTAAATCCAATGGGAAACTTTATCAATTTTGGCTGTCGTAAATACATTAACTGTGGAACTTGCAGACTAGGTATATAAAAAGTCCCTCAGGAAGATTATTTTACACAGCAAGAGCTGATACGTATAATTATTATCTTCATATAATATTTTGTGTGTGTGTGTGTGTGTCATCACTGTTATTTATCAACAAATTAGCCTACTTCATAACTAGCTAACATTAACTATCTAAGTTAACTAACACCACTGTTATATGCAGTGTGTATGTGTGTGTACTGTATTTATTTATATATAGCTAAAGTCATGTGAAAAAATTAGGACACCCCATGAAATCAGTTCTTTATTAACAAATGCTCACAAATCGATGTCTGATCTTGTTTTTCTTTAGCTCTGGAAAAGAAAGGGATTTAATTGCAGATTAACAACAAAAATTAACATTGTTTTACTCATTAAACCAATACATCAACAAAAATACATATTTTGAGGAAAAAGTGAGGACACCCTACGACCTGAAAGATAGTGTTACCCCCTTTGGCTGAAATAAGAACACACTTTTTGAAGCCATCTACCAGTCTTTGACATCGGTCTGAAGAAAGTTTGCCCCGCTTTTCAACGCAGAATACTTTCAGCTGTGAGATGTTTGAGGGGTTTCTTGCATGTACCGCCCGTTTCAAGTAACCCCACAGCATCGCGATGGGATTAAGATCTGTGCTTTGACTCGGCCATTTCAGCCAGTCCTTGGTGGATTTACTGGTATGTTTTGGGTCATTGTAATGTTGCATGGTCCAGTTTCGCTTCAGCTTGAATTTTTTTCACTGATCTCACATGTTCCTCAAGAACCCTCTGATACATGATAGAATTCATGGTGTATTATATGATGGTGAACTGGCCAGGTCCTGCTGTACCAAAGCATCCCCAAACCATGACACTTCCACCTCTATGCTTCACAATTGGTATGAGGTTCTTTTCCTGGAATACTGTATTGGATTTATGCCAAACGTCTTCTGTTTTGGTGTCCAAATAATTCAATTTTAGGATTCATCTGTCCAAAGAACATTATTCCAGAAGTCCTGGTCTTTGGCTACACATTCACTCTGGCAAACCTCAGTCTGGCCTTTGTTCTTCGTGGAGAGCAAAGGTTTCCTCCTTGCACACCTCCCATGAAGGTTATACTTGTAAGTCTCTTTCTGATTGTAGAGTTATGCACATACACATCAACAGTAGCAAGAGCCTGCTGTAGATCCCGTGATGACATTTGAAGGTTTTTGGAGACTTCTTTTAGTATCTTGCACTCTGCTCTCTGTGTGAACTTGCTTTGAATGTCCTCCACTTGTAGACAATTCACCGGACAGTGGAATGGCTGACTTTATATTCTTTTGAGATCTTTTGAAATCCCTTACCAGACTTATAAGTGTCTACAATCTTATTTCTGAAGGCCTCAGACAGTTCCTTTGATCTCACCATGGTGTTTTCTCTCACTTCAACAAACACACCAAACTAAATGTGTGGTTTAAATACGGTAAGCTTCCTTCAAAACACTGGGTAATGTTCTAATCATGTGCACCTAATGTGATACGCCTGTGAGTGATTTTAGTCATTTTAAGTGTGATTGAATGTGGGGGGTGTCCTAATTTATTCAACAGAAAGTGCATTCATTTAAAATGACATTTTATAGAGTTATTAAAAAAAAGATATTTTTTTAGTTTTAATTGTTTTGTTCCATTACTTAAATCTCTCAAAATTGTTAAAATGGATATTAAATATCCATATGACCAAATATGTCAAAAAACAGACAGGCTTCCATAGGGTGTCCTAATTTTTTCACATGACTGTACATATTAATTCATTGAAAACATTACTCTTACAGTATGTTTCCGTCATGGCTGCTAGATAAACGGCTGAAATGGTCCATTTTTGGGCTGTGAAAAGAATTAATCCATTTATAATGTGTTCGTATGAGAAAATCCCGCTCGACATGCGAGGATGATGATGGAGAGGCAGTAATGAGGTTGGACTCTGGTCCAAAATTTCTGATGATGAGGACCAAGACTATTGTCCGGGTCATTCACCTGGAAATCCAACTGAACAACATCAATCTGACTCACAAGATTCCAAATATGTGTCATCTGAACATGAAAGTGTCCAAATCGTGGCCAACAGAATGAGTTGGTAGGGCTCTCACTAGCAGAACACATGGCCACAATATCCTCAGAAGCCGGTCAGGGCCTGCACAAGGGCTTAGCACCACTGTCTCACCAAAAAGATGCATGACAGCTCTTTATCATTGAAGATATAATACAAGAGGGGATGAACTCTATTGCTTCTTCTGGGTAATTTTCCTTGTCAAAAATGTTGAAGAAATTTCAAACATGAAATCATTTTTGTGTGGTCCTAAATATAATACTAAATATTTTACAAGTGACTATTCTTAATCAAAATGGCATAAAAACACATTGATTCTATTATGGGTCATTTTTGACCCACTTATGGAAGAGTGTAGGGTCCATTCACTAGTGCATCTAAGGGTTAGACACGAAAAGAAACATTAATACTTAACATACTCGAGAAACAACATCTAATTCTCTCTTCAGAAAAGACGGATTCGCAAATTGCCGTGCTTGTCATAAAATGGGAACATGGGCAAATTCGAGAGGGGGCCAGTGCCGCTGAGGCCCCACCCCTAAAACCGCCACTGGTTCTAGGATATAAACAGTTGCAAATGATGAATTCATAGTGTACATTCTGACATGTGAAAGGCCCAAATGACATTTAGACTGTATTTGTGCGTCTCTGTGAGTGAACGGAGTCGAAGAACAGATCCCCCTCTTTTCATCTCGCCTCATCTCTAATTAGTGTGCAGCGAATCGTGCTATTTTAACACTATTGATATCTTCTCACTTGCTGATTTTTCTCACTCACACGCACACACAATCAGCTAGCAAACAAACAAACAAAAAAATAAACACACACACAGAAAGAGATTGAATGGCAGTGAGATTTGGGAATCAAGTAAATTGTGTCGAACTAGTGTGAGGTCTTTCTCATGGCATCTGTTTATATTGTAAGCGTTCCTGTAATCATACTTTTATTATTTTACCTTTTTTTTTAACATCTGGGCATGAATTTCTCTTTTGTTTAGAGTGTATCATGTTGGTAAATCTTTTATTTATCCGTCCCATGCAATGTTTGGAAATCAACTTTTTTAGTTTGAGTACTTCATTCATTCACCTCTGCATGTTGCCACTTTTTGTTTATTTTTTTTGTCAATTTTTTTACTTCAGTAAAAGTAAAGCTACAAGTGCAACAAACTTTAGTAAAAATACAAGTATCTAAGAAAAGAAAATACACAAGTAAAAGTACAAAGTGAACCCTGGCTGAGGGAGCATCATGATTTGGGGCTGTTTTACTGCCTCAGGGCCTGGACAACTTGCAATCATTAATAGAAGAATGAATTCGAAGGTTTATCAGGATGTTTTGCAGGAAAACCTGAGGTCTGTCAGACAGTTCAAGCTAAAAACATGATGGATGCTGCAACAAGACAATGATCAAAAACACAGAAGTAGATCAACTTCAGAATGGTTTCAGAAGAACAAAATACAAGTTTTAGTTTAGTTAGGTTATAGTTATAGCAGACAGTGATTTTTACAAAGATCAGATCACATTTGATGGTGATTTTATGCAGAAATGTGAGAAATTCCAAAAGGTTCAGAGACTTTTTCATACCACTGTGTATATATATTTTTACTATACATACATTCATACATACTAGTACATACGTACAGAGATTTGAGTCAATATTGAAAGAACCAGAACATTCATTGACTGCTCAGTTTTATTTTTAAAACAAGCAAAAAAAAAAAAAAGAGCAATAAAAGTGACTGCACTTTAAGCAGAACAAGCTCAAAAACTAAAAAATTTAGCCTAATAGCGGATTACAGGCAAGTATCAGGTGTATACCACCATCTACTGTACAAGAATGTGCAACACCCATATGAAGTAGCGCTGCTACACTGTTGGTTTTTATTGGTCAATATCTTGTTCACCTGCCTAATCTTGTTTGTACTTGTGTTGCTGCCTTTAGTGCTCTATTACTGTATAGTTGCATGGGGCTTAATAATTGTGCCAGAGGAATGAATATGAAACTATCAATTCACAATGAGCAAAAACAAACAAACAAAAGTAACGTGTAATGCCGGCGACAATTTGAAAAGTAGTGGAGTAAAAAGTACAGATACAGTGGGGCAAATAAGTATTTAGTCAACCACTAATTGTGCAAGTTCTCCTACTAGAAAAGACTAGAGTGGCCTGTAATTTTCTACATGGGTAAACCTCAACCATGAGAGACAGAATGTGGGGGAAAAAAAACAGAAAATCACATTGTTTGATTTTTAAATAATTTATTTCCAAATTAGAGTGGGAAAATAAGTATTTGGCCACCGACAAACAAGCAAGATTTCTGGCTGTCAAAGAGGTCTAACTTCTTCTAACGAGGCTCCAGTCGTTACCTGTATTAATGGCACCTGTTTTAACTCATTATCGGTATAAAAGACACCTGTCCACAAACTCAGTCAGTCAAACTCCATTATGGCCAAGACCAAAGAGCTGTTGAAGGACACCAGAGACAAAATTGTAGACCTGTACCAGGCTGGGAAGACTGAATCTGCAATAGGTAAAACACTTGGTAGAAAGGAATCAACTGTGGGAGCAATTATTAGAAAATGGAAGACATACAAGACCACTGATAATCTCCCTCAATCTGAGGCTTCATGCAAGATCTCACCCCGTGGCGTCCAAATGATAACAAGAACAGTGAGCAAAAATCCCAGAACCACACGGGGGGACCTAGTGAATGACCTACAGAGAGCTGGGACCACAGTAACAAAGGGTACTATCAGTAACACAATGCGCCGCCAGGGACTCACATCCTGCACTGCCAGACGTGTCCCACTGCTGAAGAAAGTACACGTCCAGGCCCGTCTGTGGTTCGCTAGAGAGCATTTGGATGATCCAGAAGAGGACTGGGAGAATGTGTTATGGTCAGATGAAACCAAAATAGAACTTTTTGGTAGAAACGCAGGATCTTGTGTTTGGAGGAGAAAGAATACTGAATTGCTTCCGAAGAACACCATACCCACTGTGAAGCATGGGGGTGGAATCATCATGCTTTGGAGCTGTTTTTTGGCAAAGGGACCAGGACGACTGATCTGTGTAAATGAAAGAATGAATGGGGCCATGTATCGAGAGATTTTGACTGAAAATCTCCTTCCACCAGCAAGGGCATTGAAGATGAGACGTGGCTGGGTCTTTCAGCATGACAATGATCCCAAACACACAGCCAGGGGAACAAAGGAGTGGCTTCGTAAGACGCATTTCAAGGTCCTGGAGTGGCCTAGGCAGTCTCCAGATCTCAACCCCATAGAAAATCTGTGGAGGGAGTTGAAAGTCCGTATTGCCAACGACAGTCCCAAACCATCACTGCTCTAGAGGAGATCTGCGTGGAGGAATGGGCCAAAATACCAGCAACTGTGTGTGAAAAGCTTGTGAAGAGTTACAGAAAACGTTTGGCCTCCGTTATTGCCAACAAAGCGTACATAACAAAATATTGAGATGAGCTTTTGGTATTGACCAAATGATTATTTTCCACCATGATTTGCAAATAGATTATTTAAAAATCAAACAATGTGATTTTCTGTTTTTTTTTTTCCACATTCTGTCTCTCATGGTAGAGGTTTACCCATGTTGACAGTAACAGGCTTCTCTAATATTTTCAAGTGTAAGAACTTGCACAATTAGTGGTTGTCTAAATACTTATTTGCCCCTCTGTACCTGCTGTAGAATGTAGTGAAGTAAAAATAAAAAGTACCAAATACACAAAAATGTACTTAAGTACAGTAACAAAGTACTTCTGTTACATTCCACCACTGGCAACAGATTATTCCTTTAATAGTTTGTAAATGGAATATTTTCTGACTGTAATGCCCCAGATGTATATTGAATGCTGGAACAGAAAAACAAAAACGCTATGGGCATTCTGCTGTTTGCCATAGGTCATGCCCAGACTTGTCAGAGTCGCACACTAATTCCACCAGGGCTGACCAATTAAATTTACCTGCATGTACATGATAAAGAACCAAATGGGACAGAATTAAATATAGTGAGGAGCAGAAGTGTTTGTACCCCTTGTGATTTAGCAAGTTCACCCACTTAGAAAATAGGTAGAGGTCTGAAATTTTAATCATAGATGCATTTCCACTTATAGAGACATAAAAGAAAAATCCGGAACGACTGATGTATGATTTTTCAATAATTTATTGGTAATTTACAAGGGTTCATAAGTATTTGTACCCCTGAGAAAATCAGTGCTAATATTTAGTGCGGAAGCCGTTGATGGCAATTAGAAGTCAGATGCTTTCTGTATTTATTCACCAGGTTTTCACATATGGAAACACTGATTTTGGCCAATTCTTCAACACAAATGTTCTCCAAATCTGTCAAGTTTCGGGGCTGTCGTTCAGAGACACGTTTCAACTTTCAGCTCCATCCAAATAGTTTCTATATGATTGAGGTTTTGACTTTGGTCTAGGTCAGGTCTAGATATGGTTTTTAAGCAGCCACTCCTTGGTCAGCCTGGCTTTGTGCTTCGGATCATTGTCATGTTGGATGATCCAGCCACGACTCAGAGAAGGAGGTTGTGGCTCAAAATCTGATGATACAGTTCACCATTCATCCTCTGCTTTACATAGTACAGTCATCCTGTCCCCTTTGTCGAAAATCAGCCCCAAAGCATGAGGTTTCTACCCCCATACTTCACAGTGGGGATGGTGTTCTTGGGATTGTAATCATCCTTCTTTTCCGCCACACACGACAAGTTTGCTCCAAAATGCTCTAATTTGGTCTCATCTGACCAAATTACCCTCTCCCATGACCCCTCTGCATCATTCAGATGGTCCCAGGCAAACTTCAGACTGGCCTTCACATGTACAACAAGGGAACCTTCTGAACAATGCATGATTTTAAACCGTTGCACTGTAGTGTTCTACTGACAATAGCCTTTGAAACTCTGCCTCCAGCTCTCTTCAGGTCATTGACCAGCTCCTGCCTTGTAGTTCTGAGCTAAGCCCTCACTTTTCTCAACATGAGTGATGCCCCGTAAGGAGAGATTTTACATGGAGTCCCAGTCCGAGGTAGATTATCAGTCATGTTTAGCCTTTTCCATTTTGTAACAATTGCTGCATCTGTTTATTTATTCTTACGGTCTCATGATAGCAGTTGGATTATGACTGACGGTGGTGTGCACAGGTGACAATAATGTCCCAAACGGGTGGTGGGTAAATGGGGTAAAGGTGGACTTGTTTTGAAGGTAGACTGACATCTCTGAGTGTCATAATTATTGCCGATTCTCAGGGGTACAAATACTTATGAACCCCAGTAAATTACAAATAGCCAGGACAATACAGTACCTACTGGATATGGTTTATGCTTGCATTGTGTTTGTGTTTTCTACTGGATTGGTTTTCACATAGCATCTAATTTGCAAAATGATCGACAATTTAGTCAGATATTATAATAGTTTAAAAAAAAAACAGTTTGGCTTACCACATTATTAAATTGAAAGGGCTTTTGACTAATCTGTTGTGTGAGCTCGATTTATTTCCTTTTGACAGTATTCTGTTGTCAAATCCATTCCCTTAGATCCCGTCATAGTTTGTAATCTCCTTCGCATGCTATAATTAGTTTAATTTGCTTGATTGCCCCATTTGATTGACTTTTAGATTGTTTCACTGTTTCCAAATTACTTTAACTGTGAATGTACTGACGTGTGAGCAGGAAAACAAAACACGGTTGTTTAATGTGGATTTAGTGTGTTAATGCCTAACTTTGACTGTTTGACTTCAGGAGGCAAAAGTGGCATTTGATTTTTTTTTTTTTTTAGCTACTTCAATGGCTTCATACTCTTCTGTTGGGTAAGAAAATGTCAATATTACAGTTTTGCCTGAGACGCATCCTTTGCCAGTGTGATGCCAACGGAGTAAATGAGCTGTAGTACAAACACGTAATTACACGTAGTGGCTTAATTAGGCAGAGGAGGGACACCGCTTATGGAAACCAAATATAGGGAAAATCAGCTAAATTAATGCAACGGAAAACACAGGAGGCTAGATCACATAAATGCTTGGTGACAGTTGTTTTACACAGGTTTAGCTTTATATGAAATGTGTAGTTTGTAGTATTCAGAGGGTATTTACAGCTACTCGTATTTTACTCAATTACAAATAGTTACAAATTTTCATCTATAGAGGACTAATTTTGTGTTCTATAGTGAACATTTACAGATTTGAATGCATTACATACTGTATACATATACTAGTATATAAATTCTTGCCTCACGCTCCCTACCATCTTCAACTGGTATGGTGGATGGCTGTTCATCTCAAGCTTGGGTCCTCTACCAGAGACCTGGGAGCTTGAGGTTCCTGTGCAGTATATTCCCGGTTCCTAGGTTTGCGGTCTTCTGGATGAAGATGTCTGTTGTTTCTCCAGGTATCTGCTGGAGCCACTTCTCCAGTGTTGGCCACACGGCCCCCAGTGCTACTATGACCACGGGCCCCACTGTTGCTTTCACTACATCGATCTACATCGATCACATGGGCTGTCCTCTTCTGCTTATCCATGATCACGATGTCCGGTTGGTTTGCCCATCACCATCTTATCAATCTGTATCTGGAAGTCCCACAGAATGTTAGCGCTCTCATGTTCCACCAGCATGGGAGGTGTTTGCCATTGCGATCTAGGGGTCTCAAGTCCATAATCTGCACAGATGTTTCTGTACACTATACCAGCTACTTGGTTTTGGGTTTCGATGTATTCTTTTGCTGCAAGTTTCTTACACCCTGCTATAATGTGTTGGACAGTTTCAAGGGCCTCTTTGCATAGCCTGCACGGAGGATCCTACCTGGTGTGGTATATCTGGGCCTCTATTGCTCTGGTGCTCAAGGCCTGCTCCATTGCTGCCATGATTACCACCTCTGTGCTGTCTTTCAGACCAGCCCTCTCTAACCATCGATAGGACTTGTTCAGATCTCTCACTTCAGTTATCTCTCAGTGGTACATCCCATGCAGGGGTTTTCCTCCCATGATGATTTCTCTAACTCCTGCTTTTCCAGTTGCCAGTGCCTGAGACATTCTTTTATTG
The DNA here is from genome assembly GCF_030265065.1 of Corythoichthys intestinalis. NCBI lineage: Eukaryota > Metazoa > Chordata > Actinopteri > Syngnathiformes > Syngnathidae > Corythoichthys > Corythoichthys intestinalis. The sequence continues at coordinate 11,016,059 of NC_080415.1, read as the reverse complement.
CTTTATTTCTTGGGGCCATCTTTGTGATGTATTCGTGGAGCTTGGATGTTTCATCTTGGATTGTGGTCCTGATGCTCACTAACCCTCAGCCTCCCTATAGTCATAGGCTTTCTGGTAATCAATCCAAGCAGTGACAGGTTTGTCTGTCTGGTTTTGCAGTCTCTGGCAACAACTCTGTCAACCAGTAGTTTGTGCTTGGCTCCTCTCGTGTTTCTACCAATGCCTCTCTCTGTCTCTATCATGTATTGATCGATATGCCCACTTAGCAGCTATGATGCCCGACAGGAGCTTCCATGTTGTGGAGAGACAGGTTATCGGCTGATAGTTGGATGGGACTGGACCCTTCTGGGGGTCTTCTTGGATCAGGACTGTTCGTCCCTTGGTCAACCATTCAGGGTGCGTCTCATCTTTCAGTAGTTGGTTCATTTGTGCTGGTTGGTGCTCATGGAGTTAAGTTAGCTTCTTTAACCAGTAGCTGTCAATCATGTCTGGGCCAGGTGCTGTCCAGTTCTTCATACCTGAGATTCTTTGTTGGATATCTGTCACTTTGATGGTTACTGGGCCTTGGTCAGGGAGGGTGCTGTGGTCTGCTCTTAGATGTTTTAATCAATGTGCTTCACTGTAATGTAATGCTTCGCTCTCCCATAAACCTTTACAGTATTGTTCAGTCCCCAGACTTGGTGGGTTAGTTCTTGTGGAATTGCCCTGCCACTGAGAATACACTTTAGCTGGGTTAGTAGAGAACAGCCGGTTTATTTTCCTTGCCATTTCTCTTATCCATATCCTCAGTCTTGCAGCTAAGGCTTGGAGTCTTTGTTTGGCAGTTTCCAAGGCCTCGTGTATGGGCATCTGACTGTACCTCTTTGGTACACCTTTTCTGGTTTTATATATATATATACAGTGCCTTGCAAAAGTATTCGGCCCCCTTGAACCTTGCAACCTTTCGCCACATTTCAGGCTTCAAACATAAAGATATAAAATTTAAATTTTTTGTCAAGAATCAACAACAAGTGGGACACAATCGTGAAGTGGAACAAAATTTATTGGATAATTTAAACTTTTTTAACAAATAAAAAACTGAAAAGTGGGGCGTGCAATATTATTCGGCCCCCTTGAGTTAATACTTTGTAGCGCCACCTTTTGCTCCAATTACAGCTGCAAGTCGCTTGGGGTATGTTTCTATCAGTTTTGCACATCGAGAGACTGACATTCTTGCCCATTCTTACTTGCAAAACAGCTCGAGCTCAGTGAGGTTGGATGGAGAGTGTTTGTGAACAGCAGTCTTCAGCTCTTTCCACAGATTCTCGATTGGATTCAGGTCTGGACTTTGACTTGGCCATTCTAACACCTGGATACGTTTATTTTTGAACCATTCCATTGTAGATTTGGCTTTATGTTTTGGATCATTGTCCTGTTGGAAGATAAATCTCCGTCCCAGTCTCAGGTCTTGTGCAGATACCAACAGGTTTTCTTCCAGAATGTTCCTGTATTTGGCTGCATCCATCTTCCCGTCAATTTTAACCATCTTCCCTGTCCCTGCTGAAGAAAAGCAGGCCCAAACCATGATGCTGCCACCACCATGTTTGACAGTGGGGATGGTGTGTTCAGGGTAATGAGCTGTGTTGCTTTTACGCCAAACATATCGTTTTGCATTGTGGGCAAAAAGTTCAATTTTGGTTTCATCTGACCAGAGCACCTTCTTCCACATGTTTGGTGTGTCTCCCAGGTGGCTTGTGGCAAACTTTAAACGAGACTTTTTATGGATATCTTTGAGAAATGGCTTTCTTCTTGCCACTCTTCCATAAAGGCCAGATTTGTCCAGTGTACGACTGATTGTTGTCCTATGGACAGACTGTCCCACCTCAGCTGTAGATCTCTGCAGTTCATCCAGAGTGATCATGGGCCTCTTGGCTGCATCTCTGATCAGTTTTCTCCTTGTTTGAGAAGAATGTTTGGAAGGACGGCCAGGTCTTGGTAGATTTGCATCCTTCCATTTCAATATGATGGCTTGCACAGTGCTCCTTGAGATGTTTAAAGCTTGGGAAATCTTTTTGTATGCAAATCCAGCTTTAAACTTCTCCACAACAGTATCTCTGACCTGCCTGGTGTGTTCCTTGGTTTTCATAATGCTCTCTGCACTTTAAACAGAACCCTGAGACTATCACAGAGCAGGTGCATTTATACGGAGACTTGATTACACACAGGTGGATTCTATTTATCATCATCGGTCATTTAGGACAACATTGGATCATTCAGAGATCCTCACTGAACTTCTGGAGTGAGTTTGCTGCACTGAAAGTAAAGGGGCCGAATAATATTGCACGCCCCACTTTTCAGTTTTTTATTTGTTAAAAAAGTTTAAATTATCCAATAAATGTTGTTCCACTTCACGATTGTGTCCCACTTGTTGTTGATTCTTGACAAAAAAATTAAATTTCATATCTTTATGTTTGAAGCCTGAAATGTGGCGAAAGGTTGCAAGATTCAAGGGGGCCGAATACTTTTTCAAGGCACTGTATATATATATATATATATATATATATATATATATATATATATATATATATATATATATATACATACATACATACATATGTATTGTTGACAATTGATGGGGAAAAAAAAAAAAAAAAAAACGGGAATTTTTGCATATTGGCAGACATGAGCAATTGGTAGCACTGCGAGACACTGACCTTGAGCAAGTGAAAAACTGCCTTTTTAGTAACCACGGTGAATTCCGGATGAAATTCATTGTATCCCAGGAGGAATCTCAGCTGATTTCAAGAATGCATTTGTACAGGACAACAGTTAAAGAACGTCATTTCTAAGAAATAAAAATGTCATCATTGTTTCTTAATGACGTTTTAAGTTCTCAATGACTATAAAGTGTTTTTTTTCCCCGTCACTCTGTTTAATTGGGTTGCTAAAAAGTTCCTGTTCTTTTGGGGTCATGTATATACAGTACATACAGTATATATAGATAGCAGAGAAGTTGAGGAATAACACCTTAATAAAGTAACTGACGTCGCCCCTCAATTGAAAAAAGGTCCTATTTAAATAAATCCTATTACCAACATGCTGAGGTAGCTGTTACATGACAGAGATGTGCAGAAAAGGCAAGCGGCAGGAGAGCAAGTGAATGACAAAGAGGACAAAGGTAGGCGAGGAGAGTGAGTGTGATGTAAAATTGCGTCAAAGGGAAACAAAAGAGAGCAGGCTGGAGGATGGAGGGTCGAGGAGAAGCTGTAATGCATTCACTTCACAGTCCAACCAATTTCCAGTCTTAACCTCATCCATGCCGGTTGATGATTAAGACCACAGCCGGGGTCACCTTGCTCCAGCGACATCTGAAACCAGGAACACTTATGGATTCATGACATGCGCCCAGTCGCTTTGAATTAGGTGCCAATATAACAACTGGAGCGCATGGAATTAGTAAGTGAGACTCGCCAGGAAGTGGGTTGATTGAGCTCTCCGTGTGGACGCTCCATACTGTAGATGAGCATGTTTTAATCAGCATGTGTTCCATTAATGGAGATACTTCTCACCTTGTGTTGTGTAAAATTCAAATGTCAGCAGAGACATTTGATTTGACACTTCTTTAGATGTCACTAATCCTCATTTCTGTTGATCTTTGAGATTGAGGAATGTGAAAGTTTGGACTGCTCCAAATCAGTTTGCATTTCAAAAGCAAAATGAGTAAATATGTTTGAGTTCGATGTCTTTCAAACATCAAAAAACATTATTTACTGAATACAGCATAGTGATTTTAAAGGGGAAAAATGCGTGTTGTGTTTGATTTTCAAGTAGACCACTGGACAAGGCAATTTGTATATTAGGTAATAAATAAATACATAAATACAATGTTTACGTAACGTTAAAAAAAAATGGAATTTTTGAAATTAATATTTCTCAATTTGAAATGCATTTACTTATTCTAGTTCATTTATGTTAGGCTACTTATTTTCTTATTTAAAAAAGTCAACGCTCGCATGATCTTCAACATATATATCATTTCACTGTGCATAATGTAAGTCATTTGTACTTTTTTTTTTAGTTCATGCGTGTTACTTAAAAAAAGTAATATATATATAATATATAATTTAAAGTAAATGATTACTTGTGTTTTCAGTGTGCATGATCTTAAGTAGTTAAAATTGTGTTTTGCATTTAAATATGAGGAAATGATGGAAAATCAAAATTAGGAGATGAAGGCTGTGCTTACTGCTGTTTTTTTTTTTTACTTTTATTTTGCAAATCATTGGAAAAATACAATTTTGAATGAATCATATATGCCTTGAGACAGTAAATGTAATGCAGTAGCCGAATGCATGTGTAAAACGTTTTTTTTTTGTGTGTTTATGTGTAGTAGGTATAATTGTGCCAAAAGCATTTTTGTCTGCATTTTGAGATTTTAGGAGACTTGAGTACGAACCGAAAAGAAAATCTGGCTCTGGCTCGGTGGCGACCTTCAAGTCAGGGAGTTTCGGCAAGAATTCTAGCCACTTTCACCCCTGACTCTGATCCAGGTCGGACTTTCAGTAGCAAACTTAGTGTTGTGTTCCCCATCTCCACAACATTGATGTCTTATTACATTATTTACAGTGGCTGCTGCTTACCGAAAAAACGTAAAAGAATATCCCTCCTCTTCGAAGAGTGCAGAGGAGGTGGCATGCTGTCGACATGTTGTATTTCTGTCAGGAGGGTGAGTGTGAGGGTGTGTGTGGGGGGGGGGGGGGTGGCGTTGGTGAAGTCATTAACTTATCAAACGTGCGTTTGAGGGAAAAAAATGGACCGGCAAATTCAGAAAGTGAATCAATTCTGTACTGACAACATATGGGAAGACAACCTAAATTATCTATATAACTGAAGTCGCTATATAATGCAAAAAAGGTTGCTTAAAAGTTGGTGAGGACAATTTGAGCAACCTAAAAAGTTGGTAGTGTTACGTCCCTACCGTCCCTATGTACCCCTACGCCCTTGCCTTCACAGTATTGTTTCAACACATTTTGTTGCCGATGGTGAATGTAAAAAAATGAACTAAAAAAACGAAGAGGAAAGAAAACCAAGAAAGACGAAGATCACATCACGTATCCAATTCCTGTGTAGCTGTTGCAGTGCAGCCTGCAGGGTTGGTACATTCGCCGCTCACCCTTGTGCTAAATTGGTTCCTGTGTAGTGGTTTAGGGAGTCATCAAAGTGGCTGATTGCTGTCCATTCACCTGTCCTGACCTCTGTGCTATCACCACCAAAGTGCTGGGTTTACATGAAGCTATTGCAGACGGCTAATGAGGTCACTGAATGGGACTTAAATATACAACATACAGTATTTGCATGGATGACATAAAAAGTAAATATTGCTATTGCCTGTTGAATCAACTGTTAGGAGAATATGCACATTAGCACGCTGCAAGTAGAATAAGTTAGTGGTAGAAAGTTAATGAAGCATGTTAATAGAGGTAATGTGGAACAGACACATGCATTAAGGTGAAGAGATGCATGAATTAACATATATTGTTAGTCTTTTGCATGCTGCAGACCACCATGTTTTGATATTTTGTAAGAAAAACGACATTTACATTATGCTCACCTGAATACTCGGCAACACTAGTGAGCTGAACTGATAAGATGGTCAAAAAGGCCTTTCAAATAGTTGCACAGAACTTACATATTACTAGAACGTAGAAGTGTACAGCTTGTATCACAGCATACAAATCCTGTCCCTTCAAAATAGTGAGTAGACCACTAAATGAAAATGTCAAAATTGGGCCAGTGTCAATATTTTATGCGACCATCATTACAGTACTTTTCAGAGCTCATCACGGTTTTACAGATTTCCATTAGAATCCTCTTTCACTTCTCCATTATGGCGACATGGTGCTATGGGAAGCTGAAGTAGCTGCAGACCAAAGATGTTTTATTTGCAGTTGCTTCATGAATTACTCTAGTCATCCTAAAGAATTTTGTGCCCGTCACATGACCACTTACATATTTTTTTTGGGCCAGAAGAAGAAGATGTGCACTTTATGCTGAAATGTATATACCGGGGGAGCACTAAGAGGTTGCTGGGGGTGCAATCGCCTCCAAAGGGGCTCTGTTTGCAGGCGTAAAGTGGACATGGTTGGGTGTGGGGAAGGTCAAACAGAAATGTGAGATGATGCGCAGAGTTGTAATATAGTGTCTTAGGTGTTAAAATGTCTGCTTGGTCGGTTGTCTGGATAGGCCCGAGAATAATTGTCTACTAGCAACCCTCACCCCCAATCACCAAAGAGATCGCCAGCTTTGTCAGGTTTTTAATAATTTATTTCAGAACTTGTGCAACACAACACGCCTGCTGTCCGCCACAGTTGACGCCAGCAACAACAGGACGTTAGAAGAGAAAGTAAAATCTCAACTGCACCTTTCTCTCTGTCACGTTAGCCACGTGGTGCGTTCAGGGACAGCACTCAAAACATGTCCGTCACATTAGAACCAGACTCGTTACATTATTACAGGAATTATTATATAGACTATTTCTGAGGTACTTCCGCTTTACTTAATCATGTCTGCCTACAACTTCCGTTTTCAATTTTTTTACCATTGACTTCGATCGCGCTGGAGGGGCATCACTCACAGAGATCCCAGAAAAAACACAATTTGGAAATACTGCATCCTTCTGCCTTCTTGAAATGTTTGAAGGCTCGCCGAAAACAGGTTGCCAATGTATTTGTTGACAATGGTCAAAAAACAAGGCAAAAACAGACAACGGAGGAACAATGCTGGATCCAGGATCATCAAAACAACAGCAACATAGCAATGATCCCGAGCAGCGAACGTTCTCTCAGTGTCCAGTCTTTTTGAAAGCTGCAGTGGAGTGGGCCTGGCCGAAGGAGAGGCTGGGTGTTGTTTTGAGATCATCCCTCTGTGGCCGGTTTTGGGCGGTTAGGTTCGTGCGTCGTCCTTCGTGGCTGGGATGTGGTTGCCACAGCGACTGACGCCGGTCTTGACATCCCAAGTGCCCATTGTCAACTTTATATCCTGGTTGGGCGGCCGATGCTATTTGTTTTAGGACAGAGCGCCCTGCTCTTTGTCCTTGGAGTGGCAGGGAGAACTGATTGCGAGAGTTGGTGCGTCAGTCTTGCTCGTGACGTACACGTTGGGCTTCTGTGATAAGATGCCGTTATATATCTGTTCTGCTTCTTTTCATTAAACTAGGGTGTAAGTGCTTTTTATTTTATTATTAGGTGTGTTACCAGGGGTGAAAGTGGGTGGGAACGGTTAGGAACACATAAGATTCAGGACCGGAACGCAGTTCCGGACTAAGATTCAGTGCCGGAACCTTGTTCTGGTATACGGTGCTTTGATTCTGAAAATATGACGGGAACTGTCAAAATGCTATGTAAAAAAAAATAAAAATAAAAAAAATAAAAAAATACAAAGCTGCCACAAATGCATTTCATCTCCAAGGAGAAAACAATCTACCAACATCAGATTTACATACACAAGTGTTAACAATAAGCATAATAGTGCTTGTGTAGCGTAATCAGTTTCCACCAATATTGATTATTTATTTTATTCCACGGACGGCATGGAGGTTCTACCAGCTGCTGCAGTTATCTGAGTCTGACGATGACGAGTCATGTCAATGTCCGAATGCACGCAACAAAGCAAAATTCCTGTGGCCTATACTACGAACCGAGTTCAACCTCCCCAGAAGTAATCCAGTTTACCATCGGGTAACTGGAGTTGACAAAACCTGGTTGTCTAGTTTGTGGTCAATCGGTGCTACGACGCTGATTATGAGGTTGATTAGTCGAACCTGTGTCAACCCAGTCAGAGTTACTGCGCGTTCACATAAAAGGGGGCGGTGACCAGAGTCAAACACTACTTGTGACGATGGCACGGGCACCTTACTTCACGGAGGAGGAATGCGCGATGATCATGCGGAATTATGAGGAATTAAAATCCACCCTCACCGCGAAATCCAACACCGCTTCGGCGAGTAGAGCGCAACGGGTCTGTTGACAGCGAATTTACAGATCGTGTGATTTGTGAGTGCGTCAATATGCCAGTTTACTTATGTCCATGAAAAGAAATAAAGCCTGCTGTCAGGACAATAAAATAAGATTTGGTACATTAACAGTAAGAAATAATTGTCACGCATCACCACACGAAACAGGATGATTGTATGTTTAGTCCCCTTGACAGTACGAATACGTATGTTCTTTTTTTTTAGTTTGGGCCTAAAAAATCCAGCCCGACCCGACCCGAGTCCGATCAATAAACTTGAATTGCAGGCCCGAGCCCGACAACCCCCCCCCCCAATAAAAAAAATTATGTTATATTTGTGAGGACTCAGGAGAAGAAGGAAATGCGGGGATGCCATGCGTTGTTGCGTAAATAAAAGCCCGTCTTTTGTAGCGATTTTTCACAGTTAAACAAGACTGTAAGATGCATATTCAATAAACATTTATATCTTTTATATTTGTGCGTCTGTCCTATCAGTGGATTTGACATTTAATTTAATCTCCTCCAGTTGGCAGAAAAAAACGCAAGTTTTCTCAATGTTTAAATAGTCTACATATTTCTATGATTATTATAAATGCATCAATTTGAAGCGTTTCCATACCCCACTCCGAATCGCACGGCATACAGTGTTCTTACGCAGATATTCAGCATCACCGATGGAATACATATATTGTCCCTGGTGAAAGAGCGCACGGACAGGCACACACAATCTGCGCGGTTGTTAGGGCCTGACTCGGCGGGTTACATTAGTGACGTCTGCCTAGATCAGTTGGCACAGGTAAAGAATTCCCTCAGCTGAAAATCTATATCTTTCATGGAGAACATCTTCCGGGTATGCCAGCGGATTCTGGCGGTCCCGAAATACCCGTGCCCTCCGGAGAGAGCCCCTCACAATCCGCGCGCCAATGTCGTATGGGTCGTCCAAGTACGCTGTCATTGTCAGGAGGACGCGTCCGCGGAGGAGTGCTGTTTAAATAGAGCGTGGTTAATTGGAATCCTGATGTTAAGCAAGATCTAACTCTGACACGACCAGGTTTGGCGTGTGGCGTGTGTTGCCATGGCAACACTTCTGGGTTCCAACATATCCACCTTTCGTAGTCTCGCATAGCCGCGAACTTACGTCGCACGTGATAAAGTTACTCTCGAAGTTACCCTGCTAAGCCAGAAAACCGGCTTCGTAGTATAGGCCACTGGACTCATTTATCTGTTCAATTGGCTGACATACTGACATGTGATCACCAGAGATAGCTCTGATTGGTTCAAATGTGCATGTTTTCTGAAGCAGCAAAAAAAAAAAAAAAAAAAAAAAAAAAAAAAAAAAAAAAAGGGCAATGCAACAGAAAATGGATCAAAGCTTTAAGAGCAAGGAAAGAGTTAAGGGGGCTTATTTATCATATTTAGTTTCATTTGCTCTGATGGGGAGGTTCAGAACATCTAAGCTGTCAATGTGCACTTTGGACTTATACTTGTTCATTTATGTTAGGCTACTTACTTACTTACTTACTTCATTTCCTTATGATTTAAAAAAGTCAATGTTTGCCCAATCTTCAAAATATATTCCATTTCACTCTGCATAATATGTCATTTGTACTTACCGTATTGGCCCGAATATAAGACGGCCCCCTCTTTTTCAAGACTCAAGTTTGAAAAAAGACTTTTTAAACAGCCAAATTTTTATACAGACAATAATTACAGTACATCCAAAACAAATGATTATAACAATATATTTGAGAGAAAAAGCATGCTGTTTTGTCTCATTCAAATCTTAATATCTGAACATTTAAATACGTTAACTAAAGTGCAATCACATTTGTAAATGAATGGCTCTTGGTTTTTGAAGTGTAAATAAACCAATCTATTGTGATAAAACAACAAAATTGCAATAACTGCATTAACCATCAAAGTGAAGTCTAACTGTAACTGTAGTCTTGAAACAAATCTGAATAGGGAAAAACATTGCAATAAAATAATGCAAACAGTGGCCTATACTACGAGGCCGGTTTTCTGGCTTAGCAAGGTAACTTCGAGAGTAACTTTATCACGTGCGACGTAAGTTCGCGGCTATGCGAGACTACGAAAGGTGGATATGTTGGAACCGAGAAGTGTTGCCATGGCAACACACGCCACACGTCAAACCTGGTTGTGTCAGAGTTAGATCTTGCTTAACATCAGGATTCCAATTAACCATGCTCTATTTAAACAGCACTCCTCCGCGGACGTGTCCTCCTGACAATGACAGCGTACTTGGACGACCCATACGACATTGGCGCGCGGATTGTGAGGGGCTCTCTCCGGAGGGCACGGGTATTTCGGGACCGCCAGAATCCGCCGGCGTACCCGGACGATGTACTCCACGAAAGATATAGATTTTCAGCTGAGGGACTACGTTACCTGTGCCAGCTGATCGAGTCGGACATAACTAATGTAACGCGCCGAAGTCAAGCCCTCACAACCGCGCAGATTGTGTGTGCCTGTCCGTGCGCTCTTTCACTAGGGACAATATATGTATTCCATCGGTGATGCTGAATATCTGCGTAAGAACACTGTATGCCGTGCGATTCGGAGTGGGGTATGGAAACGCTTCAAATTGATGCATTTATAATAATCATAGAAATATGTAGACTATTTAAACATTGAGAAAACTTGCGTTTTTTCTGCCAACTCGAGGAGATTAAATTAAATGTCAAATCCACTGATAGGACAGACGCACAAATATAAAAGATATAAATATTTATTGAATATGCATCTTAGTCTTGTTTAACTGTGAAAAATCGTTACAAAAGACGGGCTTTTATTTACGCAACAACGCATGGCATCCCTGCATTTCCTTCTTCTCCTGAGTCCTCACAAATATAACATAATTTTTTTTTTTTTTTTTTTTGGGGGGGGGGGGGGGGTGATGTCGGGCTCGGGCCTGCAAATCAAGTTTATTGATCGGACTCGGGTCGGGTCGGGCTGGATTTTTTAGGCCCAAACTAAAAAAAAAGAACATACGTATTTGTACAGTCAAGGGGACTAAACATACAATCATCCTTTTTCGTGTGGTGATGCGTGACAATTATTTCTTACTGTTAATGTACCAAATCTTATTTTATTGTCCTGACAGCAGGCTTTATTTCTTTTCATGGACATAAGTAAACTGGCATATTGACGCATTCACAAATCACACGATCTGTAAATTCGCTGTCAACAGACCCGTTGCGCGCTACTCGCCGAAGCGGTGTTGGATTTCGCGGTGAGGGTGGATTTTAATTCCTCATAATTCCGCATGATCATTGCGCATTCCTCCTCCGTGAAGTAAGGTGCCCGTGCCATCGTCACAAGTAGTGTTTGACTCTGGTCACCGCCCCCTTTTATGTGAACGCGCAGTAACTCTGACTGGGTTGACACAGGTTCGACTAATCAACCTCATAATCAGCGTCGTAGCACCGATTGACCACAAACTAGACAACCAGGTTTTGTCAACTCCGGTTACCCGATGCTAAACTGGATTACTTCTGGGGAGGTTGAACGATTCGTAGTATAGGCCACAGGTTAAACTTGAGAGTAGCTAAGATCTCATGACAAAACATCGCTTCAATGATATTTGGCGGCATCTAGCGTCATGAATGGGGAGAGTAGCTGAGATCTGTCATAACAGAACATCGCTTCAATGATATCTGGCGCCATCTAGTGTCGTGAATGGATATAATGTCTAGACTGCGAATATACTGTAAGACAACCCCCTTTTTCAGTCTTATTTCAATGCAAAAAACAGTCTTATATACGGGCCAATACGGTCTTTTTCTGATTGTGTGTTACTTTTATCTTTATTATTAAAAACACAACAAAAAGTAAATGTTTACATTATCTTCAATTTTTATATACAGCCTATGTTCTTAAGTAGTTAAAATTGAGATTTGGCATTTAGTATGTGAGGAAATGAGGGAAAATAAAAATTGGGAGATGGAGGTTGGGGTTATAGCTGTTTTTGTTAACTTTTATTTTGCTAATCACCGAAAAAATACAATTTTGAATGAAAATCAGTTTTTGTATGTGTTATAGAAATAACTGACCAAAACAGTTTTCTTTGCTTTTCAGTAGCCCCCCCCCCCCCCCACCAAACAAACAAACAAACAAATATCATTTATGGCTCCGTGGCGACCCTCACGTTGGGGAGTTCCGGCAAGAAATTCTAACTACTATCACCCCGGGGTGTTACAGTAGTACAAACAGTCCTACAGTACATATGAGAAATGATACTATTCCCTGATTGATTGTATTACGTGTGTTAGAGTAATCCAAACAGTTATATGGTGTGTGCGAGAAAGGTAACTATTCCCTTCAGAAGACAACATAAAGAAGTGGCCGATGGTGACCACAAGTAAAATATCATATTTTATTGACTCCATGGCAGTGGATGGAAACGCCATCAGGAAGCTCTGAGGCATTCCAGTACCTGCACAGCCACAAAGTTGGATGTGTCCTCATGCACGAACATTTTGTCTTCATGAAAGCGGATGTACAACCAAGCCAGTGCCTCAATGCTCCGTACCACAAACCATGAGTGCTGGTAACACCGGAGGGAGGAAGACGCCCAAACTGCATGCTGTCCCGCGGGTCCTGAGCGTTCGTGTAGTCATGTTGTCACTCTTATGAAAGGTATGTGCTCCAATAATACGAAACCTTAAATCTGGCGCATGAAAAGACTTGTTACCTTTGCTATTGATAATACAGTGATGATTGTAATTATGATCTTTATTATTATTTATTACAACTACTGCTGCTAGCCTGTTGCTAATCAGTACGTGTTGAATGGCATGCATAAAAGCAAGTGTTACAAGTTTTTTGTTCGTTTGTTTACAGGTGGAAAACACTATTAGGCAAAGAAATATTTGTTGATGTGCCTCAGAGCAACACTTACTGTATGTTGATGGACATATATCGACATTCTGTCGTTCTACCCCATGGGGTGGTGAAGAGAGGCTTGGGCTGTAGGCGGTGGCTCACCTCGAAGATAACCGTCAGAGCTCAATCCCACGATCCAACTACGAGCTTTTTAACTGTAGCAACTTTAAGATATGCTATTGGAGCTGGAATTACCGAGAACAGCGGGAGAAAGCCCTGATGAATGCCGCCGAGGGTCTCGTAATGTCGGGTGAAAGTTTGGCTCCCATAAGCTCTGCTGTCTGATAACACATTCCTCGTATGCTCAAGCTCTGTTAATATTTCCCTAAAAATTTTATAAATTGTGATTTATCGACCTGTTTTGCAAATGCACCAATCATTTTACATAAAACAAGACAAGGAATCATGTTGTCCAAATGTTTTATTGTGATCACTGTCTGTAATAAAAAAGAATGACATACTATTTTTGTTTATATGTACATACCTTGTTGTATTTCTTTGTAACCACAAAATCCGTGTCAGCTCTTCTGCATTCGGCAAATGTAATATGTAATTTCTAGGGCTGTCAAACGATTAAAATTTTTAATCGAGTTAATTACAGTTTAAAAATTAATTCTCAATTAATTCGTAATTAATCGCAATTAATCGCAATTCAAACCATCTATAAAATATGCCATATTTTTCTGTAAATTATATATATATTCTGTAAAATGTTGGAATGGAAAGATAAGACACAAGATGGATATATACATTCAACATACGGTACATAAGGACTGTAGTGGGCATTTTGCTCTACTGTCATTTAAATCTGTCTATGCTGTCCTCACTCCGAAGCGTCTACTTTTTCCAAAGCTAGACAGCTAGTGAACGACGCCTTAATAATCAGACTTCTTCCTTTTTCATCTGATTTATTAATAAAATGGCCTCAAACCATTGTCCTCTTTAGACCGTCGTAAAACTACAAAAAAAAAGTACACAAGCATTGCATTAGCAACAATGTTAGCTTAGCACGCTATACAGGTTCACTAAACATAAACAAAAAGCGTCTCATACAAAAAATATAACATTTCGCTTAGTAACATAATATGTACATTCCTTACAACAACCATACTTACGGACAAATCTTGTCCAAGGATCATATAAGCACAACATTACAACGTAGGCGTCAGCCCGAGACGTCGTGCAGCCATATTGAACTGGCAAGAAAACAATAAACCATGTCGCAAAGCGACCACAAGAGTTCGCTGTTAGACAGCACAAAAAGCCTTGCTGTAAAACTTACCAAAAGGCAGAATAATGTCTGAGCGGGACATGTGCGTTAATTGCGTCAAATATTTTAACGTGATTAATTTAAAAAATTAATTACCGCCCGTTAACGCGATAATTTTGACAGCCCTAGTAATTTCATCTCATTTTAGTCACTCAACTGACAGGCATATCAATCTATAACTCACGTCAACACAGGCTGACAGGTTGTTATAATTTTGTCCACGAATGATCAACGAAGTGATAAGAACAATCATTCAATCACATCTATGTCGCGCTAAATCCATTTTTGAAGATTCTGTGGTGTCCTCTGGCTTGATTTCGCAGTTTTAATATGCTGCTAACTTCAACCGCAACTCATGAGGTTTTTTTTCTAAACCGGAAGTTCGAGGCAGATATTGTCCAAGATGGCACCGCTCATATTTTGCTCAGGAATCTTGTTTATTATTATTTCGATTTTTGTTTATAATTTATTTGTTTTGCTATGTGTAATTGCAATTTGTAATACCAGCAGTATTAAGAATTTAGTGTAGGTTTTCGGGCTGTGGAACAAATTAATGGAATTCATAATGTATTGTTATGGGAAAATCCTGTTCGACATACGACCATTTTGACTTACAAACAATGTCCTGGAACGAATTAACTTCATATGTAAAGGTACCACTGTACAATTGAAATGTGATTAATATTATAAATATAACTACTGTATGGCAGTCTGGGAAATCCAGACCTTCCTTGAGAATTTCCTCATATTATATGTACTACGGATGTCCTGATCGCGTATTTTCGCATCCGAGTCAGAGTCACCTGATTTTGAGTTTTTGCCAATCTAGCGTTCAGGTACGATACTTTAAAAAAAAGAAAAAAAAAAAAAAAAATCTCCTTTTTGCCCTGTTTCCCTATATACACACATTGCCCTAAACCACAAAATGTTGAAAGAGCCATATTGGACCAAAAAACGAATATATCTGGAGCTGTGAAAAATTAAAAGCCTTAAATAAGCCTAATAATGAAGGCAACACATGCTGTGTGTATCTGTATTAGCTATATTAGCCTACCATCAAAATGACAAGTCGGCTAAAAATACATAATAAGCCTTCATGATTTAATGTTTATTTTCCCTGCAGTGCATCCAACGCACCATGTGACTACTCTGTTGTATGACGCCACCTCAAGTTCAACTTCATTTCAATATTAATGACTTGTTTCATTGGTTTTATAAAATTATAGAAATGCAATAAAGAAATCTGAATGGTCCTGTTGTTAGTGAATTCGTCGCTTAAAAGTGCCTATTTAAAAATGTGTATGTAAAGCGACTGATGATATCACACACAGAGAGTAATACAGTGTATCAGAAAAGTGAGTACACCCCTCGCATTTCTGCAGATATTTAAGTATGTTTTCATGGGACAACACTGACAAAATGACACTTTGACACAATGAAAAGTAGTCTATCCCTAAATGTCCACATTGAGTACTGCTTGTCATTTTCCCACCAAATTGTCATGTGACTCGTTACAGGCGTACTTTTAACATAGCTGCAGAGATTGAAGAGGTGTGTGTGTGTGTGTGTGTGGGTGGGGGGGGGGGTCAGCCTGTTAGTGCTCAGACCTTTACGCCATACTCTACATCAAATTGGTGTACATGACAGTCACCCCTCTTCTGAAGACTGTACACAAGAAAGCCCGCAAACAATTTGCTGAAGACATGTCAAAAAAGGACATTGATTACTGGAACCATGGCCTATGATCTGATGAGACGAAGATTAATTTGTTTGGTTCTGATGGTCTCCAGCATGTGTGGCGGTGACCAGGTGAGGAGTACAAAGATAAGTGTGTCATGCCTACAGTCAAGCATGGTGGTGGGAATGACCCCACCCCCACCTCTTCAATCTCTGCAGCAATCCTGACAGCACTCCTGTAATGAGTCACATGACATTTTGGAGGGAAAATGACAAGCAGTACTCAATTTGGACATTTAGGGACGTTCGTAGTTCCCATGCAGTGCACTCTTTTGTTGTCAGGGGTATAGATATTAATGGCTACATTTTGAGGGGAAAATAAATGAACTCTATTATATAAGCTGCACACCGACTACTTTTCATTGTATCAAAGTGTCATTTTGTCAGTGTTGTCCCCTGAAAAGATATACTTAAATATCTGCAGAAATGCGAGGGGTGTACTCACTTTTGTGATACACTGTATTAACAAATGTTAAACTTATATAAAACAGCAAACGTGTGCGCACACGTCTCTCGAATGTGGGCCTTTCGGCCTTTGGGACATTTTGAGGAGAGAATCCTGATGCTGCATTCTCCTGTCTTTAAGCAGTGGAAAATTTCCTCATATAAAGCGTCCATGGTTACAGAAAAAAAGAACCTAACAGTTCGTGCAAGCTTTTTTGTAACCGACTTTTCATTTTTAAACATGCATTTTATGGGAGAGCATTTCCACTCTTCGATCAATCATATAGTGAGAATAACGGAACATCACTTGCGTCACTGTCAAGCGCAGTCAAGTGTGTGTCGCAGGCTAGGACGCAAATCTTCGTAGACAGAAATGTTGAAATTTAATATTCTACACATTTTTACAGCATTGGAAAACATTAAGAATGTTTGTTTAATTTTTGTCCTTCTACAGAAACCATATCAAAGCAAAAAAATTCCCTAAACCATCTTTTTCCATTTTCAAACATTTTTAAAAATGCTCCAGGGAGCCACTAGGGCAGCGCTAAAGAGCCACATGCGGCCCTCAAAACACAGGTTGCCGACCCCCGCCCTAAACAAATTTCATCATTTCCACCACACGAAATGCCCTCTTTACACGCATTGCAAGTTTGATGGTAAAATATTTCCACAGCAGACAATTCCACGCTAGCAACTACCCATTAAGTTCCCACGTTAGCTTCCAGAATGTTCTCCTATTAGGGCTGTTTACAGTACTTCCTCTTCTGCTTTTTCCAGGAGTGTTGCGGCATATGAAACATGTATTTTTGTTTCTTTTGGCAATGCCATTCTATTTCTGGATTATTTTGTTACTTTTTAGCCCTTAACAAATACTACCGTAATTTTCGGACTACACTACTATGCTACTTTTTTCCCTCATTTTGAATCCTGCAGCCTTATGACAATTATTTATGCCAATTATGACATGACACTATCATTTGAATTACTGAATGCTTATGACAGGTGTCATAAGGTGTCATCCGACAAATTATACCTATTTCGTCTTTTACATCCGTTCAAAAGTGAGACAACTTGCAGGATGACACTAAATGACATCTTTTATAAGCATTAATTAATGCTCATGACAGTTTCATATCATAATTATGACTCTTATGATAGTCGTATCGTGCGACTGTCAAATAGTGCTACCAAATACCATAACTAGCAATTAATGAAACCACTAGAACAGTAACTGAAGAAGTAATTAGCACAGACCATGAATTTTTGTTATTTACATCTTTGGCGACGCAACGCATGCTAGGAGGCATGTTGGATGACAACAGTGTTGACAGAAGGTGGCAACAGAGGTTGACTGTCTCCTCCAAGGGAGCTGTGGTGGCCAAATGAAGATTTTTGAAGCAATGACAGCTTTGCAGCCAATTAGTTCAAGGCTTCATGGTGGTCTTATGACGGCCGTGTCCAATATAAAGTGTTACCGGGTAATATCTTTTGGTGTAAATATCCCATAATACAATGAGGACAGCTGCGGCTTATTGTCCAGTGTGGCTTATCTATGAACAAATGTCGTTTTTGTGTCAAATTTGGTGGGTGGCGGCTTATAGTCCGAAAATTACGGTAATAAAAAATTTAAAACCCGATCCTTTTCAACCAATTCTGATTCTCTGAAAATGGCCCGATCGGCCAGTTTTCCGATCACATGATCGGATCGAGGACATCCCTAATTTGTACTTTAACAAAACTATGACAGTACAGTACATATGAAACTTCCAAACATTGTTCCTTGATAACACCAGGAATACGTTTTTTTTTTTGTAGCAAGTTGGTATTTATGTGACGGTCAATTGGCAAGAGAGTGGGTGGGAATCACAATGTAATTTTCCAGTTGAGTAGTGTGTGGCCATGTTGCTCGGTGGGCGGAAGACCTGAGTTCATTGTGTGCTTTCAGCTTCCTATCAACTTTCTTTTAAATAGAGAGCTTAAATCATACGTACGTATACATCTTTCAACTTTTCGCTGATTTTAACAGCATTTTGGATGTATACACCAGGGTAATATTTGCATTGCACAGAAGTTATACTTCACCGCAATAGAGTCTAGTTTAAAAGTTGGAGGGTAAGATGAGACGTTGAAAAGTCTCACTTCGTAAGCCATCAATTTATCCTGTAAGCAGCGTGTCAAAGAACGTTGCTGGCAGGAAGATGCAAGGGTGAAGGGAGAAAAGGGGAGGTTGCAGGAAACATTTAAATCTTATGTAGCGAAGAAATGAGAAAGGCAGTGGGGTCACTCCGTCAACATGACCTGCATCAACCTTTTGCAAAACACTGTTTGAATAAGCGCCGCCTTGCTGGCACCCCAACATAACCCGAGGGCTGTGGGTGTGAATATTTATAGAGATGGCAAAAAGGGGAAGATGCTTTGCTGAACATGATCCTAGGGAGAAATGTATCTGCTTGTCCCTGTCGCCGCTACAAATGCTTTACAAAGCATATTCTAAGTTGAAAAAAAAATATAAAAATGCCATACATGCATTCCTCCCTCCACTGTAAAATCCACTTTAGCTGTGGCTGCTTCCCTCACTCCGATTATCACAGCTTTTCACCTTGAATGTCTGACACGACTTTATGGGAAGGTAAAGGACTTTAACTTGAATGTCACGGCACATTAGATGTCCTCGGCGATGCTTTACTTGACTTGTGATGGGTCTCTGCGTGAGTCACCCTCTGGCTGATGTAAAGCTGTTGATAAAATGCAGCAGCATAATGCTAACCTATATTCTGCCAGTCAGTCGGTAGATATTATTACAGTTCACCTTTCAGGTAAAGATTCTTGAAAAGCCCTCAAATCATCAAACGGCCAGACAAAATGGTGGACATTTTTTAGTGCAACTGGTAGTTAGAATGGCAGCTTGTCAATTTCATGCCAGCTCCTGCTGTTTTTTAGAGCTTAAGAGTTATCTTAGCAAATAAGTGCCGGCCTGTTTAAATTTGATATTAACATGAATCCACAAGCAGTACAATAAAATAGAATAGAAAATTCATCCATCCACCCACCCCATCCATCATCTACTGCTTAATCCGGGGTCGGGTAGTGGGGGCAGCAGCTTTGGAAGGGAAGCCCAGACTTCCCTCTGCCCAGCCACTTCAACCAGCTCCTCTGGCTGGATCCCAAGGCATTCCCAGGCCAGCCGAGAGACTTCGAGGCCGTTTACATGGTGACTCTCTGCAAAGGCGAAAAATTTCATGTTGGCATCTATATGGTTCCGTCTCCAATTCCGCATCAAAACGATGTAGTATTCATGCCAGGCTCTAAGGGGCAGTGCAGATTTACAAGGTGACAGTGAATGATGCACTTTGACCCCAACAACCTCCTCAGCCCGGAAGACAACATGCCTGCCCACTCCAAGCAATGGGATTCTTCTCTTGTTTCAAAAGGCACAAAAATGGAAACATTCAACATATTTAAATTAAAAATATTGTAAAAAGGGTAAATTAAAGCTGACGTTTCGCCATATTTGCTGTTTTTAATATTTAGTAGCACAGCTGCGCACGCTCAATGTGGCGTGTACGAGCGCTGACGTTATCGCCGCAGGAAGCTTTTGATATTCATGCGGAGCAATCTCTCCTCAAACCCCCGCAATCGAATTCTTCCACTTTGGACGTAGGTTTCCAAGGTTTGTGTCTTTGCCTTCAGTCTTTGCTGACACCATATGAACGCGAGGCCACTCCGTAACAGTCATTGAGTCTTGGTGTCACAGAGTCGCCATGTAAACCACCCCATAGTCTCTCCCGTGTGTCCTGGGTCGTCCCCGGGGCCTCCTGCCATTGGGACATGCCCGGAACACCTCTCCAGGGAGATATCCATCAGGCATCCCAACCAGATTCCTGAGCCACCTCAGCTGGCTCTTCTCAACGTGGAGGAGTAGCGACTCGACCTTCAGTCCCCCCGGATGACCAAGGTTCTTAGCCTCTCCCTAAGAGAGAGCCCGGACACCCTGCGGAGGAAACTCATTTCTGCCGCTTGTATCTGGGATTTTAGAATAGAATCTCGTGGCCATAGGTAAGGTTAGAAACTAAGATCAACTGGTAAATCGAGAGCTTCATCTATTGGCTCAGCTCCTTTTTAACCACAACAAACCGGTGTGGAGTCCGCATCACTGCAGATGCTGCACCAATCCGCCTGTCCATCTCCCCTCCCTCTGACCCTCACTCGTGAACAACACCCCAAGATACTTAACCTCCTCCACTTGCGCAGGATCTCATCCCCGACCCGGGAACACCACCCTTTCCCGACTGAGGACCATGGTCTTGGAATTGAAGGTGTTCATCTTCATCCAAACCGCTTCACACTCTGCTGCGAATCGCTCCAGTGAGAGTGGGAGATCACTGCTTGATAAAGCCAACAGCACCACATCATCTGCAAAAAGCAGAGATGCAATGTTGAGGCCACAAAACCAGACCCCCTCGACGCCTCTGCTGCACCTAAAAATTCTATCCATAAAAGTTGTGAGCAGAATCGGTGACAAAGGGCAACCTTGTCGGAGTCCAACCCTCACAGCGAACGAATCCGACTTGGTGCCGGCAATGCAGACCAAACTCTGATACCGGTCATACAGGGACCGAACAGCCCTTAACAGGGGGCTTAGTACCCCTTACTCACGAAGCACCCCGCACAGGACTTCTCAAGGGACACTGTCAAACGTTTTCTCCAAATCCACAGAACACATGTAGACCGGTTGGGTGAATTACAGTGTATCACAAAAGTGAGTACACCCCTCACATTTCTGCAGATATTTATGGATATCTTTTCATGGGACAACACTGACAAAATGACACTTTGACACAATGAAAAGTAGTCTGTATGCAGCTTATTTAATAGAGTTAATTTATTTTCCCCTCAAAATAACTCCAAATATAGCCATTAATATCTAAACCCCTGGCAACAAAAGTGAGTACACCACTTAGAAACTACATCCCTAAATGTCCAAATTGAGTACTGCCCACCACTATTATCCAGAACTGCCTTTACTCTCCTGGGCATGAAGTTGACCAGAGCTTCACAGGTTGCCACTGGAATGCTCTTCCACTCCACCATGACGACATTGCGGAGCTGCCGGATATTTGAGACTTTGCGCACCTCCACCTTCCGCTTGAGGAGCCCCCAAAGATTGGGTTCAAGTCTGGAGACATGCTTGGCCAGTCCACCACCTTTACCCTCAGCCTCTTCGGTAAAGCAGTGGTAATCTTAGTGGTGTGTTTGGGGTCATTGTCATGCTGGAACACTGCCCTGCAACCCATTTTCTGGAGGGAGGGGATCATGCTCTGCTGCAGTATTTCACAGTACATTGTTGGAGTTCATGTTTCCCTCAATGGAATGTAACTCTCCAACACCTGCAGCACTCATGCAACCCCAGACCATGACATTCCCAACACCATGCTTGACTGTAGGCATGACACACTTATCTTTGTACTCCTCACCTGGTCGCCGCCACACATGCTTGAGACCATCGGAACCAAACAAATTAATCTTAGTCTCATCAGACCATAGGACATGGTTCCAGTAATCCATGTGCTTTGTTGACATGTCTTCAGCAAACTGTTTGCGGGCTTTGTTGTGTACGGTCTTCAGAAGAGGCTTCCCCCTGAGGTGACAGCCTTACACACCAATTTGATGTAGAGTGCGGCGTATGGTCTGAGCACTAACAGGCTGACCCCCCACCTCCTCCATCTCTGCAGCAATGCTGACAGCACTCCTTTAATGAGTCACATGACATTTTGGAGGGAAAATGACAAGCAGTACTCCATTTGGACATTTAGGAATGTACGTAGATTTTAAGGGGTGTACTCACTTTTGTTGCCAGGGGTTTAGATATTAATGGCTATATTTTAAGTTATTTTGAGGGGAAAATAAATGAACTATATTATATAAGCTGCACACAGACTACTTTTCATTGTGTCAAAGTGTCATTTCGTCAGTGTTGTCCCATGAAAAGATATACTTAAATATCTGCAGAAATGCGAGGGGTGCACTCCCTTTTGTGATACACTGTGCTCTGGAGGACCCTGCCGGTGGTGTAGAGCTGGTCCACTGTTCCACAGGTGGGACAAAAACCACACTGCTCCTCCATAATCACGTGATCCAGCTGGGCAGTGAGACTTCATTTTCGGAACCTCTCGTAAATGAAGCGAGCCTCGGCACACACTTCGCGGAAACGTCCCTTCATTACTCGACACACGCTTCGAAGGCTCTGCGCACTTTGTTACATCACTACTTATTAAGAATGTCTAATTCATTGATTCAATCATTTGTTCTAACTTCCCACATCCAATTTCACATGATAATTCATCATTGAGCACATATTCGCCAGCTGTGTGCATGTACTGTACATTTGTTTGAGACTTAAAGGCTTACATGGATCTAGAGCTCCTATTTTCATAATAGGGTTACATATGATTTGATTGATGCTTTCAGATGGGACCAGGCTTTTCTTTCTAAATCTCTGGCGGCTCTTGCTGGCTGTCTTGAACTCATTTAGAACAGATTTTAGGCCCTCTATGCTTTCAAAACATATGAAGCCCAATCAATATGGCATAGTGCAACTACATGACTGATAGCTTCAGCGTAGGGAGATAAACCACATTGGAGCGCTCTTCATTTTTTTTCTCGTTGCAATAGATACCCCTCTGAAAATGATTATGACCTAATTCGAAACAGAACATATGAGACCCCCACAGTGAGGGGACAGAGGCCTGGAGGCAATCAGTCAGTCAGAGGCGTTTTGTTTTCAGTTTTCATCGTCCCTGCCTTCGTCGACACCGCCCTTATAAAGATTTATCAGAAGCTAATTAAGCTCAAAACAATGAAATAACTCATGTCAGCTTTTTGCGTGCGCCTCATAGTGAGATGATCCCACCCCAAAAATAAATAATAGTCATATCTGTCACTTTCCCTATAATGAAAACAAGTTTGCAGGCACATTTAGTTCCAATTTAATTTGTATTAATTCTCTGTCAGCTCTTGTTAGCAGCATTATTAAACCGCTGCAGAAGCAAAGCGAGAGACTTGGTCGCTCAATAAAAAGCTTTGCTATCCTTTAACAGCCATAACCAGGCAAAACACATTCACAAACATGGGCAAACAAGGTTTAGCAATAACATGTTTGTCTTTTTATGATGGAAAAATCGGCTTGAAAATTCCAAGAAGACAACAGTGCCGGTATGTTGTGAAGTTATCCTGCTTACTGTGCAGTTTCAAAGTCCAGCTGAAATGAAGATGAATAGGGGAAGACAACTTGATCTATTGCTCTACTATCATACAGAACTGGCATGATAATGTGTTTTTTATTTAAAAGACAGGTTTTGACAGGTAACAAAGACAAAAACAGGGGTGATAAGAATTAATCATGAAGGCATTGCATTTATCAGGCTTTGTGCCACCACGCTGTCATGGGTAACTGGGACACTTTGCATAGTGATCTTGTTAAACACTACAGTGCTGGCCAAAAGTATTGGTCCCCCTGCAATTCTGTCAGATAGTGGTCAGTTTCTCCCAGAAAATGATTGCAATTAAATGCTTTGGTAGTAATATCTTCATTTTGCTTGCAATGAAAAAAACACAAAAATTAAATCATTATTACGAATAATATTTCCGTATTGGCCTGAATATAAGACTGCCCTGATTATAAGACGACCCCCTCTTTTTCAAGACTCAAGTTTATAAAAAGACTTTTTGAACACCAAATTAATTTTTATACGGAAAATAATTACAGTACATCTGAAACAAATCATTATAACAATATTTGAGAGAAAAAGCATGTTATTTTGCTTCATTCAAAGCCTAATATCTAAACATTTAAATATGTAAATTAAAGCGCAATCACATTCGTAAATGAATGGCTTCTGGTTTTTGAAATGTAAATAAACTATTGTGATAAAACAACAAAATTGCAATAACTGCATTAACCATCAAAGTGAGGTCGAACTGTAACTGTAGTCTTGAAACAAATCTGAATAAGGAAAAACATTGCAATAAAATAATGCAAACTGGTGAAACTTGAGAGTAGCTGAGATATGTCATGACAGAAAATTACTCCTCAAGTTCAGCATTCGCTTCAATGATATCTGGCGCCATCTAGCATCGTGAAAGGGTATAATGTCTAGACTGCGAATATAAGACGACCCCCACTTTTTCAGTCTTATTTCAATGCAAAAAAAACAGTCTTATATTCGGGCCAGTTCGGTATTACACAACTCCAAAAATGGGGCTGACAAAAGTATTGGCACCCTTTGAAAAATCATGTGATGCTTCTCTAATTTGTGTAATGAACAGCACCTGTTACTTACCTGTGGCACATAACAAGTGGAGGCAATAACTAAATCACACTTACAGCCAGTTAAAATGGATTAAAGTTGACTCAACCCCTGTCCTGTGTCCTTGTGTGTACCACATTGAGCATGGAGAAAAAACCAAAGAACTGTCTTAGGACTTGAGAAGCAAAATTGGGAGGAAGCATGGGCAATTTCAAGGCTACAAGTCCATCTCAAAAGACCTGAATGTTCCTGTGTCTGCCGAGTGCAGTGTCATCAATAAGTGTAAAGCCCACAGCACTGTGGCTAACCTCCCTAGATGTGGACTGAAAAGAAAAATTCACGAGATTTCAATGAAAGATTGCGTGGATGGAGGATAAAGAACCTTGACTAACATCCAAACAAGTTCAAGCTGTCCTGCAGTCTGAGGGTACAACAGTGCCAACTTGTACTATCCGTCGGCGTCTGAATGAAAAGGTACTCTATGGTAGGATACCCAGGAAGACCCCATTTCTGACCCAGAGACATAAAAAAAGCCAGGCTGGAGTTTTCCAAAACTTACCTGAGAAAGCCAAAAACATTTTGGAAGAATGCTCTCTGGTGAGATGAGACAATAGTAGAGCTTTTTGGGAAAAGGCATCAACATTGAGTTTACAGGAAAAAAACGAGGCCTTCAAAGAAAAGAACACGGCGGAGGTTCCCTGATGTTTTGGGGTTGCTTTCCTGCCTCTGGCACTGGACTTCTTGACCGTGTGCATAGCATCATAAAGCCTGAAGACTACCAACAAATTTTGCAGCATTATGTAGGGCCCAGTGTGAGAAAGCTGGGTCTCCCTCAGAAGTAATGGATCTTCCAGCAGGACAGTGACCCAAAACACACTTCAAAAAGCACTAGAAAATGGTTTGAGAGAAAGCACTGGAGACTTCTAAAGTGGCCAGCAATGTGTCCAGCCCTGAATCACATAAAACACCTGTGGAGGAATCTGGAAATGGGAGTTTTGAGAAGGCACCCTTCAAATCTGAGACCTAGAGCATTTGGCCAAAGAAGAATGGTCTAATTCCAGCAGAGCATTGTAAGAAACTCATTGATGCCGGAAGTAGTTGTTTGCAGTTATTTTGTCTAAAGGTTGTGCTACCAAGTATTAGGCTGAGGGTGCCAATACTTTTGTCCAGCCCATTTTTGGAGTTTTGTGTAAAATGGTAATGATTTAATTTTTTTCCATTTCTCTTTTGTGTTTTTTTTATTGCAGGCAAATTAAATGAAGATATTACTAGTACCAAAGAATTTGTAGTTGCAATCATTTTCTGGGAGAAATTGAGCATGATCTGACTGAATTGCAGGGTTGCCAATACTTTGGGCCAGCAGTGTAGCTATGACAAAATGAAACACAACAGGCTTTACACATGTATCAGGCTAGTGCATTACACCCACTGTAACAAGGTATACACGAGAAAAACTGATTTTCATTCATAATTGTATTTTTAGTGAATATAACGTTAGGTTTCAACATCTGGGTCACCTTTTTTCATTAAATGGGATTTGAGTGAGAATCTCTCACTTAATATCTGATATTTTATATTAATATGATATGTGGTATTTGAAGTGTATAACTATTGATGCTATTGTTTTACAAGCATTTATTTGTTACAGCAGACCCTGTAATCTGTAACAAGATGTATTATTTTTTTTCTCTTTGACTCCAACAGCATTGGTTTTTTTTTTTTCAACTGTTCTGCAGGTGCGCGACTGCAGAGAAGTGTACAAATATAATTTTCGAGGGTACACTAAGTCTTTCTGTCACTGTGAAATGTGACTCAGACAATGTTAGCTCAAATGTTCTTCTTTAAGTTAGTACTTGTCCAATTTTATCTGATGCCCATCTCGTTTGTCTGACGGATAACTTTTCTCCATAAGGGTACATGTGGTTGCTCTTCATTTATTTCATAATGAATGCATTTTTTTTTGGGGGGGGGGGGGGGGGGGGGGGGTTACCAAATGCTTTGGGTTAGTGTGTGAATAAGATTGTATGTGTTTGTGTGAGAGAGTTTTCTTAATTGAATTGAAATGAATACATTTATTGTCATTATAAATACACGATTCACAACAACAATAAAATACCATATTTTTCGGACTATAAGTCGCACCTGAGTATAAATCGCACCAGGCATAGAATGCCCAACGAAGAGAAAAAATATATATATATATGGCGGAAAACACTGACAAGACTGAAAAAGCAGTTTCTGTTCTTGCACTCCTCTTTAAAAGAAACTGCTGTATTTAAAGCCAAAACAACTGTTGTGTTTGATAGAACAATATGTCTATATGCTGCCATAGCAGATTCATGGTGCATTAAGCCCCCGAACTATTTTTAATTTGTCTGTTTTACCATGAAAACCCCCATTTACAGATGTCGCACAACCACTTTTGTTTCAACCCAGCCATAAAACGAAGGTAATTTATTATTCAAAATGTCGTTTTTAGCTTAGAATCATTAATTGATGTCTCATATGTTGTTAAAAAAAAACTTTAAAAAATTAGTCACATTTTAAACTTTTAAACAAATTGTCACAATGAAAAAAATGGCGTCTGTAAAAAAGTCACGGATATCTACCTCATAACTATCGCTTAATTGTATTTCTTATTTGTTACTTTCGCATTTTCTTCAATATGTTAAATGACAATCGATCCAAACAAAGAAAAATTGAAAAGTTTAACCCTTTAACACCGAACGTGTCGGCAGCGACGCGTTTACGCATATAGTCTTTGAAGCTTCGTCACGCTGTAATTACATCACCCACGTGCTGCTGGTTGGTCTCGTTTGAAAGTGCGGAAGCTGATGTCCACACCAGTTTTTATTTGAAGTCAATCAGTCAAGAAAAACGGGAGATAATGTCATTTGAGTTTTATAGTTTTATTGCACTCATAAATATGCATTAAAACACTGCATGGACCATTTATCCAGCTCCATATTTCCATCATTTCTTGTCCTTTTTCAAAACCGAAAGCAGCACAAGAGACTACTTATCCCAAGTGTCGTTGTGATGTCAGGAAGGACGAACTGAATGTGATCATTTTTAATAAATTTCCGAGGGAGGCGCCAACTATTGAAAGGGAGGCATGCGAAGCAAGCAGCGGCCGGTGTTGTGCCAAAAAATGCACAACACCGGTTTGTTTGAGCGAGCGACTTTGAAACGTGCAGAATGAATCTAAAACTACATTTAGCACAAGCTAATGCATTATTTCATTAACTCAAGGAAGAAGAGTCGTATTTGTCGTTGTTTTCCTCTGATGAATCGGCGTCTCGGCGAGTAGAAGTGACAGTAGAGCGCAAACGGCGAAAGAGTAGGCTGTGTGACGTTGTGTGTGACGCAGCTCCCTCCGTGACCTGTTCAAGAAGCTTTATTGAGTGCGTAAAAAAAAAAAAAACTTTATTGAGTCGCATGCCTGAAAAATTTGAATTCAACTACTTGTAAATATTTTTTAAAATACTTTTTTTTCAATGTTATATATATTTTTTCTTCACCATAATCTTTTCAATTTTTATGTAGATGTGTGTTTGAGAAGCTTGATTGCATGTACGTATATACTTTTGATAAAATGATTGGTTCAACACCTAACTTCACAAAGAGATATCTTCCAAACCCTTTTTGTGTTAAATTATATATATATAAATTTTTTCTCACTATTTTGCACACTATATAACCTGTTTTGACCATAGTATGGGTAAAAGCCAAAAACGCCTATGACCATACCTGCTGTTTGTGTTGAATTGTCAAACATAAAACTATTCAATCTTATTTTTTTTCTATTGAATGTTTATCCTAACAAGTTACATAAATATTATCAAGCTTCAAAACGGTTGGTCGAGCATGTTTGGTTGTCAATGGGACGTCAACATTTCAAATTTTGAAAAAAGATTTTGGGATTTGGGATTGGGAACAAATGCATGCAAATTCGGCCAAAATAGGCTTAGGTGTTAAAGGGTTAAAAGGGTAAATATATGAAAAAGATCTCGACCACTCCTTGATGTCTGTGATTTCTGCATCGCGACCCTTGTTATATTACCACGTTTCACCCATAAAATCCCCCCAAAATCCAGCTCTGGCCATTCACAGCTGTGTGTTGACACTCAGTGATACATGCTACATGGCGTTTTTGGATTGAAACAAGGTAAGTACGCGATATCTCGTTAAAGTCAGGGCGTCTGTAATTCTGCTCTCGCGTGCTCTCACCTCCAGGTAGGGTTTTGCTGTTTAAAAAACATTAAAAAAAAAAAAAAAGCCCTCCTGTTCAAAATTTTTCGTCTCCCAGAAAATTGAGATTTTAAGCTTTCCACTGATGTATCACACATGCATATCAGACAATTTTAAAAGTTGGCCAAACTGGGGGTCTCAGAGTGGAACTTCAAGTCACCTGAGTGTTTTCCACCATATAGAAGTCGTACCGGAGTATAAGTCACATTTTGGGGGAAATTTACTTGATAAAATACAACACATAGAACAGATACGTCATCTTGAAAGGCAATTTAAGATAAAAATGCAATAAAGAACAACATGCTAAATAAGTGTACAGTATGATATTGTTTCATGATGCATGACCAACAAAATGCGAACGTGGCCGGTATGTTAACGTAACATAGCTATTAAGAGTTATTCAGATAACTATAGCATAAAGAACATGCTAACAATTTTACCAAGCCATCAGTGTCACTCCAAAACACCAAAATAACATGTGAAATGATATAATAATGTGTTAATAATTTCACACATAAGTCGCTCCAGAGTATAAGTCGCACCTCCAGCCAAACTATGAAAAAAAACTGCGACTTATAGGCCGGAAAATAAGGGTACAAGTACAAATACAAGTGTAGAAAAAAACATGAGATCAGGCAAAGTAAACTATAAAGTGTATTTTAAAATGTGTTTGCATGTACAGTAGTGTATGCATGTACAGTAGATACTGCAACCTAGCAACAATAGAGGAAAATAGTAATAAATAAAAGTAAACTAAATAATGTTATCTGGCAGAATGATAGTCTTTTTGTGTTGAGCAGTTTGTAAGCATTTTTTTAGATGGATGGATGGATGATATTGACCTTCTTGAAGTTGGCCCCCCATCAGAAGCAAATTATGTATAAAAATGATGTCAATCGTTTCTGCTACATTTGTGCTGCTATCGTTTTTAATAGAGGCGTGCGAAATTTCCGATTCATAGATTATTCGCGATTCGGCCGTGGAAGATTCGAGAACGATTCATAAACATCCAAATTCCGATTATTGAATTATACCAGGTAAAGCGGAAACAAAACACAGTCAGCACGGTCTTCGGGACGCAATGAGGAACTGACCTAGAGTAAATATCTTGTTCAACTCATGCCGCTAGATAAAAAAACAAAAACAAAAAAACAATCATACCTGGCTGCGGCCGACAGCCGCTACAAACAGCGACCGGTTGCAAGTTGCTACAAACATACGGCAACATATGGCTATGGTAGATCTCACATATTGTAGAACTAGATGTGAAATGACAGTAACGACAGTGTTGGAACATACACAAAGAACTAGATGCGAAATGACAGATTTGCCGCCATCTTAAAGCAGTAGACTTCTCTAGAAGGCTCTGTTGTAGCGACCCTAATTACTTTTTATCTAAAATATCCCTAAATCGGCAAAATCTTGACTTTATCTTTAAATGATGAAACAGTTTTAAAACTTGTCGGAAGTAGACGGATGGGAAATTATGGAATAATGGGAACAATTTTAACAACTTTAACGGTTGATTTACAACATAAATTAATTGAACGTAGTTTAAAGCTTTTGATACAGAATGGGGACTTGAGTATTTTTAATACTGTTTTTAACTAGTAACTTGATACTAGTTTGGTTTAGCCTGAGAGGATTTTTGAACAAATTTGGAACTAGTGTACAAAACATTAAAAGTGTGGTGGGGTGCATCAATAATAGATTTATAATCGAATCGGAGCCTCTGAATCGTAATCGTAATCGAATCGTTAGGTGCTCAAAGATTCCCAGCTCTAGTTTTTAAGATATTTCCAATTCTTTCATAGGTCTATCTGAGGTCAACCAGCCCCCGATTTTGATTAAAAATGGTGTTAATCATTTATGCTTCATTTGTGCTTTAATAAGTTTCGCTTGTGCTGTTCTCGTTTTTGAAATATCGAGATATTAATTTTGAGTGATGACGTCACGCAATCCCCTATTTATCGCAAAATGGACCCAAAATGGCGCCATTCATTTATGCTACGTTTTTGTTCGTAAATTTTCGTTTGTGCTGCTACCATTTTATAGACAGAGATACTAATTTCGAGTGATGACGTCCATCGCAGCTCTCCATCGCATTTTCATAAAAATGGCTAAAAATGGTGTTTATCGTTTATACTTTGTTTTTGCTGTAAAAAGTTTCGTTTGTGCTGCTATCGTTTTTGATATATCAAGATATGTTTCGAGTTATGACGTCATGCAGCCCCCTATTTATTGCAAAATGGATGCGAAATGGTGCCATTTGTTTATGCTTTGATTGTGCTGTACAAATGTTCATTTGTGCTGCTACAGTTTCATAGATATCGAGATATTAATTTCGAGTCAGTTGCAGCCCTCTGTCGCGGCTGATGAAGCCTACGGACTCTCTCAATAACAGAGGGCTGTCCGAACAACCCAGCATCAAGAGGAGTTATTCTCAAACGCACGCAGCGATCTAACGCTGGATTTAGATTGAAAAAGTAAGCTATAAGCTATATATGAAAAGTTATACCGCATACAAACAGGAAGGGTTGTCTCAAGAGTGATTTTGTTCGAGGATTCAAGTAATTATTATATTTTTCGTACCATGCATGCATTTTGAAACTTTGTGAAAAAAAATCAATGGGAAAAATTAGCCGCTACAGCTTTGGTGTTATAATCCGCAATATTTGCGTAAAATAAATGCTAACTGCCCGTTTTTTTGCTTTTAACCAAGAATCGAGACTGGTTTATGTCAATAACTATAGAGAATTCAGGGATTTACGCATTTATTCACAAGAATTTGGAACGTAAAAAGCTCTATGTGGTGATAAGTCGGTGCCACAGTGGCTTAAACACTAGCAGCACATTCGACATATTTACGTGAAATAAATGCTTAAATGCTAACTGCCCGTTTTTTTGCTTTTAACCAAGAATCGAGACTGTTTTACGTCCATGTCTATAAAGATTCTGTGATCTAAACATTTATTCACAATTTTCAACATAAAAAGCTCTTTGTGGTGATAAGGTGGCACCACAGTGGCTCTGTTTACATACGGCGGCTGCCACATTGACTAACAGACTATCATCGTACTTTGACATATTTACGAAAAATAAATGCTAACTGCACTTTTTTTTGTGTGTGCTTTTGACCAATAATTGAGACGGTTTTATGTCCATATCTATGAAGAATTCGGGGATTTAAGCATTTATTCACAAGAATTTTCACCGGAAAAGCTCTGTTTACATATGGCGGCTGCTACATTGACTAACAGACTAGCATCGTAGTTTGACACATTTACGTAAAATAAATGCTAACTGCATGTTTTTTTGCTTTTTAACCGAGATTGTTTTACGTCCATATCCATAAAGAATTCAGGGATTTAAGCATTTATTCACAAGAATTTTCACCGGAAAAGCTCTGTTTACATATGGCGGCTGCCACATTGACTAACAGACTAGCATCGTACTTTGACATATTTACGTAAAATAAATGCTGACTGCATGTATGTTTTTTGCTTTTAACCAAGAATTGAGACTGTTTTACGAATTCAGGGATTTAAGCATTTATTCACAATAATTTTCAACGGAAAAAAGCTCTTTGTGATTCCACTTGGTCAGCTTTGACGGCCACGCCAACAATTCAGGCCCAGTATTAATGGGCCCAGTGACCCGTCAATATCATTATGAAGTCTATGGTAAGGTTAAGAAAAAAATAAATAATTTTGTAGAAGTTTTATTAGTGTGAAAGTTTGTGTTGTGAGTGGTTTTTCAGCAGGCTCACAACAGAGGCTGCAAGTTTTTATCATAAATTTTGTAATCAGTACAGAACACTGATTTGTTGACTAGTTTCAAAAAGTTTTGAGGACTAGTACATCATTTCCTTCCTTTTTCTCTTTTTTATGCTTTGCTTCTGGCTCTTCCTGTGCACAATTTCTGCCAAACAACCCGTGGGAAAAGTGTGAAGAAAAGCACTCATCCTCATGTGTGCAAACTACCATATCAACACATCAGAAATAACGTGTAAAATGCATATCTTTCGTGTTGCTGACATGATTTAACACCAGTTTTTTTTTTCTTTCCTTCTTTCATTTCTACCCATGACACCGCTGGTTGTCACTTCCTTTTTAGCGTATCAGACAGCTAGATGAATGTGTTGCCTTGTATGTTTTGCGACAGTATATTACAGTGTCTGCTAGATTTGTTTGCGCTGAGTTTGACAAATAGACGTGTGTCCTCCACCTTTTCCAGTGCATGGAAATACTTTGAGCGCCAGTCATCTGTCTTTGTTTAATATGGCTATATAGTGGAGGCAAAGATGAATGCAGTTAATAGACTGTGACACAGCCATTAAAGACTGCTGCAATAGAAGCCAACCACAACTTAAGCACATAAGGGTAAATGTTTGAAGAGTAGTCTGTGTTAAGGCTTCCATCTCTCCTTCTTTCATTCCTATCATGCTTCACTTTCATCTTTTTTGTCCTCCTAATGCCTTTATGGCTCCGCCCCAACCCTTTTCTACCAGACCCTTCCAATTTCCTCCCCAACATGTCCTTGATACTCTCTGGGTAATGCATATATATATGTACTAATTCAAATTACGGTGTAAGAAGTATTTGTACTCCACTACGTTATGACACTGTGGATAATGGTCTAACAGTCGATTTTGTTTTAAGATCTCAGTGGTCTGCTTGTTCATAAAAAGGCCCACCCACCTAATACCCCATTGCAGTCAAACTCCTCATCCATTCCATCCCTGTATGATATTACCCTATTGATTGGCCAAATCGTCGTTTATGGGCCAGTTCTTGAGTTTCACACACTAATGGAGGTTGTGTTATGTAAAATCTCGGACAGAAAATCATTGGAAAATGGAGAATGGTCATATTTTGTGTGGCATGATAATATATCCACTTATGACCAATGGGAAGAATCATGGCATACGTTGCAGGACTGCTTTATACTGTGCATAATATACTGTATTTAGTGATGCCTTTATGTAGTGGCGGAACAAATGTGAAAAGGACCCTGGTGCAATAAGCATAAACGGAACTGTCAATATTTCACAAAACGAGCAGCAAAAGCAATTAAATCAAGGTCTTCAGCAGGATTTAAACCCACGTTTCCCGTGCGACAGACGAGCGCAAAGACCACAGGACTATACTTCCACGTGGTATTAGTCATGATTTTCCTTATAAAGCAATCGCAACCCACAAGCGTTGTCTATCACTGTGGGGTGAAACCTGAAAGGAACCCGCAGCTGAAAAGAAAGGGCGACTGGCTTGAACACAGAATTGGAAAACGCGGCTCACTTCAAACGGCAAGCAGATAATAATATAGGGATTGCTTAAAAGGGTTTATTGAACACACAAAAAAACACGGGATTGCGAAAAAGGAGACACAGAAAGGATCCGTGACAGTAGGTCGGGATCAAAAAAAAAAAAATAAAAAAAAGAGGGAAAACCGCAGTGAGAGTAGGGATGGAAATTGAGAACCGGTTCCTATAGAGAATTGGTTCCGTGTTTCAATTCCATGGAATCATTTGGCAGTTTATTTCTCTGTTTATTAAAATCTCTCGATAAATGGCCCCATTCATTCTTTCCTTTACACAGATCAGCCATCGTGGTCCCTTTGCAGAAACACAGCCCCAAAGCATGATGTTTCCACCCCCTTGCTTCACAGTGGGTATGGTGTTCTTTGGATGCAATTCAGTATTCTTCCTCCTCCAAACACGAGAACCTGTGTTTCTACCAAAAAGTTCTATTTTGGTTTCATCTGACCATAACACATTCTCCCAGTCCTCTTCTAGATCATCCAAATGCTCTCTAGCGAACCGCAGACGGGCCTGGACGTGTACTTTCTTCAGCAGGGGGACACGTCTGGCAGTGCAGGATTTGAGTCCCTGGTGGCGCATTGTGTTACTGATAGTAGCCTTTGTTACTGTGGTCCCAGCTCTCTGTAGGTCATTCACTAGGTCCCCCCCGTGTGGTTCTGGGATTTTTGCTCATCGTTCTTGTTATCATTTTGACGCCACGGGGTGAGATCTTGCATGGATCCCGAGATCGAGGGAGATGATCAATGGTCTTGTATGTCTTCCATTTTCTAATCATTGCTCCCACAGTTGATTTCTTTACACCAAGAGTTTGACCTATTGCAGATTCAGTCTTCCCAGCCTGGTGCAGGTCTACAATTTTGTCTCTGGTGTACTTCGACAGCTCTTTGGTCTTGGCCATAGTGGAGTTTGGAGTGTGACTGACTGAGTTTGTGGACAGGTGTCTTTTATACCGATAACGAGTTAAAACAGGTGCCATTAAAACAGGTAAAGAGTGGAGCCTTGTAAGACCTCGTTAGAAGAAATTAGACCTCTTTGACAGCCAAAAATCTTGCTTGTTTGTAGGTGACCAAATACTTACTTTCCACTTGAATTTGGAAATAAATTCTTCAAAAATCAAACAATGTGATTTTCTGTTTTTTCCCACATTCTGTCTCTCATGGTTGAGGTTTACCCATGTTGACAATTATAGGCCTCTCTAATCTTTTCAAGTAGGAGAACTTGCACAATTGGTGGTTGACTAAATACTTATTTGCCACACTGTATGTGTTTCTAATAACATTCTATCGAAAGAGAACAATTGTGGCTTTTTAGAGCCTACAAGCCTTTAGGTCCGAGGTTCCCTTTAAGGCCCTTTCAGACTTACATCCCTCCTCAATTCCCATGTAAGGTGACGCAAGATTTACCCGTGTCATGGCTTTCAGACATGGGGAGATGTACCAGGAATTACCCGGGTCAGATCAGGGGTGAGTACGTGCCCCAGGTGGAGGAGTTCAAGTATCTCAGGATGTTGAGTGAGGGTAAGTCAGAGCCTGAAATCGACATGCGGATTGGGGCGGCGTCCGCAGTTAGGGGTGTGACAAAATATCGAAATGGTGATGTATCGTGATACCTTCCATCCCAAAAGATTATCGATACGCTCATGCAAAGAATTGAGATATCGTCATAAAGAGGTGTTAATGTTTAAGAAAAATAAAATAAGGAACCAACAAGTTGCTTCCAAAATTTTCCGTCATAATAGTGTCTCAGTTAACTCTATGGCTGCCATTGACAGCGCTCGATGCCCAATCAATTAAGACTGGGAAGGGTGAATGAATGTCAATTCAAAACCAAATCATTCACAGTTACTCTTACCGATTTTCGGTTCATATACAGGTCACTTTCTGTGCATTTTAGGGCATTTACAGGCCACTTCCGGTTGAGTATGAGTCACTGCCTGTTCATTTGTGAGATTCCCGGGTCACTTCCTGTTCTGTAACTCAAAATCAACTAGAAGTGATCCATAGAATGCCCCAAAATCAACAGAAGGTGACTGAAAATCAATGGGTAATGACCTGAAATGGCCCAAAATTACCTCATTGCCTGGCACTGGCTGCCACTATGGCCATAGAATTAGGAGGGAGCCCGTTTGAAGTGGAAGGGGTCCAATCGCTGCCACCCTCCCAGTTCAAATGGATTGGATGTCTACTAGTGATAAATTTACAGCAGAAGAATCAAGATAGCTTCTTTTTCTGTTTACTAGTTGTTTTGGAGAATATCATAGAATGTTTTCCTGACCAATGTATCGACAATGGTTGAAGTGCCATATTGTGAGAGCATTGTTATCGTGAGCTTTGTATCGCAAATCGTATCGTATTGTTACGTACCGAAAGGTGTTCCAACCCCTATCCGCAGTGTTACGAGCGCTTAACCGGTCTGTCGTGGTGAAGAGAGGGCTGAGCCAGAAGGCGAAACTCTCGATTCACCGGTCAATCTACAGTGGTATGAAAAAGTATCTGAACCTTTTGGAATTTCTCACATACCTGCATTAAATCACGCAGATGTAAAAACAGTGTCTGCTTCAACTAAAACCACTCAAATATTTATAGGTTTTCATTCATATTTTCATGAGGATAGTATGCAAACATTGACAGAAGGGGGAAAAATAAGTAAGTGAACCATCACATTTAATATTTTGGGGCCTTCCTTTGGCAGCAATAACTTCAACCAGATGTTCCCTGTAGCTGCACATCAGTCTGGCTCATCGATCAGAACGAATCTTGGCCCATTCTTCTCTACAAAACTGCTGTAGTTCAGTTAGAGTCCTGTCATGTCTGGCATGAATTGCTGTCTTTAGGTCATGCCACAGCATCTCAATAGGGTTCATGTCTGGACTTTGACTTTGCCACTCCAGAACATGTATTTTGTTCTTCTGAAACCATTCTGAAGTTGATTTACTTCTTTGTTTTTGTTAGGGTTGCGTGAGCAAGAGGAGATCCCAGAGCAGACACACAGGGGTGAAATGAGTAATCTTTTATTGGTGATCACAAGACTGTGGCGAGGGCTGATGACTTGTCTCGGGGTAGTTGAGCTGGCATGAGGCGAGCTAGCTCGGAGGGAGGC
Organism: Corythoichthys intestinalis; assembly: GCF_030265065.1. Lineage (NCBI taxonomy): Eukaryota > Metazoa > Chordata > Actinopteri > Syngnathiformes > Syngnathidae > Corythoichthys > Corythoichthys intestinalis. The sequence continues at coordinate 10,978,738 of NC_080415.1, read as the reverse complement.
AGGCGTGGAATCCGACAAGGGGCGCGCAGAGAACAGGTCCTGGGGCGAGAGAAAAAAACAAGTCGTGAGCCGGTGATCAGAGGATCAAAGTAATGCGAGAAACAACTGACGGTGGAACCAGACGAGTTGATCGGGCGACGAGGTGGAGCGTCTGCTGGGCTTTTAAAGCTGGCTGATGTCCATTGCCCTCAGCTGTGGCCGCTCCACTCGTCTGACCTGTAATCAACTAAAAACATGCACACCTGCCGGAGGTGGCCAGGTCTCAGGAGGGAGGGGCAGAGGCCCTAACAGTTTTAGATCATTGTCTTGTTGCAGCATCCATCCTCTTTTTAGCTTCAACTGTCTGACAGACGGCTTCAGGTTTTCCTGCAAAACATCTTAACAAACTTTTGAATTCATTCTCCCATTAAGGATTGCAAGTTGTCCAGGCCCTGAGGAAACAAAACAGCCCCAAACCATGATGCTCCCTCCTAGGGATGGGAATCGAAATCCGATTCCAATTTGGAACCGGTTCCGAATGTTTCGGGGCCTCGACATCACAATGAAAAAGCCTTAACGATCCCTTTAACGATTCCTAAAGACGCGTATTGTGTCGTGACGTGTCATGTTGTCCAGACGCATCAAACTAGCATGGCGCCAAGAACCACTCGCTCCAAAGTTTGACTACACTTCACCAGGAAAGAGTGTGAAAATGAAAGGTTACGACAGGTAAGCACGAGCATTGCAGCCATAAACATAACAATGACAGCACGTAGGTTCAAACGCTCGAAAGTGTGTCTTCACATCACGAGGAACAATTACAACAAAGCGACTTGCAGTCATTGCAAGGTGGAGATAACTGCATTGGGAGGGAATACGACTGCGCTGTCCTCACAGAGAGGCTAAGGCTCAGTCCTGGCTATACAGCTAGCTAAACTCCCAAATGACGATGCAGAAGACGTTGGTATAATTTGCTGACTTTATTCAACCATCACTTGAAGAGTGAAACTAAGAATAGAAATGAAACAAATCAATTTCGTCCCCAATAACAAACAGGTTTGCATCAGCGTAAATCAGCGATGATTAGCTGCTAATAACAGTAATAACAAATGGTTAGCATTCGTTCGCTAGCATTAGCACATCATTCAAACCACTACACAACTGGATTTAAGTGTCCGATCCCGAGTGGAAACACAACAAAAACAACACAAAACACAGATGATACATACAGGCGTTGCCTCTGTGGATATTAACATTAACAAAGAACGTAGGCCCGTAGAAGTGTTTCCCTCTCTCACTAACTCGCTCACTTGCTTGGATGCAGCATTTCTTCTTCGGGTGTAAGCGCGCTCTTCTTCACGTGAGCGCGTTCTTCTTCGCGCGAGGAAGCGCAAGGGCGCCCCCACTTGACCGTGTAAGCGCCACAAAAACTAAAAGGCATGCATTTCAATGTAATGGTAAATAATACACGTTAACCCACCAGTCCCCAAACTGCGGCCCGCGGCCCAAATACGGCCCGCCTCCACATTTGGTCCGGCCATTTAAAAATTTTTTTTTTCTCAATCGTGTTATTTCCTGGCCTTTTCCTTGAAGAATTCAGAGAGGGTTATTTGGTTATTATCTATTTAGTTAATAGTGTTTTTATTATTAATTATTATTATTATTATTATTATTTTAATTTTATTTACTTTCATTCCGTGAAGAATCCAGAAAGGGTTATTTGAATTTGGCTTTCTGAAAAACAATTTTTTTACATTTATGCACTTCTGCAATCGTCACACTTTTTCTGTTACAAACTGACACCTGGCCCCTCATCAGAGAAGGGAAAAGTTATGTGGCCCTCACAGAAAAAAGTTTGGGGACCCTTGCTTTAACACATATTGCCAAAGGCAGAACAACAACCTATCTGCCAATATATACCAATATTATTTATTTCTATTAGATAAATGTTTCGGTAAAATGTTACACATTCTTGTGTATTTGCCACTTATTGCCACAGTTAGCATTGAGGCTTTGGGCCTCTTTTGATCTCGTTGTGAGTTTGTAAGGTTGTGACTTCTGATTAAACAAACTCGATGCCAATCAAAACGTTTATTCTTCTTTTTCCTCAAATTAGAATCGATAAAGAATCGAATCGTTAAGCAATAACGATAATGGAATCGGACTCGTAAAAATCCTATCAATTCCATCCCTACTCCCTCCACCATGTTTCACAGTGAGGATGAGGTGTTGATTATGGTGACCTGTTCCATTTTTCCTTCACACATGATGTTGTGTGTTACTCCCAAATAATTCAACTTTGGTTTCATCAGTCCACAAAATATTTTTCAAAAACGTCTGTGGAGTGTCCAAGTGCCTTTTTGCGAACATTAAACGAGCAACAATGGTTTTTTTTCTAGACTGCAGTGGCTTCCTCCGTGGAGTCTTCCCATGAACACTATTCTTGGCCATAGTTTTACATATAGTTGATGTGTGCACAAACTGTGCCAGTGATTTCTGTAAGTCTTTAGCAGACACTCTAGGGTTCTTTTTTTTTTTTTTTTACCTCTCTGAGTATTCTGCGCTGAACTCTTGGCGTCATCTTTGGTGGACGGCCACTCCATGGGAGAGAAGCAACAGTGCCAAACTTTCTCTATTTGTAGACAACTTCTCTGACTGTCGATTGATGAACATTTAGACTTTTAGAGATGGTTTTGTATCCTTTCCCAGCTTTATACAAATCAACAATCCTTGATCGCAGGTCTTCAGACAGCTCTTTTAACTGAGCCATGATGCACATCAGACAATGCTTCTCATCAAGACATTTCTTACCAGGTGTGTGTTTTATAGTGGGAAGGGCAGCTTTAAACCACCCATCAGTGATTGGCACACAACTGATTTAAAATGTTTGGTAAAAATTGGTTTACTCTTTAAATCTCCCTAGGCAGAGGGTTCACTTACTTATTTTTCCTCTTCTGTCATTGTTTGCATGCTATCTTCATAGCCACGTCACTTCGGGCTCAGTGGTAGTGTAGTCGTTCCCCAACCCAGAGGTTGTGGGTTCGATTCTCCCCCCCGATGAACTCATTTAAGTATCCTTGAGCACGATACTGAACCCCACGTTGGTCCTGGCGCTGTGTCACCAGTAGGTGGATGAGAAGACAGTGTAAAGCGCTTTGAGGGCCTTAAAAGGTAGAAGGGCGCTATTTCCAGTGGGGAGAACAAATATTTGATACACTGCCAACGGGAAAACCCATTGTATCAAATACACCATAAGTGTAACACCATTTAAAATATGAAAACCTATAAATGTTTGGGTGGTTTTAGTTAAAGCAGATACTGTATTTTTATCTGTGTGATTTTGACAAAAGGTCAGCTCATATTTGATCACATTATTATTAGGGCTGTCAAACGATTAAAAATTTTAATCGAGTTAATTACAGCTCAAAAATTAATTAATCGTAATTACCGTAATTTCCCGAATATAACGCGCACTTTTTTTCCCCAAAATCAACTTGTAAACTCATGGTGCGCATTATAAACGGGTACATGGATGGAGACAGAAATATATATGTATTACATATATATATATATAAACCGATTTTTTTTCATTGACACGGCCACGTTGTGTTGAAGAAACGTATGCGGCGACCCGTTGCCGACCATTACGGTACGTGACGTCGCCATTTTGTTTCGGTAATACTTCACTCTAATCGGCCGAATGATTTCGTCTGTGTTAAATTCTGCTTTTTTCACTCTTCATAAAGCACAGAATTTAGTTTCTTGAACTCATTTGAGTTGACGTTTATTGCAGCTCCGCAATTCGGGCCATAACAAATGTAAGGCCACACACTTCCTGTGTCCGTGAACTATATCGGTCCCTCGGGAAACTCAAACCCAAATAACAATAGTGCTTTTTGTTACTGTCGTGTTGTCTCGGATTTCCGACTTACGTTCTCACTTTCATTTTACCGTATCAATCCATGGAAGTACGATTTGTTCATCATGAGGAAACGAGCATTTATACAGCAGCCTTTAAAAGAAAAGTCACATCTGTTTTCTTTTCTCCTAGATTCTGGTAAGTTGGAGAAGTTGTCAAATCATATTATTACCGTAAATACTGTCAGTTTACGGTAATGTTTTGAACTACCAATGTGCTATGCTTGTGCTGTGTTTCACCAGTCAGTAAAATGACATCTCTGTATCTGTACACGAGCTCTGTTTTCTTGTATTCTTCTATTTATTGGTGCTAAAATTAGGGTGCGCGTTATAAACGGGTACAATAATTTTCCCTAGATTTTACAAGTAAATTTGGGGTGCGCATTATACACGGGTGCGCCTTATATTCGGGAAATTACGGTAATCGCAATTAATCGCAATTCAAACCATCTATAAAATATGCCATATTTTTCTGTAAATTATATATATTCTGTAAAATAAATTGTTGGAATGGAAAGATAAGACACAAGATGGATATATACAGTGGGGAGAACAAGTATTTGATACACTGCCAATGGATTTTCCCATTGGCAGTGTATCAAATACTTGTTCTCCCCACTGTACATTCAACATACGGTACATAAGGACTGTAGTGGGCATTTCACTCTACTGTCATTTAAATCTGTCTATGCTGTCCTCACTCCGAAGCGTCTACTTTTTCCAAAGCTAGACAGCTAGTGAACGACGCCTTAATAATCAGACTTCTTCTTTTTTCATCTGATTTATTAATAAAATAGCCTCAAACCCTTGTCCTCATTAGACCGTCATAAAACTACAAAAAAAAAAGTACACAAGCATTGCATTAGCAACAACGTTAGCTTAGCACGCTATACAGGTTCACTAAACATAAACAAAAAGCGTCTCATACAAAAAATAGAACATTTTGCTAACTAACATAATATGTACATTCTTTACAACAACCATACTTACGGACAAATCTTGTCCAAGGATCATATAAGCACAACATTACAACGTAGGCGTCAGCCCGAGACGTCGTGCAGCCATATTGAACTGGCAAGAAAAAAAAAAACCATGTCGCAAAGCGACCACAAGAGTTCGCTGTTGTGCTGCAGCACAAAAAGCCTTGCTGTAAAACTTACCAAAAGGCAGAATACTGTCCGAGCGGGACATGTGCGTTAATTGCGTCAAATATTTTAACGTGATTAATTTAAAAAATTAATTACCGCGCGTTAACGCGATTATTTTGACAGCCCTAATTATTATTAATTTTTTTTTTTTTTAGAACACTTTTTAAATTTTCATAATGTCCATCCTATCTTACTGTTTTTCTTATTACTATAGTTACCGACGCTCTTCAACATCATTTCAAGGTTATCTGAATATCCTGTGACTGGAGTGGCATTTTCAACATGATACCACTTTTCCCACCTTTCTACATAAAACCAATCGATTCTGACTAAACATTCACAATTGCCTGACTTTTGGGCCGATCCCTCCGGCGTGTGCTTCTCTCTGGTGCTGCAAAATCAATTAGAAAGCTCATCTTCTCCAGATATCGATGTTTCTCTGTGTAACGAGATATGTTTCCAACCACTGACCATCGCTTCAGCGTAGACTGTCAGCTCATCCACATGAATACTGAAAAAAATGAAATACTGCTGATGGCATGTGGGCTGTGTTGGCTTTGTGTTTGATACAAAAATAACATGCATCACATTACCTTATGGGAAGAAATATGATGTTTTCAGTGCCGCTGAGATCTGAGCTTTTTAAGGAGTCGAAATGCAGCTAATCTAAGTGCAGCTGTGACTAAACGGTTGACAATGACACTGTAACTGAAGGGCTTCAGGCTCTAATCCAGTGTACTTAATTATTTTGACTAATAAAATAGATTCTATTTTGTAGCATCCCTGAAGAGTAGTTGTTAAAAGTTGCTCATTCACAATTCTAATAAAACCAAATTAGTTGTATATTGCATTCTTTTCATAAATTACTATTTCTCAAGAGACCCAAAACACAAATTGTTGGTGCCGTGAAACTCAAACATTAACAGCGACACACTAACAAATATCTTACATCCCTGGCATATTTGCAGCTTGTCCCAAGGCATCTAGCGCTTTTCTTCCCACAGACAGAGGTGGGTAGAGTTGCCCAACATTTTACTCTACTAAGAGTAGCGTTACTTCTCAATAATAATATTCAATCAATGTAAAAGTAGTCATCGAAAAATTTACTCAAGTACAAGTAAAAAAATATTAGTTGAAAAGAATACTCAAGTAATGAGTAACATTATGAGTAAGCGCTTCCAATGTCCTATTATTTTCTAAATAATGGTATATTTTTTCCCAGCACAACTTATTCTATATGAACTGTTATTATTATACTGTACTGTAGCCCGGTGGTCTTCAACCTTTTCTTACACACAGACCAGTGTGATATGGGCCTTTTTTTCACGGACCAGCAATGTGTGGCAGAAAATCACAGTAAATGTAAAATCACACAATGGGGCTAAAAACAAACATTAAGCGAGGGAAAATGTAACTCACCATACGCTGACTCAAGCATTTTCAACAGTGGCCTCTCCTAAAACATGACAGTAGTTATCCTTGGTCGCAGGCATAGTGACCTCATCCCCAATCGTGAAAGATTTCTTAGATTTAGCAACATGGTTCGCCTCGAGGTATAAGGCTCTCGGTGCATTTGCTTTTGTTACCTTGTTAGATAGCTTTTAGCCACATGTTATGCAGAATGGACTATGTTGTAGGTGCCTCTTCTGGATCAGCATGTGGCCTTTTCCTCGTAAAAATGCTGTCCAAAGACGTGACCGACCGCAGCACACAGCCAACAGCAGCTAACGGTACTGTTTACATTGACTCATGCTGGGCTGCTATAGGTGTGCAAACACCCCAGTAATGGCGGCCAACCCCAGAGGGCGACTTACGCCAATCTCTACTCAAATTAGTCAAGAGGCACAGGCCACATTATGGTCATTAACAAATTATTATTTCTCAGCCCTATAGCAAATACGCCATGGACTAATACTGTTCTCCGGCCCGATGGTTGGGGATCCCTGCCGAGTTGCTGAGCCTATTACATGACTGTATCATGCCAAAAAGATGACACAAAAATCATCAAATTTAGACCAGAACACTATGACCCATTACCGGTCCAAAGAGTATGAGCGCCCTCTAGTGGGGAAAAAACATTGTTACTTCAGACTGGTATAGTGGCGTCATATATTTATTGTTGCGACATCTCATTGGTGAAACAGGAAGCGCTACTGTCAGCATCTTTGGCAAAAATTGAAGTCAATATAGCCCCTTTCACACATACTTAAACACTGTTAAAGTCCCTGGATTTAGAAGGATAGCCCTTGTGTGTGAAAGCAATTTCCATTTAACGGATCACGTCTTCTTAGTATTATGTCCGGGACTTTTACGTGACGAGGCATGTGTGAAAGCACGCATTTGATTCCCAGGTCACAGCACGAAGGCTGATTACGTAAATATCATGGCGGGCCGATTGTCATATCCTCTTTCGTCGCAGTAAAACGAAGATCTGTAAACAAACATGACAATTATCAACATGGCAAACTGGAAAAGACAAAATTAAACTGAAAACATAACGAAATTAAATTGCTACTGGATCGTAGAGCCAAAGAAGAGAGTCCATCATCCATCTTTGGAAATGTGTGGTTTATTTTGTTGCCGATGTTAAAGTCCGCAGCTGTGGAATCAACGGTGCAAAGCAAACAACAAAGGGATGCGTTCAAAGGTTCATTAATACAAACAAAAATACATGCGATCGCGGAAAAGTAGGAAGAACACAATGGTTTCGTGACAGTAGGTCAATGGGGATAAGTAATACTTACCTAAGCGGTAGGTAGAGAGCCGATAAGACAACAAATTAAATAAATTCAAATCCCAGCACAACGTAGAGGATTTCAAAACAGGGCGGCAGACGAACAAGTAAGCAAATGCACAAAGTGCGAGAGTACAAGGTGTCGAATGGCGCCCAGCAAGTTAATATCTCGGCATCCTTCTCTTACCCGGGCTTAAATACAGTCTTGAAGAGCTTGAATTGGCTGCAGGTATGGCATCGGAAACAATCCCACAACTCTCTCTGTAACAAAACACGATCTGACCAACAGAATGTGACAGCCGATGGCGACCAAAAATGACGTAATGTCTGGGTTATCAAATCGCGCCGGACATCCTCCACGCACAGAGAGTGCTGAGACGCCAACCTGGGATAAAACAAGCTACTTTCGCACATTCGACCCAGTTTATTCCCGGGACATTTCCCCATGTGTGAAAGCCATTACACAGCTGAATCCCGCGTCAATTTACAGGGAAATTTACCAGGATATAAGTCTGAAAGGGGCTTATGTAGAATAAAAGCTAGGATGTTTGGCATGAATCGCTGTCGTTTGGCCATGCCACAGCATTACAAAAGGTTCTAGTCTGGACTTTGACTTGGCCACTCCAGAACGTGTATTTTGTTCTTCTTAATCCATTCTGAAGTTGATTTACTTCTGTGTTTTGAATCATTGTCTTGTTGCAGCACATTGTATGCTGTCTGACAGACGGCCTCAGGTTATCCTGCAAAACATCCTGATAAACTCTTGAATTCATTCTTCTGTAAATGATTGCAAGTCGTTGAGGCCCTGAGGTAGCAAACTGCCCCAAATCATGATGCTCCATCGCCATGCTTCACGACGGGGATGAGGTGTTGATGTTGATGAGCTGTTCAATTTTTTCCTCCACACATGATGTTGTCTTATTCCCAAACAATTCAACTTTGGTTTCATCAGTCCATAAAATATTTTGCCAAAACTGGAAGCAGTGGCTTCCTCCGTGGCGTATTCCCATGAACACCATTCTTGGCCATAGTTTTACATATAGTGGATATACAGTGCTGCTCGAAAGTTTGTGAACCCCACAGCGATGGTCAGATTTTTTGTAAAAAAAACTAAAATAACCTTATTAAATGTTAAGTTATACCCAAATCCACAATACTGACATTCCAAATAATGGACTGAAACAAAAGAAATAGTTATATTGTCATTCTTTATTTAACAAAAGTGGTTGATTTAAGAAAAACTCAGATATCATGTGTGCAAAAGTATGTGAACCCCTTCAGTTAATAGGATATTGCGCCTCCTTTTGCAGAGATTACCTCAACCAAACGGTTTCTGTAGTGACTAATCAGCCTCTCACATCTACTTTGGGGGATTTTTGCCCATTCTTCCTTGCAGAACGCAGTCAGTTGAGAGAGGTTTGATGGGCGTCTGGCATGAACTGCTCGCTTCAGGTCCCGCCACAGCATTTCAATGGGATTTAGGTCAGGACTTTGACTGGGCCAGTCCAGAACACGAATCTTCTTCTTTTTCAGCCATTCCTTGGTTGTATTGCTGGAATGCTTTGGATCATTATCATGTTGCATGATCCACCTTCTGCCAAGCTTTAACTTCAAAACAGATGGTGTCAGGTTATGTTCTAGGATTTGACAATATTCCTCAGAATTCATGATTCCCTGGACTATGTGGAGTTGTCCAGGTCCTGAGGATGAAAAGCAAGCCCAGATCTTGACATTCCCACTTCCATGCTTCACTGTTGGGAGAAGGTTCTTTTGGTGGTATGCAGTGTTGACTTTTCGCCAGACATGGCGGTTTTGGTTGTGACCAAACAGTTCAATTTTGCACCTACATCAGTTGATGAAAACTCTTTTTAATTTAGTCTCGACAACACAACTGTTAAAAAAACAAAAAAATCCTACTGAATTGATTGATTAGGAAATCAGGTTGAAATAATAGAAAATTCCAAAATGTTGAGGGGGTTCACAAACTTTTGAGCAGCACTGTATGCAAAGAGATATTGGACTGTACCAGTGATTTCTGTAAGTCTTTAGCAGACACTCTAATGTTCTTTTTTTATCTGAGTATTCTGCGCTGAACTCTTGGCGTCATCTTTGGTGGACGACCACTCCTTGGCAGAGATGCAACAGTGCCAAACTCTCTTCATTTATAGACAACTTCTGTGACTGTCAATTGATGAACATCCAGACCTTTAGAGATAGTTTTGTATACTTTCCCAGCTTTATACAAATCAACAATCGTTGATCGCAGGTCTTCAGACAGCTTTTTTGACCGAGCATGATGCATATCAGACAATGCTTCTCATCAAGATGTGTCTGACCAGGTGTGTGTTTTATAGTGGGCAGGGCAGCTTTAACCAACTCATCAGTGATTGGGCACACACCTGACTTAAAATGTTTGGTAAAAAATGCTTTCAATTGCTCTTTAGGTCTCCTTAGGCAGAGGGTTCACTTACTTATTTTTCCCCCTTCTGTCATTGTTTGTATGCTATCCTCATTAAAATAGGAAAACCTATAAATGTTTTTGTGGTTTTAGTTAAAGCAAACATTGTGTTTTCATCTTTGTGATTTTGACAAAGATCAGATCACATTTGAAGGTGATTTTATGCAGAAATGTGAGAAATTCCAAAAGGTTCAGATACCTTTTCATAGCCCTGTACTTTATTTTTCTGAAAGCAATGGTTTACTCTCGGGGCTCTTGACTTCCTGCCACGTTCCCCAAATACACATTAAGTTAATTGAAAACCGTGCATTGCCCATGCAGTAGGTGTGAATTTAAGTCTGAATAATATATATAAATATACATTTTTTTGTGCCCTGCGATTGGCTGGTGATCAGCCCAGGGTATACCCTGCTTACAAAGAGCTATGGAGAATGAATGGATGATGATGAGCATGCAAAGCAGTGGCCATACTGTCATGTAATAACTAAATCATGCTTCACTTTAGTCGGTGTCACGATTCGTTGCTCGCACCAGCACCATCTGCCATTGTGTTGATTCAAAAGGACTCCTGCTCAGAATTTAGTCAATTGGTAAGCGGCAGTATGTCATCTATGAGACACAAGGCCTATTCATTTTTCATTCAGGTTACACATGAAAAAAAAAATTGCTTGTGCACAAAAATAAAACAAGCTCCATTGATATCACATCATTAGAGGATGTATTGGGCATCCTTTCTACAATACGGTGTTGTATTTGTTTAAATATAGAACTCCTGAGTAGGCAGTATGAAAATGTTACTGCGGCAGAAGGAAACTGCAAACTCCACAGTAGCGCTGAATATAGGCGCAACCTTTCTCCTATGCAAAATATAAATCAGATCAGATCATTAAAAACAAGTATTCCCTCAAAGTTGTTAGCTTTTCAGGAAGAATACAAAGGAGCGCTCGGTTCACCTTGCTGTGTGCTCCGTGAAGGAGACGGAAATGTGCTTCTCATCTCCCAATGACAGAGTCCCGCTGTGATCAAGGCACGACTGTGCTCTCTTTGCAATTCTGTGCTCTTAACCATGTCACCACATGCTGGATACATGTATTTTAATTGCTTTCCGTGTATGCTTCTGTCTGTGTGTTGTCTCTTTGCGTGTTTAAAATGTATACTGTAGTCCCCAGAAGCTCAGGGTCTTACTGTTTTTACAAGTGTCACACAGCTCCTTTCATCATTTCGCCGCTATAATGAAGCCCTCACTTTATGTCTTTGTTTGCCTTCTCTCAGTTGTTATGTTTCTATAGTGAAACTCTCAGATTTTTTATATTTTAGTGTTTTTAAGAGTGCCTTCAGTGTCGTACATTGTGGTGCTGTAACTAGACATATGACGATTACCGGTTTAAAGGTATACCGTGATGAGTTTTGGAGACCTTTATATTGAAAACAAGTTTGCGTCCTTCCAACAATTGTCCCAAAAATACCGTATTAGCCCGAATATAAGACGGCCCTGATTATAAGACGACCCCTCTTTTTCAAGACTCAAGTTTGAAAAAAGACTTATTGAACACTAAATTAATTTTTATACAGAAAATAATTACAGTACATCCGACACAAATGATTATAACAATATATTTGAGAGAAAAAGCATGTTATTTTGCCTCATTCAAATCTTAATATCTGAACGTTTAAATATGTAAACTAAAGTGCAATCACATTCGTAAATGAATGGCATCTGGTTTTTGAAATGTAAATAAACCAATCTATTGTGATAAAACAACAAAATTGCAATAACTGCATTAACCATCAAAGTGAAGTCTAACTGTAACTGTAGTCTTGAAACAAATCTGAATAAGGAAAAACATTGCAATAAAATAATGCAAACTGGTTAAACTTGAGAGTAGCTGAGATCTGTCATGACAGAACATCGCTTCAGTAGCCACGTTTACATGCTGACTTTTATTCTTACCGATTCAAATCATTCCGAATGGAAATTTCAGATCAGCTGTTTACATGTCACTTTATCTATTCCGATCCAGCGTTTACATGTATCTGCCTTTATTCCGAAAGGACGTTTGACAACTGCCGTCTGACATGCGCAGATTAATCAAAACAAAGCGTCACGTTGCAAAACATGGTGATCGATCGTCAGATCAGCTGCTGTTTTAACTTTTCGAGTGGAAACAAAACTTCAGAATGATACGCGGTTCATTTAAAAAGTTGTGTGGGTGCGCTGTGCGTGTGCTTGGAAGCCATGTTGCAAGTGACGTTACTTACGTCACCAAGTGACGTCACCACGTCAGTACGGAGCATGTGCAGAAAGAACGCAACCAGACACCATTCCGCTTCCCTGTTTACATTATATAATTTTACTTCTAATCGGTTTGGGAAAAGGAATATTCCACTCCTGTGAATCGGAATGAAATTCCATTCGGTTTGGGCCTGTTCATTCCGAATGAGGTGTTTATATGGAACACATTTATTCGGTTTGAACAAATATTCCGATTGTAATTGGAATATTTGGCTCCATGTAAACGTGGCAAATATCTGGCGCCATCTAGCGTCGTGAATGGGTATAATGTCTAGACCGCGAATATAAGACGACCCCCTCTTTTTCAAGACTCAAGTTTGAAAAAAGACTTATTGAATACCAAATGAATTTTTATACAGAAAATAATTACAGTCCATCCGACACAAATGATTATAACAATATATTTGAGAGAAAAAGCATGTTATTTTGCCTCATTCAAATCTTAATATCTGAACATTTAAATATGTAAACTTAAGTGCAATCACATTCGTAAATGAATGGCGTCTGGTTTTTGAAATGTAAATAAACCAATCTATTGTGATAAAACAACAAAATTGCAATAACTGCATTAACCATCAAAGTGAAGTCTAACTGTAACTGTAGTCTTGAAACAAATCTGAATAAGGAAAACCATTGCAATAAAATAATGCAAACTGGTTAAACTTGAGAGTAGCTGATATCTGTCATGACAGAAAATCGCTTCAATGATATCTGGCGCCATCTAGCGTCGTGAATGGGTGTAACGTCTAGACCGTGAATATAAGACGACCCCCACTTTTTCAGTTTTATTTAAATGCAAAAAACACCGTCTTATATTCGGGCCAATACGGTATCATCTTCCGGTCTCAAATTTAATTTAATTTTTATTTTTTAAAAAATATTTGCAGACACGACATTTCATCTCAAGTTCCATCCCAGGGTTCCCAGATAAACCCCATAATAATGCAATTGTTTGATGTCTTTTAACCCAACCAAGAGAAAGGGAATTTCGATGATGCTGATATTATTCTCCCATTTAAATTCCTCTTTTACGTCCAAAATTAAAGAAGTGTGGGAGGAGGATCTCGACATTGTTATTAGCATAAATGACTGGGCAAAGGTTCTGGGGAGAATCTATTCATCTTCATTCTGCGCAAAGCACTGCTTAATCCAGTTCAAGATCATACACACGTCCCACCTTTCTAAATCTCGGTTGGCAAAAAATTAATTCTCAAATTGATCCATCATGTGACCAATGTAAATCAGAAGTGGCCACTTTAGCACATATGTTTTGGTGTTGTCCCTAGCAGAGGATGCGCTAGACATTTTCGTTGTCTGTCATTTTGACTGACGGGGTCATAAAAATCCGGTCATAATCTATTTTTACCCGTCACTTAAATTTTTAAAATGATAATGATGACATATTCAATAGTATTTAGTTTTCATTCATTTTTAATTAATATTGTAACGCTTGCTTGGCGGCGAAAAAATAGACACGGAAGTCGTGGTATTTTTCTCCCTCTTTTTTCATCTGCTTACCGCCAACAACACCAACAAAACAACAACTCCGCCCCCAAAGAAAAAGAGGCAACTATATAGACCCCAATCACCAACGTCACACAATGATCTTAATTGTGGTTGTCAGCCCAAAATCTTCTAAATATATATTAAATGCATCTTACCAGATATAAAATGACTACTACATAGTCTGTGGTGATCGTTTGGTGCCCAGATTTCTTGTCGAATTACAGCAGTCCATCTCGCTCTCCACTTCGGGTCTCTCAGAATACGGTAGAACTTCAAGTCTCTCCGTCTATCTTCTCTGTTACTGCAACCAACCGCCACACACGCCTTCACCATTTTGATTATTAATGTTAACGAGCAGAAAAACACGCCGTAATAGGAGGCATGTACGTAGCGGTAATGTGCAAACACGACGAGCTGACACACAATATGGCGGCTCCAGTCAGGGGGGCGGAGTTGTGACGTCATGTGATTGGGGTCTATACACAGACGGCAATCTAGTCCACCAATTGGATGACGCGCTGGCACACCAGGTGCACCAATAAGAACCTCGCGTTGATGTGTCAATCACGGTGCCGCCGCCAGACCCCGGTGACGCTACAATATTCTGACAGAATAGCCAACGACGTCATGCATTAAGAGAGACAATAGCTAATTAATATGCTCACTCGCCACCCTGTGGTCTGGGGTGTGAATTGCAACCTGTCAAATTGACGGACGGACTTCAGTTTTTGCCGTCACCGTTTTAAAAAACCGGTCAACGACGGAAAATATTCGGTTAACGTGACCCCTGGTCCCGAGATACAACATTACTGGGAGGGCATCTGTAATGCACTTTCTAATATGATGACGATCAAATTTCCCTTAAATCCACTTATGTTACTCTTTGGGGTCGTACATGAGAGATTAGTATTACCTATCGGGGGACAAAAAATCGTTGCTTTCTCAACATTATAGCTCGTCGCCTGATCCTTTTTAAAAGAATGCAGCCCCACCGACAATATCATAGTGGATCAAAGATGTGTTACTTCATCTGAGACTTGAAAAAAATCAGATACGTGATGAGCGGCTTAGAAAATGATTTCATCTAGTATGGGTTTTTTTTCTGAAGTACGTTGACCATCCTTCAACAAAGATAGAGGAATGAAAACTCTGTAGTATAAAGGCAGACTCAATATGTATCCTGTTATATGCTTATTGTCTTAAAATATTTGTTTGATATATATGCCTGTGACAGTGGGGAAAGGGTAATTTTATTTTATTTTATTTTTTACATGTTTTTTTTTTGGGAGGGGGTGTTCTTTTTCTGTTGGGAGGGGAAAAAAGTGTCTTACCTTCCTGTAATTTTTTGTCAAATCTGAATAAATACATTCCAACACAAAGGTATGCCGTGGTATGAAAACATCAAGGTTTCAAAACTGCAAAAATTTTCTGTCATACCATCCCTAAGGAATTAGCCATTTTTTATGTCCCATTTTTTATGGAGAAATCTCTTGTTTGCAGCTGCAAGGCTCAACTCTCCCCCACCGGTTGTTGCTCAGTGTAAGTGAGTCAGCTGTGCTACAAGAATCGAAGAAAACGAAATCGCTGGTATGGGAATACTTCAGCCGCAAAAAAGTTAGACCGCTGCGGCTTAGAGGAGGAGGGCCAACCAACATGTAAAACGTGTGCGGAGGGTTGCTGCCGAGGAGGCAATACCTCCAATATGATTTTGCATTTATACAAAATTAAAGGTTAGTAAACACTGTCATGAATGTTTTCCCACCAGCTACGAGAGTTAACTCCAGCGTGTGTAGTGTGTCTAGTGTTGGTAAAACATGTTTTTTTTTTCCATCTCTGGCAACCGTGTGTTCAGAAAGAGTGTGTGTGTATAATGTAAACATGATACGAGTGACACACATGTGCTTTTTATGAAAAATAATCCAATTATTTTTGTTCTGTTGGTAATAACGTTGAGCTGTGGCTGTGGGTTTAGGCTCACATAAATGACTGCATTTATTGAAATTTAATTTTGAACATATATATAATAAAAATCCTGTCCAATGGAAAACGTTTTTTTTCCCCCTGATATGTCAAAGTTACACTTATTAGACCTGTAACTGCAATTCCATAATACTGTGACACCGTGATATTTTGGCTTAAGGTTATCATACCGTCAGAATATCACGCCGGCATATGCCTTGCTGTAACACACCAGGGAGCACTGAGATCCACTGACAGTGGCTACCTTGCCTACATCGACACTTTGATAGGGATTACCGTATTTTCACGACTATAGGGCACACCAAATTAAAAGGCGCAGACTCAATTTCGGGTGATATTTTTTATTTAACACACACACAAGGCGTGTTTGTGACATACGCTAGCCTGCATGCTAGCGTCCATGCTAGCATGTGCGCTAGCGTATTTATTTTTTAAAAAGGCAGCGGGAGCAAAACTGCGTTCAATTGTACTTTATTAAAGAATTTAACAAAGTACTCACGTCAATCTTAAGCAATCCACAAGTCCAACACAGTCCTCATCTTCTGTATCCAAATTGAGGGCTTTGCCACCATCAAACACGGCAGGTTCCCTCTGGTCGTTGTCAGGGTCTGCCACCTTGCCATGTGCATCCTCCTCTTCAGACATGATTTTTTATTTGGGAGGGGGGGAAGCGCACCTCACTATTTCCTATTTGAGAAGTACTGCCTTAACCTAAGCATCCACAATCCATTCACCAATTGTGGCGTAACTTGCCTGGCACTGCCTCCCAGTCTTGGTAAAGCTGTGTTCGCCATTCCCTTTCCATTGCTCCTGCGCCGCTCGCAACTTGACTTTTAACGCCTGATTTACCCTCAGTCTTTTGTTTTTTAACTTCGCAAAGCTTGTTTTCCTGCTTGCTCCACTTACGAATCATCGTTTATATCTAATTTTCTTGCAGCAGCTCGATTCCTGTGTTGCTTCGAGTAGGTGGTAGCCTAAAGTTGGAACTGGGATTTGTAAATCTGTCTCTTCGCAATAGATGCCATTTTTAGGGGTTGCTTTGCCCAACACACACTCTCACACTTAATATCTACTGGGGGCGTGCCTCCTATTGCGCGCAATCGTCTCCCTTTAAGGTTCACATGCAGCTCTCACTTATGTCCGCTGTGGTACTTGGTCCACACAATAGGTGTACCGTCCATTTTAGAGAAGATATTTTTACTTTTAGGCACGCCAAATGGTTGTGAAAATACGGTAAAAGCCTAATTGGAATAAAAATGCTTCATGTACACACCCGGTATATTCGGAATATTCTAACCCGATCCGCCCATTTAGATCAAGATCCTATTCCGAACGAGATGGTTTATGTCTAATGATAATCTAATTGATGCGCATGAAAATATTTTATTCCAAAATTTCGGGAAAAAAACTCATAACCGTCATTACATGTCTGTGATGTCAGTACATCGGTTTCGGTTATTCCCGGAAGCTTGAAGAAGCACAGCGAGCAGAAGAACAGGATAAGCACAAGACTAATCTGCTCTGAGACGAACACTTCTAACAATCACAATTTTACAATTCTTAGAAGACCTTACAGTAAAAAAATAAGAAAAATAACGCTAACGTTTAAAGTAGAAATGGCCCTGGGTTGGCGCCAGCGCTGCGTTTCCGCTCATTTGCTTGGCTGTCGCGTGTTTGGTTGGGCTCGTGCGCGGCTGGTTGTGATTGGGCGCGCTCGGGTAGGGGGTACCGGTGCCAGGACTGGCGGTGGGGCGGTGTAGGGTCGGTTGTCAACGGGCTTACACTCACAAGGGATTCACACGATTACTGGGTTCTAGATCACAGTGCTGAATTGTGTTCACTCTACCCCTCCCAATCACTTAGCTTATAGTCTCCCCCACCCCCCCTCCTCTTCTTTCCCTGGTCAACAGGCCCCCCCACATTGTGTCAACCGGAAATACATCTAGCTGAATATAGCACGAACATATTAATAGTTAGTGTAGGCGTTCAATGTATTTCTTGTTGTTGTTGTTTTTCTGTTCCCCCATAACCCCTTCTTGTTCACTTCTTTGTCAGAATAAATGAGGTATGTTGAATGATCACAATGGGTATGTCAGTATGTCATCCTCTCAACGTAAAACATTAAAACTGTTCAGACCAACCGGACACTTAGACTTCCATTCTCTGTGTCAAACAGCTGAACAGGACAAGTTTTAAATAAAAAAAAGTAGAAATGGACGGAGCGATGTATTTATGTATTTTTGAAAAGGAAATTTCTCAGGCTTCTTCTACTACTATTTCTGGTGTATTTGGGCAATCTGCGCACGTCAGAATAATTTGTTCCAACCAAAAGTGTGACGTCTGAGTGTCCATGAAAAGAGTGCATCGGCTAAAAAGTTTAATTCCAACACTTATCGGAATATAGAAATTTTGTCAGTAAATATAGCACAAAAAATGGTAGTTTCTGCCATCTTTTGGTGCAAAGTAGTTACTACATAAGGCATCATATTTGCAGCTCTTGGCTTGTCAAAGTGAGCAATGTTCTTGTCGCAATTTTGTGACTTTGGCGCTTAAAGGCATAAGAGCAAGAAAAAAGGCAGAACAGGTCCCCCACTAATCTGCGCTAGTATTCAATGTGCCTACAGAGCAGAGAGAACAAATGCTTGTAACTGTGCTTTATTCATATGTGGTAAAGTCGGTTGTTTGAAGGGTTCTAATTAGTGAAACAACTGTGCGAACTTCTGTAAGCCCATCTTTATAAATACAATGTTTAATTCTTGTTTATGTGTCAGTTTTACTGTGCGAGTGTTCTTTTTTTCATAGTGATGTTATACGAGACAAATGTTTTTTGTTATGGTTGCAGAGGTTTACTGATTTGTCAATGGAGACTATTCAAAACTTGTGTATCACGCACATTGTTATGTCAAGGTTGAACTGTGAATAAAAAGTGGTGGCTGAACACATCTGTTTATGAAATAAGCAGCAGATAACAATGAATGGCTTTCATTGTGAAATAACAAATACAAAAACGGTTATCTTGGCTAACATATAATGCCAATGCATTGCAACATAAGTAAACACAAACAACGTATTTGGTTTTATTTGTGTGACTGGTTTATTTTGAAAATTTGATTCACAAATACTTAGTCAAAAACACAGCACAATGGATATGGGTCATTTTTGTTTAATAGGGTGTCATTTGGACGTAACAGTGAGGAGGCATTTTGTGGTAAAGTTAGCGCTCAGCCTATTTTTTCTAGAATAATAGCTAACATGACTTTGCATACTTGATGAGGTATCTATAATTTTACAAATAAACCTTTTGAAATGATTCACTTCAATTTCTTAGATATATAGCTTTAACAGAGTGGACACGTTATGATCAACCACACAGAACGTACTTCTTAAAACGGCAAAATCTGATTTTTAATGGAATATTTTATTTTATGAAAAGAAAAGAAAAAATGCTTACCACATTGGAATTTCCCCCTACAGGTGTGATGTTATCGCAGAAGACTGATGTCATTAATAAATGAGGAACTGGTAAAACTTTACAATAAGGGTCCCTTAATTAACATGAGTTAATGCATTTTTAGACAATAACTCATGTTTAAGTAACATTACAATAATTAATATAATAGCTTATCTAACATTTATTAATATATTAATTAACATGAGTTAAAGCATTAGTTAATGCATAACCAGACAGTAACTAATGGTTTGGTAAAATTTAAAAAAAAAAAAAAAAAAAAAGGCATATACAGGGGAAGGGTTAGGGTTTGCTAACTTAAGCATTTATCATTTCTTAGTTAAGGGACACATGTGCTACACTTTACAATAAGGGTCCAAAAAACATTCAGTAATGGTTAATTATGGTTAAGTAATACTTATGAGGTACGTTCACGTGAAATAATACCATACTTAAGGTTAGGTTAGCAGCACCCAATGTTTCTCATTTTAAAATAACAATCACTTACTAGTACCAGTATACATTAACAAAGTATCGAAGAAAAAAAAAAAGTTTTTGCACCTGTATCTGTATTTTCACTGAAGTAAAAAAAAGTGAGTACATCATCCACGACTGCACTGGGGACATAGCAAAATTCCATAACAACTAGGGTTGTTCCGATCATGTATTTTTGCTCCCGATCCGATCCCGATCGTTTTAGTTTGAGTATCTGCCGATCCCGATATTTCCAGATCCGATTGCTTTTTTTTTGCTTCTGATTCAATTCCAATCATTCCCGATAATTTTTCCCGATCATATACATTTTGGCAATGCATTAAGAAAAAAATGAATAAAACTCGGACGAATATATACATTCAACATACAGTACATAAGTACTGTATTTGTTTATTATGACAATAAATCCTCAAGATGGCATTTACATTATTAACATTCTTTCTGTGAGAGGGATCCAAGGATAGAAAGACTTGTAATTCTTAAAGGTTAAATGTGACTTTGTATATTGTGACTAAATATTGCCATCTCGTGTATTTGTTGAGCTTTCAGTAAATGATACTGCAGCCATTTAACTTCTGCCCAAATGCATGGAAGTGCAACCATGACTGTGCGTAGGGGCACCAATTGATATATCTTCTCTACGTTGGGAAAGAACATAGGGTGTTAAGAAAATGATCAATTACTACCTTTCTTCCCCACATTGCCTCCCATGTTATTTTTAATTGCTGAGAGAGGTATTGTAAGGCTTTAGCCACATAAAAAATGGCTCCAAAGGCTGTCAAAATTCTCTCTACTCATTATACGCTGCCTTTTAGCGCTATCTATAGGTAAAACGGCGTCTTTATAGATTGAACGTGACAATGTGTGAGTGGGTCGTGTAGCGCATGCGTTAATTATTAAACGTGATTAATTAAAAAAAATATATATTACCGCCGTTAACGCAATAAATTTGATAGCCCTACTTTAAGCCAAAACTACTCTGGATGAGTGTAAGACATTTTGTCTGTAATGTTAAATACAATTAGAAAACGATTTAATTAAAAAAAAATAAAATAAATGAAAAAAGGCATGTCCGATATTTTTTTGCCGATTCCGATACTTTGAAAATGACGTGATCGGACCCGATCCGACCCGATCGATCGGCATCAAAATCTCTAATAACAACCTTTTACAAGAAGTAAATTCAATAAAAAAGAAATTAGCAGCCTGTACCCTTGAAGATTGATTCAAGTCAAGATTTTGCCAATTTAGGAGTATTTTAGATAAAAGGTTACTTAGGTTCGCTAGGAAGGTTCATTACAACAGTGCCTTTCTCAGAAGTCTACAGCTTTAAGATGGCGGCTGTTTACCAAAGTTGGCAAGTGTAACATTTCGTATCTAGTTCATATACATGTGATATCTAGCGTAGCATCATGTGGACATAGTTTGTAGGCTGTCGGCTACAGTCAGGTATTATTGGAGCCACCTAGCTTAGCATCGCGTTTGCAACGGCGTCACAACTCCCCATATCCCACTCCCGCTCTTCTTTCTCCGTGCCTCTGACTTTTCTCGCGTCATTCAACCAACATAGTAACGCATAGTAACGCACATTGTCTCGTTGCTGAAACGGTGACAAAATCCGAACGGAGAATTAAAACGTAATGCAGGAAAAACGTACAGATTTTGAACGTACGGCATACACATTTAAAAATCAGTGCTCACTTGTACAAATTATGCCGAAACTGTACAACTTGACAGGTATGGAAGTGTCATGGTGCAGGACCTGGCCAGTTCACCATCATGGAATCCACCATGAGTTCTATCGTGTATTACTGTAGAGGGTGCTTGAGGAACATGTGATATCATCTGTGAAAAAATTAAAGCTGAAGCGAAACTGGACCCTGCAACATGACAATGACCCAAAACATACCAATAATTTTTATCATGCCTAGGTCAAACACCGTTTAGCTCATTGCCTGCCATTGATGGCGACAGATGTCCAATTCATTTAAAGTGGGAGGGCTCATTCGTTGCCACGCTCCCAGTTCAAATGGATTGGACACTGAATGTTACTGAGTGTCCTATGTGTGAATGTGAATGGTTTAATCTGTATGTAAACACAGCAAGCAAGTCAGCTGGGATAGTCTCCAGCGTACAAATTCTATAAAAAATTAGTTGATGGAAGGTTGAAGGGCAGCTGTTGTTTGTTAATAGCCCAAGGAGGCTGATCTGTTGTCAACTCCAACGAATTAACCGGCTTGCTACTGTAGTCCCCGATAATAGTGAAAGTCCAAATTGTCTTGAAGATGGTCGGACAATTTTCAAGACCAGCAACTTTGAAGTATATAAAAAAAAATTGATCTGTTTGTCCTGAGACCGGAGCCATTTGGGATTCGTCAAGCGTGAAATCTTCATGAAATGAGTGTATCAATAAGAAGAAAAAAAAAAAGAGACAGAGATTGAAAGATGATGGCAGACAGGGATGAGAGTGAGATGATCCAGATGCTAAAAAAAGACTATTATTTTAAGTCATCAGCTCAGCTCTCTCTAGGCCCTTGTCTGCAGAAGTCTCCCACAGTAGCAGCAAATTCAACAAGCAGATCACGTTACATACATGTTATCTTGTATCTGTATTCCCCTAATAACACCAGATAAATGCTTTGTATTGCACAGTTTTGTGGCAGGGTGCCTGCGAAATTGAAATTCTCTGCAACAGCATCAACCAGTTGGCTCTTTTAATTTTCTTTTGTAGGAGCCACTGAACACACAAAAGGACAAATGCAACAAACCTCATGGAAAAGGCCTGGCAAGCCTTTGAAGCAGGAACAGAATGTGTGCAATTAGGGACATTATTCAAACGTCACCAGTCGTCGCCGTCGTTTGCAATCCCTCGGTGTTTGAGTATGATGTCTGCTTGTGTTTCAAGCTAGTTGTGTGCCCTCAGATGGCTGGCAAATCTGATCCGTGAACGACACACCTTCTGACTTCAAACAAACTAAACAACAGAACTGAATAAGAAGGAGGCAGGCTGTAAACACACACACACACACACACACACACACACACACACACACACACACACACACACACACACACACACACACACACACACACACACACACACACCCACACACACACACACACAAAATCAGTTTTCTTTATCCAAATCCAATTTGAAAGCACACTCTCTTGTATGACAATTTACAGTTTGAATGGGAGTTTGTGTTGAAAAAGACTCTAAGCTGTTATATACAGTAAATGGGTTTATCTGTGTTTTTTAATATGTATATAAAGAAATGAAACAAATTTGCTATCTAGCATTCAAGTGCTAATATACTTCTCCAAAACACAATACAAATGAACACTTAAATTTATATTAAATTACTGTATTGGCCCGAATATAAGATGGCCCTGATTATAAGACGACCCCCTCTTTTTCAAGACTCAAGTTTGAAAAAAAGACTTTTTGAACACCATATTAATTTTTATACAGAAAATAATTACAGTACATCTGAAACATGATTATAACAATATATTTGAGAGAAAAAGCATGTAATTTTGCCTTATTCAAATCTTAATATCTGAACATTTAAATATGTAAACTAAAGTGCCATCACATTCGTAAATGAATAGCTTCTGGTTTTTGAAATGTAAATAAACCAATCTATTGTGATATAACAATAAAATTGCAACAACTGCATTAACCATCAAAGTGAAGTCTAACTGTAACTGTAGTGTTTAAAACAATCTGAAGAAGGAATAACATTGCAATAAAATACTGCAAACTGGTTAAACTTGAGAGTAGCTGAGATCTGTCATGACCAGTGTTGGGCACGTTACTTTAAAAAAGTAATCAGTTACATTACACACTACTTCTTCCAAAAAGTAACTGAGTTAGTAACTGAATTACTCTATAGTAAAAGTAACTAGTTACCAGGGGAAGTAACTATTTCCGTTACTTTAAAAAGAACTTGTTGTATGTCAAAGAATTTGAAATTTTCTGAGCAGTATTCGAGTCAGTGGAATAGAGAAGAACAGACAGGTAGTTAACTTGTTAGGTGCTTCAGCAGATTTGAAGTGCTTACCACAGATGTCGACATAAGCTTTGTCCCGGGACATAAATTATACATTACATGCAGGTTCGTTCCTTTAATTTCGACAAACTTGAAATAGTGTCTATATCTCCACCTCTTAAAGGACAATTTTTCTTCTGAATGCTCTGCCATCCCGACCCTGTGCATCTGTTTTGCGTGTGTGTGTTTGCCACACGTGCTGTTCCGGTTTGCTTGGGAAATCACCGGCTCTGATTGGCTTACCACGACAGATGAGTTTAACCCTCAGCAAATCACAGTCACTTCCATCGCATCTCTCGAGGGGCTGCATTTAGGTAGGCTCGTTTCCCGACAATTCACGTCACCTTCAAAGCGTCTGCCGTCCTCAAGATGGAAGCAGAATTATTGCTGGCTGACAGTGGGAGACGGGAACGAGGCTAGCATCAGGTGTAGCAAACACAGAAACGTTACCAAACTTTGGAAAGCATAATTGAATGAGCAGGGACAAACAGCTTGGAGTCAGAAGTACGTACGCTATTCTCGAACCTGAACGCACCCCAAGTCTTGGATGACAAATCAACGGAGCAGAGAGTCGACTAGTCTAAATAGATTTGTGTACGTCGCCCTCTAGAGGTTGCGTGGATTGGACCTTTATTCAGTCTGAAATTTGGGTTCATTTAGTCATTAATGCAAAAACGGAGTATTTAGAATCCTGCGATGAAGCAGGTTTGGACTAAAGCAGGTTTGTACTAAAAAAGAGAAAATGTTATAATGAAAGGCATATATTGTTCAAATGTAAAACAACATTTTTACTTGAATACGAGATGAGGTTTCAGGAATAAATTAGTATGAATGTACTTATGTCCATTTTGATTTTTTTCTAACGTGATATTCAGGTAGTCCACGGGTTACGAACGAGTTCCGTTCCTACGCTGGCAACGTAACCAGAATTTCCACGTAAGACGGATTTAACCCCTATATACCTCTCAAAGATCAAAATATCTATCCAAAAATACGTATTATACATCACTGCACTGTCCTCGCCAAGACGTTGGAGCTAAATCATAGCTAGACAGCAAGTTAAGCTCCGAAATGACCGTGTCAGACATCCATGTAGTTTGCTGACTTTATTCAGCTGCTAATGACCTCTACACTAGCAGAATGAAACGAAATTAAAATTAAATAAATTTCATCTTCAACAACAGCAATTTGAATTTTCATTTATAATTAGCAGCTAATGTAGCACTAACAATCCACACAAACGATTAGCATGTATCATTAGCGTCAGCGCATTAGCAAAAATAATCATTCAAAAAACTCAGCCCAAGTATTTGACCAAAATTGAAAATGCACAATAAACAGTACAAAAGGTGTTCTGTAGACGTTTCAAAAGCAACAAATGTGCGCCCGGTCTTGCAGTTGGAATCTATCCCATCTCTCTCTCACTCAGCTGCGTGACTTCTTTATGGGAGGAAATGCGCTCTTCCTTGTGTGTGCGCCTGTGCTCTTCTTCGTGTGCGCAAATACGCTCTTCTTCGTGTGTACATGCGTTCTTACTCGCGTGTGGAAGTAATACCTGTTCTATGCTTCCTGCGCCAAAATAAAAGCTGCATCACAAAACAAAAGTACGGCTGTAAAACGATGAAAATTTTTAATCGAGTTAATTACAGCTTAAAAATTAATCGTAATTAATCGCAATTCAAACCATCTATAAAATATGCCATATTTTTCAGTAAATTATTGTTGGAATGGAAAGATAAGACACAAGACGGATATATAAGTATATAAGTATATAAGTACTGTATTTGTTTATTATAACAATAAATCAACAAGATGGCATTAAATTATTATTAACATTCTTAACATTCTAAAACGATGAACATTTTTAATCGAGTTAATTGCAGCTTAAAAATTAATCGTAATTAATTGCAATTCAAACCATCTATAAAATATGCCAAATTTTTCAGTAAATTATTGTTGGAATGGAAAGATAAGACACAAGACGGATATATACATTCAACATACGGTACATAAGTACAGAATTTGTTTATTATAACAATAAATCAACAAGATGGCATTAACATTATTAACATTCCGTTAAAGCGATCCATGGATAGAAAGACTTGTGATTCTTAAAAGATAAATTTTTGTACAAGTTATAGAAATTTTATATTAAAACCCCTCTCAATGTGTTCGTTTTAATAAAAGTTGTAAAATTTTCAATCAAAAATAAACTAGTAGCTTGCCATTGTTGATGACAATAATTACACAATGCTCATGCTGCTGAAACCCATAAAATCAGTCGCACCCAAGCGCCAGCAGAAGGCAACAAAACACAAGTAACAAGTGGACATGACACTGTGCTGTCATTTTAATCTGTTTGAGCGGGGCATGTGCGTTAAACAAGACATGGAAAAAATTATGCTTGCATTCATTTTCAGCAGACTGGACTATTGCAACGGTATATTTACAGGTCTTGATAAAAAATCAGTCAGGAAGCTGCAGCTAGTACAGAATGCTGTAGTCAGAGTCCTCACAAATACAAGGAAGCTGGACCACATTACACCGGTTTTGAAATCGCTACACTGGCTTCCAGTGAGTCAAAGGATTGACTATAAAATACTACTGCTCGTCTACAAAACACTTAATGGCCTTGGACCAAAATACATGTTTGATTTGATAGATTCCTATGAGACATCTAAACCCCTAAGATCGTCTGGAACCGGTCTCCTGCATGTTCCAAGAACAAGAACCAAGCAGGGTGAGACAGCATTTAGTTATTATGCTCGTCACCTCTGGAACAAGTTACCTGAACGTCTGAAGTATGCTCAAACTGTTAGCTCCTTTAAATCAGGGCTAAAAACACTTTTGTTTAGCACTGCATATCCATAACTGTCTATATATCTCAATCTACTTGCTTTCTATTCCTCTTGTGCTTATCTCCATTGCTGATTTCAATTATTATTTAGTCGTATTTGTTTTATTTTTATTCTATTTGTGATTAAATGCGATTTTTATGTATAATTTTATTTCCTATTTTGATTGTCCTGGTTTATACGTTGTATTGATTTAAATGGGATTTTTATGATCTTCATGTGATGTAAAGCACTGAATTGCCTTGTGTTGAGTTGTGCCATATAAATAAATTTGCCTTGCCTTGCCTTAAATGCGTTAAATATTTTAACGTGATTAATGAAAAGAATTAACTACGGCCCGTTAACGCGATAATTTTGACAGCCCTTAACAAAAGTCAACATTATTTAAAAAAAAAAAAAAAAAAAACGACTGGAGACAAAATGGCGGACGAGACTGCGGCATCGTAATCAAAAGTTGGCGTTTTCACCGTCAGCGTGTAACGGCGAGGCCATTCTGCAACACAATCGTTGTTTCTTGCTGTGACACCGTCACCATGTAAACGGCCTCTAAATCTGTAAAGTACAAACGCATTTGTGCTTTGTTACTTACCACCACCATTTCTGTTAGTGTTTGCTATGGTATCGACATTCAAGTTTGGATGAGATTCCCGTCGCATTTGTCCAACAAAGTCAGAGACAAACACAAATCTAGTCTATTTACCCCCATCAGTCTCCTTTCGTTATCCTGATAATTCAAGAGGAAATGAAATCATCTGGTGCAATGATGCAGACTGTTGAGTGTGATGGTATGTTTTATTTGCACTGATTGGAAGCCAATTAAGCAAGTAATGGATGGGCAGCCCATCATCCAAAGCTAATTAGATGAGCGTTTACATTGCAATGATGGAAGTTTTTAGTGCACACCAGCGCTTGCCACTTTCCTCATAATAAAAATTCTTTTCCTTCTTCTTTCTTCCATCTTGACGATCCTGAAAACTGCACTGCATTGACTCATGATTGCACCATCATTTGAGTTTTAGGGCTCATGAGCAGTCGGTGGGTGAATGTTTTTTGCCTTGTGTTGAGAGTCAAAATTTAAATGATAAGCAAGCTATAACACAACTCATTGAATGAAAATTTAATTTAAATGCTTAAGCACAGAAATAATTATACTTTTTAGTCAGTCTCACTGAATTTTGAAGTCGTGGAATAATACACTGTGCAAAGGCCATTGTATTTTATAATGCTAGAGTCAGCCCATGTTTTTGTGTAACATAAGTTCTAACTTTTAATACACTATTCACTAATGTGCCACATCAGCAGATTGTGCCATAAAGATAACCTCAGTCTCATACAGCGCTTCAGCCCCTCTAACACCCTCACAAACTGTACCACCTCCAACATCTCTCATTTGGGAGGGGCCCAAAAAAGACAAGAAAGCAATTATTACTCTACCTCTATTCTCATTTCAGGTACTGCCTCTCAATCCCAAACTAATGAAAAACAAAGTAAAAGGGAGCCACAGGTGCTGATGGCATTGTGACTGGGACACCAATGATCAGTGTTGGTAATCTTACTTTTAAAAAGTAATTATTTATAGTTTCAAATTACTTATCCTAAAAAGTAATTGAGTTAGCAACTCAGTTACCTCAGTTACCTAATTAGTTACTCAGCAAAGTAACTGACATTACTTTACATCTACACATTTTTACATTACACAATCTATAACATATTTCGCTAAATGTTTTGGGACTGACGTGTGCCAGCGCGGGTGCACATTCGAGCCGAGTGAAGCCACCTGTTGAGATGTGCGAGGTAAAGTGTGCGTCCATGAATTAACGTGAGTATTTTTCCTTCATTCTGGAGGGTTCCATCAATAGTTTAGAGCCGCTAATCCGCTACATGTGCGGCCATTTCGTAGCTTTGCCGTTGCAACGGCGGATAGTCGTCGCTCCCGCTCGTCCTCGCAAAGCCGGCAACCATTTTTTTTACATCATATTCGTGCTGCACATTTACACCTTGGGAGTTGTTGTAAGTCTGATTGTGTCAGGATGCTTGGACAGGGTAGACCCGAAATCAGGGAAAACAACATGGAGGGAAGGCATTGTAATGATCGACTTAAATTTTTTTTAATATCAGTGACAAACCTCAAAGTACAAACAAAAGCCCAAAAAAGCAAAGTACAAACCAAATTCAAACATAAGACGGGGTATGAAAGTTCCTGGAATACAGGCACGATGGGAGTATGGACACGGACATGAGGTGAGAACAGAATGACACAACAAGAACAGACAGCACATGGGAATCTTAAATACAGACAAGGGGTAACGACACAGTGAGACACAGGTGGTTGATACAAGAGGGAGTGGATTGATCAAGACACTATATACTGTACAGTATTTTAGAATATTTGGTATTAATTTGGGTCAAATATATTACAGTCTGTGAAGAAAACACAAATGTAAACTGACCATTAACCAGTGCAAATCTCTGAAACGGTATGTTAGGCCTACTGCCTGATAGGCAGAAAACTATCCTTATACAATTTCG
Organism: Corythoichthys intestinalis; assembly: GCF_030265065.1. NCBI lineage: Eukaryota > Metazoa > Chordata > Actinopteri > Syngnathiformes > Syngnathidae > Corythoichthys > Corythoichthys intestinalis. Next base: position 10,949,343 of record NC_080415.1, on the reverse strand, counting down.
TAAAGTAGCAACATCAAATATATTTCAAGTACGAAAACGCTACCTTTGAAATTCCCAGGCCCCTCGCCATTATCGCTTTCTTGTGTTTACCAGAGCGTGCAGTGAAGCAGGGCATGATCCGCCCACCAAACCTCTCTCACTCTGCTCTCTCCCGGCAGGTGGCTGATGTGTGACAACTCGCGCTTCATTCAACCTACTTGTAGTAACGCACCCCTGACATCCTCAGTAATGGTAACGCCGTTGTAAAGTTGGGAAAATTGATGAATTAGATTACTCACGACTGAAAAAAAACATAGCGCCGTTAGAAATGCTGTCATACTCTAACGCAGTTATTAACAACACAGCTGCTGACTACAATTATGGATGTGGTTAAGGCATAGACTTCATAATGTAAATGACGGGACGTGGGGCCAATAAATAGGGGGCCTGCATTGTTGGCGAGGCCGTCAAGACTGACCAAGACGAATCACAGACAAAGAGCTTTTTTCGTTGAAAATTCTTGGGAATGAATGCTTAAATTCCTGAATTCTTCATAGATTTGGGTGTAAAACAGTCTCAATTCTTGGTTAAAAGCAAAAAACTGTGCAGGTAGCATTTATTTTACATAAATATGTCGAATGTGCGGCTCATCTTTTAGTTCACTGTGGCGCCGCCTTACCACAAAAAAGAGCTTTTCACGTTGAAATTCTCGTGAATAAATACTTAAATGTCTGAAATCTTTATAGATATGGACGTAAAACAGTCTCGATTCATGGTTGAAAGCAAAAAAAAAAACGTTCAGGTACTGTTTATTTTACGTAAATATGTCGAATGTGCGGCTCGTATTTAAGTTCACTGTGACGCAGCGTTACCACAACATAGCTTTTTACGTTGACATTTTCGGGAATAAATGCTTAAATCCCTGAATTCTTTATAGATATGGACGTAAAACAGTCTCTTCATGGTTGGAAGCAAAAAAAAAAAAAAAAAAACGTGCAGGTAGCATTTATTTTACGTAAATATGTCGATTGTGCGGCTCGTCTTTAAGTTCACTGTGGCGCTGCCTTGCCAGAACAAAGAGCTTTTTACGTTGAAATTTTCGTGAATAAATGCTTAAATCCTTGAATTCTTTGTAGATATGGATGTAAAACCGTCTCGATTCTTGGTCAAAAGCAAAAAAAAAAAGTGCAGGCAGCATTTATTTTACTTTATTTATTTTAAATATTGCGAACAATGATGCCAATGCCTTAGCGACTAATTTCTCCATTTTTTTCCACAGCGTTTCAAAATGCATGCATGGTATGAAAAATAAATTTTTCGAGAAAAAATAATGACCTTGAATCCTCGAACAACTCACTCCTGAGACAACACTTCCTGATTGTATGTGGTACAGCTTTTGTACTTTTTTAACCAAAATTTACTGTTAATTCGCTGCGTGCATGTGTTTGTGAATATCCCCCTGCTTGAAGGAGTTGCGCAGTACATGGCCGAGCTGACCCATCAATAATGATGACGTCAATTGTTAAGGCTATTTAGATGCCATTTGTCAATCCTCAAATTGGATGAAATGGGCATGTTTTGCTGTGCAGCATTTACACCTTGCAGATGTCACTCTTGAACTAGTTAATGTTAGGCATCTAAATGGCAATGAGCCACAGACAGCCAATTCGATTTGACCTTCAGGGACTACATCATAAACGTGTAACAATTTTACCTCAGTCTCTTTTGGAGACCTATTTCTTTAAGTACAGTATCATTCTGTATGTCTAGCTGTTATGCAGTGTGTTATTGAGTGTCGACAGAGCAAGTGTTCAAAATGTTTCACTTTTGAATTTTTAGTATTTGTGAATGTTGGGATCAAAACGGACAGATTTAGAAAAATAAACCCTCAACTACAATGTCATGAAAATGTTTGCGCACGCCGAAGGTACCCAGACTTTTTCATGACATTTCATTTCAGTGTCTCACCTGAAAGTACTCAAGTTTTTTTTTTTGTTTGGCTGGTGCTACAACATTGCTCAAGTAGGTTTAAATTCAGAATAAAATTCAAGACAGGTTTATGTGTCTGCCTCACGGGAATGAATTTACCTATGTTTGGATGTCTGCACACCATTGGTGATTGCTCTAAGGCAGCTTCCCCCAAACTGTTAAAAAAATAAGTGATCAAATGTATACAGTTGAGTATACATGTCATTGACTAAATATGCACTACAACGAGCTCAACTTTTGTTCAGAATTAGCGTCTTATCACTGGTTACGTTGCAGCCTGCTTCTCATTCATTTGTGCAGCTTCACAGTCCTTTAAACCAGTGATCCCCAACCATCGGGCTGGGGACCGGTATCGGTCTGTGGCGCATTTGCTACTGGGCCGCAGAGAAATAATAAATAATTTGTTAACAATCTGGCATGTGCCTCTTGACCAGGCATGACAATCTCTCATCTTTCGGTGAAATTCGCCGTTTTGAAGTTAAAAAGGGACCTACGTGAATTGTGTAGATCCGAGGAGAAAATTTGTAAGGGGAGGGGGCGTTGCTGGGGTTTCCGGAGATTTTTTTAATGTCGGACGCATGGTATGCAAGCAGGGAAAGCGGCACAAAGCCAAAAAGCGCACCAGAGTGGCCAAAACATTGACTTATTTCAATGAAACAAAGGGGGTACACTGTGGTGTCCTGTCTCTTCAATGCCAAGTTTGGCTGCACGTCTGCCATGAATGAACACCTAAAGCGCCGTCAACCAGTTGTAATTTTGGAAGACGACAGGAGACAATTACAAGCTGGCAGATCAAAAGTCCATCTAACTAAATAAGGACGTTTTACTGAAGTTGCTAAGCCTGTTGCGATATGCAATGAGTCAATTTATTGCGAGGTAAATAAAAATGAGGGCGGCAATTTTCACGACTGCGATTTATCGCCGAGTGCGTGTGCGTCTATGTGCATACATTTGTACGTGCGTGCTGATGGCATATGATACTCAGTTCCTTTTACAGATGTTTATTTATTCATATGCACGCTGTAGAATTAAAGTTCAGACATACAAAATAAGGAAACACATCTATATTAAACACTGTAAACGTGAGCATTGCTACATTGAGGCTAATGGGGGAAAAAAGACAACCTACTTTATCCTGCTATAAAACATTGGCAGTATTTTCCAAAACGCAAAATTGTGGTTAAAAATTGACACTTTAAACATGAAAAATCGCTGGTTAACAGCATTTGCGAACGAAAAAAAAAAAAAGAAAAAACATTGATTACTGACGCCACATGCAATGACAAAAAGAGTTTTTTTGTGGAGTGTATAGCTTAATGTTGGCGGTTAAGTGAACGCACTTCCGGTGAACATTTCAAAATAAAAGCACGTCATGTTCGTCACATAAATAGCGATTTCTGAAGTTAATCCCACATACTTCAGAATTCAGATTCTACTCTAAGAATAGCTTTAAAATGACACCCTTTATGAAAAGTCTGATTCCCAATGAATAATTATTATACTACTATTATATACAGTATAGTAGTATACTATAATATTAATGCTAAATATTTTTTTAAAGAATTGTTTTGAATCATGTTGGAAAGGCGAAGACAGTGATCTCAATCTGTTTACATTCCATTTTTTTGCTCTAGTTATTGCGATCGCATTTGACCTAATTGTTTATTTGTGGTTTATTGTTGTTATTTACATGTTTATTTGTACTTTAATAAAGAATTTAAGTGTTCCAAAATATTTTGGTGAATTAATAAGCGTCATCAAAAATTCATTACTAAATTAGTTTAAAAAAAAAAAAAAAAGGGAAAAAAGAATTATTAGATTAGTCAACTAATCATAAAAATAGTCGGCTGACTAATTGGGAGAAAATTAATCGTTTGGGACAGCCCTAGTTGTACAGCGTACTGGAACATATTTCCTCCACACCTTTCTCATCTTTTTAACCCCTGACCCATTTTCATGCCTGCTTGACACATCAATATGCCTTTCTACTCTATTGCCTAATCTGTTTAGAGCTTTGTGTACAGTACGTCACCCTCATGTAGTTGGGCGCCATTAGTGGGGTGTTTGCACACCTATAGCAGCTCAGCACCAGTCAATGTAAACAGTAAAGTGGGCTGCTGTTGGCTGTGTGGTGAGAGTGGAGATGTCTTTGGACAGCTTTTTATGGTGAAAAGGCCACCTGCTGAGCCAGAAGAGGACCAAGTCCATTTTGTATAATATGTGGCTAAAAGCTAGCAAATGAGGCAAAAAAGCAAACGTGCTGAGAGCATTATACCTCGTGGCGAAGAGTATTGCTAAAGCCAAGAAACCTTTCACGATTGAAGAAGAACTCATTATGCCTGCGACCATAGATATTTGCCATCAAGTTTTAGGAGAGACCGCTGTTAATATATCAATGTACGGCGAGTTACATTTTTCCTGCACTTAATATTTGTTTTTAGGCCAGTCGTGTTATTTTATATTTACTGTAATTTTCTGGCACACATTGCCGGTCCGTGAAAAAAAGGCCCATATCACACCAGTCTGTGATGCCAAACAGGTAGGGGACCATTGCTTTAAACAGTGCGGACTGCCCTTTGTCTCCATAATTGAGAGCACATTGTACTCTACCTAAGCCAAGCTCTCCTATTTTAATGCATACATTGCACTACCCTCCCCTCACAATCCCATCACGGTGCTGGGTTATGGCTGCCAGCCGGGAACCTGGCAGGCACAGTAATAGGTGGGTCCCACACTTTTTTTTTCTATGGCATGGCTCCCGAGATGTGGCCTCCTTTCTGCCTGGGCTGCCGGCCGCGGGAGTGGGGGGAGGTCGGGGCTCCGGTCTTGTGTCGCCCCTTGGCAGCTCCTCGGCGTTCTCCTGCCTCCGCCTTCCCCTCTCTTCTCTACCTGGGTATCCGCCCTGTGCTCCGCCGTGGATCGCTGGCTGGGCGGCGGTGTATCGGCTGGATGTTGCCTGCTACGGCGGGGGACCCTGCCCTGCCCTGGGCTTGGTGGGCCGCTGGGGGCCCCGTGGCGTGCCGTGCCGGCTGGGGGGCTGCGGCGGCGGCTCGTGGCCCGGGTGGGCGGACTGGGTTGGGGACGAGCGTGGGGTTGGTGGTGCGTTCCCTCTTGATCGATGCCGGACGGACCGACGACGTCGCCGCCGCTGATTGGCCACGACGAAAAGGCGCCAAGCTTCATAAACCTGCCGCTGTCAACGCTCTGGGAGGTCGCATTTGACAGCATTCGTGCCGCGGTCCTCCTCGCCAGCTTTTTGCTCGCCATTTGCTCTCGTGTGCATTTGATCGCTAGTTGATACACTCCTTTTCGGTGAGGTCTTTTGTGTTTATTCGTTTTTGGATCTTTTTGTTCACCACTGTAAATAAGAGCACTGAAGCAGTAGGGGTAAGCCACCATTTCTGTTCAACCCATTTTCTCCTATTTTGTTTAGAGTAGGAAGCCAGGGTAGAGGCTGTCTTTTTGTTCTTTCCTTTTTACGATCAGGGTTTAGTTAGCGGCTGGGGTTTAAGTGTAGTTCCTTTTGTTTGTTGTTTGGCCTGAGCTTACCCAGAAGCCGCACTTCTTGCGCATTTTGTATATATTCATTGCGAGTTTGATTATCGTGAATAAATTTGTGTCCACTTGTAAACTTGTGTGGCTTGTTTTATGGTACGCCCTTCGCGAGCCGTCCTTGGGACGTAACGTACCTAAATTAAATTTTTGTCATGAAACTTTCGAATTTTACAGACGAAAATATTGAGTAAACGTCGACTAAAACTTGATAAAATTAGTTTTCGTCAACAAAAACTAGACGAAGAAACATTTTGAAATGACTAAAATATGACTAAGACTAATAAGCATTATTGTCCAAAAGGCTAAGAGAAAGACGAAAATTAAAAGGGCTGCCAAAAACAACATTGGTATACACTCTGGGTTGATTAATCAATAATATTCCAAAGTGTCGAGTGTTGTATTGTCTTTTGTGTTGTTAGATCCAGTGTACCGCCGTCAGTGGTGAGTAAATAAAGCCAATTGTATTGTTGGTATTCTTTGTTGATGAGACATTGCTACTTGGATCAGACCGCTAAGCTAGTTAGCGATTATGCTAATCAGTGTCTTAAACAACACTAAGTGGTGGTGGCAGAGGTGTCCACCACTTTTCGATAGCAATGGAAGACATTTTTTGCATTGTCTGCCATTGGTGCCGCTAAACGTCCAATCCATTTGAAGTGGGAGATATGGCAGCGAAGGAATTCGTTGCCACCCTCCCACTTCTGAAGGCACTTGCACCTGAAGCTATTTACTTACAAAACTCGATTTTCAGTACTCCTTCCTCTTCTTCACACTTACAGCCATATTTGCTATGTCAACATGACAATGAAGTTTCTGAAACTTGCCTTTGTTCAGATGTCAACAGTCCTGTTGTTACTGACTTGCATGAATGCATGCCAATGCTTGTGAGCGTGACTTGAAATTCTCGTTTGAGATTGGAACAAATGCAAGCAATGCACCAAATGACTTTTAATTAAATATAATTATGAAAACACTTGAACCATCATCGCTATGCTTTGCAATTGTTGTTTGGCTCTATTCTGTTAATGTTTAGTTAATGTATTTTCCTAGCCTTTGTTCTCATTCAGGTTGCAGGTCAGTGGAGACTTTGAAATCTGTAAAACTCATATCTCGAAAGTTGACAAAGAGTTGTAGCTCAAGACACCACTGGTCTTTGGAAATAAAGTTCCCTTTGAAAGAAGAACCCGGAGCGGATTTTCACAACAGCCAACTTGTGTGAAGAAGAAAACGAAGTAGAAGAAGAGACTGTCATTATGCTGTTCAGTGAAGCAGCAATATCTGAAGCTGCTTTGGGACTTAGGGGGTGCGTGTACAAAGCCGCCATGCCCCCCTCTACCTGTCTACCTGCCCTCGCTGTCTATCTACCTGGATGCTTGGATGCATGCTTGTCTTTCATCTGCTTTGTCAGATTATATGTGTCCCTCAACTCTCTGTGTGCACGGCACCCTAGGGATCAAACTCACTGCTGTGAGACACCAGGACAGATAATAAGAGTGTCCCTGGAAGATTACTGGGAGTTGCTCACTCACTTCCATCTCCCGCCCGCGTTCGCAACTTGGCCGCGAATGTGTCGAGGCAATTAAATGGACTGCCTCCATTTCAAACCGTCACCCTCTTCCATCCAATGTTCTTTTCAGACTTTTTGCAAAAGTCTAATCTTTTGTGGGTGCTGAAATTGCCATCTAATTTCTATATTATTTTTCTTCTCTCAGTGATAATGTTTTTGTTTACATCAGGTGAATACTAGATAGGCAACAAATTCTAAAAATGGGATTTTTGCTGATATGACACACACCTGGTGTCCTACCAGAGGCAAATTTTACACCCTAAGTACTGCCGTGCATTTTCAGCTTGTTTTAAGAGTCAACGTACTAACGTACTAAACAATGCCTTAAAGGGGAAGTTCAGAATATTTGACTTAATCTTCTAGTTAACGGGTGTTTTATTAGTTGGTGGAGTTGATTTCAACAAATTCTGTGCAGTTTGTTAGTTATTTGTTTGTTTCAGGGCTCCGCTTGAATTATCTTTGACAAGACTGAATCATTTAGTTAAAAAAGAAAAACAAAAACAAACATATAGGGCTATCACAAGAAAACACAATGCTGAAAAGCTATGAGAGGAAAATACATGCCAAAGGTACCGTATCTTTCAGACTATAAGTCGCTGTTTTTTTCATAGTTTGGCTGGGGGTGCGACTTATACTCAAGAGCGACTTATGTGTGAAATTATTAACACATTATTATATCATTTCACATGTTATTTTGGTGTATTGGAGTGACACTGATGGTTTGTTCAACTTGTTAGCATGTTCTTTATGGTATGTTACGTTAACATACCGACCACGTTGGCATTTCGTTGTTCAATACATCATGTAACATTATCATACTGTACACTTATTCAGCATATTGTTCTGTATTGTATTTTTATTTTAAATTTCCTTTCAAGATGACATATCAGTTCTATGTGTTGGATTTTATCAAGTAAATTTCCCCCCAAAAATGCGACTTATACTTCAAAGCAACTTAGGGGCCGTTTACATGGTGACTCTCTGAGAATACGAAAAATTCCAAATTTGCATTTGCATTTGCGTCTTCATTTGAACAATGTTGCAATGGCGTACCGCACGCAGGTTATTTTTAGACCATGACGTCGCATCGTAAAGCGGAAGTAAAGCTGAAGTGGGACATTATAGACCCGCCCTCGCATAGATTTAACGTAATTTGTGCTACTTTTCACCGGTAATCTTTCAAAAACGAACATGCCGATCACGCATTGCTTTTTTGGAACTTGTAGAAACGACTCTAGACATTACGACACATGAAGGATGTTTCTTCTTACGTTTCCGGAAACCAAAAACTCGGGAGGAAAAAATGTGAAGACCGAATCAACTTGCGCGGACTTTAACACCAGCTCGGTGAATTCATTCACATTTCATATGCAGTAAACATTATGTTGGGTTGGCATGGTCTTTCAGAGGACAAAGAGGTAAGCCATTTTTATATTTTTAACTTATTCTTTTAGCGTAACGTTGTGCTGTACTGCTTCTGTCTGACAATGAATGACCTGAAAAGAATTACAATGGTATCTGACTGCCACAGTTACCGTACCAACTTTAGTAAGGGGGAAGTGTAAATAAATTATAGAATTAAGATGTGTTATCAATGAAAAAATTAAAAGTGTTCGTTGGCTGTCACTGAGTAGCATTTGCGATCGCTACACAAAGCTAACTAAATTACCCCCAAGAACGGTAAGAGGTGTAGGACAAGCAGAGGATATATAAGAAAGACAGGGCTGATGGTAAAGGATAGCTTGTTGAAACAGGAGAATGTCATTGTCAGCTCATTTTTTTTTGTCTTTTTCAGCCTTCGACACTCAAGCCATCTCATTAACTGAACATTTTTATGTTCTTCCACATATTTGCCAGTGAATTTGGCACCAGGCACATCATTTTCGGAGAGAATTGGTAGGTTTAGCTCTGTAAACATCTCCTTCGTACACGATTTCCATTCATTTCCTATTAGGGACAAACGGTGTCTTATCCCTCCTTAGTAATAGTAGCTAATGTCATGAATATTAATGAGCGGAAGTGACGTGTTGCTTGCGGTACGCCATTCCGCATGAAAATGATGTAGTATCATGCCAGGCTCTAGGGGGCAGTGTTGATTTACAGGGCGACAGAGAATGATGCACTTGGACCCCACCAAGCTCCCTAAGCCCGGAAAAAAATATGCACACCCACTTGAAGCAAGGGCATTTTTCTTTTGTTCAAAAATGCACAAAAATGGAAACATTCAACATATTTGAATTAAAAATATTATTAAAACAGTAAATTAAAGCCGACATTCCGCCATATTTGCGGTTTTTAATATTTAGTAGCACCGCTGCGCACGCCCAATGTGACGTGTACGAGTGCTGATTTCATGTTTTGGCTGGTGCAAATTATGTCCTGATGAGACTTATAGTCAGAAAATTTTGACACTTAGACATCCAATCCATTTGAACAGCGAGGGCTGGCAGCGGATGAACGAATCAACAAAAGGTTATCCACAACCATTGTTTACTGTGTGTGTATCTTCTGCAAGGTGTTTTAATTCTGAAAAATACGTTTCCGTTTCAGAGGTAAATCCCACGCACGATAACATAATACATGAGACTGCTCTTTTTTGTGCATGCGTAGTCTGCACAAACGCAGGCGTACCTTACAATATCCAGCCGTACTGTTATATGAGAAGGACTAAGGATTCAGCTGAATTTGCGGATTAATTTGTTTATTTTTCGCATCACGCCAGCCAAACGGCTGCAGAAAATTTTGCTGCAGCAGGGAGTGGCGTGTGAGGCTTTTTGGGGTTTCAAAAGGTTCCCATTCACCGGTGGATATTGGCCAAAACAAGCCCTACTACTGTTGGACCATTGGACTTACGAGGAATTGAGTAAACATCTTGTTTTGTATTATGTCAAATACTGGGATCATTTTAATACGTACAGTAGGTGGCTTGCATTTTGTGGCTGACATGCTCTTTCTCCACTCGGCCGACAACCGAGTCGCACATCCCTCTGCCGGGAAAGCACTATGCTCGGTTTATTGCCCTCTTCATGTGCCCGGTGTTATGTAAAATTTTCAACCCCATTAGAAATTGCAACTTTGTGTTAACAATGGCTGCGAATACAGCAATCGCGAAGTAAACACCACAAACTTTCTTTAAATAAAGGACTATTTATTTACGTTTCATCATGGATGGGCAGGTAGAAAAGATCTCCTTAGACACATTCTGTCTGTCATGTTAGCTTCACAACTACTGCACGCCACTTTTTGTTTACGTCGTCGCCGTGTAGTAAAGCATTATTTTTCATTTTATTTGTGTTGACCATGTGGCAGCTACGCGTTCCTCCGACGTCGGCTGGTTTGTTCGGCGGTACTCTCCAGCTGCTTCACTGGCGAGCTCTCCTGTCCGTAGTAGCAGGGGAACAAGCTGTAACTTGCTCTCCACCAGGCGGGTTGCCGATCGGTGAAGACAGTCGACAACCCCGCCGCAGTGTGACATATTCCGGGCTAGTTTTGTGTGATTTTTCGCTTCGAAAAGCGAACATAGGTCTTTGAGACGTCACTCGGTTCGGGTTAGTATGTCGGCTAGCTGTCACGCCTCTTGGTTTGTTTACATTTTCCAAAGCCAGGGAAGGGAAATGACAACAGCCCGACGTAGCATAAAATATTGTTCGGGAGGTGCAACAGTAAAGGTGAAGTCGACAGTTTTGACCATTATGGAGTAATTTTGCCATGTCATACTGAATAAATGCATTTTTATTATTTAATATTCCATTAAGCACAACATTGTTATTTGTCATGACCATAACATTTATTTAGCAATTGGGAAAGTAGAGAGACTGAAACAATGACATTTTGCGGCCCTCTTCGTCGCATTTTCCTCATTATGAATAATTACCCCTCAATGGGCTGCATACTAAATCAGATGAAACCATTCTCCTGCTGACGTAGAAGTGGTAGAAGTGGCTAGACGGTGGAAGTGGCTAGACGGTGGATTAAAAAACTAATTTCTCATCTGCGCTTTGCCAAATTGTTGGTTATAGTTGAATCGTCTCAAAATATGATTCTAATTCCCATAATAATGCTATTTAAGGCTTTTTTTTATCCTGTCGTACGCACTTTAAATGTAGAGCGTAAGTATAAAATAGTAGTGGTGTCAACAATAATCGATGCGGCGATGCATCCCAATGCTGGGCATGGACGACCAATTCGATGCGGGAAACAAGCCAAATCGATTCAGTGCATTTTAATATACATAAGTACGTTCAAAAATCTTCCCTGCGCAATTCCGGTGATGCAACGGATTTGGTTTCCCCATTTGTATTATTATTCTCATGTTTCATTTTTTACATACGCATAATTCTGGTCAAGTTTCCCACCAACCTCGTAGAAGCAAAAATGTCTCCAGATGTCTGCTTTCAATGTCTTAGGTGCATCAATAATCTTTCTCGCTCCCTCTTTCTCCGCTTCAGCCATTGTTATGTTATGTCCTATCTCTTACAGGTTAGATCTTGTGCCCGAACCCGACCCGACCCGACCCGACCCGACCCGACCCGACCCGACCCGACCCGACCCGACCCGACCCGCATTCACGTTCGGGTCGGGTCGGGCTGCCCCGCCCCGCCGACCAATAAATTATTTAAAAAAAGAAAAAAAAAAAAAAGGGATAAAACCGAAAGCAGGCTCTCTGTATTGTGCATTTGCTTGTGCACGCGCATGAACGCCATGGCGCTGCCCGCTTATTCTTCTTCTCCTCCCACTGTGGTGCTTGTGATTCGTTAAGAAAGACACTTTTATTTATGCACACAAAGGCAACACAAATGTGATCCTTTTGAATCTTCTCCTCTGTGTGTCTGTAAAACCGCATGTTTTTTTTAAATTTTAATATTAACCTTTCCCGGCGTTATTCTGTTATGTAAATGCTTTTATAATGATCATAAAAATATGCAGACTATTTAAACATTAAGAAAACTTGCGTTTTTTTCTGCCAACTGAGAATTCGTTACGAAGGACACTTTTATTTATGCACACAAAGGCAACAGAAATGTGATCCTTTTCAATCTTCTCCTCTGTGTGTCTGCAAAACAGTTTTTTTTTTTTTTTTTATATTAAACTTTCCCAGTGTTATTTTGTTGTAAAAATGCTTTTATAATGATCATGAAAATATGTTGACTATTTAAACATTACGAAAACTTGCGTTTTTTTCTGCCAACTCAAAGAAATGAAAATAAATTGCTGCTGCTGCGTTTTTTTTTCCGCGTCACCCCCCAAAAAAAAAAAAAAAAAAAAACCTGGGTTTTTTGGGCTGGGCCAGCAAATCTAGTTAGTTGATCGGGCTCGGGCCGGGTCGGGCTTCAATACCAGCTAAATACTGACTAAAATACAGTGACTGTTATTACTGATTTTGCACAGGAGTTCAGATGTTGCACTGTGTGAAAGGCTGCTACTGTGTGTAAAAAAAAAAGAGCCCTGGTCTCATTCAAAGCACTTATTAAATGCTATGATATATATATGAAAGTATTTTCATTTGACTTCAACCAGGAGTGACACAAGAGCCAATAAAAAGTTGTTTAATGTCTGACCGCTTGTGGTGCCTCATGATTCGCGAAAAATATGCTTTGCTTTAGAATTTTAATGCATCCCAGGCTTTGATGCATCGCGATGCATTGCCGAATCGAACCGAATCAAACCCTGACCCTCTGAATCGAATTGAATCGTGGCCCTCCGAATCGTAATCGAATTGAATCGTGAGGGCAGTGGCGATACACACCTCTATAAAATAGGATGCGAAATAACCGTGTAAAAATGTATCAGTGTTGACTTAGCCTTAGTCGACTGCAATATCCACCTTTCATCTAAAACCTTTTCTTTTTTATATGAAAAACTTTGTAAACTGAAAATCATTTTAACTAAAATACAACAAAAATGCTTTAGAATCTCTGCCAGTGGCCTTCATATGGCTAATTGTTTACCTATTAAAAGGACAAGGTTACATTTAAATGGACAAAGTGGCTTAAGAACCACTAATGGAAGTAGTTTTAAGCATCCTTTATTAAAACAGACCTTCATTTAAAGGAGGTTTGTCCTTCCTTCCAGTCTCCAGCCCCTCCCCTCAGTGCTAATCTAGGCCCAGTGGTGCTCATCCTGACAGCCAGTGAAATTGAGCCTGGCACTCACAGCCCAACATTATTAGTGAAGGCACAAGAAAGCCTCCCTCCTCATGCTGCCTCCGTCTTATTCTCACTCAATGCTACAGGGCTACAATTCCCTCTGACAGGCTCACAGCCCACATTGTGTGAATGTGTGCGTGCGTACAGAGCCGCTCTCTTGCTAATTGCAGCTATTAGGGCTTCAGGGAACGTCTTTAAAGCTGAGCACACTTAATGAGAGCACAGTGAGATAAATGAGAGATTGTATTTCTCGCGGTAGAGAAGCCATCGAGTGATGGTCTTTGTGAAATTGAGGAACATTTGGCATATCAGTCAGGAGTTTCTCCCAACGAGCACTGTAGGTAAATTAGAGAGGGAAAAAAATTAAACAATTATTTAATGTTGTTTTTAGGGAGGAGGTCCTGATTAGGCATTTGTTTCGGACGATTCTGTTCTCACTGCAAGAATAGTTTTTAAATCAACATGACCTCTGATTAGAATTAATCCACACCAACAACATATATAATTAAGCCCTGTAAAATATCGGCTTATTCTATTTATTACTACTATCATCAAAATTAATATTATCCAAAAACACCGTAAAACGGAAACACTTTGCTGCTCAGTGGTGATTGGTCTGAGACTGCAAGGGAAGCTCAGGTTCCCCCAAAATGTCAAAAAATAAGTGATCAAATGTACAGTATATTGTTCTTAAGAAGGGGGACCGGAGAGTGTGTTCCAATTATAGAGGGATGACACTCCCCAGCCTCCCTAGTAAAGTCTATTCAGGGATGCTGGAGAGGAGGGTCCGTCAGAAAGTCGAATCTCAGATTCAGGAGGAGCAGTGTAGTTTTCGTCCAGACCATGGAACAGTGGACCAGCTCTACACCTTCGGCAGGGTCCTTGAGGGTGCGTGGGAGTTCGCCCAACCAGTCTAGATGTGTTTTGTATATTTGGAGAAGGCGTTCGACCGTGTGCCTTGGGGAGTCCTGTGGGAGGTGCTCCGGGAGTACGGGGTATCAAGCCCCTTGGTAACGGCTGTTCGGTCCTTGTTCGACCGGTGTCAGAGTTTGGTCCGAATTGCCGGCAGTAAGTCGAATTCGTTCCCAGTGAGGGCTGGTCCGCCAAGGCTGCCCTTTCTCTCCGATTCTGTTCATAACTTTTATGGAGAAAATTTCTAGGCGCAGCCGAAGCATTGAGGGGATCTGGTTTGGTGGCGTCAGCATTAAATCTCTGCTTTTTGCAGATGATGTGGTGCTGTTGGCTTCATCAAGCCGGGACCTCCAACTCTCACTGGAGCGGTTCTCAGCTGACTGTGAAGCGGTTGGGATGAAGATCAGCACCTCCAAATCCGAGACCATGGTCCTCAGTTTGAAAAGGGTGGCGTGTCCTCTCAGGTTTGGGGATGAGATCCTGCCCTAGGTGGAGGAGTTCAAGTATCTTGGGGTCTTGTTCGCGAGTGAGGGTAGGAGGGAGCAGGAGATCGACAGGCGGATCGGTGCGGCGTCTGCAGTGATGCGGACTCTGCACCTGTCCGTATTGGTCAAGAAGGAGCTGAGACAAAAGGCAAAGCTCTTGATTTACCAGTCGATCTACGTTCCTACCCTCACCTAATGTCGCGAGATGTGGGTCGTGACCGAAAGGACAAGATCCCGGATACAAGCGACTGAAATGAGTTTCCTCTGCAGGTTGTCCGGGTTCTCCCTTAGAGATAGGGTGAGAAGATCGGTCATCCGGGAGGGACACTGTGTCGAGCCGCTTCTCCTCCGCGTTGAGAGGAGCCAGTTGAGGTGGCTCGGGCATCTGATTCAGATGCCTCCGGACATGTCCCACCGGCGGGAGGCCCCGTGGACGACCCAGGACACGCTGGAGAGACTACCTCTCGGCTGGCCTGGAAACGCCTTGGGATCCCGCCGGAAGAGCTGGTTGAAGTGGCTGGGGAGAGGGAAGTCTGGGCTTCCCTGCTAAAGCTCCTGCGACCCGACCCCGGATTAAGCGGGAGATAATGGATGGATGGATGTATACTGTTGTATTTACATGTCATTGACTAAATATGCGCTACAACATGCTCAACTTTTGTTCAGAATTAGCTTCTTATCACTGGTCACAAGGTGGCTTGCTTTGATTTGATTTATTTATTTTGAGCCGTAATAACGAAATACAACAGCAAGAGTGGAAAAAAACAACAATTAGAACGGTAATGTTGCAGTAGTAATAATGCTTTACATTCATTTGCGGTGGATTGGCTGCATCTCCAGAGTTGAGAGTGCATTGTTCCACCACAGCGAAAGGAGACAAGTCATTGGCTAAAGGCTGGGTTTATCCCGCCCATCAGAATCTGTGCCTCTTTGGGGGTTTATGGGCAGTGGGCGGAGCTCGACTGGCCCGGATGTGCTGGTTCTCTGCATGATGATTGGCTGATCCATATACTTCATAATGTATTGACGGGACATGGGTTGCTTTGCCGATTCATATGGGCCCTATCGCCGTCAAACCTGACCGAGTGGAAAGTGGAAACATAGACAAATAGCTTTTTCCTTTGAAAATTCTTGTGAATAAATGCTTCAATCCCTGAATTCTTTAGAGATATGGACATTAAAAAAAGTCTCGATTCTTGGTTAAAAGCAAAAAAAAAAAAAAAAGTGCAGTTAGCATTTATTTTACGTAAATATTGCAAACTATGAGGCTAGTCAGTAAGGAGATTAGTGGCCACCATATGTAAACAAATAGTTTTTTCTGTTGAAAATTCTTGTGAATAATGCTTAAATCTCTGAATTCTTTATAGATATGGACGTTAAACAGTCTTGATTCTTGGTTACAAGCAACAAAAACATGCAGGTAGCATTTATTTTACGTAAAAATTGCGAACTATGAGGCTAGTCAGTAAGGAAATTAGCGCCGCCATATGTATACAAAGGGCTTTTTCTGTTAAAAATTTTTGTGAACACTTAAATCCCGAATTTTTAAAAATTAAATATAGACGTAAAACAGTCTCAATTCTTGCATAAAAGCAAAAAAAAAAACCCAAACATGCAGTTAGCAGTTATTTTACGTAAATATTGTGGAGTTTAATGCCAATACTGTAGCGGCTAATTTGTCCCATTGATTTTTTTCACGTTTCAAAATGCATGCACAAAAAATATAATTACCTTGATTCCTCAAACAAATCACTCCTGAGACAATCCTTCCTGTTTGTATGCGATACAGCTTTCGTACTTTTTCAACCTAAATCTGGCGTTGGATCCATGCACGTGTTGACTGACTGCGACCGACAGCGAATAACTGAAGCAGACTGTAGGACAGCCCCCTACTTGAAGGCGTTGAGTAGTGGCTCATGGATGTGACCCGTAAATACAATTATGAAGTCTATGGCTGATCCGTCTCAGGCTAAATCTGTTTTGATTGAAGGAGAAATGAATTAACATTCATGGGAGGCTTTTTAAAAATTTTTATTCTTTCATAACCATCGTAGCTTTCCTGCCTTGTCAAAAACGACCAGTATTGTTCATCTTACTTTAAAAAAGTAATTGGTTACAAATTACTTCTCTCGAAGAGTAATTTAGTTAGTAACTTTAATTGAGTTACTAACTCAATTACCTCATTGTTTCAAACTTTCAAATTCTGTGAGGAAAAAAAGCCTTTTTGTTTTTCATGTTGTACTGAGCCTGCACCGACGACCAAGGTACATACTGAACCATGACTTGTGTGTATCATCACACCCCTAATATGTGTACATATATTTTTCAATATGCAAGTGAGGCTCTGAATCACCTGCCTCTCCTGTCTTTGCTCTAGTTGTTTTGATTTAAAAAAAAAAAAAAAAAAATACACAAGCTTAATTGATACGTCGTTCAAGAAATGTTTAGAGCAAGTGACTATTTTTGGTAATAAAAAACAAAACACATGATTATTATATTGTTGTGTCTGACAACAAGCAGGTTTTGTACGTCCCTGTGACACAGCGAATGGAGACTAGAAGGGTTCTTTTCTTTCACACAACTTTTGGTTCATTAAAAAACACAAAACGAAATGGGCTACACATATATATATATATATATATATATATATAAAAAAAAAAGTGAGTCGCCTCTGGACGGGGCTGGACTGTATGGTGTTCAGGTTCCCCCGGGGGGACGACGCTGCTCTGGCACTACTGGAACTACTTGTGGGCAGCCAGAGACTTCTCTCTAAAATGTGTCTAAAAACATTTAAAAAAACGGTCAGTAGTGTTCATGCTGACCTGTGTTGGTTGCCCTCGTCTCGCACAGCGTGATGTCAAACTTTCCCAATTCTGACCAGTGTGGAAGCAGTACGCTCGATAGGTTTGGGCTATCCTGCATTCGTCACCTCGCTCGGTGTGGTGCCAAAGTTCTCCACCGTTGCGTGCGTGCTGGAAACTGCCAGTCCTCCCTTCTTGTGGTGTCCTCTGGCAGTGCCGCATTTATTGCCAATCCGCGCTTCTCCCCAACAATCCGGCTGGCAGGGTGATTATCAGGCCCGATTGGGATCATCTGGGGAGAAAAGTTCACGCCTACTCACTCCACTGCCTGCCACACCCACTAGCTCCCAGCTGTCAGCACACTGCCTCAATTCCCATATTCCGGTCGGTGATTGCCCTTTTACATGTCTACAGGGTCAACGGCAACACCGTGATGATATTGCTCACTCTGCAGGAAAACAGTACATTAGTATATATATATTTTTTTTAAAGGGAAAATCCACAACCTTTTAATCACTTGAACTTTGAAAACTGTTTGCCATTAACTGAACTTGCCATGTTTTTTGCCATTAACTGAAACAATAACATCAAAATAAAATTACTTTATAGGAAACAGCCTGTCTCCCATCTGGGTGGCTGGTTCTGCATGCAAGTACTGTCTTGAAAGGAATGCGAGGTTATGTGCATATTTTCACAGTGACGGAACCTGAATTGTTCCTGGCCAATTCCAATACACATTGGCACATTTTGTAGGTCATCCTTTGAAGATGGTCTGGCGTGAGGTTGGCTGTGTTGTAAAGCGTAATGTAGTTGGTTGGAAGTCCACATCCCTGGCGAATGTTATGTGCCATGAGGTAAAAGTCCGCCCAATCTCTCTGGGTGAGAGTGTGATCCAGGACAGTTTCAGGTGTAGGTGCCCCAAAGCAGCTTCCAACCAAGGAGTAAAAGGTAGCGCTGATTCTTGTCTAGACTACAATAAAAACGAGCTTGGGCTCATAGCTTGGAAAACTCTCGAAGCATTTGATCAGCTGCGGCATCTTATACTGCTCAATCATCATAAGCTTGCCATCTGACATGCCATCTTGATAAACCACAATCCTTTGTGGCATGTGATGGTTTACCTCGTGATACTTGTGCCCTAACCCTAAACCCAAACCCAATCAAACCCTAACCATCCAACGGGCAAATTATGAAACCATTTATAAGTTCTTCATTGGGTGCTTGAAATGTTACTCTGGAATACCAGCGAGTCAGTGGGCTGTTTAGTCTTGCGACAAATCCATTGACTGACTGGTGAGCCTTGCTGGTGTCATGGTGGACATAAACTCCCACAACCATCAGGTTTTTCAGGGGGATGTTGACAGTCCAAAGTTCCCCACCTAATTTGGTGTTCACTTGCGGGAGTATCTTTTGGGCCACACTCCTTAACCTCTGTGGCTGGCAAATTGTCCTGATATTGATAACCTGGGGTAGAATCAGACTTCTAACACAGCAGAGCTTCTTGATGGCACTGTAGAAATCACTTCTGTTCCCTACAAGGAAGCACACTACGAGTTGCAAAGTTACGAGGGTCACTTGTGATGGTATATACTCTTGAAATACATTTCTCTGCAACTATCTCTCAGCTCTGGACACGAAGGATGAACCTCTTGCAGGCCAAAGGCCCGCGCCACCTTAGTAAAGCTCACAATCAACTCTTTAGCCTGATCTGCAAAGCGTCAAGGGTAGAAGATGGCCCACGCTTTCAGGGGGACACTGTTGATTGAAGCTAGCCTGACACCCTCTTTGGACCAAGACCCATCACCACCAATGGTAAATGATGCAGTTTGGACACACATAACCTCAACTGGTAGAGCTCTCACCTTCATCATGAAGATTTCTGAGCCAAAACCTAGGCCCAGCTGTGTGACTTGTTTCTGACTTTCAGGTTTACTGCATATGTTCCTCAGGAGCTGCTTTATTGCATGGGTGTGCTGGTCACCATTCAAATTACTGTGCATGGGCTGGTCCTTCACTGCTTTGAAATCCTTCCTCATTATTCCGGGATACCAGTCTTGAATGAAAGCTCAGGAACTAGTAAGCTCTCTCAAGGAATGGCTTGCTTTCCACCTGGCTTGGACCTCTCCTTTGGTTTATTCATAAGAAGAGGTTGGGCCATTTTCTTCTTCTTCGAAAGTTGCTTTGGTGCTATCCATCAGGGTGAAGGTGACTTTGGGTGATTAATCCCACTCAATGGCATCGATGCGATAAGCCTGGTTATTGTAGCGCACAGGTGTCAAACCGATTCCAGAAAGGGCCAAGTGGGTGCAGGTTTGTTTTCCAACCAATGAAGAGGACACCTTTTCACTAATTAGATCTTTTACATGTGTAATCAGTTAAACTTTGTCAGGTACTGCTTGTTTCAGCAGGAAGTTCATTGGTTAACCCTTTAATACCGAACGTGTCGGCAGCGACGCGTTTACGCATGTCATTTTTGAAGCTTCATCACGCTGTAATTACGTCACCCACGTGCCGCTGGTTGGTCTCATTTGAAAGTGTGGAAGTTGATGTCCACACCAGTTTTTATTTGAAGTCAATCGACCAAGAAAAACGGGAGATAATGTCATTTGAGTTTTATAGTTTTATTGCACTCATAAATATGCATTAATACGCTGCATGGTCCATGTATCTATCTCCATATTTCCATCATTTCTTGTCCTTTTTTCAAAACCGAAAGCAGCACAAAAGACTACATATCCCAAGAGCCGTTGTGATGTCAAGAAGGATGAACCGAATGTGGACATTTTTAATAAATTTCCGAACGAGGCGCCAACTAAGGAAAAGGAGGCATGCGAAGCAAGCAACGGCCGGTTGGATTGAGCGAGCGACTTTGAAATGTGCAGAATGAATCTAAAACTAAACTTAGCGCAAGCTAATGCATTATTTCATTAACTCAAGGAAGAAGATTAGCCGTATTTGTCATTGTTTTCTGGGATGAGTCGGCGTCTCGGCGAGTAGAAGTGACAGCAGCGTGCAAACGGCGAAAGAGTAGGCTGTGTGACGTTGTGTGTGACGCAGCTCCGTGACCTGTTCAAGCAGAAGCTTTATTGAGTGTGCAAAAACAAAACAAAACAAAAAAAACAACTTTTGGGTCGTATGCCAGAAAAATTTGAATTGAACTGAACTACTTGTCAATATTTTTTATTTATTTTATTTATTTATTTTATATATTTTTTCTTCACTATAATCTTTTCAATTTTTATAAAGATGAGTGTTCGAGAAGCTTGATTGCATGTACGTATATACTTTAGATAAGGTGATGGGTATAATACCTAACTTCCCAAAGAGATATCCTCCAAACCCTTTTTGTGTTAGATGATATATATATTTTTTTTCTCACTATTTTGCACTGCATATAACCTGTTTTGACCATACTATGTGTAACGGCCAAAAACGCCTATGACCATACTTGCTGTTTGTGTTGAATTGTCAAACATAAAACTATTCAATCTTATTTTTTTTTATTGAATGTTTATCCTAACAAGTTGAATAAATATTATCAAGCTTCAAAACAGTTGGTCGAGCATGTTTGGTTGTCAATGGGACATGAACATTACAAATTTTGAAAAAATATTTTGGGATTTTTTTGTCTTATTGGGTCCAACATGTGGATTATAATTGGTCAGTGAAGAAAACAACAGTTTGGGCATGAAGTTCAAGGTGTCCTTAAAAAAAGGGACCCAACTTGGCCATTGTGAACATTTTTTTTTTCTTTGAAATATAAAGGGAACATCAAATGCATATGAATTCGGGCAAAATAGGCTTAGGTGTTAAAGGGTTAAACTCTGTGCATTGTATCGGTTGGAACAAAATCCAGCACCCACTTGGGCCTTTCTGGAATCGATTTGACGCCTGGGTTGTAGCGGGTGATGATTATGCTACCAGCAAGTACCTTGGTACATTCATCTCTAAATTTCTCTTTGCTTTGTTGGTAAAGTATTTTCATGACATCCGATATTGAGTAGTTCTGCAAAACTTTGTGAGACACATCAACACAAAGGTACAGACCTCTATCTGTCTGTTTGATACATGTTGAATAGCCTGGCCACACCTGCAGTTGATGTTTGCCAAGAAATATTGCACTTTCTGGATTGTAGTGTTTTCTCCTTACCAGCTTCTATCCGAGAATTTTCATCACCCTCCTGAGTACGACATTGTCGAGTGGAATGCAAAGATTGCTGCTAAGCGGGTAAATCTTTGTCTTCTTTATTCGCATTTTTATTTCTTGATTGTCGATTCGCCTCAAACTTTTGAGAACTGTTATGGCTCAATCACCCTCATCTTCGCAACCTCCTCACTGACTGCTGTTAACACCTGTCCGCAATCTCCACACCTGCCTCCACTTCACAATCAACAGCCTGCCATTACAAGAGACCAGTCTGCATGTCATTCAACGCCAGAGCTTCACCTAACCTCACATGGTAAGGTACAGGCCACTCAATCAACCAACCTTTGACTTTTTGATATACCTTTTCTTCGCAGCAACTCCAAGCCATCTCCCCTCCTGACTCAGTTGTGGGATCTGCAGTTCCACCACCTCTCGTCAACTCCTTTTTTATTTTTCTTTGTTTAATAAAAGCGCCCTTCGGCTCCTATCATCTCTGACTCCTCATTGCTTTGCTCCTGGGTCACATATTCCAGCCACCATAAAAAGAACCACCTCATCTTTCAGTTGGCGAGGAAAGTAGAGGATACTGCCATTGAAAGCCATTACTTCTTCAGTGGTTTGGCGGTGAGCTTTCATCATCCCAAATTGCATTGACGTGTATTCAACATTTGGTGTAGATGTCACATGGTGCTGATAAACACCTTTGTTCTTGCAGTCAATTAGAATATGATTGGAGCCAATCATTATCGAAGTTCCTTTTGTTCCAGCCTTGTTTAGTGGCTCACGCACGGCTTCCACCAACTCTTGAACAATGGACATCATTCCTGTGTCTGAGATCTTCGAGCGATCGTGTCGGCTCAGAGGTATGAGAACCAGCTTGGACAACTTCGAAAGGAAAAGAGAAAAGAGGTGAAGGGGATCCTTGTTCCATTCCAGGTCCAAGTGCTCTTTCAACTCCGACCATCATGCCAGGGAAAATGTCCTGGCCAATAAAGCTTCTCCCTCTGCCGATCACTGCCTGGCGGTGGTCACTTGTCTGTTGGTAACTGGATACCACGCCTAATTCTGTACTTGGCTGTTGTTCCTCTTCCATCTTCCAACTGCATCTCTTCCTACTGGTAAAACTCCTCTTCCCCATGGGGCAACTAAAGACTGGAAGCCCATTCCTTTGAACATTGAGACCAGTGTGGTTCCTTACCCACATGCATGGGAATCATTTTTACTGGTTAGACCTTCTTCTGCCAGATCTTTTCGAATCTCTGTGCTAGACACATCTGCGCCTCTTGACTAGGGATGGGAATTGATAGGATTTTTACGATTCCGATTCCATTATCGATATTGCTTAACGATTCGATTCTTTATCGATTCTCTTATCGATTCTAATTTGGGGAAAAAGAAGAACAAACATTTTGATTGGCATCGAGTTTGTTTAATCATAAGTCACCTTACAAACTCACAACGAGATCAAAAGATGCCCAAAGCCTCAATGTTAACTGTGGCAATAAGTGACAAATACACAAGAATGTGTAACATTTTACTGAAACATTCATCTAATAGAAATAAAAAATATTGGTATATATTGGCAGATAGGTTGTTGTTCTGCCTTTGGCAATATGTGTTAAAGCAGGGGTCCCCAAACTTTTTCCTGTGAGGGCCACATAACTTTTCCCTTCTCTGATGAGGGGCCGGGGTCAGTTTGTAACAGAAAAAGTGTGACGATTGCAGAAGTGCATAAATGTAAAAAGTTATTGTTTTTCAGAAAGCCACAATCATATAACCCTTTCTGGATTCTTTATAATAATAATAATAATATTAATAATAATAATTAATAATAAAAACACTATTAATTAAATAGATAATAACCACATAACCCTCTCTGAATTCTTCAAGGAAAAGGCCAGGAAATAAATAACACGATTGAGGAAAAAAAAAAATTCAAAATGGCCGGACCAAATGTGGAGGCGGGCCGTATTTGGGCCGCGGGCCGCAGTTTGGGTCAACATGTATTATTTTACCATTATATTGAATTGCATGCCTTTTAGTTTTTGTGGCGCTTACACGCTCAAGTGGGGGCGCCCTTGCGCTTCCTCACGCGAAGGAGAACGCGCTCACGTGAAGAAGAGCGCGCTTACACCCAAAGAAGAAATGCCGTATCCATATGAGTGAGCGAGTTAGTGAGAGAGGGAAACACTTCTACGAGCCTACGTTCTTTGTTAATGTTAATATCTACAGAGGCAACGCCTGTATGTATTATCTTTTGTGTTGTTGTTATTGTGTTTCCACTCGCGATCGGACACTTAAATCCAGTTGTGTAGTGGTTTGAACGATGTGCTAATGCTAGCGAACAAATGCTAACCATTTCTTATTACTGTTATTAGCAGCTAATCATCGCTGATTTACGTTGATGCAAACCTGTTTGTTATTGGGGACAGCGCAGTCGTATTCCCTCCCGATGCAGTTATCTCCACCTTGCAATGACTGCAAGTCGCTTTGTTGTAATTTTTCCTCGTGAAGTGAAGACACACTTTCAAGCGTTTGAACCTACGTGCTGTCATTGTTATGTTTATGGCTGCAATGCTCGTGCTTAACCGTCGTAACCTTTCACTTTCACACTCTTTCCTGGTGAAATGTAGTCAAACTTTGGAGCGAGTGGTTCTTGGCGCCATGCTAGTTTGATGCGTCTGGACAACAACACACGTCACGACGCAATACGCGTCTTTAGGAATCGTTAAAGGGATCGTTAAGGCTTTTTCATTGTGATGTCGAGGCCTCGAAACACTCGGAACCGGTTCCGAATTGGAATCGGATTTCGATTCCCATCCCTACTCTTGACATACCTATCTTAGGTTCTGACAAAGAAAAGCTTTCACCTCTTGCTCCAACAAGTCTTCCAACTTCAGACTGAAGCCCTTTAGCTTGTCCAGCTAAAGGGTCATAAGTGGGTTCAGCGGATACTTGTCCTGGCAGTGTATTAGCAGGACTGAAAAACCCTCTGGCTCTTCCTAAATCAACTACTCTACTACAACCATGCCATGGAATTCCTGCCATATTACTAAGATCAGATGGTCTGTATGGATCCATTTTCTCAAATTTTGTTGTCCGACTACTGTTCACAGGGTTTCGAGTCGATGAGCACTTTTCAGAACCGGTCTCCTGCATGTTCCAAGAACGAGAACCAAGCAGGGTGAGGCAGCATTTAGTTTTTATGCTCCTCACCTCTGGAACAAGTTACCTGAACGTCTGAAGTATGCTCAAACTGTTAGCTCCTTTAAATCAGGGCTAAAAACGCTTTTGTTTAGCACTGCATATCCTTAACTGTCTATATATTTCAATGTACTTGCTTTCTATTCCTCTTGTGCTTATCTCCATTGCTGATTTCAATTATTATTAGTAGTAGTAGTTTTTGTTTTATTTTTATTCTATTTTGTGACTAAATGCAATTTTTCTGTATAATTTTATTTCCTATTTTGATTTTTATGATCTTCATGTGATGTAAAGCACTTTGAATTGCCTTGTGTTGAATTGTGCTACATAAATAAATTTGCCTTGCCTTCAGTACATTATTTTCATTTGTACTTACCTGGACGCCACGAACTGTATGTAAATATAAGTTGCCTGAGAGTTTAAGATGACGCTCACCACGCTAAATGATAATGCTAAAGAGAGCTCGACTGCTATGCTAACACTCCGAGCCACAGGGCCAATCATCTTTCCCTCCTCCTGCTCTGCACTCAAGGGCAGGCAGGCAGGCAGGCAGATGTTTACCACAACCAAACAACTTGCGCTTCATTCAACCAAATTGTAATAACCCCCCTTCACATCCTCAGTAACGGTAACAGCGTTGCAAAGATGGAAAAAGTAATTAGATTACTCACTACTGGAAAAATAATGCAGTTATACTCTACAAGCAGCTTTAGTTATAGCTGCTTGTGTTTGGAGACTTGACTTTTGGCATTCTAGTTTCTTTCCCTACCTAGCAACTGCTGAGCCCCTCCACCGTCATAAA
The DNA here is from genome assembly GCF_030265065.1 of Corythoichthys intestinalis. Taxonomy (NCBI): domain Eukaryota; kingdom Metazoa; phylum Chordata; class Actinopteri; order Syngnathiformes; family Syngnathidae; genus Corythoichthys; species Corythoichthys intestinalis. The sequence goes on along the minus strand of NC_080415.1, from coordinate 10,923,756 downwards.
GCACTCACAGGCGGACACACTTTGAGCTTCCCCTTATTGAAAGACCTGCATCCGCTATTGGTGCTTCTGCATACATAATCTATAGCTATTTAGAATAAATGTATCTTAAATATGAAATAAAAATGAATACATTATATTCCCCATAGATTTATTAACTGACTTTATTAACTAAGAATGAACTAAAATGTGCTTGACAGGCAAAAAAAAAAAAAAAAAAAAAAACGCTGTAGGTTTGATTGGACCCTCTGATGGGCAGTATTTTTGCCACCATTGCTGTAAATATGTCAATTAACGTCTTTTAAAAAATCATGACCAAGTAGTGGATCTGTATATTAAATGTTTTCTACATACTTTCAACCCCAACTTGCTGCATTTTATTCGGGCAAAAGTAACGTTTTATGTGATGTGACTGGAATATTATGAGCATGTAGCATGGCCTTCATGTTATGTGTTTTTCAAGCAATAAATAAGGGAACATATGGACATTATCATTTCCTTTTGGACACACTGCTTTCCATTAGTGAGATGGCAGGTGAGGCATACGTGGTATTTCATATGAATGTGTCACCACCTGTTTTTTTTTTTTTTTTTCTTTCAGTTAAACCTGTCCTGTTCAGCTATTTGAAACGGAGAATGGAAGTCACAATGTGTAACAACCTGTTTGATAAAAAAAAAAATGGTGTCACCGACATGCATATTATAGTTAGCGAAATTCCAACAAGGAACAGATATTGCTTGAGGAAAATAGAGTTCCGTTCTTAATGTACTTCTACTTTTGCAAAAGATTGAATGCTTAAAAGGTGAAGCTAGTGAAGCTATTCTTGGAAATATGGCCACCATCAGCACATGAATTAATGCAGTGTGCTCTCAGTATGGTGGCTTTAATGATGAGGATGATGGAAGGGCATTCACAAGCAATACTCTCTCAGCTTTATAATATCCTATACCGTAATGAAGTTGCACTCGTCATTGTCGAGGTCCAGCAGCGCTCAAATACTGTATCTTATTTCCGTCTCCAGATGAATATATTCATCATTTCTTGTTTTCTGCTGCTGTGTTCTGAATCAATGAATGAAAGGCAATTGGACTCTTGGTAATGTAAATGATGGGCTATATTTACTTTGACCATCCCTGCTTTAAGGCCAGTCTTGACAGATGCTGTCAGTGTATGATCAAAAGACTTCATTAACATGGTAATCTGCCTATGCTCAGATCATTTAACTATAGCCATTTTGGGATAGCGGCTGCCTGTCAGATGTGTTGTGAGGCCAGTAATGATAATGCTATTTGTTGCATGATATTTTGATCTCTATGCTGTTTTCTTTCAAGCATATGCCAAACAATAATTGTAACATTTAAACTTGGCACGGATATTCCTTAAAATCAAAGGGAAATGATCCAAAATGTAGAGTAAGGGACACAGAGATACCCCAAAAAGGAAGTGACCCATAAACAGGAAAAAGCCCCCCCTCACACACACACAAAAAAAAGACAAGCTGCAAAAAACTTTAAAAAAAGTTGACAGGATGCAAGAAAGAAAGTACCTCGATGTGTCTTTTCTAATTTTCACAAATCAATCTCACTTTGGAAACTACAGCTGCTCCGCAGATATATATTATGGCCACAGATCAATAGTTGGATGGAATAACAGAGCTGCTAATCCAATTTACTTTTTCTGACCGTTATCTATATACAAGATGCTGAATTGTTTCCTCTTTAGTTTCCTTTCATTATAGTGGGCTCAATGACAGACGGCAGGTATTAGTGTCTTTGGGCTTAAGACTCAGGGGTCGGCAACCCAAAATGTTAAAAGAGCCATACTGCACTAGCCTTATATAAGCCTGAAAATGAATGCAACACATGCTCTATGTACGGTGGCATGAAGAAGTATCTTAACCTTTTGGAATTTCTCACATTTCTGCAAAAAATCACCATCAAATGTGATCTGATCTTTGTCAAAATCACACAGATGAAAAAAACTCTCTGCTTTAACTGAAACCACCCAAACATTTATAGGTTTTCATATTTTAATGAGGATAGTATGCAATCAGTGACAGAAGGGGGAAAAATGAGTAAAAGAACCATCACATTCAATAGCTGCAGATCAGTCTGGCACATCGATCAGGACTAATCTCGGCCCATTCTTCTTAGCAAAACTGCTGTAGTTCAGTCAGATTCCTGGGATGTCTGGCATGAATCGCTGTCTTTAGGTCATGCCACAGCATCTGATTGGGGTTCAAGTCTGGTGTTTGACTTGGCCACTCCAGAACGTGTATTTTGTTCTTCTGAAACCATTCTGAAGTTGATTTACTTCTGTGTTTTGGATCATTGTCTTGTTGCAGCATCTATCCTCTTATTAGATACAGCTGTCTGACAGACGGCCTCAGGTTTTCCTGCAAAACAGCCTGATAAACTTTTGAATTAATTTTTCCATTAATGATTGCAAGTTGCCCAGGCCATGAGGCAGCAAAACCCCAAATGAGGTGTTGATGTTGGTGAGCTGTTCCGTTTTCCTCCACACATGACGTTGCGTGTTACTCCCAAACAATCCAACTTTGGTTTCATCAGTCCACAAAATATTTAGCCAAAACTTCTGTGGAGTGTCCAAGTGCCTTTTTGTGAACATTAAACGAGCAACAATGTTTTTTTTTTTTTTTTTAAGCCCTCTGAGGCTCAAATTAAGTTTTTGTTACAGGAAAAATCTGATATTTGGGGAAAATTGTGATATAGGGGAAGTAGTATACAATTCAGATTTTTTTTTTTTAGCAAAAACTTCATATTTAATGTATTATGAGATGTTGCAGGTTTACAACATTGTCCTAGTGTGGTAAATTAACGCCGAAAACTTAATATGGCATGAAAACTAACTTTATTTGCATAGAACATTTCAAAACAATGTTTCAAAGTATTTTACAGTGGAAGAATAAAAACAAAAACAACTTGGTACAGATTACGAACAATAACAATTACTTTTCATCCCCTACATCAAACAATATTGAGATATAAAACCAATAATATTATATTGACGTCTGAAATCCTAATTGAGAAGGCCAGGTCTGAAGGTCACTTCTTCGTGTGGTAGTCCAAGAAACAATTTTTGTCCTTTGTAAAGTGCTTTACACTTCAGACAGGCCATTTGTGTGTAGCCATTCTTGCACACCCTGCATCATCCACGTTTATCAGTATGAATGGGAAAATGATCGAATCGGTCTAGTCTGACCTCAACTGATGGCGCAAATGATCCTCTGACCTGGAGGTGAAGATGTGGCAGCTTGACTGCGTTCTGGAACCTCTTCAGATGACGGTCATCCTCTTTTCCGACTGTTCAAGTTAGCCTGTTTGCCAACCTTGATGAGGGCATCTGCAACTTGAGCGCAGAAGTCAAGAAGCGGAACATACTTCTTCTGTTTCTGGGTGAGATGACGGTGGTAGAGGAGCCAGCCATTGACCAGTAATAGGTCAATCAAATTGTACAGGATGCGCAGATACCAACGATGTGGGCGGAGTTCAATGCGGTAGAGTGCAGCAAACATGTCTGCCAAGTCAACTCCTCCTATGTTGTTATTGTACACCTTGACATTGTGGGGTCTGTCCACTTCTACATATTCCTTCTTCTCTTTTGCACATATTCTTCATCTTTAACATCTATATGCTTCCATTAGCTCAGATAATGGAACAGTATGACATCTCCTATCACGCCTATGCAGATGACACACAACTGTACATTTCTGTGTCCCCACATGATTATAGTCCCTTAGTCTCCCTGAGTAAATGCATTCATCAAATCATTGAATGGATGTGCCAGAATTTTCTCCAGTTAAATGTGGAGAAGACAGAGGTGATCATTTTTGGGCCAAAAAAGGAAAGGTCAAAGATAAGCAGCCAACTTAGCACAATGTCACTTACAGCTACAAATCAAGTCAGAAACCTGGGCGTATTTATTGACTCAGACCTAAAATTTGATAGCCACCTAAAGTCCGTCACTAAATCTGCTTATTACCACCTAAAAAATATAACCAGAATTAAGGGGCTTCTGACACAACAAGACATGGAAAAACTTATGCATGCATTCATTTTGAGCAGATTGGCCTATTGCAACGGTATATTTACAGGTCTTGATAAAAAATCAGTCAGGAAGCTGCAGCTAGTACAGAATGCTGCCGCCAGAGTCCTCACAAATACAAGGAAGCTGGACCACATTACACCGGTTTTGAAATCGCTACACTGGCTTCCAGTGAGTCAAAGGATAGACTATAAAATACTACTGCTCGTCTACAAAACACTTAATGGCCTTGGACCAAAATACATGCTTGACTTGTTAGATTCCTATGAGACATCCAGACCCCTAAGGTCGTCTGGAACCGGTCTTCTGCATGTTCCAAGAACAAGAACCAAGCAGGGTGAGGCAGCATTTAGTTATTATGCTCCTCACCTCTGGAACAAGTTACCCGAAACTCTGAAGTATGCTCAAACTGTTAGCTCTTTTAAATCAGGGCTAAAAACGCTTTTGTTTAGCACTGCATATCCATAACTGGCTATATATTTCAATCTACCTGCTTTCTATTCCTCTTGTGCTTATCTCCATTGCTGATTTCAATTATTATTAGGAGTAGTAGTTTTTGTTTTATTTTTTATTTTTGTTTTATTTGTATTTATTTATTTTAATTCTGTGATTAAGTGCGATCATTTGTCTTGGTTTTTACGTTGTATTGATTTAAATGTGATTTTTATGATCTTATGTGATGTAAAGCACTTTGAATTGCCTCGTGTTGAATTGTGCTATATAAATAAATTTGCCTTGCCTTGCCTTGCCTTTTGTCCACCTTCTGCACCTACCAACAGGATCAGGGCCAATGAAGGATGATGCCAGTAACACTGCCTTGTTATCATACCACTTCACGATTGCCATCCCAGTTCTCATTTCATATTTCACTTCATATGCACCACGCCCAGCCTTTGAAAGTTCCTTGTCACTTTTGAGGATACATCCACATAGACGGTTTCGATTGATGGCAGCAAGTGATAGAATTCCCATTTTCTTCAGTTCCACAATGAGTTCAGGTGAAGTGAACCAGTTGTCGAAGAAGCACTTGTAATTTAGTCCTTTCGGAACATCTGATATGAGACGAAGCACAACTTCACCTGCAACACCAAGTCCACGCTCATTGGGTATGGTCCCTTTTCCAGTGTATACTTCAAAGTCATAGACTAGTCCAGTGACACCTGCACGAGTAAAGGCCTTGATTCCCCATTTTTTCAGCTTGTTCTTGATATATTGTTTCATTCCAATTTTCCTTTGAAGGGGATCATCTGCTCATCAATGGAGTGGTTTTCTCCCGGTTCAACTTTCAAACAGTTTGCACGGACTTTCTCAAGTACTGGTCGCACCTTGAACAATGGATCATATCCAGGCTCACCCTTTTGCTTCACATTGGTATTTTTGTTCATATGGATGTACTGTATGTTCGCAGATTATCAAATCGCTTACGTCCCATGACAGTTGCAACTGGGTTGTAGCGTGTTGTTGTCTAGCAGTACATGCGGTATGATGGCATACGTACTACTGTCATCAATATGTGTAAACCAATGAATTGCTCCATTTCAGAAAGGGTCGTTTTTAGTTCTGGGCCATTCTTCATAACTGCATACAGGTTTGATTGGTCAGAAATAAGTTCAAACACGGATTCATCCATAAACTGATCAAAATACCACTTTGGACTTGATATTTCATCTGGTGGAGATGAGAGTGCAGGTCCTTGGAATGAAGGGTCTATGTCAGCTGCTGGGGGTTTCCTCTGCCTCCAAGAAAAAACTTTACTGGAGCTGAGCCGGGCTGAGGTTCATCATTATCTGGGACCCCAGTGTCATTGTCTGCACGTAGGTTATGAATTTCAACATCAAGTGTGTTTGGATTAGTTATTGCTATTGCTCCTAGTGTCTCATCATCATCAAGGCTGAAGTCAGACTCGTATGCTTCAGCAGGTTCGACAAAATCTGGATCGCCAATTTCATCGTCTGAAATTCTGTCTCAGATAAAGCACCATCAGGAAGGCAAACCATTTCAATGGCTTCCTTGAGTGAATAAGATCTTTGTCGGCCTGCCATAACGCACCACAAACCTGCAACCAGAGTATGTTGTAAGCTAGTTTTCTAAAAAAGCTTCAAGTCCAACAAAGATATATACTGATATAATATGTGCAATGGAATTTAGGCTACATCAGTTTTGCTCACTGAACAGTCAAATGAACATCACATTATGCCATTGCGTTTGATCAAATCTGCCTCTGATAGTGTGTAACTTCACTCCAAATTATTTCATTTTCCATAGGATGCACCTTCAATGACAACTCAAATAAATAAGTAAACACTGGTGATAGGAAAATAACCCTAGTATAGACTGTTGCTCAAAATATAGGTAAACTAGAAGACATAGCATTTGGCATCCATTGGTACTAGTCCGGCCAAACGTTGCAAAGTTGTAACAATGAAATAGAGCTGCCCCTAGGGGAAAACCCAGAGGAGATAAAATCTACCAATTGGCAGATACTGTATCTCTATACTGTCATGATTCATCTTATACAGTATTGGTTTCAAAATAAAGGTGATTGGTAGTAATACTTTCATGAAATGGATGCCTAGAAAATCCTTTCATGTAAACCCAAGATGAAAGACATGTTCAAAGTGAGAAAACCCGCCATCTAGTGAGCTATTGGGGAAACTGTTTGTTGCTCATGTACAACGAAGGTCTGCAGTGGTACTTTAAGTAAAAAAGGGCTCATAAAATATGAATGTGGATTAATTAGGGGATTAGAATTTAGTTGTTGCAAATTTGCAACACCTGCCCCGAGAGGGTTAGACAGTGGTGGCTTTCTCCGTGGAGTCCTCCCATGAACACCATTCTTGGCCATAGTTTTACATATACTGGTAGTTGATATGTGAACAGAGATATTGGACTGTGCCAGTGTTTTCTGTAAGTCTTTAGCAGACACTCTAGGGTTCTTTTTTACCTCTCTGAGTATTCTGCGCTGAACTCATGGTGGTCATCTTTGGTGGACGGCCACTTCTTGAGAGAGAATCAACAGTGGCAAACTCTCTCCATTTGTAGACGACTTCTTTGGCTGTCGATTGATGAACATCCAGACTTTTAGGGTTGGTTTATATCCTTTCCCAGCTTTATGCAAATCAACAATCCTTGATCGCAGGTCTTTAGACAGCTCTGTTGACCGAGCCATGATACACGTGCGTGTTTTACAGTGGGCAGGGCAGCTTTAAACTACTCATCAGTGATTGGGCACACACCTGACTTACCGTAATTTCCCGAATATAACGCGCACTTTTTTCCCCCAAAATCAACTTGTAAAATCATGGTGCGCATTATAAACGGGTACATGGATGGAGACAGAAATATATATATATATATATATATATATATATATATATATATATATATATACCGATTTAAAAAAAAAAAAATTTATTGACACGGCCACGTTGTGTTGAAGAAACATATGCGCCGATCTGTTGCCGACCATTACAGTACTTGACGTCACCATTTTGTTTCGGTTATACTTCACTCTGATCGGCCGGATGATTTTGTCTATGTTAAATTCTGCTTTTTTCACTCTTCATAAAGCACAGAATTTAGTTTCTTGAACTAATTTGAGTCAACGTTTATTGCAACCCCGCAACTCAGACCATAACAAACCTAACAACACAGACTTCCTGTGTCCGTCAACTATATCTGTCTCTTGGGAAACTCAAACCCAAATAACAACAGTTCTTATTGTTACTGTCGTGTCGACAGCGACGAGCTCTCTCGGATTTCCGACTTACGTTCTCACTTTCATTTTACCTTATCAATCCTTGGAGGAAACATTTATTCATCATGATGAAATGAGCAAGTTATACAGAAGCCTTTAAAAGAACAGTCACATCTGTTTTGTTTTCTCCTAGATTCTGGTAAGTTGGAGAAGTTGTCAAATCATATTATTACCGTAAATATTGTCAGTTTATGGTAATGTTTTGAGCTACCAATATGCTATGCTTGTGCTGTGTTTCACCAGTCAGTAAAATGACATTTCTGTATCTGTACACGAGCTGTTTTCTTGTATTCTTCTATTTATGGGTTCTAAAATTAGGGTGCGCGCTATAAATGGGTACAATAATTTTCCCTAGATCTTACAAGTAAATTTGGGGTGCGCATTATACACGGGTGCGCCTTATATTCGGGAAATTACGGTAAATTGTTTGGTAAAAATTGGTTTCAATTGCTCTTTAAATCTCATTAGGCAGACTGTTCCCTTACTTATTTCCCCCCTTTCTGTCAGTGTTTGCATGCTATCCTCATTAAAATAAAAAATAAAAAAACTATAAATGTTTCGGTGGTTTTAGTTAAAGCAGACACTGTATTTTCATCTGTGTGATTTTGACAAAAATCAGATCACAATTAATGGTGATTATATGCAGAAATGTGAGAAATTCCAAAAGATTCCGATACTTTTTATACCACTGTGTTAGCTATATTAGCCTATTATCAAAATGACTAAGTTGGCTACTATACAAAATGAGCCTTTGTGATTAAATGTTTATTTTCCCTGAAGTGCATCATATACACTGCAAATCTATAACGTCTTAATCAGATTATTTTTCGTAAATTTAGTCAAATAATTTTCTCCATTTTGTTTTGAGTGTTAGAAGAGTTATCAGATGAATGTGTCAAATAACTCCACCTACTTTAAGTAAATATTACTATTCTTTTTAAGCCCATACGTCTAAAAGTTTCTCCGAAATCAAGAAAAATTTGCTTTCAAATAATTTTTTAAACAATTTTTGATTCTTGAATTAAGACCTTTTCTGACATTTCAAAGGTTTTTTTTAACATTAAATATACTAATTCATTGTTTAAAATAAGTCTATTAACATTATTTCCAGTTAGCTAAGAAATCTACCGTATTTTTCGGACTATAAGTCCGTAAAAAACATATATGTCGCACTGGAGTATAAGTCGCATTTTTGGGGGAAATTTACTTGATAAAATCCAACGCAAAGAACAGATATCTCATCTTGATAGGCAATTTAAAATAAAAATACAATAGGGAACAAAATGCTGAATAAGTGTATAGTATGATAATGTTACATGATGCATGAACAACGAAAAGGGAACGTGGCCGGTATGTTAATGTAACATAGCTATTAAGAGTTATTCAGATAACTTGTCAGGGATTGTTGGAACACGAGGGCTAGGATAGACATCGACTCTGGCACTGACATAGACAATGACGCAACAAGGAGTGACAAGAAACTGGGTCATTATATACGCAGACAAGGGGTAACGAGACGAGGAACAGCTGGGTAACACAGGTGGATGCAGATTGCAGGATACACTGGGAAAACACACACAGGTGAGAGCAATGGGTAATCACAGGGACAAGTCACACAAGGAGAAACCAAACACAAAACCTAACAGTACCCCCCCCTCAAGGGACGGATCCCAGACGTCCCGAGGAAACAAAAAGTCAGAAGGTTGCTCGGAGGAGGGAGCAACACCAGCCCGTCACGGCCAGTCAGGCGGGCGTCCAGGACGCCAGACGTGGGCCGATCGCACGGGTCGATCGGGAGGGCGCCCGGGGCGCCAGACATTGGGTGACCGCATGTGCAGATCAGGCGGGCGTCCCAGACGAGGTAGTGCTCGGTCGTCCATACCGCCACGTTGTGGCAGGAAACGGGGAGCAGCATCGTCGGGGCGAGGGTCAGGAACAGAGTCTGAGTCGTCGTGCGAACCAGGAACAGAGTCGGAATCGTCGTGCGGACCAGGAACAGAGTCGGGGTCGTCGTGCGGACCAGGAACAGAGTCGGGGTCGTCGTGCGGACCAGGAACAGAGTCGGGGTCGTCGTGCGGACCAGGAACAGAGTCGGGGTCGTCGTGCGGACCAGGAACAGAGTCGGGGTCGTCGTGCGGACCAGGAACAGAGTCTGGGTCGTCGTGCGGACCAGGAACAGAGTCGGGGTCGTCGTGCGGACCAGGAACAGAGTCGGGGTCGTCGTGCGGACCAGGAACAGAGTCGGGGTCGTCGTGCGGACCAGGAACAGAGTCGGGGTCGTCGTGCGGACCAGGAACAGAGTCTGGGTCGTCGTGCGGACCAGGAACAGAGTCGGGGTCGTCGTGCGGACCAGGAACAGAGTCTGGGTCGTCGTGCGGACCAGGAACAGAGTCTGGGTCGTCGTGCGGACCAGGAACAGAGTCAAAGTCGTCGTGCGGACCAGGAACAGAGTCGGGGTCGTCGTGCGGACCAGGAACAGAGTCGGGGTCGTCTGCTGGCGGAACAGCTTTTGGGTCGTCTGCTGGCGGAGCAGCTTTTGGGTCGTCTGCTGGCGTGACAGCGTCTGGGTCGTCGACGTCTGCTGGCGTGACAGCAGCGGAGTCGTCGTCGTCTGCTGGCGTGACAGCAGCGGAGTCGTCGTCGTCTGCTGGCGGGACAGCAGCGGAGTCTTCGTCGTCTGCTGGCGTGACAGCAGCGGAGTCGTCGTCGTCTGCTGGCGTGACAGCAGCGGAGTCGTCGTCGTCTGCTGGCGTGACAGCAGCGGAGTCGTCGTCGTCTGCTGGCGTGACAGCAGCGGAGTCGTCGTCGTCTGCTGGCGTGACAGCATCGGAGTCGTCGTCGTCTGCTGGCGTGACAGCAGCGGAGTCGTCGTCGTCTGCTGGCGTGACAGCATCGGAGTCGCAGGGGTCTGCTGGCGTGACAGCAGCGGAGTCGCAGGGGTCTGCTGGCGTGACAGCAGCGGAGTCGCCGGAGTCTGCTGGCGTGACAGCAGCGGAGTCGCAGGAGTCTGCTGGCGTGACAGCAGCGGAGTCGCAGGAGACTGCTGGCGGGACAGCAGCGGAGTCGCAGGAGACTGCTGGCGGGACAGCAGCGGAGTCGCAGGAGACTGCTGGCGGGACAGCAGCGGAGTCGCAGGAGACTGCGCTGGAGGAACTTGACTGCGGGGAGCCGGCGCTGGAGGAACTTGACTGCGGGGAGCCGGCGCTGGAGGAACTTGGCTGCGGGGAGCCGGCGCGGGAGGAACATGACTGCGGGGAGCCGGCGCGGGAGCCACTTGACTGCGGGGAGCCGGCGCGGGAGCCACTTGACTGCGGGGAGCCGGCGCGGGAGCCACTTGACTGCGAGGAGCCGGCGCGGGAGCCACTTGACTGCGGGGAGCCGGCGCGGGAGCCACTTGACTGCGGGGAGTCGGCGCGGGAGCCACTTGACTGCGGGGAGCCGGCGCGGGAAGAACTTGACTGCGGGGAGCCGGCGCGGGAGGCACTTGACTGCGGGGAGTCGGCGCGGGAGGCACTTGACTGCGGGGAGTCGGCGCGGGAGGCACTTGACTGCGGGGAGTCGGCGCGGGAGGCACTTGACTGCGGGGAGTCAGCGCTGGAGGCACTTGACTGCGGGGAGCCTTCGCGGGCACTTGGATGCGGGGAGCCGTCGCGGGCCCATGCCGTCGGCGTGGACGATCACGCCGAGGCCGGATCTTTTCCACTGGGTCCACTTTTGGTTGCGTCATTCTGTCAGGGATTGTTGGAACACAAGGGCTAGGATAGACATCGACTCTGGCACTGACATAGACAATGACGCAACAAGGAGTGACAAGAAACTGGGTCATTATATACGCAGACAACGGGTAACGAGACGAGGAACAGCTGGGTAACACAGGTGGATGCAGATTGCAGGATACACTGGGAAAACACACACAGGTGAGAGCAATGGGTAATCACAGGGACAAGTCACACAAGGAGAAACCAAACACAAAACCTAACATAACTATAGCATATAGAACATGCTATCAAGTTTACCAAACCATCAGTGTCACTCCAAAACACCAAAATAACATGTGAAATGATATAATAAAGTATTAGTAATTTCACACATAAGTCACTCCAGAGTATAAGTCGCACCCCCAGCCAAACTATGAAAAAAAACTGTGACTTACAGTCGGAAAAAAACGGTAAGTGAGTTAACATTTACTTGAAGCACTGGCAAATAATTTCACTTATTTCTAGCAGATTTACACTGAAAACAAGGGAATTTAACAAGTTTTGAGGAGGTGTGTTTTTGCAGTGTAGAGAATGACGCACCATGTGACGACTCTGATGTACGATGGCGCCTCAAGTTTATCTTCAAGACAATATTAATGAGTTAGAATAATGTTTGTGTCATGTTTGTCCTCCCACAGAAACCATATTAACAGCAAAATATAGATTTCCCTCCCCCATCTTTTCTATTTTCAAACATTTTTGAAAAAGCTCCAGGGACAGCCGAGGGCAGCATTAAAGAACTGCAAAAGAACTAATCATATGGCTCTCAGTACATTGAGCTGAAATTACCATTACTCATAAAAGCGTACAAATATAACGTACAATTTTATTAATTGTATGGTAATTTGGTGGGAGTGTAGCTGGCCGCTAGTCCATCATTACCTTCGGTTGCCATGAGAACAAAGAAACTGGTAGTCTTTGTTTAAATTTATTATCTTCTGAAATGCATGTGTAAATATTTCTACTTTTATTCCTGTGTTTTTATTTATTTATTTGTATTTTTTATTATTATTTTTGGAATTCGTTATTGAAATCAACTTTGTAAACAGTTACTCCCGTTAACATGACATAGGGAGATAGCGCCCGGGAGATCTAGTCAGTTAAGGTACTTTGTCAGAGAAAGCAAGACAGGATCTCATGACACCGATGTTTTGAGCCAACGGGTTTATCTACTTCTGGTGTAACATGGCGCACACGGTATGCTATTTTTGTTTAATAACATTTTCATTTGACGATTGTAAATATTGTAACTTTGTATGTATATTTGTTTATAGTTTTCACAGTGCTTCACATCTGCCATTAAACGAGTGTGATCATCAGTACGAAGCGTGTTTCCTCACTGGGGTAGATACAGTGCGGCTCTAGAGCTGCGGGTTGCTGAACCCCGGCTTAAAGGGCAACTGAAGAGCTTTTCAGATTTCGCTCTTAAGTGTTTTACTCAGTTGAATTGTATTAAATGCGTCATTCGCTCTCTCAAAAAGTCACATAAAAAAAAAATAAATAAAATAATCGACGGCGTAGTTTTTGAGTTATGGCCATAGCAACACCATAGCAACGAGGGACGCGCCGTCCTGCCGACCCCTACCTGAACACGGAAATATAGCACCACGCTATCCTCGCCATATATTGCAAACATTTTCTGGGTTTTACTCGCGGGATTCGTCATGCCATCTTGATGTGTAGTGATGAATTACTCACAGGAAGACTTGAGACTCGAGAAGTGGCCAAAAAAAAACTTCTCCTGCAAAGGTTTGGACCGTTTTTGTTAGCATGCATACAGGTCCCCAATCGGCTCATTGTTTTCATCATTTCAGCCACGACAGCTTTGAAAACCTACAACAATGCAACCTTGGTTTTACAAAGACGTAAGTAGAACATTAATGGCTTTTTTTGATAAACGAGGGGGACTCCTACTGCCTGTTTGTTGAAGTGCGACATTTTTTTTTTTTTTGCTGTTGGCCTATGACTGGGGCATTATTATTTGATCACCAAGAAATTATTATTAAATTAAAATTAGGATTCATCCAATATTTTCATGCTGCTGTGATTTTTTTTCTCTCCAGGAAGCCAAACATAAAAAAATAAGTGGCGGAAACCCTCAACACGATGAAAAAAGTGTTGCAAGTCAGTTGCCACCCAGTTTCCCAAAATCAAGAGAGAGTGGGTCGAGTCATATGATGACCCAAGTGATGCGGTGTCCAGCGATGACGACGGAAGAGATCCTATGAGGCCTGCCAGATGCTGAATTTCTTCCGTCTGCGACATCAGATGACGATGACTTAGGAGAAATAAATGTAGCAAATTTTGATGACATGAAATCATAAACTAGTCATATATACAGTACACATTTTTTAAAGGAAAAATCTAGTTACCTTCATATTTTAATGATAATGCATTATCTTTGCATAGAGAACACTTCATGCTACAGAAAAGAGTAAATACATATATCCCACTGCCATTATCGTTTTTCAATGTTGCGCTAGTCCATTGCTATCCTAACTTTGTGTTGCTTACTAAAATTATGCTCTTTGATGTGTGCCATTGTGTGCTTATGTTGTGTCACAATCTGACAACGAAAGCTAATGCTGATTCAACATAAATCTGGTATCATTATTGTGGCCTATTGAATATTTTTTTCAGAATGTAATATAATTACAGTATATTATATACCAATAGAATACATTAAACAGTCAACAAAATGTGTCAATGTTGTTAACAATTTATGGTTTTATTTTTTTAATGTAATTCATGCCCCTGTCAGTGCTTCAGCCTCCTCAAGTTTGGCTCTCACGTCTGGGATCTCCTGATGACACAGGCATACTCTTGGAAGGGTAATTACTTGACAGTTTACAGCAACACCTGGAAAAGAAAATGGTTTTGTCATTTATTTTGAAATATCAATAACATCATTCATTTAGCCACATTTGGGCTAGCTTTATCATATTTAGATTGGTAGGAGCTGTCCCATTACCTAATATCCAGTTTTAGCTATGTGTAGAGCATGGAAAAATATACAACCATGTAATCGCATTCTCTCTAATAAAAAAATCACGATTCTGGACTTACCACTCACTCTCCCGTTCGTGAAGTGTCGAGCTGTCATTTGGCGTCATGACGCCATCTGCTGTGTCAAGTAAATCGCCGTCATCTGACGCCTCAGGTTCAAACATGTAGGGATTAATTGTAGTTCATCTTTCCTGGGAGCCTTTGCCATCGGTAGCGTCACGAAAGAGCGATCCTGAATGGTTACCTTTGGTGGAAATATCACTGACATCGTTGTTGCTGCTATGCTAGCTGTGGGTAGTCTTCTGTTGCCTACGTCACACTTCCGGGTTTGCGAAGGGACCATTAACGGAGTGCAAAAAAACTAAAACAAACGCAAATTATCCTTACAATTACGTGTTGATAATGTCATGGTTGTTTTGACGAACTCGTCCAAAGTTTATATTCATAAAATTACACCAAAATCCGGAAAGGTCTTCAGTTGCCCTTTAAGTGTATCACCAAATAACATGTTGCATCATAGCTCGACAGAAACTCAGATTAGCCAGGTATTGTTATTGAAAGTATTCTATTTTCATACATAGACTTCATAACATATTGACGGGTCGCTGACACTGCGCCACACCTTCGGGTAAGGGGCCTGCCCACACCTCATCAAGAGGAGTTATTCTCAAACACATGCATGCAGCGATGTAATGCCAACTTTAGGTTGAATAAGTACAAAAGATGTACCACATACAAACAGATAGCATTGTCTCAGGAGTGATTAGTTCGAGGATTCAAGGTAATTATTATATTTTTCGTACCATGCATGCATTGGCGTCCTACTTCGCAATATTTACGTGAAATAAATGCCAACTGGCTGTTTATTTTGCTTTTAAACAAAAATCGAGACAGTTTTATGTCCATATCTATACATAGTACATAATACATACATAATACAGGGACTTCGCCCTGATGAACTCGTGTAAGTATCCTTGAGCAAGATACTGAACCCCACTTTGCTCCTGGTGCTGCGTCACCAGTAGGTGAATGGCAGGATAGTGTACAGCGCTTTGAGCGCCTTGAAAGGTGGAAAAGCGCTATATTAGTATAACACCATCTACCATTTAAGCATTTACTCACAAGAATTTTCAACGTAAAAAGCTTTGTTGTGATAGGGCTGCACCACATAGGCTAAAAGACTAGCATTACATTTAACACAAAGTGGGGCAAATAAGTATTTAGTCAACCACCAATTGTGCAAGTTCTCCTACTTGAAAAGATTAGAGAGGCCTGTAATTGTCAACATGGGTAAACCTCAACCATGAGAGACAGAATGTGGAAAAAAAAAAAAAAAAAAACACAAAACACAAAAAAAAGCACAACCACAACCTCAGTCAGTCACACTCCAAACTCCACTATGGCCAAGACCAAAGACTGTCGAAGGACACCAGAGACAAAATTGTAGACCTGCACCAGGCTGGGAAGGCTGAATCTGCAATAGGTAAAACGCTTGGTGTAAAGAAATCAACTGTGGGAGCAATTATTAGAAAATGGAAGACATACAAGACCACTGATAATCTCCCTCGATCTGGGGCTCCATGCAAGATCTCACCCCGTGGCGTCAAAATGATAACAAGAACGGTGAGCAAAAATCCCAGAACCACACGGGGGGACATAGTGAATGACCTACAGAGAGCTGGGACCACAGTAACAAAGGCTACTATCAGTAACACAATGCGCCGCCAGGGACTCAAATCCTGCACTGCCAGACGTGTCCCCCTGCTGAAGAAAGTACACGTCCAGGCTCGTCTGCGGTCGCTAGAGAGCATTTGGATGATCTAGAAGAGGACTGGGAGAATGTGTTATGGTCAGATGAAACCAAAATAGAACTTTTTGGTAGAAACACAGGTTCTCGTGTTTGGAGGAGAAAGAATACTGAATTGCATCCGAAGAACACCATACCCACTGTGAAGCATGGGGGTGGAAACATCATGCTTTGGGGCTGTTTTTCTGCAAAGGGACCAGGACAACTGATCTGTGTAAAGGAAAGAATGAAAGGGGCCATGTATCGAGAGATTTTGAGTGAAAATCTCCTTCCATCAGCAAGGGCATTGAAGATGAGACGTGGCTGGGTCTTTCAGCATGACAATGATCCCACACACACAGCCAGGGCAACAAAGGAGTTGCTTCGTAAGGAGCATTTCAAGGTCCTGGAGTGGCCTAGCCAGTCTCCAGCTCTCATCCCCATAGAAAATCTGTGGAGGGAGTTGAAAGTCCGTGTTGCCAAACGACAGCCCCAAAACATCACTGCTCTAGAGGAGATCTGCATGGATGAATGGGCTAAAATACCAGCAACAGTGTGAAAAGCTTGTGAAGAGTTACAGAAAACGTTTGGCCTCCATTATTGCCAACAAAGGGTACATAACAAAATATTGAGATGAACTTTTGGTATTGACTAAATGCTTATTTTCCACCATGATTTGCAAATAAATTCTTTTAAAATCAAACAATGTGATTTTCTGTTTTTGTTTTTTTCCACATTCTGTCTCTCATGGTTGAGGTTTACCCATGTTGACAATTACAGGCCTCTCTAATATTTTCAAGTAGGAGAACTTGCACAATTAGTGGTTGACTAAATACTTATTTGCCCCACTGTATTTACGTAAAATAACTGCCCGTTTTTTTGCTTTTAACCAAGAATCGAGACTGTTCTACGTTCATATCTATAAAGAAGTCAGGGATTTAAGCATTTATTCACAGGAATTTTCATCGTAAAAAGCTCTTTGTGGTGATAAGGCGGCGCCACATTGGCAAAAAAGACGAGCATCATATCGGTCATATTTACGTAAAATAAATGCTAACTGCCCGTTTTTTGCTTTTAACCAAAAATCAAGACTGTTGATGTCTATAAAAAAATCAGGGATTCAAGCTATTATTCACAAGAATTTTCAACGTAAAAAGCTGTCTGTGTTTCCACTCGGTCAGCTTTGACAGAAATAGGCGGCCTATGGATCGACCCGTGTCCCGTCAATATATTGTGAAGTCTGTTTCATATAAATAAAAGAGGTTAATTTCACTGTCCATATTCAACTTTATCTTGTGTGAGAAGCTCATCATAGGCAAGAGATTTCAGTTTCATAATGCATTAAGGCAGCTTGTACCTGTATTAATAGCTATTTTGAGTAATAATTTAACACATCCACTTAGTTACTTTTCAATTGAAGAAGCCTCCTTTGTGTGTTTTAGCAAGGTCATTAGTGTGACGTGAGGACTGCCTGAGCTGGAAAACACACTGGCTGCACAATACAACATTTGTCTTTGCTTGCTCAAAAGCACATCCTGTTCTTAGAGGGAGGACCGAGGGAATGAATAGGGCTGATATAAGTATACAGAATAATATCTATATAAATTAAATATACGACTGGTTTTCCATTTCCAGTGGCGTCTGTCAGGGCTGTGTGGCTGCTCCTGATATTTTCAACTGCAGCATCGACCATTTGATGTCCAGGGTGCAGGGCAATGACTTTGTTGAACTGCTCAAGATCTTCATGTATCTACGGTTCACAGTAACCAACAACGGCAACCTAAAACCAAAGATTACCCACAGAAGAGCCCTGGATACCACTCTGGCGGCACCAGACCGTCTCCCGTAAGACGAAGCTCCGGATTTGCAACTCTGCCGTATTTTCTATTCAGCTATATGGCTCGGAAACGTGGCCCTTAAAAAAGACTCTGGCTTCTAGACCTGATGGTGTTAATGGCAGGGCCCTCAGGACCATCGAAAACATCAGGTGGCCCCAGTGGATTTCCAACGAAGCACTCAAAGTCCGTACCTGGCAGCCGAGAGCATCATGCCTGACTGCACAGTGCCACATTCGCTGGTTTGGTCATGTCCTCCGCATTTCTCCCGACTATCCCACAAAGGCCATTCTGCAGTTCGACCCAAAGGTCGCAGGCTGGAAAGAACCACGAGGCAAGCCTTGCATTCGATGGCTCAGTGTCAGAGCTGATGACCTCTAACATCATGGAGTTACTCTGGAGGATGTAGAACTCCTTGCTCAAGCTCACCAGCAGTCACAAAAAACTGGTTCATCTGGTCGGCTTACACACAGGGACGGGACACCTCCCCAACAGCAAAAGTTTATTGATTGATTTATTGATATATTTTAATGTACAGGGTGTCCCACAAAAATGTGTATGGCGGAAAACACATACAAGGCTGAAAAAGCAGTTTCTGCTCTTGCACCCCGCTTTAAAATAAACTGCTGTATTTTAAGCCAAAAGAACTGTTGTGTTTGATAGAACAATATGTCTATATGCTGCCATAGCAGATTCCTGGCGCAATAAGCCCTCGAACTATTTTTTAATTTGTCCGTTTTACCCTGGTAACCCCCGTTTACAGACGTCGCGCAACCGCTTTTGTTTCAACCTTCCCATAAAAAGAAGGTAAGTAATCGTATTCATTATTCGAAATGTCTGTCATTTTTAGCTTTGAATCATTAATTGATGCCTAATATTTAGTTAAAGAAAAAAAAAAAACGTATTCACTCGCATATTTTAAACTTTTAAACAAATTACGTCACAATGAACAAATTGGTGTCTGTAAAAAAAGCCACGGATATCTACCTCATAACTATCGCTTAATTGTATTTTTTTTTGTTACTGTCGCACATTCCCCAATATTTTAGATGATAAATTATGGATCCAAACATTGAAAAAAAAAAAAAAAAAAAAAAAAAAACGTTTAAAAGGATAAATACAGTGGGGCAAATAAGTCATCCACTAATTGTGCAAATTCTCCCACTTGAAAATATTCGAGAGGCCTGTAATTGTCAACATGGGTAAACCTCAACCATGAGAGACGAATGTGGAAAAAAAAAAAAAAAAACAGAAAATCACATTGTTTGATTTTTAAAGAATTTACTTGCAAATCATGGTGGAAAATAAGTATTTGGTCAATGCCAAAAGTTCCTCTCAGTACTTTGTTATGTACCCTTTGTTGGCAATAGCGGAGGCCAAATGTTTTCTGTAACTCTTCACAAGCTTTTCACACACTGTTGCTGGTATTTTGGCGCATTCCTCCATGCAGATCTCCTCTAGAGCGGTGATGTTTTGGGGCTGTCGTTTGGCAACACGGACATTCAACTCCCTCCACAGATTTTCTATGGGGTTGAGATCTGGAGACTGGGTAGGCCACTCCAGGACCTTGAAATGCTTCTTACGCAGCCACTCCTTTGTTGCCCTGGCTGTGTGTTTGGGATCATTGTCATGCTGAAAGACCCAGCCACGTCTCATCTTCAATGCCCTTGCTGATGGAAGGAGATTTCCACTCAAAATCTCTCGATACATGGCCCCTTTCATTCTTTCCTTTACACAGATCAGTCGTCCTGGTTCCTTTGCAGAAAAACAGCCCCAAAGCATAATGTTTCCACCCCCATGCTTCACAGTGGGTATGGTGTTCTTTGGATGGAATTCAGTATTCTTTCTCCTCCAAACAGGAGAACCTGTGTTTATCCAAAAAAGTTCTATTTTGGTTTCATCTGACGATAACACATTCTCCCAGTCCTCTTCTGGACCATCCAAATGCTCTCTAGCGACCGCAGACAGGCCTGGACATGTACTGGCTTCAGCAGGGGGACACGTCTGGCATTGCAGGATTTGAGTCCCTGGCGGTGCATTGTGTTACTGATAGTAGCCTTTGTTACTGTGGTCCCAGCTCTCTGTAGGTCATTCACTAGGTCCCCCCGTGTGGTTCTGGGATTTTTGCTCACCGTTCTTGTTATCATTTTGACGCCACGGGGTGAGAACTTGCATGGAGCCCCAGATCGAGGGAGATTATCAGTGGTCTTGTATGTCTTCCATTTTCAAAAAATTGCTCCCACATTTGATTTCTATACACCAAGCATTTTACCTGTTGCAGATTCTTCCCAGCCTGGTGCAGGTCTACAATTTTGTCTCTGGTGTCCTTCGACAACTCTTTGGTCTTGGCCTTAGTGGAGTTTGGAGTGTGACTGACTGAGGTTGTGGTTGTGCTTTTTAATGTGGTTTTCTGTCTTTTTTTTTCTTGAATTTTCTTTTTCTGAACTTTCTTCAAAGTTTAGTCTGGCTGCAATCATTTATTCAATGGTTTTGATCTACAAAAAAATCCATGGACAATTTGGTTACCAACTGCTAAAAAGTGCATACATTTTTTTGGGACACCCTATGTAAGTATACAGGAAGTCCTCTGGTTACGATATCCTCGACTTAAGACGTTTCAAATTCACGACACCTGTGCCTCGTCCACCATTTAGTCCCCAACACCGTAGTTTCTGCGTAGCTAGTGGATAGTGCTTGTCTGTGTTTGTACGCCGGGGGTAACTTTGCCTTTTTCGCCCTCATTTTTTCACATTATGGCCCCAAAGATGAAAGCTGGGCCTCCTAGGTCCAGCCAAAATAAAAAGTAATTATTTTGGAAACAATGCTTTACATCCGAAAAAGAATGGAGAAAGGAGAGACACTGACGAACATCGGTAAAGACTTACAGTGGGGCAAATAGGTATTTAGTCAACCACCAATTGTGCAAGTTCTTCTACTTGAAAAGATTATAGAGAGGCATGTAATTGTCAACGTGGGTAAACCTCAACCATGAGAGAAATAACAGAAAATCACATTGTTTGATTTTTAAAGAATTTATTTCCAAATTAGAGTGGAAAATTAGTGGTTAGCACAATTAGCAAAAATTAGCACAATTAGAGGTTGACTAAATACTTATTTGCCCCACTGTATATTGCGTTCAGACCTAAGTTGAACCAACATGAGAAAACACCTGGTTCGTCGCTATGAAACCAAACAACTTCAGATTCATGTAACAGAAAAATAAGGACCGTAATGTAACGAATTGAGTTGCAATGTTAATGATGTGTTGCGTTTTCTGGCCTCTCCCTAAACACAACGCATGTCTGACTGGAGTAAGAGAGAAAGGGATGGACAAGCTGGCCGGAGCGAGAAGGCTTCTTTGGTTTCGTTTTGTTTCCTTTGCAGTCACAGAAGTCGTGTTCCATGCTTTTGGCTGCAGATAAACCATTGAAAGCCCTAACTCTCCATCCACCTCTCAGCAGTAATCGTAAGCACAACATTTATTTAATTTAAATTAGGGCTGTCAAAATGATCGCGTTAACGTGCGGTAATTATTTTTTAAAAATTAATCACGTTAAAATATTTGACGCAATTAACGCACATGTCCCGCTCAGAAAGTATTCTGCCTTTTGGTCAGTTTTACAGCAAGGCTTTTTGTGCTGTCCAAGAGCGAACTCTTGTGGTCGCTTTGTGACATGGTTTATTGTTTTCTTGCCAGTTCATTATGGCTGCACGACGTCTCGGGCTGATAATGTTGTGCTTATATGATCCTTGGACAAGATTTGTCCGTAAGTATGGTTGTTGTAAAGAATGTACATATTATGTTAGTAAGCGAAATGTTATATTTTTTGTATGAGATGCTTTTTGTTTATGTTTAGTGAACCTGTATAGCATGCTAAGCTAACGTTGTTGCTAATGCAATGCTTGTGTACTTTTTTTTTTTGTAGTTTCACTACAGTCTAAAGAGGACAGTGATTTGAGGCCATTTTATTAATAAATCAGATGACAAAGGAAGAAGTCTAATTATTAAGGCGTCGTTCACTAGCTGTCTAGCTTTGGAAAAAGTAGACGCTTCGGAGTGAGGACAGCATAGACAGATTTAAATGACAGTAGAGTGAAATGCCCACTACAGTCCTTATGTACCGTATGTTGAATGTATATATATCCATCTTGTGTCTTATCTTTCCATTCCAACAATTTATTTAACCGAATATATATGTAATTTACAGAAAAATATGGCATATTTTATAGATGGTTTGAATTGCGATTAATTGCGATTAATTACGATTAATTAATTTTTAAGCTGTAATTCACTCGATTAAAAATTTTAATCGTTTGACAGCCCTAATTTAAATGTATTTCAGTTTTTTTATATGAAGTATTTTAACGTACATTTTTACTTTAATGGTGAAATCTGACTTACACAGAAATTTGGGTTACGTCACCACTGTAGGAACGGAACTCATTCGTAACTGGATGTTCCCCTGTATAATGTCATGTCAAATGAACAAATTGTCTTCCCCTGTCGTGACGCAAGCCACGGGCTGCGGGTTACAGTGTTAAAGGGGAACTGAAGAGGTTTTCAGATTTCGCTCTTAAGTGTTTTACTCAGTTGAATTGTATTAAATGCGTCATTCGCTCTCTCAAAAAGTCACATAAAAAAATAATAATAATAATTGACCGCGTAGTTTTTGAGTTATGGCCATAGCAACACCATAGCAACGAGGGACGCGCCGTCCTGCCGACCCCTACCTCGTGACGTAACTTCCAGGAAGCCTCGCCACCACTCTGAACACGGAAATATAGCACCACGCTATCCTCGCCATATATTGCAAACATTTTCTGGGTTTTACTCGCGGATTCGTCATGCCATCTCGATGTGTAGCGATATGAATTACTCACAGGAAGACTCGAGACTCTAGGAGTGGTCCAAAAAAAAACTTCTCCTGCATAGGTTTGGACCGTTTTTGTTAGCATGCATACAGGTCCCCAATCGGCTCATTGTTTTCATCATTTCAGCCACGACAGCTTTGACAACCTGTAACAATGCAACCTTGGTTTTCCAAAGACGTAAGTAGAACATTAATGGCTTTTTTTTTTTTTTTTTTTTTTTTTAATAAACGAAGGAGACTCCTACTGCCAGTTTGTTGAAGTGCGACATTTTTTTTTTTTGCTGTTGGCCTGTCATAAGTAGATAGGTTGGCTGACATGTCGTCTACTCATGTGATTTTATTACTATATCAATAGGTGTTATGTAAATTCAAATGTCCCCAGCACCAAATAGGTCCTTGGCTCGTTTTTTATATTTCAACATCAAGGTCTGCCTATTTGAAGAGGGAACAATAGCATCAAATAGATGCTGCTATGACTGGGGCATTGTTATTTGATCACCAAGATATTATTATTAAATTAAAATTAGGATTCATCCAATATTTTCATGCTGCGGTGATTTTTTTTTCCCTCCAGGAAGCCAAACATTTGGGCTAGCTTTATCATATTTAGATCGGTAGGAGCTGTCCCATTACCTAATATCCAGTTTTAGCTATGTGTAGAGCATTCATTTAGCCACATTTGGGCTAGCTTGATCATATTTAGATCGGTAGGAGCTGTCCCATTACCTAATGTCCAGTTTTAGCTATGTGTAGAGCATTCATTTAGCCACATTTGGGCTAGCTTGATCATATTTAGATCGGTAGGAGCTGTCCCATTACCTAATATCCAGTTTTAGCTATGTGTAGAGCATGGAAAAATATACAACCATGTAATCGCATTCTAATAAAAAAATCACGATGCTGGACTTACCACTCACTCTCCCGTTCGTGAAGTGTCGAGCTGTCAATTGGCGTCATGACGCCATCTGCTGTGTCAAGTAAATCGCCGTCATCTGACGCCTCAGGTTCAAACATGTAGGGATTAATTGTAGTTCATCTTTCCTGGGAGCTTTTGCCATCGGTAGCGTCACGAACGAGCGATCCTGAATGGTTACCTTTGGTGGAAATATCACTGACGTCGTTGTTGCTGCTATGTTAGCTGTGGGTAGTCTTCTGTTGCCTACGTCACACTTCCGGGTTTGCGAAGGGACCACTAACGGAGTGCAAAAAAACTAAAAAAACGCAAATTATCCTTACAATTACGTGTTGATAATGTCATGGTTGTTTTGATGAACTTGTCCCAAGTTTATATTCATAAAATTACACCAAAATCCGGAAAGGTCTTCAGTTCCTCTTTAAGTGTGTGCTGCATTATTAAAAGCAGCAGGTCAAATGTGTACTACATGTGCATGAGGGCCTTTAGTATGTACCGTCTTGGGGGAAATCAGACAGGAAAGGTGTTGTGTAAAGCTCGATCAATACATCCTTTGAGTCCTAAAACCTTGAAATCATGAAGACCACAAAGGCCTCGCGTGAATTGTTGTTGATGTTTGCATACATACATGCATGGCTTGTTTATGGTCTCGGTTTATGAGGCTGCTGTCACCACACCAATGTTTTTTATTCTACTGATCATATCGCCTACTGACTTTATTGTTGCAAAAATGCCATCAATATCAGCACGAAAGTACAAAATAAAAGATTAGATTATGCACACATAAATGCACGTGTTTCATGCGTCATATCACCCTGTAATAAGAGTCTCCAAATCCCATTTCCTTGATAGCGTCAAAACTTGAATGTACAGAAGAAGGTCAACACTGCCTGAAAGCAGGGGTTCCTAACCTTTTTTGCACCACGGTCCGGTATGATGTGGGCCATTTTTCCACGAACTGGGAATGTGTTGCAGAAAAATACAGAGAAATATAAATCAAGACGATTGCCGCTGCAGTTCCTGACAGCATCAGGTCTCACTTCCTTGTTCTCATGCTGTTACTGCGGCTGCTACTGCTCGTCTTGCGAGTTCCAATCCGTCTTTTTGAGTTTGGATGGCGGGCTCGCAATAATAGAGGGGAAGCTGGCAACCTGAGCGGCCGCGATATCCCCCTTCTCTCACCTCCCTACTCTTTTCACAGCGCCCTTTTCACTCAGCAAGGCGACTCACATGAGAGTAAAGCCCGTATAGTTTTTTTTTTTTTTTTTTTTTAAAGCCCGAATAGTCATGGAATATAACGGCATTTAACACAATGCACCTCACAGTATCTTAATTTTTACTTCATCTTATTAATATGACATATCATACATGTTTTGGACAGTTATTTTGAGGTTCAGAGGGTATCTTGGGTACTTAAAGGGTTAATTCCGACTTATGCGGAAATTCTGGTTACATCGCCAGCCAAGGAATGGAGCTCGTTCGTAACCTGGAGACTACCTGTATTATTTATTTTTATTAATTAATTCAAATATGTGAATGAATTCAAAATTGTGAAAAAAATTGCTAGCACATTTTAGAACAGAAGACGTGCTCTCCTACATTCCCCAAAACAAATGAAATTGTAATAAACCCAGTCCAGGGTGTATTCTTCATAAAATAGATCGTTGCATTCAATATCGAAAGTTTATGATGTAGGTACCAGATACCAGGATATGCTATAGTAAGTTTACGTTTTGTTTCTATAATGTCAACCCATAAATAGAGGCATGCCCTGCATTTCTCTTTCGTCCACATGCGGAGAGGACGCTTTGTGCGTGGCTCCGCATCTGTCCCGAGAGCTCTTGTTCATAAAGCCTTCGAAGCAAAGCAATCCATGGTTGGGGTCTGATTCATTTCTCATCGAGCTATCGAGTTGACACTTGTCTTGGAGTTCAAAATTGAATTTCCCTGACATGTAGGATTTGGGCTGTGGAACGAATTAATCCAATTATATTGTACTCTTATGGAAAAATCCCGCTTGACATACGACCATTTCGATTTTCAACCTACGTCCAGGAACGAATTAAATTCTATGTAGAGGTACCACTGTAAATGCTGCTGACATTTAACACCAGAGCTTTATCTTTTTAACCTACTGTAGTTGAGTAGTGAGAACATATCATGTACAAGCATAAAAGAATATTTTCCAACCGAGGTTGCAAATACATTCAGGCTAGACGCGTCTACATTATTACTATTTTTTGCTTTGCATTTGCTGAAGAATGTATCAGAGCAAAAAGACGCTCCCTTTCACTAGCTCGCTATTCAGTTATCCCAAAGAGGCCAAAGTAAGAATGGACGCACCTTTTTTCTTTTCACCCCGAGGGGAAAGTCCCTCACATCGAAGCTCGCGCTGAAAGGTCATGGCACTCCAATCTTAAGGAAACTCCACACCGCAGTTGCACTTTAGCAACAACACCCGCTCTGTCTGGTTATCTTCTCGGTTTAAATCGCATTTCCAAAACAGGCGAGGGGCTACGTAGCCCAGATGTTTGCAGAATGTCAGGAAAATGTTTCGACCTTTTTGATGGGCGTGAATATAAATGGATATCTGATAGTGTTGATGTCGCAAAGGTAACCTTTTCCTTTTGTAGTGGCCTTTTGCCATCTCACAACTCGGTGTGTGTGTGTTTCATGCATCCTCTTTCAACATTTAACCAATTCACAGGCATTAAACACTGTGAAATTGACAGCACAGACACGCACAGCATTAACCTCTGCAGTGTTGTTTTTGGCAGCCCTTTCAATTTTCATCCTAGTCTTTTGGACGATAATACTTATTAGTCGTAGTCATATTTCAGTCATTTCAAAATGTGTTTGTCCATAGACAAACATATATTACTTATATTGATGGGCACGGGGCACTGGGCCGATTAATAGGGGCCTATCTCGGTCAAAGCTGACCGAGTGGAAACACAGATAAAGAGCTTTTTACGTTGAAATTTCTTGTGAATAAATACTTAAATCCTTAAATTCCTTATAGATATGGACGTAAAACAGTCTTGATTCTTGGTTAAAAGAAAAAAAAAAGGGCAGTTAGCATTTATTTTACGTAAATATGTTGAATGTGCTGCTAGACTTTAAGCCACCACAAAGAGCTTTTTACGTATAAAATTCTTGTGAATAAATGCTTAAATCTCTAAATTCGTTATAGATATGGACTCAAAACAGTCTCGATTTTCCATTAAAAGCAAAAAAAAAAAAAAAAACCCCAAAAAACCGGGCAGTTGGCATTTATTTTACATAAATATGTCGAATGTGCTGCTTGTCTTTTAGCCACTGTGGCGCCAACTTATCACCACAAAGAGCTTTTTACGATGAAAAATTTTTGAAAAAAAGCTTAAATCCCTGAATTCTTTATAGATATGGTCGTAAAACTGTCTTGATTATTGGTTAAAAGCAACAAAAAAAAAACGGGCAGTTAGCATTTTTTTTTTAACGTAAATATGTCGAATGTGCTGCTAGTCCTTAAACCACTGTGGCCCGCCTTATCACCACAAAGAACTTTTTATGTTGAAAATTCTATTGAATAAATGCTTAAATCCCTGAATTCTTTATAGATATGGACGTAGAACAGTCTCGAGTCCTGGTTAAAAGCAAAATAAATAAATAAATAAAAACTGGGCAGTTAGCATTTATTTTACGTAAATATGTCGAATGTGCTTCTAGTCTTTAAGCCCCTATGGCACCGCCTTATGACCACAAAGAGCTTTTTACGTTGAAAATTCTTGTGAATGAATGCTTAAATCCCTGAATTCTTTATAGATAAACAGTCTCGATTCTTGGCTAAAGCAAAAAAACTGGGCAGTTAGCATTTAATTTACGTACATATTGCGAATTATGACGCCAATGCCGTAGCAGTTAATTTCTCCCATTGATTTTTTTTCACGTTTCAGAATAGAATAGAATAGAATAGAATAGAATAGAATAGAATAGAACAGAATAGAATAGAATAGAATAGAATAGAATAGAATAGAATAGAATAGAATAGAATAGAATAGAACACCTTTATTGTCATTACACAAAGTGTCCTGATATTCAAAGCTGCCCCATGGAGTGCACACACACACAAAGAATGGATTAAAAAGTATGTACACAATAAAAACACAATATAAAAAAGACTTGTAAGAGTGATACTGTTGCAGTCAGTGTTGTTAATCTTACTGTAAAAAAAGTAATTAATTACAGTTACAAATTACTTCTCCTAAAAAGTAACTGCGTTAGTAACTCAGTTACCTCAATGTAAGAGTAATTAGTAACTGGTGATAATTTTCATGGTTTTTTTTCTCAAAAATAGTTTAAAGGGTTTTTTGGGACAAAACTTACAAAACTTAACTAGACACAGGGGTATTGCGGATATTGCGATAACTAGATAATAACCTTTGCTATGTGTGGAACTCATTTAATGTTGTGAATCAACCGTTAAAGTTATTGAAATTGCTCCCGTTATTGCATTAGTACCCTTCTGTCTACTTTTTACATGTGTAAGTTTTAAAACGGTTTCATCATTTAAAGATTAATTTAAATCAAGATTTTGCCGATTTAGGCACATTTTAGATTAAAAAGTTACTAAGGTTCGCTAGGAAGGTTCTCTACAACAGGGCCTTCCTGTGAAGTCTACTGCTTTACGATGGCGGCTGTTTACTAACGCATCTAGTTCTTTATTATACATGTTGCTAATGCAGCCGTGTCTGTCATTTGTATCTAGTTCTGTATAAATGTGATATCTACCGAAGCATCGTGTGGGCGTAGTTTGTAGGCTAGCGGCTACAGTCAGGTATTATCGGAACCACCTAGCATAGTAGCATCGCGTTTGCAACGGCGTCACCCTCCCTTGCCTCGTCCCCACTCTTGCTCTGCTCTCTCGTCTCCGTGAGTCCGTCTTTCTCAGACTGTTCTCGCGTCAGTCAACCAACATAATAACGCACGCCTTTCCCGCCTCAGTAACGGTAACGGCGTTGCCAAGATGAGAAAAGTAATTAATTAGAGTACTCACTAATGAAGAAAATAATGCCATTATAATCTAACGCCGTTATTAACAACACTGCTTGCAGTAAAGGTAAGGTGACCTGTGATAGCACCATTCAGTAATAAATATTGGTTATTAACAGTGCAAAAAACAACAACAACAACAACAACAACAACAAAAACAGTATGCGTCCTTGAATCCTTGAACAAATCACTCCAGAGACAATCCTTCCTTCATCCCTTTTTGTATGCGATACAGCTTTCGTACTTTTTCAACCTAAATCCGGCGTTGGATCGCTACATGTGTTTGAGAATAACTGCGACCGACTTTGACCGACTCAAGCAGAGTGTGGGAAGGCCCCCTACTTGAAGGCGTGGCACAGTGTCTGGGGAATGTGCCCCGTCAATATCACTATAAAGTCTTTGGTTTGTTCTAGTCTAGTTTTATTCACTCCAAAAATGAATTAAAAAAGCAAGAATGAAAAAAATTGTTCTTCGACAAAATATTTTCACTATAGTCTTTGTTGATGAAAACATTTATTTTACGTAAATGTTGCAAACTATGATGCATATGCTGCAGCGGCCAATTTCCTCATTGATTTTTTCACAACGTTTCAAAATGCATGCCTTGTACGAAAAATATAATAATTACCTTGAATCCTCGAACAAATCACTCCTGAGACAATCCTTCCTGTTTGTATGCGGTACAGCTTTCGTACTTTTTCAACAGAAATCCGGCGTTAGATCGCTGCGTGCGTGTTTGTGAATAGCTCCTCTTGATGTAGGCGGCCCCCTACTTGAATGCGAGGCGCAGTGCATGACCGATCTGACCCGTCAATACTATTATGAAGTCTATGATGATAATTAACTATGTATATTATTTTTTTGTTGTTGTTATTTTGATGCCCTGAGCTACTCACACTAGCGATATGATCGACTGGTCGATCGTGATTGACGTAGTGAATTATGCTAAGGATTTAGCATATCAATAAATTTGTATTTGTGGGAAATCAAGGCCTCATCCCCGTTCACCCAATTTGTTTGGTCTTATTAATGTCCCATCCTGAGCAAAAAGTATACATGCAGGTTATGCTGTCATATCGTGCCTACCAATACTACGCCCTTGCCTATAAGGCACTAAAATTCATATGATTAATATTCAGTTCTGAATGCTTACCATAGCAACAGGTGGCCACACCAGAAAAACAATCCGGGCAATTTTTATCTTGCCGCTAAATGTTATTGCTTCCCAGTTGGGTTCCATAATTATCTGCCATTCATTTCATTTTATTCCTTTATTTTTATGCTACATAAATAAAATAAATTAATGAATAACTACAAGCAAAAATAGCTGGTTTATGGTATATTAAATATAATTGCTAATATATATGTTAAAATCATCACATACCTTCCACAGCATCAGACTGTTCTCATTGTGCGAACGTGTCAGTCAGGAGATGGGTGCAAAAGAATTTCCAAGGACACAAGCACAGCGAAGGCAATCATATAGTGGAGGGACTATGGCACAACCGTGACATAACCAAGAACTACATGTCCCTCCGTAAATGATGAAAAGGTGAGAAGAAAAGTGGTGGGGCTGCCAAAAGTGCCAACCTCAACAGTGAAGGAACTGCTGTAATTTATCGTAAATGCGAGCTTTGTAATACATTTGACAATAGCTTCATCTCGTCTTCATGTTTCCGAGGAGGCATGGAGCAGCACCATGTTTCTAACGGTGTTTTTCTCACGTCAAAAGTGGAGGGAATTATGAGCAATTCCAGATACAACTCAAAACCTCCGCTTCAATTTCAAAGCAGAAAAAGGAAACATCAGAGCCTCCTAAAAGTACAATAATTTAACATTTTTGGCTAAATCAGTAGCATTTAAAAAGGTTACAGTTGGGTGCAGACATTCCTGTAAAGGGACTATAGACAAGTTTCCGAGGTACTTCCGCATTTCTGCTCGCGACTTCCGTTTTACACTTTCTCTAATCAAAACAACAGTGGAGCTGCAGTGCGATTACTCATCAAAATCTCTCAAAAAAGACAATTTAGAAAATGGCGCATCCATCTGCCATCATCACGACAGTGGAGGAAAACATGAAGAAATGGCTAAGAGTCGCCACAACCAAAATAGTTTTGTATTTTATTGATTTAACGGCAGTGGATGGAAACGCAATCAGGGCATCCAGTACCTACGCATCAACAAAGTTAAATGTGTCCTCCTAATACATGAATATGGGAATGAGCGCAGCCCATCCCTCCTCCCGCTTCCCAGTAAAGGAGCCCTCGCCCCCCCCCGGAATCCAGGGTGGTCCCCTGGGCCATCCGCGCGCCCATCTACCGGCATTCAGGGATGGCAAGAGGAGACGCACCACCTACCCCACGCCTGTCCCCAACCCCGTCCGCCCACCCGGGCCACGAGCCGCCGCCGCAGCCCCCCAGCCGGCACGGCACGCCACGGGGCCTCCAGCGTCCCACCAAGCCCAGGGCAGGGCAGGGTCCCCCGCCGTAGCAGGTAACATCCAGCCAATACTTACTGCTTTTTTTACTGCCAGTAATCTTTCAAAAAAGAACATGCCGAGGAAACACTGCTGCTATGAAACGACTCTCGACATTACGACATATGAAGTATGTTTTCTTCATATGTTTCCCAAAGCCAAAAACTTTGAACAATGTGAACAATGAATTAACTTGTGCGGACGTCCAAAAGACCAGTTTAACGCCAGAAAGGGAAGCCATTCACCTTCATATGCAGTAAACATTTTGTTGGGGGCCATGGTCCTACAGAGAACGAAGAAGTAAGCCATTTTGATATTTTTATTTATTTTTAGTGTGGCGTTTTGCTGTGCTAATTCTGTCTGACAATGAATGACGTGAAATAAATAAAAATGGTATCTGACTGCCACTGTTTTTACCTTTTCTGTTGTAAAAAAACAAGTTTAGTAAGGGGGTAGTGTTAATAGATTATAGAATTAAGATGTGTATTTAACTCATTCACTCCCAGCCATTTTCACCGGTGCAACCGCCTTCGCTCCTGGCCGTTTTACTGGATTTTGACTGATTTTGCAAGGCCCACAGAAAATTCTGTTCTATTGCTATATAAACATGGCACCCACCATAAGAAAGATTAGACTATTTTCTTTCAGAAGGAAAAAAATGTAAGTTCATATCTTTTTCCATTCTTTAGATATCAGCATTAGAAAATAGCTTAGTTTGAGCAATTTTCCAATTTCTGATGAAAAAACAGAGAAATTGAGCTTTTTGCGAAAGCATACATTTTAAACATAACTTTGACTTTAACACAGACATTTTTTGCTTTAGTTACATCCCAAACATAGATCAATTTACAATAAAGTATAACTTTATTAACGTTGTTTTGTTTGTATCATAAAAGACTTTAGGTGCATCAATTTGCCTGAATTAAAAAAAAAAAAAAAAAGTCACATCCGAACTGTAAAAATACACTCAAGGTACATCTTTTACCATTTGATAATGAAAAATAAAATTTAATAAAATCAATAAATAATTATTAATACAAATTGATTGGCAACATTAACTCTGGAGGACAATATGTCAAACAATTTGACCGAAAAAACAAAAACGACTAGATAAAAATCAACAATGTCATTGGACAGCGGGACATTTTTTATTTTTGCTGCTCGCAGTATCAACTCCTTTGGAATATCGTGGGGTTATTCAGCACTGAACATGCCAAACAGTGATAGCTGGTTTACTGATATAACACTGACAAAACAGGACGATTGTTGGCAATATTTGGCACGTTTTTGCTGAAAAACAATCAAACGGCTTTTCAATGAAATTGGGGTCTAATGTCTTTAAGTGACGTTATAATTGATTTGGCTTCCCGCTGTCTGCTCCAAACATTTTTAGACACAGAAAACAGAGTGGTCTTTCCCCGTCTCCCACTGTATTAAAAGTCAAAGCCAAACGGCCCGAAAACAGCACATTCTCGGCGGCTGGGTGAGAACCGGAGGTTAGGGCGGTCATCGTGACGCTTCCAAGCCGAACATGGCGCTTCTCCTGCGGACACATGAGAACCGGGAAAGATAGTGGTTCGCTGCGTGAGCCTTGCCTGAAAACGGCGCACAGCTCTTCATAACTCTTTGGTGCGTGCTCTTGTTTGGTTCACAAACACTGCACACACTCTGAAAATGAGCGTGCCACTGCCACCCACTGAGTGGATGTTCAAGCACACTTTATACTAGTACGGCAAAAACAGTATGTTCCCCCAAGGTCACATGCACCACCCCTGGCATCGCTCTGCCCCCCCCCACTATTTGAGGAGTACTGCCTTAAGATATGAAATTATTTGTTCTGGAGAAGCTTTCGTATTATGATTTTTTTTTTTCCTATAATGAATTGCGTTGTACATATATCACCTAATTCGTTCCAGGCTCTGCTAATACATGACATTAAACTAATAATAATAATAATAATAATAATACATTTAATCATTCAATATACCTATTTCCTTAATAGCAATAACACTCAACTGCATCCTCACACTTCTTTATTATCTCCAGCTTTGTTTCCACAGGAATCAACAACATTCTTGGGACACATGGCTGTAATCTGAACTATAGCGAATGCCAAAACAAAACACTGTCCCTATACTGTACTGTTGGGATACCCACAATCAAACATGAGGAGAGCAGGATCATGGTACTGAGCATGATGGGAAAGACCAAAGAGTGGTGCATCTTTTAAAATGTTCCGTGAGCGGGAATGATCTATTGCATTATGTACAGTGGTACCTCTACATACGAATTTAATTCGTTACAGGACCTGGTTTTTAAGTCGAAATGGTCGAGCGGGATTTACCCATAGTGTTACGGGCGGGGCACACACGGCTGGACTCAAATGCAAGAGACAACGAAAGATGCAGTTCTCAATGACTTTTATTTTACTGGCATTTAACAGGCCAGCTTCATGGTCCAAATGAAATCAAAGTAACAACATAAAATCTTCGGCAATGTAGACTTGAAACAAAACATGACAAGAATAAAACTTACTGGAGATGGAGTCTTAGCTTCTTACAGCTTCACTTAACAAGTAAAACGCACTGGCACAAGACAAGGCAAAAGAGGGGAATTTAAGGCCTAGGGCTAATGATACACAGGTGTGGGCACTCGGGTGATTAAGGGGAAGGCAAGACAAGACTGACAAAGGTAACACTGAGCAACAAAAGGGAACCTACCAAAATAAAACAGGATATGAACTGACATGAATCAACGCCGCCTATGGCGGCGTGTAACAGTACCCCCCCCCCACTAGGTCCGGCTCCTGACGGACCAGGCTGTGATGAGGTGGCACGATCGAAGTCGTCGATGAGAGTCTTGTCCACGATGAAACTTGCCGGCACCCATGATCTTTCCTCAGGGCCATACCCCTCCCAGTCCACCAAGAACTGCCGCCCTCTGCCGCGGTTCCGGGCAGCCAGGAGTTTTTTCACAGTGTAGACTGGACCGCCATCTACCATCCTTGGCGGTGGCGGAGGTTCGACCGGCGGCACCAGGGGGCTCTCACACACCGGCTTTAGTCGGCTAACGTGGAAAGTGGGATGTACCCGAAGAGACCTGGGCAGGCGAAGTCGGACAGAGACCGGGTTAATGACCTTGGAGATGGGAAATGGGCCCACAAACCTCGGTGCAAGCTTCTTGGAGTCTACTCGCAGTGGAAGATCCCTGGTGGAGAGCCACACACGCTGCCCTGGTCTGTAATTAGGTGCCAGACGCCGCCGGCGATCCGCTGCGGCCTTCATACGGGTGACACCCCGCAGCAAGACCTTGGACGCAGCGGCCCACACCCGTTGGCACCTCCTGATCATTGCGTGCGCCGACGGCACCCGCACCTCCCTCTCGCAGCTGGGGAAAACTGGAGGCTGGAACCCTAGGACACAGTGGAACGGCGACAGACCAGTGGCAGCTGTCGGGAGAGAGTTATGGGCGTACTCGACCCACAACAAGTGTTCACTCCAGGATGACGGGTTCTGCGATACCAGGCAGCGGAGACAGGTTTCCAGTTCCTGGTTGATTCGCTCAGTCTGACCATTTGACTCCGGGTGGTAGCCTGATGTTAGGCTGACTGAGGCACCCAGGAGGGAACAGAACTCCTTCCAGAACTTGGAAGTGAATTGAGGACCCCTGTCAGACACAATGTCCCTTGGGATGCCGTGAATACGCACCACCTGACAGAGAATCGCATGGGCTGTCTCCTTGGCCGTTGGCAACTTTGGCAAGGGCACAAAATGCACCATTTTGGAGAACCGGTCTACAACAGTCATTACTACCGTGTTCCCTTTAGATGGTGGCAAACCAGAAACAAAGTCGATGGAGATGTGCGACCATGGCCTGCTAGGCACCGGAAGAGGTTGAAGTAGTCCGCAGGGGCGCTTGTTGGATGTTTTGTTGCGTGCGCACACGGTGCAAGCCGCGACATATTCCTTAACGTCACGCTGCAGGCCAGGCCACCAAAAACGCTGCTTAATGACATAAGCAGTTCTGTGGGATCCGGGGTGACAAGTAAGCAGCGAGGTGTGAGCCCAATGAATGACCTGCGACCTCATACCATCGGGTACATACAGTCGTCCAGGGGGGCAGCCCCTGGGTACCGGGCTCACACCAAGTTCGCGTTTTACCTGGTCTTCTATAGGCCAAGACACCGCCCCAACCACACGGGAAGGTGGAAGGATAGGTTCAGGGTCTTTGGCCCGGGGTGTTGGGTCATGGAGGCGGGAGAGGGCATCCGCCTTCCCGTTCTTTGAGCCGGGTCTGTAAGACAAAACAAAGTTGAAACGACTGAAGAATAATGACCACCTGGCCTGCCTGGGATTGAGTCTCTTGGCTTTCCGTATGTACTCCAGGTTTTTGTGATCAGTCCAAACGACGAAGGGAAGCGAAGCCCCCTCCAACCAATGCCTCCATTCCTCCAGTGCCACTTTGACCGCTAGTAGCTCCTTGTCACCGATGTCGTAGTTTCTTTCAGCTGGCGTCAATTTTCGAGACAGGAAGGCACACGGGTGGAGGCGGTTGTCCCGCTCAGACCTTTGAGAAAGGATTGCCCCAATGCCCACATCTGAGGCATCGACCTCCACCATAAATTGACGCCGTGGATCCGGGATTGTAAGCACCGGGGCTGAGACAAAAGCCTCTTTCAAACGGCGGAAGGCCTCGGCGGCCTTAGGGACCCATTTGAAGGGCGCAGATGGAGATGTAAGGACGTGTAAGGGAGCTGCTATGGTGCTGAAGTTGCGGACAAACTTCCTATAGAAATTCGCAAATCCTAGGAACTGCTGTACCTTTTTTCTGTTGATGGGCACGGGCCAATCCCGTACGGCGCTCACCTTGGAAGGGTCCATTTCAATCTTGTCAGGTGAGATTATGTGACCGAGGAAACCAACTGTTTGAACATGGAATTCGCTTTTTTCAGCCTTGACATACAACTTGTTCTCCAACAGGGTTCGGAGAACCTGAGTAACATGGTTCACATGAGTTTCGAGAGTGGGGGAATAAATCAATATATCATCCAAATATACAAAAACCAAACGGTTTAGATATGCATGTAGAACTGTGTTTATCATATTTTGAAAAACTGCTGGAGCATTTGCAAGTCCAAATGGCATTACCAAGTATTCAAAATGACCAGAAGGGGTGTTGAACCCAGTCTTCCACTCATCACCCTCCCAAATTCTGACCAGATGGTAGGCATTACGCAGGTCGAGTTTGGTAAAAAACCGTGCCCCTTGGAGGTGTTCAAAGGCAGTTGACAAAAGTGGGAGAGGATGGCGGTTCTTTATTGTTATGGCATTTAGCGGACTATAGTCAATGCATGGACGCAGAGAACCATCCTTCTTACCAACAAAGAAGAACCCTGCGCCCGCTGGCGATGACGATGGCCGAATTATTCCAGATTTCAATGAGTCTTTGATATAAGTGTTCATAGCTTCTGTCTCTTTTTGTGAAATCGAGTACAAGCGGCCTTTAGGGATAGGTGAACCTGGAACAAGGTCTATAGGGCAGTCAAAGTCCCGGTGAGGCGGTAGCGACATAGCCTTTGTTTTACTAAACACGTCGCGCAGGTGATGGTAACATGACGGGACATTGTGCAAACACTCACCATCGCCTAGCCTGTTCAGCATTTCAGGTCTTGGTTCAGGACTAACCAGGCACCCCTTCTCGCATTCTTTTCCCCACGCCGTAACCTTCCCCGTGGACCAGTTCAAACTTGGACAGTGTTTCTTGAGCCATGGGAAACCGAGAACCAACGGATGCATTGGGGAACTGATTACATGGAATACCACCCTTTCTACATGATTGTCAATAGTCATGGTTATTGGCTCGGTTCTATGAGTGATTCGTACCAGATCACGTCCGGTCAGAGCGCGTGTCATGACAGGGATAGTTAGTGGGACCAAAGGTTATGTGCAAGGTGTTGACAAGCGAGCGATCTAACAAGTTTTCATCCGCTCCTGAATCTATAAGTGCGTTCAATTTGTGTGTTTGTCCTCGCAACTTTAATGTTACCGCTGTAGGGGTTCGTAGAGGATTGGTGGTTATGTTGTGGGTTTGTGCTAGCACAGGGGGTGGCTTAGCTGAAAGTGACTTCCCTACCGGGCATGATACACGCTGATGTCCCTCCTGTCCACAGTAGAAGCAACGCCTTTCTCGCAGACGCCGTTGTCTCTCCTCCAGGGTCAGTCGGGTGCGGCCGATATTCACTGGCTCCTCGGGTGCGGTGGGTTGTGGTTTGGTCTCAAGTGGTGATTGACCAGAAGCCTGGCGGGTGAATGTGGTGTGATGCCTCTCCTTCTCTCGTTCGCGAAGCCGAAAATCCAACCGGCAGGCCATTTCCACCATCGAATCCAGGTCTGTGGGGTTCTCATATGGTGCCAGATGGTCCTTGATGGTCTCAGAGAGGCCTCGACGGAATGAGTCCCGTAGGGCTGCGTCATTCCATCCACTTCCTGCTGCAGCAGTCCGAAACTGGATGGCGTAATCAGCCACACTGAGCCTTCCCTGCCGCAGATTCTCCAGAATCCACACTGCCTCTCTTCTCGGGGCCATTGGGTCGAACACTCTCCGGAGAGCCGCAATGAAACTCTCTGTCGAGCGGCATGCTGGGGAGTCTCTGTCCCATTCCAGTGCTGCCCATTCAGCTGCACGGCCTGACAGATGAGAGACCACAAAAGCCAATTTGGCAGCATCACTGTCATATACTTGGGGCATGAGTTTAAAATGGAGGTCACACTGGAAAAGGAAGGTGCGGCAGCTGCCAGTCTCCCCAGAGAACTTGTCAGGAGGTGCCAGGTGGGGGAGAGAGGTATGGTGTTCCCTGAGAGCCAGCGGAGGGGGTGCTGGAGGTGGAGCAGCCGCAGGTGTGGTGGTGATTGTCGGTGCAGACTCCAGGCGGCTCAGCGTTAGCTGCAGGGTGTGAACCAGTTGTTGGATCTGATCGGTCACGCACCCCTGTCCATAGTGCTGGTCCCTGGATAGCTGCTCGACTGCCTGACTTAATGCGTTGAGTTGCTCTTCCTGCTGCTTCACCTTTATTCCCTGGGCACTCAGGGCGACCTTTAGCCTTTCAGTCTCTGCTGAGTCCATTGTGGCCAGTGCGTTCTGTTACGGGCGGGGCACACACGGCTGGACTCAAATGCAAGAGACAACGAAAGATGCAGTTCTCAATGACTTTTATTTTACTGGCATTTAACAGGCCAGCTTCATGGTCCAAATGAAATCAAAGTAACAACATAAAATCTTCGGCAATGTAGACTTGAAACAAAACATGACAAGAATAAAACTTACTGGAGATGGAGTCTTAGCTTCTTACAGCTTCACTTAACAAGTAAAACGCACTGGCACAAGACAAGGCAAAAGAGGGGAATTTAAGGCCTAGGGCTAATGATACACAGGTGTGGGCACTCGGGTGATTAAGGGGAAGGCAAGACAAGACTGACAAAGGTAACACTGAGCAACAAAAGGGAACCTACCAAAATAAAACAGGATATGAACTGACATGAATCAACGCCGCCTATGGCGGCGTGTAACACATAGGAATAGATTGTAATTCGATTAATTCTTTCCACAGGCCAAAACCTATGCTAAATCTTTTAATATTGCAGGTAAAATTACACATAGCAATTACACATTGCAAAACAAATACACAGTGGGGCAAATAAGTATTTAGTCAACCACCAATTGTGCAAGTTCTCCTACTTGAAAAGATTAGCGAGGCCTGTAATTGTTAACATGGGTAAACCTCAACCATGAAAGACAGAATGTGGAAAAAAAACCTGAAAATCACATTGTTTGATTTATAAAGAATCTATTTCCAAATTAGAGTGGAAAATTAGTATTTGGTCAGAAACCCTAACCCTACAAACAAGCAAGATTTCTGGCTGTCAAAGAGGTCTAACTTCTTCTAACGAGGTCTAACGAGGTCTAACAAGGCTCCACTCGTGACCTGCATTAATGGCACCTGTTTTCACTCATTTTCGGTATAAAAGACACCTGTCCACAATCTCAGTCAGTCACACTCCAAACTCCACTACGGCCAAGACCAAAGAGCAGTCGAAGGACACCAGAGACAAAATTGAAGACCTGCACCAGGCTGGGAAGACTGAATCTGCAATAGGTAAAACGCTTGGTGTATAGGAATCAACCGTGGGAGCAATTATGAGAAAATGGAAGACATACAAGACCACTGATAATCTCCCTTGATCTGGGGCTCCATGCAAGATCTCACCCCGTGGTGTCAAACTGATAACAAGAACGGTGAGCAAAAATCCCAGAACCGCACGGGGGGACCTAATGAATGACCTACACAGAGCTGGGACCACAGTAACAAAGGCTACTATAAGTAACACAATGCGCCGCCAGGGACTCAAATCCTGCACTGCCAGACGTGTCCCCCTGCTGAAGAAAGTACACGTCCAGGCTCGTCTGCGGTCGCTAGAGAGCATTTGGATGTTCCAGAAGAGGACTGGGAGAATGTGCTATTGTCAGATGAAACCAAAATAGAACTTTTTGGTAGAAACATAGGTTCTCATGTTTGGAGGATAAAGAATACTGAAATGCATCCGAAGAACACCATACCCACTGTGAAGCATGGGGGTGGAAACATCATGCTTTGGGGCTGTTTTTCTGCAACGGGACCAGGACGACTGATCTGTGTAAAGGAAAGTATAATTGGGGCCATGTATCGAGAGATTTTGAGTGAAAATCTCCTTCCATCAGCAAGGGCATTGAAGATGAGACGTAGCTGGGTCTTTCAGCATGACATTGATCCCAAACACACAACCAGGGCAATAGAGGAGTGGCTTCGTGAGAAGCATTTCAAGGTCCTGGAATGGCCTAGCCAGCCTCCAGATCTCAACCCCATAGAAAATCTGTGGAGGGAGTTGAAAGTCCGTGTTGCCCAACGACAGCCTCAAAACATCACTGCTCTAGAGGAGATCTGCATGGAGGAATGGGCCAAAATACCAGCAACAGTGTGTGAAAAGCTTGTGAAGAGTTACAGAAAACGTTTGGCCTCCGTTATTGCCAACAGATGAGATGCACTTTTGGTAATGACCAAATACTTATTTTCCACAATGATTTGCAAATAAATTCTTTAAAAATCAAACAATGTGATTTTCACTTTTTTTTTTCCACATTCTGTCTCTAATGGTTGAGGTTTACCCATGTTGACAATTACAGGCCTCTCTAATATTTTCAAGTGGGAGAACTTGCACGATTAGTGGTTGACTAAAAACTTATCTGCCCCACTGTATCAATACAAATCGGAAAAATAATAATAATGATAACATAATAATAATGTAACGAATTGGGTTTTAATGTGGCGGTTGTGTTTTGCATGCTGTTCCTGAACGCACCGTGTGACTGACGAGAGAAAGAGAGAGGTGCGGAGGAGTGGGAAGCTTTTACTTTCTCTTGTAATGTTCTGTTATTGTTTGTTGGTGTCGGCTACAGCGGACAGTGGCAGTTCTGAAAAAAATGATTAAAAACCTGACGAAGGTGGCGGCTTCATTGCCGATGCTATAATTAGAGATAAACCGATTATCGGCTGGGACGATTATCAGTGCCGATATTCGGAAATTTCATGTATATCGTAATCGGCCTTTTTTAAAAATCCGACCGGGCGATATGAAAAAAAAAATCAATTTAATACTGGGTTATTTCGACTCAGATGCAGCCGCGCCTTTCTCTCCTGCCTGGTGTTTCATGCACAAGTAATGTTAAATTGAGTTACTCTTGTACTGCGCCTTTCCACCTTTTTAAGGCCCTCAAAGCGCTTCACACTATATCCTCATCTACCTACTGGTGACGCAGCACCAGGAGCAATGTGGGGTTTAGTATCTTGCTCAAGGATACTTAGACGAGGTCATCAGGGCTTTCTTTTGAGTGGAAAAATTTCAGAGAGCTATTCATTTAACCTTTTATTCAACTTTATAAGAGATGTTTCTGAGTCTAGGAAATCCAGGCACTTCTGGAGCTATTATTTTCTATTTATGTGATTCAATAAGCATGCTTTAGGCATTTCAATGAACTTCAGTGTTTGCATTATCCACTTTTTTTCTTTGCGCCAATTTTTACACTTTTACTGCTGATGATAATCGGCTAAAAAAAACCCTAACTACTAATAATCGTTCACATATCAGTCCTGAAAAAGCCATATCGATCTCTAGTTACAACAATAATATTAATAATAATAAATCAGAAATAGAAAAACATTTTTATCGTCACCTTAACTTCTAGACTGGCGTATGGAAGCCGGAGGAGATTGCGGGTGGAGTATAGGATGATACATCTGCTTGAGGACTGTCGAGATCAGCGACATATTCCGGTCATATTGTCGATCAGTTCAATCACACGCACACCACGCTCATATTTTTCTATCATTTCCTTCTTAATTTCAATGGTAAGCTTTTTCCTATTTTCACCGCTTTCACTAACCTTGGGACCCATGTTGATTTCTCTCACAAGAAAATCGGCCTTGCGGGAAAACCATTAAATTGTGACGCTGTCATAAATCGTCCTATTTCGATCATGTCGTCATTAGAGGTGGTAATCATGGGGCAACTAACAATTCAATTACGACTACGATTCAGAGGCCACAATTTGATTAAAAATCGATTTTTGATGCCCCCACCCCCCAGCTATTACCGTATTTTTCGGACTATAAGTCGCAGTTTTTTTCATAGTTTGGCTGGGGGTGTGACTTATGCTCTGGAGTTACTTACGTGTGAAATTATTAACACATTATTATATCATTTTACATGGTATTTTGATGTTTTGGAGTGACACTGATGGTTTGGTAAACTTGTTATCATCACGGCATCCCGATCGATCGGGTCCGATCACGTCATTTTCAAAGTATCGGAATCGGCAAAAAATATCGGCCATGCCTTTTTTTAATATATACAGGGTGACCCCAAAAAAAGTTTACACTGCCATAATACAACTTAAATGCCATGTTTATTCAGCTTAGAATTAGAATTTAATCACAAATTATACATTATTGTAAAGAACATGTACAGTTCACTCTTTTTCAATGTGTCCTCCCTTAAGTGTCACAACAGACTCCAGGCGCCTGCGGAACGCTTGACCGGTCTTCTTTATGTAGGGTGCTGTCATCTTTTCCCAAGATCTAACAATGGACCTCTCCAAGGCTGCCACAGAAGTTTGTGGCTTCTTACAGGCACTGTCCTCCACAGTTGCCCATATGCTATAATCCAGGGGATTGAGATCTGGACTCTGGGGTGGCCACATATCACCTTGTCAATCAACTTTTTGGTCCGCACAGATCGGGTTTTCCAGACCCAGGTTTTCGTGAGGCTGTTACAGTATCTTTCAGCTTCTTTTTAACTTTGTAGACTGCACATCTGGATATTCTCAGATTTGCTGCAATCTCAGTTGGTGTCAGACCGGCACGCAGCAATTCAGGTACAGTTTTCTTCATTTTCAGCAGAAGCACAGGAATTGTAGAGACGAGAGATTACCAGCTGCATTGCACCTTAATGAATCACTTAAGCATGACAACCTATTTAGATATGTTTCAATGGCTTTTAAACAAGCAGTCAACTGAGTGTAAACTTTTTTTGGGTCACCCTGTATACGTATATATTTTAATTAAATCGTTTTCTAAATGTATTTAACGTTACAGACATAATATGTTACACTCAGTCAGAGTCTTTAGTTTAGGCTTAAGGTACCAATAACGGCGGTAATTAAGTTTTCTAAAAATGTATCACGTTAAATATTTAACGCAATTAATGCATGCGTTGCACGACCCACTCACGCATTGTCGCGCTCAATCTGTAATGGCACCGTGTTACCCATTTAGAGAGATACAAGGCACCGTAAAACGAGTAGAGTGAATTTTGGCAGCCTTTGGATCCTTTATAATAGGCTAAAGCCTTACAATCCCTCTCCATACTATTAGAAATATCATGGGAAGCAATGTGGGGAAGCAAGGTAGCAATTGATCTTTTTCTTAACCCCTTATGTTATTTCCCAATGCAGAGAAGATGTACGAATTGGTAGCACTACGCACAGTCATGGGTCCACTTCCCATCATCCATTTGGGTTGAATGGCTGCAGTATCATTTACTGAAAGCTCAACAAATACACTAGATGGCAATATTTAGTCACAATATACAAAGTCGCAAGTCTTTCTATCCGTGGATCCCTCTAACAGAAAGAATGTTAATAATGTAAATACTAGTGTTGCACCGATACCATTTTTTGGCCCCGATACTGATAC
Organism: Corythoichthys intestinalis; assembly: GCF_030265065.1. Lineage (NCBI taxonomy): Eukaryota > Metazoa > Chordata > Actinopteri > Syngnathiformes > Syngnathidae > Corythoichthys > Corythoichthys intestinalis. Next base: position 10,879,977 of record NC_080415.1, on the reverse strand, counting down.
CTGGCTGTGCAGTATCGGCCGATACCGACACCATACCGATACCACCCCGATTATATATATATATATATATATTTATTTTTTTTTTCTTTATTTTTTTTTTTTTTTCCAAAGAGCTACATAATTGGATGTGAAATCATTGCTATCAAGGCTTTGTCAGGCTGTTGCTTACCTTTGCAAAATAGGAAAAAGTACACTAAACCCTAGTAGACAATAGTTGAATAAACCTTCCGCTCTCAAAGGCCAAAATAGTGCTAAATTTGTGAAATTAATAAAACATATAATACTAGCCCAACAGTAAGAAAGTAAAAATAAATTCATAATAATAAACTCTGAATGAACTGAATAAACTTTTTTAAACCTCTCAAAGTCCAAACAGTGCAACTTTCATGAAATTATTGTCACATTCTGCTGCTGGTTAGATTGTGTTTTGTTGCTGGGCGTGGGGGCGTGGCACTTGAATCCAATGCAGGTTCATCAACGCAGCATTTAAGCACGGGTGATCTCAGAGAAGGCTTTGCCTTGCTGATCGCTATTTGACATCTGGCACAATAATCTCGCTACATTTGCTTGTTATGCCCCTGCATTGGGTTTTTCTGTTAGTGTGCTGCTCTCGTTTGTAACCGCTGCCTATCGTCTTAGTTTGTCCGTCGACCTGCTGTCACAGACTCCTTTTGTTATTTCTACTGTCCCGCGATCGCGTGTTATTTTTTGTTTGCAATCATTAAACCCTTTTATGTATCCCCCGCTTGTTGTCTGCTTCGAGGTTCAACCTTGTTTCCGCATTTGCGGACGCTAACATTTATAAGTAATAATAATTGACCACAGCATCCCGTCTCTCCTTTTTTTCGGGAGGTGGGAGTCCCTTATTTCTATTTCTGAAAGGTGGCAACAATACTTTAGAAACACTTCCCAAATTACTGCGGCATTTCTTTCAGTAATAGACAATAAAAGTAAAGTAGACGAAGTGAACTGACCAGAGATTGTTGCTCCGGTCCAGCGGCCTTTTTCCTCTGGATAGCAGTCCTGCTCTTGCAGGCTCAAACTCGTTGTGTTCGTTCACGTTTCGTCTTCAAATGTTTTATCAAGTTCGAGGTATTGAAACTGGCCGATTTAACTCCACATCTCCAAACTTTCAGGCCGCAAATCTTGCATGCAGCCATTGATTTTAATCGACGGGATTTCTATTTGGAAATATTTCCCGACCGCCACGGCGCCGCCATATTTCCTGGTTTGTTTTTCGTCCATATCAAAAAGCCCCCTTTTGATTGGTCAGGAGTAGAGCTGTCCCGACTAGTCGACGTAGTCGAAGTCATCGATGACGTAAATCCGTCGACGAGCACAACATGCCGTCGACGGTTAATGAAGGGTTAAAAAAATATATGCGTGGAAAGTTAGAATGTCGGATGCTCTGTTTGCAAGCAGGGAAAGCGGCACAAAGCCAAAAAAAGCGCACCAGAGTGTCCAAAACATTGACTTATTTCAAAGAAACAAAGGAGAGTACACTCTTCTGTCCTGTCTCTTCAGTGCCAAGCTTGGCTGCACGTCGGCCGTGAATAAACACCCCAAGCGCCTTCACGCAGTTTGTAAGGTTTTGTTTTTTTGTTTTTTTTCCATTTTTTGTACACCAGTGGGTGCTGTCGCCTTACTAAATAATAATGTTTCATTGACAATGGGCCTATAAGTGCTATCAGTGTTGTTCTTAATGCTAATTGAAAGGTTTATTTCATGTTATGGTTTATTTTATGGTATAGAAAATTATATAAGGTTAAAAGGTCATAAATATATACAGTATATACAGTGATTGCACTCAAGGGAGAGATTGTCAATGATAAGGTAATAAGGTAAAGGCAATTCATATAGGCAATTCATTGATATATAAATAAGGTTTAAAAGGAAAAAGGTGAAAAGTTTTTGTTAATTTCTAATTATGTTGCTTTATTTGTGTGCACCGTAGCTCTTACAGTGTGTTTACATCAAGGATGGAATAAAAGTTGTAAACCATCAGTTTAAGAGACCATCTTTTCGGGATGCTACACTAGTTAATTCTATCAGCATTTGAACTCATTGTTTATTTGTGATTTTTTATTGTTATTTACGTGTTTATTTGTACTTTAATAAATGATTTGAGTGTTCCAATATGTTTTTTTTTAATTGATAAGCGTCAACAAAAATTTAATTGCTAAATTAGTTTAAAAAAATAATAAAAATAAATAAATAAAAAATTAATTATTAGATTAGTCGACTAATCGTAAAAATAGTCGGCTGACTAATCGGGAGAAAATTAGTCGTTTGGGACAGCCCTAGTCAGGAGTGGCTATTGGCCCGCTCTCATTGGTCTGGAGCAGGCCAATAGCGATAGCTGCTTGGTGTTCACGTGTCATCACACAACACAGAGACAGAGTGTAGTGAGCGCCAGGAGGAGAAAAAGGCTGTGGTCAAATGTTATAATAATGGACCGGTAAATGGTATCGGCGCCGTCTTTGTTGGTACTCGCCGATACCGATATCACCATTTCGGGCCAGATCGGCGCCCCCTGCCGATACTAGTATCGGTATCGGTGCATCTTTAGTAAATACCATCTTGAGGACTTATTGTCATAATAAACAAATACAGTACTTATGTACTGTATGCTGAATGTATATATTCGTCCGAGTTTTATTCATTTTTTTCTTAATGGATTGCCAAAATGTATATGATCGGGAAAAAATATCGGGAATGATTGGAACTGAATCGGGAGCAAAAAAACATGATTGGAACAACCTCACTTAATAGCTATATTACGTTAACATACCAGCCACGTTCGCATTTCGTTGTTCATGCATCATGTAAAATTATCATACTGTGCACTTAATCAGAATGTTTTTCTCTGTTGTATTTTTATTTTAAATGGCCTTTAAAGATGACATATCTGTTCTATGTGTTGGATTTTATCAAGTAAATTTCCCCCAAAAATGCGACTTATACCCCGGTGCGACTTATATATGTTTTTTTCCTCTTCGTTGGCCATTTTATGGCTGGTACGACTTATACTCAGGTGCGACTTATAGTCCGAAAAATACGGTAGCTGCTTTTAATGTTTCGTACATTAGTCACAAAAATTGGACAAAAATCCTCTCCGGCTTAAATAAACTACTATTTCACTATCAAGTTAACAGTTCAAAACAGTAAATAAAATACTCAAGTCTCCATCCTGTATCAGCGGCTTTACACTACAATTAATTTAATGTCGTGAATCAACCGTTAAAATTGTTAAAATTGCTCCCATTTTTCCATAATTTCCCCTTCTGTCTACTTTCAAAATGTGAATGTTTTAAAAATGCTTCATCATTTAAAGAAAAATTCAATTCGATTTAGGAGTATTTTAGATAAAAAGTTACATATGTTCGCTGCAACAGCCTTTTAGAGAAGTCTACTGTTATAAGATGGCGGCTGTTTACTAACACCGGGAAGTCTGTCATTTCGCATGTATTTCTCTTTACATGTGCTAACGCTACCAAGTCCGTCATTTCGCATCTAGTTCTACATACATTAGATATCTACTGTAGCATTATGCAGACATAGTTTGTAGAAACGTGGTCGTTGTTTGAAGCGGCTGTCTGCCGCAGTCAGATATTAGTGTTATTTCAATATAACGGCATAAATGGTCGGTCTATTCTTCATTAAGTCCCGAAGACCGCGCAGACTGTGTTTTATTTCCGCTTTATTTGGCATATTTCAATATTCGGAATTTGGATGTTTGTTAATCGTTCTTGAATCTGCTCCACAACCGAAACGCGAATAATCTAAGAATCGGAAATTTCGCACGCCATTTTACACCGGTTGCCAAAAGGATCGTATGTCGAGGTACGACTAAATTTACGTTTTTTTAAATGACCAAAATTAGTCACTTGCCTTCTACAGGGTCTTAAGTTTTGAATAGCTGGACACTGTAGAGACCAATGTCCCAGAAAAGGTTAATATAGGTTTGAATGTTATAGTTAATGTCGAACACAGCCAAATTCTCCATTATAAGTGGGACTTGTGCCACCCTACTATCTCATTCTTTAATGTTTACTAAATTCTTTATGACACTATCTTCAGTTGATGTATTCAAGTTGAAGTCATAATGTGGAAAATTAAAATTTGGCCTCGTTTTGCAAAAACCTGGTATTTGAACAGGGGTGCGTCGACTATTTCGAACCTCAAAGTGTGAATGACTTGGTGTAAAGCTGCCATCTTACCGAACACTGTTGCGCCACTTCTACCCACCACAGGTTCACACGGTACATCTCCTACAGACATAAATAGGACTTTGTTAACACATAGTAGCAGCAAAGAGTAGAGACAGGGGAGGTGAAGCGAGGCAGTGGGGATGAAACGATAGAGAAGCGTCAAGGCTGCAAGCTGCCTTTATCACCTTCATGCACATTGGGGTGCCAGGTTATTGTGTCATTAACGCAGAGCAGCTGAACCTTGATAATGCTTAAATTATGTACGACGCGCTTGAAAAAGCGTTTCGCCAGTCGTTGCAATGATCTGATTATAGTCTTTGTTAATGCAACATGTAAAGAGAGAATATCTACAGTTTTTCCAATTTGGCATCCAGACAAGTAATTGGATTACACTGAATTTGACCCTTAAGCATTGATAATAGATTACCGGTCTTTCAGCAATTGTTTCTAACCCTGTGCAAGAACACTACGGAATTTATTTTCTCCAACTCTACATGAGACAATATACAGAAGGCCTACATTTTTTTTTAGAGTTAAAAGTACCTAAAAAATAGATACGACGAGAAACCTGAGAGAACGATGCAACAAAAGCAGCATGATTCTCTTTTGTACTTACCTAATTTAGAGTATATAAATTAATCTCCACTGACTTCACTAAACATGGACTGTGCGCCATCTGACTTCCATTGTTTTCTCTTATCTTGAAAAGATGGCCTTGTCTGACTTTATTATCCTTAGATCTTATCAAACATAAATAATCTCCCCATCCACAAACATACTCAGCAGTACAATCACTGAGTAATAAGTGACTTACAGTCATGCAAGAATGCATACTGAAGAAGAAAAAAGTTGATTTTCTCTTTCAACAAGTTCTTTTTATTCCCTTCAGTGAATAGGGGAGGATGACACACAACTCAGAAACACACACAAAAAAGCAATAATCACCGACATAAAATACATTTATTAAGAAAAGAACAATTAAAGTGGTATGAAAAAGTATCTGAACTTTTTGGAACTTCTCACATTTCTGCATGAAATCACCATCAAATGTGATCTGATCTTTGTTAAAATCACACAGATGAAAAAACAGTGTCTGCTTAAACTAAAACCACCCAAACATTTATGGGCTTTTATATTTTAATGAGGATAGCATGCAACCAATGACAGAAGGGGGGGGGATAAGTAATTGAACCCTCTGCCTAAAGAGCAATTGAAACCAATTTTTACCAAATAATTTAAGTCAGGTGTGCGCCCTGCTGACTATAAAACACACACCTGGAAAGAAGTGTCTTGATGAGAAGCATTGTCTGATGTGCATCATGGCTCGGTCAAAAGAGCTGTCCGAAGACCTGCATTCAAAAGATTGTTGATTTGATTTGGATGTTCGTCAATCGACAGTCAGAGAAGTTGTCCACAAATTGAGAAAGTTCGGCACTGGTGCTTTTCCCCCAAGTAGGGGCCGTCCACCAAAGATGAGCAAAGAGTTCAGCGCAGAATACTCAGAGAGGTAAAAAGAACCCTAGCGTGTCTGCTAAAGACTTACAGAAATCCAATAGTGCAACAGTCCAATATCTATGTGCACAGATCAACTACTAGTGTATGTAAAACTATGGCCAAGAATGGTGTTCATTGGAGGACTCCACGGAGGAACCCACTGCTGTCTAAAAAAACACTGTTGCTCGTTTACTCGTTTAATGTTCGCAAAAGGTACTTGGACACTCCACAGAAGTTTTGGCAAAATACTGTATTTTGATGATGAAACCAAAGTTGAATTGTTTGTGAGTAACACACAACATCATGTGTGGAGGAAAAATTGCACAGCTCACCAACATCAACACCTCATCCCCACTGTGAAGTATAGTGGCGGGAGCATCATGATTTGGAGCTGTTTTGCTACTTTAGGGTCTGGACAACTTGCAATTATTAATGGAAGAATGAATTTAAAAGATTATCAGGATGTTTTGCTGGAAAACCTGAGGCCGTCTGTCAGACAGTTGGAGCTAAAAAGAGGATGGATGCTGCAAGAAGACAATGATCCAAAACGCAGAAGTAAATCAACTTCAGAATGGTTTCAGAAGAACAAAATACACGTTCTGGAGTGGCCAAGTCAAAGTCCAGACTTCAACCCCATTGAAATGCTCTGGCATGACCTAAAGACAGTGATTCATGCCAGACATCCCAGGAATCTGACTGAACTACAGCAGTGCTGTAGAGAAGAATGGGCCAAGATAAAGCCTGAGTTATACTTCCGCGTTGCGGTGACGGCGCAGCGACTACGGCGTCATTCGACATTTGATTGTTCTGCGGTGAGGGAACGCGTTGCTCTGTAATTCACCGCCAAGCCACTAGAGGGATGTGGCGTTATGTTTGTACGGTTTTGGGGCATGCTTGTTGACTTCCGCTAGTCGAAGAAAAAATAAACAATGCAAGATGGAACTCTTTAAAGTAAATATTCTGCTCATCAACACTGAATAAATATTGAACATACAAATGTTGAGGGGCAGGCGACGCAGAAGACGGTTTCGAGGCGGTCTGGCCGACTTTTGATGCCCCACAGAGAGTTTTAGACTTGGGTGGAGAGAGCTAGCTGTGGCGGCTAGCTTCAAACTGGCGTCGAGCACTGCGTTCAAGGTCTGCAAAGCCCTCCAGCCCGATTTGTTTGCCGTGTCCTACAACCAGCTAGTGGGAACCCATAGCAGATTTCTGGCGTCTATGGAACTTCCCAAACTGCGTTGGGAGCCTTGATTTTAACATTATCATAAAAAGCACCGAGTCACTCTCAATTGGTGATGATGTATCATGTGTGAACTGTCTGTTATTGAAAATTAAAGGTCATAACAACTCTTTTGTCACCAAATCTGTGCTTTATTCTGCATATACTTGAAGTGTGACACGTAAATAAGTCACAGACTCACAGCAAACATATGTACACAATAAATGATGAAGTGCACCAACCAAAACTACGACATAAAGTGACGCGTCAGGCTACAGCGCAGGGTCGTAACTTGGGTCTTCCTTGACGGCGCAGGTCTGACGCGGAAGTATAACTCGGCCTTTAGTCCTAATCGATGCGCTAGACTGACCTGCAGCTACAGGAAGCGTCTGGTTGGAGTTATTGCTGCCAAAGGGGGGGGGGCACAAAATATTAAATGTGATGGTTCACTTATTTTTCCCCCCTTCTTTCATTGTTTGCATACTATCCTCATTAAAATATAAAAAACCTATAAATGTTTGGTTGGTTTTAGTTAAAGGAGACAGTTTTTTCATCTGTGTGATTTTGACAAAGATCTGATCACATTTCATAGTGATTTTATGCAGAAATGTGAGAAATTCCAAAAGGTTCAGATACTTTTTCATACCACTGTAAAAGCAAGGTGGCCTGGACCTCTTTCCCGAGTGCACCATGATGCCCTCGTAAAGATTCGGTCTCGACCTTCCGACGCCCCGCGGTGGCTTCTTGGCGCTATCCTGCTTTTGCCTTCCCCTCTCTTTTCTGCCCAGGTATCCTCCTTGTGCTCCGGCCTGGTTCACTGGCTGAGTGCCGGTGGGTCGGCGGGGTGTCGCCCACTCCGGGTCGGTATCCTGTCCTGCCCCGGGCCTAATGGGCCGTGGGGGTACCATGGTGTGCCGTGTCCGTTGGAGGTTTGCGGCGGTGGCTGGTGGCGCGTCCCCTCATCCCTTCCCAGAATGGGCCGTGGATGGTCTGGCTGCGGCCCGGTTGGGAAGGGCCGTGGCCCTTAGGCAGGCCATGTGCAGGATTAGCACTTGTCTGCAGTACTATGACACATCTGATGGGATTCATGCATGACTGGGTGCAAGTAGACACACTCACTATCGGTACCATGATTAGCCATCAGGCAGCACAGAATAGGATGTCAACATAACTACACTTAAAAGCGATTCACATAATACTGGGTTGTACACCTTACATTGCTGAGTTGTGTACGCTCCACCCTACCTAATCACCCCTCTATCTGACTCATCCCTCCCCTCCTTTTTCTCCTCAGTAATCAGGCCCCCCACAAGGTGTCAACCAAAAATACTATTAGCTAACAATAGCACTTTCTATATTCATAGTTAGTGTAGGCGTTGAATGTATTTCTTGTTATTGTTCTTCTCTTCTGTCTCTCTCTCCTTTTCTATTTTCCCTTCTGTCCCCCCATAACCCCTTCCTATTCGTTGCATTCTCCTAGTAAACAAAACACAATGAATAATCATCACAATGGGAGTATATCATACACTAATGTAATACTTTAAAACTGTTCAGACCAATAGGACACTTAGATTCCCATTCTCCGTGTCAAGCAGCTGAACAGGACAGGTTAAGAAAAAAAACAAACAAACTGAAAAACACTGAAGGACTGACTGTTGAAGCGTGTGTCGTTTCCTGAAACGGTGACATCACTAATTTGTGTCCATCGAGTAGTACAGCATTTTTCAGGTCTATGCGAACTTGGATTTTTTCCCCAGAAATAGGGTTTCGAGTTTTGAGATGTTGCGTTTTTTTTTTTCAACTGTGGCCTCGTGTGACATTAAAGGGCTTTCCAATTATACTTTACTTGAACACAGACTTCATAATATATTGACGGGACACGGGGCACGGGCTGATTAATAGGGTGCCTACCTCCTTCAAAGCTGACCGAGTGGACACACAGTCAAAGAGCTTTTTACATTGGAAAACTTTTGTGAATAAATCCTTAAATGTAAAAAATACAAAAATAAAATAGTTAAAATCATTATTTTATTAAAAAATATAATAAAATAAAACGAAAAAAAAAAAATAATTGAATCCTCGAACAAATCACTCCTGAGACAATCCTTCCTGTTTGAAGGCGGTACAGCTTTGGTACTTTTTCAACCTAAATCCGGCATTGGATTGCTGTATGTGTTTGAGAATAGCTGCGACCGACTTCCACTGACTGAAGCGGAGTGTGGGACGGACCCCTACTTGAAGTCGTGGCCCAGTGTCTGGGAAATGTGTCCCATCAATATCATTATGAAGTCTATGACTTGACATATGGATGTCCTTATCTTAAGGATTTTTTAAAGTCAGTCATCTATAACTATACTTTTATATAAATGGAACTTTGTGTGTGTCTGGGTCTTTGTTCCCTATGGACTCCGAAACCGCTAGGCGGATTTTGCTGAAATTTTACAAATTTGTTCTTTATGTTTCTGGGAGTGTTCTTTGAGGCATTTGATCTCTGTTGGGCTCCAATTAGTGCGGAAATCTAATCTGAAACTTCAAAAATTAGCATAGAAAATCCCTGATTGTGGAAGCAACAGTGCCATCTTTTGGGCAAAAGACACATATCGCAGCTGGCTTTATAAGTTTATGGTTTCATATACAAATTTAAATGTGCTGTGATTATGTGTTGTGGCCTTGAGTACTCCAAAACAAGACCCTGGATTTAAAAAAAAAAAAACATACAGTTATCTGGATTATTCATAGGGGATTCATTTAAACAGGATATTCATTCTGTAGGGACTGTTATTCATTCTGTGTTACGCCCGCAATGGTTCGTGGGTAGTTGTGGCAAACGTGTGAGAGTGGTACTTGGTTATTTTCTGGTGTTTTCTATTCAATTAAGGCGCTGACTCATGGAGTCGTGCGGCTAATGGGCCACAATAGCAGCAAGTGTCAAACATAAAAACTGTCTCATTTTTCTCCACGTCTCTCACCACAATACTGTACACAGTGATGGAAAAGCGATTTAGCACTAACCCCTTTATGATGTCCTTTTACGGTTACTACGTTAGAACTGCATCTCTAAGGAAATCTGCCATTCGATTGTATTATGTTCACGTTACACAAATCCGAGCAACACCAGGCCATACTGCTAGTCATTTATATTTTCAGCACAAATGTATTGAGGTTTGTCTACTCTACAATTCTGAAGTGTTCAATCCATGTTAAATGTAATGAAGAATATAAAGGAAAATACTTCTTAAATGTGTGCTTTAACTGGCTGGAGACCAGTGCAGTCTTTCACCCATAAACAGCTGTGTCAGACTGTGGTTCTACCTTATCCATAATGAGAAGAAGTACTATAAAAGTGGATGATTCTTGATGTAAATCTTAAAAATGCCCAACCAAATTTGTGTGAACAATGACCTAGGCAACAAAGAATGTATCAGGAAGAAATAAGACAAGTTGGGGCACATACCGTACAGTATACCAAATAGAAGGATGAATTAGTTGCAAAGTCAGTGGTGATAAGGTAGCTGTGTGTGTGTGCGTGCATGTGTACACTGTAAATTATCCACAATGAGTAAAGATCCCCCATGGAATAGCTTCATCTATCATCTCCTAATAGTGTGTTGGCCCCAAGTCAAATGTTTGGAGATATCTCTCTTTCTCTATCATTATGACTTAATGACTCCTGGATGTGTCTCCTTTTAGCTCTGCATGCTGTCTCGACTGTAAGATTTAATGCTCCACTCCCACTGCATTTGGCAATGCAGCCGTGATTCTGCAGGGCATTTTGCTCCAACAACTCAAGGCTTTTGCTAATAAAATCCTTATCATATACTCTCATATAAAGCATGAAAAAGGAAGAAAGTGTCGAAACGTAAGGGGCTATTTCATATAAATCAAATGGCAATAATTGTAACTACCAGTATTTGAAGGGAGGGGACGAGGGGAATTTAGAGAAATTCAAAACCTGCGTATTCCTGTTTTGGCTTTTGCAGAATCACCTATTCTCAGTTGTGGCACCTTCATTCTATGAATCAATAGTGAATTGGAGCAACCATAAATATTTTTGGAAGGCATCAGTTATTACTTTATTTTTTGCTGTTCTTCGTAGGGGTGTGACAATACAGTGGGGCAAATAAGTATTTAGTCAACCACAAATTGTGCAAGTTCTCCCACTTGAAAATATTAGAGAGGCCTGTAATTGTCAACATGGGTAAACCTCAACCATGAGAGACAGAATGTGGAAAAATAAACAAACAGAAAATCACATTGTTTGATTTTTAAAGAATTATTTGCAAATCATGGTGGAAAATAAGTATTTGGTCAACCAATACCAAAAGTTCATCTCAATACTTTGTTATGTACCCTTTGTTGGCAATAACGGAGGCCAAACGTTTCCTGTAACTCTTCACAAGCTTTTCACGCACTGTTGCTGGTATTTTGGCCCTTTCCTCCATGCAGATCTCCTCTACAGCAGTGATGTTTTGGGGCTTTCAACTCCCTCCACAGATTTTCTATGGGGTTGAGATCTGGAGACTGACTAGGCCACTCCAGGACCTTGAAATGCTTCTTACGAAGCCACTCCTTTGTTGCCCTGGCTGTGTGTTTGGGATCATTGTCATGCTGAAAGACCCAGCCACGTCTCATCTTCAATGCCCTTGCTGATGGAAGAAGATTTTCACGCAAAATCTCTCGACACATGGCCCCATTCATTCTTTCCTTTACACAGATCTGTCATCCTGGTCCCTTTGCAGAAAAACAGCCCCAAAGCATGATGTTTCCACTCCCATGCTTCACAGTGGGTATGGTGTTCTTCGGATGCAATTCAGTATTCTTTCTCCTCCAAACACGAGAACCTGTTTTTCTACTAAAAAGTTCTATTTTGGTTTTATCTGACCATAACACATTCTCCCAGTCCTCTTCTGGATCATCCAAATGCTCTCTAGTGAACCGCAGACGGGCCTGGACGTGTCCTGGCTTCAGCTGGGGGACATGTCTGGCAGTGCAGGATTTGAGTCCCTGGCGGCGCATTGTGTTACTGTGGTCCCAGCTCTCTGTAGGTCATTCACTAGGTCCCCCCGTGTGGTTCTGGGATTTTTGCTCACCATTCTTGTTATCATTTTGACGCCACGAGGTGAGATCTTGCATGGAACCTCAGATCGAGGGAGATTATCAGTGGTCTTGTATGTCTTCCATTTTCTAATAATTGCTCCCACAGTTGATTTCTTTACACCAAGCGTTTTACCTATTGCATATTTAGTCTTCCCAGCCTGGTGCAGGTCTATAACTTTGTCTCTGGTGTCCTTTGACAGCTCTTTGGTCTTGGCCATAGTGGAGTTTGGCGTGTGACTGACTGACTGATTTTGTGGACAGGTGTCTTTTATACCAATAATGAGTTAAAACAGCTGCCATTAATACAGGTAACGAGTGGAGCCTCGTTAGACCTAGTTAGAAGAAGTTAGACCTCTCTGACAGCCAGAAATCTTGCCTGTTTGTAGGTGACCAAATACTTATTTTCCACTCTAATTTGGAAATAAATTCTTTAAAAATCAAACAATTTGATTTTCTGCTTTTTTTTCTCTCTCATGGTTGAGGTCTACCCAAGTTGACAATTACAGGCCTCTCTAATCTTTTCAAGTAGGAGAACTTGCACAATTGGTGGTTGACTAAATACTTATTTGCCCCACTGTACAACCTGCATCAGCGTAAGCATAACATTAAAATGTGTGAACTTGCTAATCTGCAAAACTACTGCGATCAGGCCGGCCTCCACAAGGAACAACGGAGTCAATTTAGCCGTCCCTCATTTGGATCATTGTTTGCATTATGTACATTACGGTAATGCAATGCGGTGGCATCAGAATGCAAGTCACTTTATTAAAAAAAAAAAGAACAACAACAAAAACGGGGAGCTATCCAACAATGGGTCCACTTCAGGGGTACACTGACATTAACATGAACTGACATGAAAAAAAAATCTGTGAAATGAAATCACACATCAGAATTTCATGAGAGTACTTTGGTTTTAGTCTTGGTGTAGTATGCCTCAGATGTAGCTCGGTCCTTGGTTTTTATGTTTTTTTTCTCCCCAAAACACTTTAATATTGCAATTCTTTAGTTCGAGTCTAGGGGTGCTCCAGTGTCCCCCTGAAGTGGACCCATTCTTGGATAGCACCACTTTTTTATTTCAGTAAAGGGATTTGAACTTCAAAATGTTTCTATAGTAGTTTTTGACAACAAAGGTTTGAATCGAACGTTGTATTACCTGAACCAATACACATGAAAGCTAGTATAGGTCATTACAGATTTATTTAGCATTGATCATTTAGCCTATCAATAAATTAGATTCATATTTGTGAGAAATGTAGTACTGACCCTCGTTCAATAATCTGTTTGGTCTTATTAATGTCCCGTCCCCAGCAAAAAGTATACATGCAGGCTATGCTGTTATTTCGTACCTACCAATGTTGAGACCAAACGTACTCCCTTGCTCAAAATTAACTCACTCCCAGGCATTCGCTGCCACTGACGGTCATAGACGTTCAATCTGTTTGAAGTGGGAAGGATGGCATCAAATGAACGCATGTTCATTCGCTGCCACCCTCCCACTTCAAATAGATTGGACGTTTACTAGTGATAAACTCATTCCAATTCACAGCAAAAGGATGAAGTTGCATTGATATTTATTCATTACATTCATACAGTATAAAATTGTTGGCAAAAAGAGTCAAAGCTAACTAACTTTATTATAACTGTAAGTGCTGCATGTTAATAAGGAGAGATGAGGGGTCACTTCTGTATCTGGACCTGAACTTGGATAACAGTAATAGGGCAGCCTGGTGCTCAAAAGAACTGTATGCTAAGATAAACTCCAACAAGAACCACCCAAATATGAATATTCATCAATATGACCAACTTTCATCAATGTGGCCTGCCTCATGCTTTAATTACAGGATTAAATTGCAGCCACCAGGGCAAGCACAGTAAGGTCGCTTGGGTGCAACTCTTGAAACACACGCACACATCCACCCCCACACAAGAGCTCCAAAAACACCCTCTAGGCAGGCCGCTGCATGCTATTGCAAGTATTGGAGCTAAGTCGCAGCAAATAAGAGAGACATCAGTTGGGTAGTGCTGTCTTGAACAAAGGTCTCACAAACACTCCACAAAGCCCACTATTACGGTATCATTCCAAGAGTCTGATAGGAGATGAGTGGATGTGGGGGTACAATGTTTTAAGGGAATTGTTTTCTTTTTTGCGTACAAGGATTGCATTCATTCACTCTTTCAACTTAGCAAAAATGATTACTCTGCCAATATTTGTGATCCTGACTAGTAAGTTATTCTATTCATGTATCATAATGATGGTAAGCCATAAGCGGATTTTAAGGAGGGGTGGCCGAAAAGTGTCATTGCATGTAATTGACTTTCCTATATATATAAAAGTTGTAAAGCAATAAAACTACAACAAAAATGAATGAAACGAACAAAAAATATATTTTTTATAATGGGTCAAAATTATTTTTCGAACAGATCATGTGACTAGCAACAGACGGAAAAAATATATATTATTTTTCCAAATGATTTTTTTCCTTTGATTGCAAATATATTTTTTCTTTTTTTGAAGCAACTTTTTTGGGGATCAAATGATTTAGACACAAATGTCCTACCCCTAATATGGCCCAAACACAAAAAGGATTGCTTCAATCAAAGCAAACTTTGTCGATTAAAAATTAAGTATTCAAATGCAAATTTTTCAATCTTGAATATTTTTTCACATTAAATTTTTTTACCGTCATTGAATTTTTTCTTTTTTTGCCTGAAGGGGTTTTTGTTTTTGAAAATATATATATTTTTTGAAGCAACTTATTTTTTGATTGAATAATGACAAAATGTACTAGCAAAAATGTGGCCCAAACACAAATCAACATTACTTCAATTAAAAAAGTTGCTTCAATCAAAAAAAAAAAAAATTGACTTCAATCAAAAAAAAAAAAAAAAAAAAAAAATCAAAGAAAAATAGCTTTGGCATGCATTTTTTTTAGTTTCAAATTTATTTTTGCATTCACTTTTTTTTTTTGATTGAAGCGACTTTTTTGGGGGTTGAAAATATATAAATTTTGATTGAAGCAACTTTTTTTGGATTGAATAATAAAGACACAAATCTATTTCCATATGGCTCCGCCCAGGGGATACAATTTTTGACTGGGGTAACTACATTGGCACGACACCGGTGGGCGTACCATATTCAATGGATAACGATCTTAATGAAAAGTATTGCCTAAGCAGTCTGATTTAGAATTCCCCTCAAGCATTAGAGAGATAAATATCGAGAATAAATAGTCTAACGACTTACTGTAAAGGCATTAGAGACAGAGGCCTTACCCGGGGGGGGGGGGGGGGGGGGGTGACCAATGCCCACCTATGGACACGTTCTGCCCACCCAAAGAAAACTGGATGTAGTACTAACGGCGGTCTGGGCACCGTGTATGGTATCCCATTCATATAGTACTGATGTGTTCTGTGTGTTTTAACCTTTGCGTTGTTACCTCCTCTTTCACCTTAAAGAAAAAAAAAGAACCCTTTATTGTCAAATGTATCACATTGGATGCACTTAGAATTTCATGATTTTGAGACAAATTCAGAATTTTGAAATAGCTTTCCTCCAAAGAAAAAAAAAAAAAAAAAAAAATGGATGCAAGTAAACTAATGCATCTGTCAGTTCCATGAGAGAAAAAAAAAACTGGATTTAGCAAGGGTTATAGATATTGGAACGCTTATTACACATATTAATTTTGTCTTTTTTACAAATTTGAAAAAAAAAAGGCTTCATTAGGACCTTATTTTTCAATGTTTGGGATTCTGTGACAATTGCTTCATATAGCAGGCCTTTAAGGGTTAAATGAAATGTTGGTTTTGTTCCTAGGGGCGCTACACACATTTATGAATATTTTGATTTTTTTTGTTGTTGTTTTTTTAATATTTTATCAAAGTTTTCACCAGTGTTCACCTGGCTGTTGGGTTTGGTCAGTTTTGAAGCATTTTGAGGGGGTTAAAGAAGAGGATCAAAGCATCGGCGGGACAAAGAATGACTGCTATGGGGCGCTACATTGTGTATTTGGAATTTGTCTTTACACGGTAACAAAGATTGCACCTGTCTTGACCTGCCTGCCAATTTTGGTGCATTTTGAAGCATTCTAGGGGGGTAAAATGGAGCTCAAAGGGGCTGCGGAACAAAGAACAACTATTATAATAATAGCAAAACTGAGGAACCACAATAGGTTACCTAAAAAAAAACATTGTCACCTGCATGTCCATATTGTTCAGTTATGGATGTGTTCTCAGTCAAAATCAAATCAACTTTTATTTGTTTAGATCAAATCACAACAACAGTTATCTCAAAGAGGAAACAAAACTTGCTTTAAGGTGCAGTAGCCCTACGCTGGATTTCGATGTACTTGAGCATTGTAGGTTTTTTTTTTTTTGAGCTGGGACCACTGTTTCCAAGGTTACTGTTGGTAATACACGTGTATACAAGATGTCATTGTTCAAAATCATGCATGGCACGGTTCCCCTGCTTAAACCAGCACATGTCCAGGCCTATTTTAATTTTGCTAATGACCATTTGGATGATCCAGAGGAGTCATGAGAGAAAGGCATGTGGTCAAATAAGATCTAAAGGGAACTTTTCGGAATTTCTCACATTTCTGCGTAAAATCACCATCAAATGTGATATGATCTTTGTCAAAATCACACAGATGAAAATACAGTGTCTGCTTTAACTAAAACCATCAAAACATTTATAGGTTTTCATATTTTATTGAGGATAGCATGTAAACAATGACAGAAGAGAGGAAAATAAGTAAGTGAACCCTCTGCCTAAGGAGACTTAAAAGCAAATGAAACCAATTTTTACCAAACATTTGAAGTCAGGTGTGCGCCCAATAGCTGATGAATGGTTTAAAGCTGCCCTGCCCACAATAAAACACACACCGGGTAAGACTTGTCTTGATGAGAAGCATTGTCTGATGTGCATCATGGCTTGGTCAAAAGAGCTGTCTGAAGATCTGCGATGAAAGATTGTTGATATGTATAAAGTTGGGAAAGGATACAAATCCATCTCTAAAAGTCTGGATGTTTATCAATCGACAGTCAGGGAGTTATCTACAAATGGAGAGAGTTTGGCACTGTTGCTTCTCTCCAAAAGAGTGACCATCCACCAAAGATGACGCTAAGAGTTCAGCGCAGAATACTCAGAGAGGTAAAAAAAACCCTAAAGTGTCTGCTAAAGACTTACAGAAATCACTCGCACAGTCCTATATCTCTGTGCACACATCAACTATATGTAAAACAATGGCCAAAAATAGTGTTCATTGGAGGACTCCACCCAGGAAGCCAATGCTGTCTAAAAAAAAAACATTGTTGCTCGTTTAATGTTTGCAAAAAGGCAGTTGGACACTCCACAGAAGTTTTCGCAATTTTTTTTGTGGACTGATGAAACCAAAGTTGAATTGTTTGGGAGTAACATGCAATGTCATGTGTGGAAGAAAAACAGAACAGCTCACCAACATCATATGGGAGGGACTCGGCATCGAGGCGCTACTCCTCGGCGTTGAGAGGAGCCAGCTGAGATGGCACGGGCATCTGGTTCGGATGCCTAATGGACGCCTCCCCGGAGAGGTGTTCCGGGCAAGTCCCACCAGCAGGAGGCTCTGGGGATGACCCAGGACACGCTGGAGGGACTATGTCTCTCGGCTGTCCTGGGAACACATTGGGATCGCGCCATACGAGCTGGTTAAAGTGGCCAAGAAGAGGAAAGGCTGGGCTTCTCTGTTAAAGCTGCAACCCCCGCGACTAAACCCCGGAGCAAGCGGAAGATAATGGATGGTTGGATGGACGGACGGACGGATGGATGGTTAACTTACTTATTTTCCCCCCTCCTGTCATTGTTTGCATCCTATCCTCAATAAAATATGAAAACCTATAACTGTTTGGGTGGTTTTAGTTAAATCAGACACTTGTTTTTTCATCTGTGTGATTATGACAAAGATCAGATCACATTTGATGGTGACTGTATGCAGAAATGTGAGTAATTCCAAAAGGTTCAGATACGTTTTCATACCACTGTAAGTCCACTCATAGTGTTGGGAGGAAGAAAAATGAAGAGTACCATCCCAAGAACACCATTCCTACTGTGAAGCACGGGGGTTCTAGCATCATGCTTTGGGGGTGTTTTCCTGCACATGGTACTGGATGACTGCACTGTATTAGGGAGAGGATAACCAGGGCCATGTATTATGGGAATTTGGGGAATAACCTCCTTACCTCAGTTAGAGCATTGAAAATGGGTAATGACTGGGTCTTCCAACATGACAACAGCCTGAAGCAGACAGCCAGAAAAACCAAGGAGTGGCTTCATAAATAGCATATCAAGGTTCTGGAAGGGCATAGCCAGTCTACAGACCTAAACCCAATAGAAAATCTTAGGAGGAAGTTCAAACTCTGTGTTTTTCAGTGACAGCCCAGAAACCTGATTGATCTAGAGAAGATTTGTGTGGAGGAGTGGTGCAAAATCCCTGCTGCAGTCTGTGCAAACCTGGTGAAAAGTTACAGGAAACGTTTGACCTCAGTAATTGTAATTAATGGCTACTGTATCAAATATTAACATTGATTTCTCAGGGGTTCAAATCCTTATTTGCAGAAGTATAATACAAATAAATTGTTTAAAAAAATCATACACTGCGATTTCGTGTTTTTTTTTTTTTTTTTTTTTTCTTAATCGTCTCTCACAGTGGACAAGCACCTGCCATGAAAATATCAAACCCACCCATCATTTCTAAGTGGAAGAACTTGCAAAATCGCAGGGTGTTCAAATGCTTATTTTCTTCGCGGTATTTGGCACCTAGTTACCACAAAATGGTGCCAAAACACTACTTTTATAGTAGACAAGGTTTTGGTCTGACTCAAAGTATAAAGACTGGGTAAGTTTTTCAGCAAATATAGGCATCTAAAGTATAAACGAAATTGACAAATATGCAGTAAAATGTGCAAATGTTTATCTTCTTTTAAGTTACCTGTTTTACTTGTCTGAATGTGGACCCAACCTCCAACATTATATACAGTCTTGTTAATCTTACTTTTAAAAAGTATTTAATTAGTTACAAATTACTTCTCCCAAAAAGTAATTGCGTTAGTAACTCAGTTACCTGAATGCAAGAGTAATTAATTACTTGGCAAAGTAACTGGTGATAATTTTCATGTTTTTTTTTCTCAAAAAAAAAAAAAAAAAAAAAAAAAAAACAGGTCACACAATGTGAAGTTTAAAGTGTTTTTGGGACAATTGGCCCTAGCCCAATTCTTTACCCTGAACTTAACTAGACACAGGGGTATTGCGGATATTGTGATAATTAGATAATAACCTTTGCTATGTGTGGAAGTCATTTAATGTTGTGAATCAACCTTTAAAGTTGTTAAAATTGCTCCCGTTATTGCATTAGTTCCCTGTCTATTTTCGACATGTGTAAGTTTTAAAACTGTTTCATCATTTAAAGATAGATTTAAGTTAAGTTTTGCTGATTTAAGAGTATTTTAGATAAAAAGTTACTTCACTAGGAAAGTTCACTAGGAAGGTTCTCTACAAAAGAGCCTTCTTGAGAAGTCTACTGCTTTAAGATGGCGGCTGTTTACTAACGCATCTAGTTCTTTATTATACTTGTTGATAATGCCGCTGTGTCTGTCATTTGCATCTAGATCTGTATATGTAATATCTACTGAAGCATCATGTGGGCGTAGTTTGTAGGCTATCGGCTACAATCAGGTATTATTGGAGCCACCTAGCAAAGTAGCATTGCGTTTGCAACGGCGTCACACTCCCTTGCCTCCTCCCCACTCCTGCTCTGCTCTCTCGTTTCCGCGAGTTCGTCTTTTTCAGACTGTTCTCGCGTCAGTCAACCAACATCGCAACGCATAGTAACGCACCCCTTTCCCGCCTCAGTAACGGTAACGGCGTTGCCAAGATGAGAAAAGTAATTAATTAGATTACTCACTACTGAAGAAAATAACGCCGTTAGTAACGCCATTATATTCCAACGCCGTTATTAACAACACTGATTGTATAGAGCTTGGTGTGAGGTGTGACTTGGCCAAAAAACAGTAATTCCCACTTGAAATTTGGCATGTAATTTTGCTTAAAGTGTTTTTTTGGGGGAAATTCCTGACAGCATATAATGTCGAATTTGGACATTGAATGCAGGCAATTAGGATGCTAATTCTAAACAGGACAGAAGCAATCAAACAGTTGGCCGAGCTGTGCAAAATACTTCTGTATAATTGCCGGCATATCCTACCAAAGCATTCTGAAGAAAACTACTCGGATTATTTTGAATTCCTTTGGGATCATCTTAAAGAGCACTAATTTGTCTTTGAATTTTGCAATTACTGCACAAGTGATGATTGACTACTGAGTAAACAAAAACAGACTTTCATTCATTCAAACTCTTTTAAGGAAATAGATGACAAAGAATTAAGAGAAGAGCCTCTGGTGATGGCTCAGTGCAATTTAGAGAAAAGCCTCCAGAGATGGAAGTGTTTTAGGAAGTGATTAGTATGACAGTTTAAATGTGCATGCTCACTGTCTGCTTTGTGAAGAAGCAGCTGAGGAGAGAAAGGGATGAGGAGAGCGGGAGCCAAGGGCAGCGTGAGGCTTATTGAGGCCAACAGAGGCCATTGTTATCTGTAATATCAATTCAAGCGTTCTGTATCTGATGCAGCTGCGCAACGATGGAAATTCGACTTGTTCCTCAATAAACCCTGGTCACGCCAAGGGCACATTCGCACAAATGACTAGGCCCAGGCAATACGGTGGCGCTTGTGATGCTTAGGGAGGCGTGGATGGCAAACACAGAGGAGCCGCGCCAAAGATGACGCCTCATTTCGCTTTCCACCAGCCCTCCTCTGCTTTCTCCCCCACTTACACTAATAAACACGTGGCTAACATTTTATTTCCATGCATTTCATTTCATGTTTTCATTTGTACGTCAACACGAGGCTTGTGTGATAAATCAGTTGAGCTGTGGTTTGCTATTCCACTCTGGAAAAATGTATTTAGCTTACAAGTTTTTTTATATTAATTCAATTCTGCATGCATAGAGACCATTTGATATGCTACCCTAGTAATATTACTGTATTTTATGTGCCAGCCATGAGGTCAGTTTAAACATACTCAAAAGCAGTACATAGCAGTCTTCTACCAAGGCTAAATCTCATGCATTACATGCAAAGCTACCGCCTATAATATTTTTTATTTATTTATTTTTAAAAATTGTGTTTCTTTGGCGTGCCGCCAACCATAAGCAGATTTTACCCCCCCCCCCCGGTGGCCGAAAAGTGTCGTTGCATGAAACTGACTTTCCTATATATGGCGGAAAACACAGACAAGACTGAAAAAGCAGTTTCTGCTCTTGCACTCGTCTATAAAAGAAATTGCAGTATTTTAAGCCAAAACAACTGTTGTGTTTGATAGAACAATATGTCTATATGCTGCCATAGCAGATTCATATCCCCTTGAACTATTTTCAATGTGTCCATTTTACCCTGGAAACCTCCGTTTACAGATGTCGCGCAATCGCTTTTGTTTCAACCCAGCCATAAAACGAAGGTAATTAATTATATTTCTTATTCAAAATGTCATTTTTAGTTTAGAATCATTAATTGATGTCTAATATTTCATTAAAAAAAAAAAAAAAAACACTTAAAAAAATTATCCACTCGCATATTTTAAACTTTTAAACAAATGACGTCACAATGGAAAAAAATGGTGTCAGTAAAAAAGTCACGGATATCTACCTCATAACTATCGCTTAATTTTTTTTTTTTTGTCACTGTCGCGTTTTCTCCGATATGTTAGATGATAAATAATCGATCCAAACAAAGAAAAATTGGGGAAAAAAAAAAACGTTTAAAAGGGTAAATATATGAAAAAGAACATCTCGACCACTGCTTGATGTCTGTGATTTCTGCATCGCGACCCTTGTTATGTTACCATGTTTCACCCATAAAGTCCCCCAAAAATCCAGTTGTGGCCATTCACAGTGTCTTTAGACTCAGTGATACATGCTACATGGAGTTTTTGGATCGAAGCAAGGTAAGCATGCGATAATATCTCGTTAAAGTCATGGCATCTGTAATTCTGCTCTCGCGTGCTCTCACCTCCAGATAGGGTTTTGCTGTTTAAAAAAAATTTTAAAAAATTTTAAATGCCCTCCCGTTCAAAAATTTTCTTCCCCCAGAAAATTGAAATTTTAAGCTTTCCAATGATGTATCACACATGCATATCGAACAATTTTGAAACTTGGCCAAACTGGGGGTCTCAGAGCGGAACTTCAAGTCACCTGAGTGTTTTCCGCCATATATAAAAGTTGTAAAGCAATAAAACTGCAACAAAAATTAATGAAATGAAAAAAAAAAAAAAAAAAAAAAAAAATTATAATGGCGTCAAAATTATTTTTTTAACAGATCATGTGAATAGCACCTTAGACGGTCATTTGCTTTGGGTTAGGGTTAGGGTCAAATTATTTTTTTCTTTGATTGTAAATATTTGTTTTGATTGAAGCAACTTTTTTGGGGATTGAATGATTTAGATACAAATGCCCTATGTACCCATAATATGGCCCAAACACAAAATGGATTGCTTCAATAAATAAAACTTTTTCAATGAAAAATTAAGTGTTCAAATGCAAAATTTTCAATGTCAAATATTTTTTCGCATTCAGAAATGTTTTCTATGATTGGATTTTTTTTTCTTTTTTTTCTTTTTTTGATTGAAGTGATTTTTCTTTTTAAATATATATATTTTTTGAAGCAACTTATTTTTTGATTGAATAAGACAAAAAACGTCCTAGCCAAAATGTGGCCCAAACAGAAATCAGCGTTACTTCAATCAAAAAAATTGCTTCAATCCACCAAAAAATAAAATCAAACAAAAATAGCTTTCACATGCATTCTTTTGAGTTTCGAATTTATTTTTGCATTCACTTTTTTTTGATTGAAGCGACTTTTTTTTTTGAATATATATTTTAATTGAAGCAACTTTTTTGTGATTGAATAATAAAGACACAAATCCACCTCCATATGGCTCCGCCCAGGGGATACAATTTTTGACTGGGGTAACTGCATTGATCCTTGAAAATGGCTCCTAAATATCCTCCACCCTCTAAATCCTCTAGTGAACCCAAGAAAAAGAGAAAAATGAAGACAATGGATGAGAAAGTTAAATTATATATAAAGAGACACTGTATGAGACAGTGTTTTTTTTGGCAGCCCTTACAATTTTTGTCTTTTGGACGAAAATACTGAATAGTCTTAGTCGTATTTTAATCATTTCAAAATGTGTTCGTCTAGTTTTAGTTGACTATTCCAATACAAATATAATTCAAATTTAGTCTAGTTTTAGGTCAACAGTTACTCAAAATGTTTTTGTCCGTGGACATATGACAGAAAAGATTTTCGTCAGTCGAACGATGACGATGAAGCCATGATGACGCGCTGAAAACGTGTCTTGGGAGACTGAAACATAACGAGATGGATGCCCGTCGTCGTCTGACGACACGAGAACGAGATGAAAATTCGCTTTAGTTTCCTTCATAAATTCATATTATGTGATATTTTCTTATTGTATGAGTAGTTAGCACGCATTTAGCAGTGTTTGGTCGTGTCACTCATGTGCCGTGCTGCGCCCCCCCCCCCCCCCCTCACACACACATGCGTGCATACTCAGTGAGTGAGTGAAAACTGTGCCCATTCCAGCATACTTTTGTGAAACATATGTGTCAGGTGCTGCTTGGTTTTGCTTTCTTATCTTGGCTAGATATGCCATGTTACTTTAGCCTTTAAAGGTCTGTGCTGATTGATCATCACACACTAAACTAACTTGTAGCGTTAGCATAGCGTTCGCGTTAGCATTAGCATTTAGCGCGGTGACTCAGTGTCTTCTTAAATTCTTGGAAAACATTTTACTTACAAATCATGGCGTGTTGATGCCCTTGTAGACTCTACGGTTATGTGCTCATCTGTCAGGTTCATTCGAAATTGTTGGAAACCTTTTATTTATTTATTTATTCATGGACTAAAACTTTTGAAGTTTATAGACGAAAACATTTTGAGAATTGTCAACTAAAACTAGACCAAGATGAACACATTTTAAAATGACTAAAATATGACTAAGACTAATAAGTATTTTCGTCCAAAAGACTAAGACAAAGACGAAAATTAAAATGGCTGCCAAAAATAACACTGCTCCAAAGCCACGTTTTTAGCTTGTCATTGTCACGTCATTGTCATTAAAAAACGTGTTAATTGCTGAAATATTTTTCTTTTCATCATTGATGACGAAAACAAAACTGGTATGAGCACATTTCTCTTCTTGACAAATAACACATTAAAAAAAGAACACATCTTTACCAGAACACAAATTCACGTAACATTGAACCAAACTGTCAACATTTTAATATAATAGAATAGAAAACATATCTTACCAGTTGGAGTTCAATTCCAAAGTTATGACATGTTAATCAGCGTTTACCCAACCTGAAAAGCGTCATGTTTACTGGAACCATCTTATTTCCTTGTCAGTCTTGATCCAGCAACACACCAGCAAGAATTCCATGTGACCATGAAGCTGTGAATCTTGCTCTCCTTTGTGCTATCTCACTAGCATCCGCTATGGAACACCAGGATATAAATCTTGTGAATTTACAACCTGTGCTGCAGTCAGCTATCTGTTCCGATGCCCTCCACCTCCTCCTGATCTTGTCAGTGTAAAGCCTGGTCGCCTTTAATACTGTTGTCACACCACATATCAGCAGATACTGTTTGCTCTGTCACTCTGTTACTGTATAGTACCCCCTGTGATAAAGACCTGTGAAGAAAAAATATCAAGCACAGCAAATTTACATTTGGATGCTTTTTTTAAGACCCCTGGAGGGGCACCAACCAGTTACTGTGGTGAGTACACTACTGGCAATTTGGTTAGTATTTTATGACATATCTTTTATGTACAACAGTTGAGAAACTACACTTTGCTAAAGTGCTTAATATTCCATTACCATTGCTTCTAGTGCTTCGAAAATCACTGATTTTCTCAACTGGTGCCAAAGAAAGTACATCTGTTGAAAATGTCCAGAACTAGGCACAAATACTTAAAGTGCCTGTGAAAGGATAAAAAAAAAAAAAAAATCTTCAATAGCATTTTTATCTGAATTACAATCATATTTTGAGACGATTCAACTATATTCAACAATTTGGCAAAGCGCAGATGATGAGAAATTTGTCTTTTAATCTGTCGTTTAGTTATTGTCATTATAGCGCTCTAGTGTCCCCAGCTGGATGATGACGTCGGCAGGGTCACAATTTCATCTTATTTAGAATTCAGCCCATTGAGGGGTAAGATTCAGAATGAGGAGATAAGACAGAGAGCAGCAAAAAGTCATGATTGTTTCAATTTCTCGACTCCAATTTTTTTACAGGTTTTTCTTTACCAGCAATCAGCACCGCAGTCTAGAGTTAGTTACGGTGTGCCGCAAGGATCGGTCCTCGGGCCCATCTTGTTTACGCTGTATATGCTTCCTCTAGGTAATATCATCAGAAAACATAGCATTAACGTTCATTGTTACGCTGACGACACACAACTGTATTTATCAATTAAACCTGAGCAGATCAGGCAAGTGCATAAATTAAGCACCTGCGTCCAAGATATAAATACCTGGATGAGCACTAACTATCTTCTACTTAACCCTGAAAAGACAGAAGTCCTTATAAATGGCCCGAAAAGTGTGAGAGACTCTATAACTGCCCAAATAGTCACTCTGTAAGTGTAGCCTCCAGCACCACAGTTAAAAACCTAGGAGTTCTATTTCACCCAGACTTATCGTTTAAAGCTCATATTAAACAAAACTGCAGAACGGCCTTTTTTCACCTGTGCAACATAGCCAAAATTAGAAATATTTTATCTAAAAACGATGCAAAAAAATTAATTCACGCGTTTACATCTAGATTGGATTACTGTAACTCCCTACTTGCAGCTTGTCCTATAAGTTCTCTAAAAGGTCTTGAGCTAGTCCAAAACGCAGCAGCAAGACTTTTAACAGGAACTAATAGAAGACAGCACATCACCCCTGTGCTCCAGGCCCTTCACTGGCTTCCAGTCGGGTTTAGAATTCAATTTAAAATCTTCCTTCTTACATTTAAGACCATTAATGGGTTGGGGCCATCTTATTTCACGGATGCTCTGGTTTCATACCACCCCAACAGAACACTCCGCTCTCAGAATGCAGGTCTACTGGTAGTTCCCAGGGTTTCTAAAAGTACTGTCGGAGCTAGAGCCTTTAGCCACCAAGCCCCTGTTTTATGGAGTCAGCTTCCAGCTAATATTAAAGAAGCCGAGACAGTCTGCACATTTAAGATTAGATTAAAAACGTTCCTATTCGACAAATCTTATGGTCAGGCTAGTTGAAGTTGGATTAGACTCACAGTTCAGTCTAGTAAGTACAGCCACTGAGTTCTATCTCCTTTTTCTCACTCTACCTACCACTTGTCTTACTTTATTTCTGTTTTCCAATGTTAATATCTAGTTAACTACCGTAATTTCCCGAATATAAGGCGCACCCGTGTATAATGCGCACCCCAAATTTACTTGTAAAATCTAGGGGAAATTATTGTACCCGTTTATAACGCGCACCCTAATTTTAGAAGAAAACAGAGCTTGTGTACAGACACAGAGATGTCATTTTACTGACTGGTGAAACACAGCACAAGCATAGCACATTGGTAGTTCAAAACATTACCGTAAACTGACAATATTTACGGTAATAATATGATTTGACAACTTCTCCAACTTACCAGAATCTAGGAGAAAACAAAACAGATGTGACTTTTCTTTTAAAGGCTGATGTATAACTTGCTCGTTTCCTCATGATGAATAAATGTTTCTTCCATGGATTGATACGGTAAAATGAAAGTGAGAACGTGAGTCGGAAACCCGTGAGAGCTCATAGCTGTCAACTCGACAGTAACAAAAGGAACTATTGTTATTTGGGTTTGAGTTTCCCGAGGGACTAGTGACGGGATCTGTCGTTCACTTGAGTAAACGAATCCATTCCGGATCGTTCAGTAAAAAGATTCGTTCAAACGAATCGTTCAACGAATCGTTCGCCCCCCTCATCTCCCTCCCCGCCCAAATGAATCGTTCGGTTAGTGAACGGGAAGTGACGTTGCCGAACGAATCACCAAAGACCGCTTCGCAGTATAACTGAACGGGAAGTGACATTCTTGGTCCCTCCCTCTCTCTTGCACACAGGCTCCTCATTGACCGCTCGTCGTAGTTTCAGTAATGAGTGACAGGCAATATCATTCTGCTTTCACAGACAGCCTCGTCTCCCTCCCGCTGCTGCAAAAGCGAGGGAGAACTTCCGCGTCGTCTGTCCTAGTTCTATGGGCTCAAAGTCATGGCTCGTGCTTGCATTTCGATTGAGGACACGGTTAAACATTTTCCTTTTGTGGGGGGAGCGGGGGGTTGGGGTCGGGGGCGCACGGACTTTCT
This sequence comes from Corythoichthys intestinalis, assembly GCF_030265065.1. NCBI lineage: Eukaryota > Metazoa > Chordata > Actinopteri > Syngnathiformes > Syngnathidae > Corythoichthys > Corythoichthys intestinalis. The sequence goes on along the minus strand of NC_080415.1, from coordinate 10,852,475 downwards.
TTAGCATGTTCTTGATCACATTTACAATGCTTGCAGTCACGAAAATAAAAATAAATCGAAAGTTTAATTTCAAAATATGGAACGACCAACACATCATATTTACCTCTCGCTCTGTTGTATTTTTGTTTTTATGCTCATCACTATTATTTTTAGTTACTATTGTTAAAACTATAAGTGTAAATAGCTAGTTGTCGAATGTGCTGCTCTGAAATAAAGACAATACTACATTTTGATATTTGACAGTTTAATTGCAAATCAGTATTAAGATGATCGTATTGAATTTTTGCACTGGTATTAATAAATAAAATAATCCGGTCAACTCCCCTGTCGTCCCCGCATCTCAGATCGTCAAATGCTGACGAGAAATGATTGCTTGCCCTTTACGATGTCGCCTTTCTACCCTCATTAGTCTGTTAAGAAAAATGTAGACATATTGCGACATCTCCCGTGTCTGCGTGCGTTGTTTTGGGGCGCTTGAGTAGCGCATGATGGACGGATTGACATAATTTGTCAAACCAACCGACACGCTCTGACACGAAAAAAAAAAAAAAACACTTGGAAAAAATTGACATGTACGGTATATACAGTTTCATTGCAAATCAGTATTATGGTGATCGTATTGAATTTTTGCACTGGTATTAATAAATAAAATAATCCGGTCAGCTCCCCTGTCGTCCCCGCATCTCAGATCGTCAAATGCTGACAAGAAATAATTGTTTGCTCTTTACGATATCGCCTTTCTACTCTCATTAGTCTGTTAAGAAAAATGTAGACATATTGCGACATCTCCCGTGTCCATGTGCGTTGTTTTGGGGCGCTTGAGTAGCACATGAGGGACGGATTGACATAATTTGTCAAACCAACCAACACCTGACACGAAAAAAATAAAATAAAACACTTGGGAAAAATGGACATGTATATACCGTTTCATTGCAAATCAGTATTATAGTGATCATACTAAATATTTTTTTCTGTGCACATATGAGGTAAATATCGCTGCCATGAAGCCTCCTTATAGTGACAGTTCTTTGCCCCCTTCATTGCCGTCACGCGACCGCAGCTCAGCTTTTGCTTGCCTCGTAGCTACCCGTGTTTTAAATTACTGTAAATTTGATAGTATGTGGTAATAGGTAGTCGCGAGTCTGTTGAGAAAAGTAGTACACTAAACCATGCTCGCTAGATTTGTGTGGTGTTTTTGTCTTTTTGAGCTGCATTTGATAGGCTCCACGTTAACAAATATGTGACAAAGTCCTTTCCTTTCATTTTTTGATTCGTTCACCGCATATTCATTACTGGAAAGTCAAGTTAGCAGCAAGCTAGGTCAGGAACCGGAGGACCGAGTCACTGAACGGGAAGTGACAAAACTCAGTCTTGCCCCCCTGCCTGCACGCTGGCTGCTCATTGGCCACACGTGGAAGTGAGTGACATACGCCCTGATTCTGTTTCCGGTCCCTCCCCTGCCCGCGATGAGGCTGGCGTCTGATTGGTCGTGTGCGATGTCAGAAGACGCTGCCGCTTGCTCAACGCCCTCCCACGCAGTGAACAAGCACCAACTTCATAGAACGAATCAGTGCAGATGGTGATTAGTTCGGTCTCGTTCACCCAAACAATTCATTCAAAAAGAACGAATCGTTCGCGACCGATACAACACTACGAGGGACCGATATAGTTGACGGACATAGGAAGTGTGTGTCCTTACATCTGTTATAGTCCGAATTGCGGAGCTGCAATAAACGTCGACTCAAATGAGTTTAAGAAACTAAATTCTGTGCTTTATGAAGAGTGAAAAAAGCAGAATTTAACACAGACGAAATCATTCGGCCGATTAGAGTGAAGTATTACCGAAACAAAACGGTGACGTCACGTACCGTAATGGTCGGCAACGGGTTGCCGCATACGTTTCTTCAACACAACGTGGCCGTGTCAATGAAAAAAAAATCGGTTTATATATATATGTAATACATATATATTTCCGTCTCCATCCATGTACCCGTTTATAATGCGCACCATGAGTTTACAAGTTGATTTGGGGGGAAAAAAGTGCGCGTTATATTCGGGAAATTACGGTAGTCTCTTCATCACTAGTGACCCGGTGTCCCCTTTCACCTCTGGGGAGGGGCTATTTTTCAGCTGCAGCCTCTTGACTATCCAGACCCCTGGCTGGATGGACGTCCTCGTTGCCACCCCCGTCTCATCTGGCTAGATGGACCTCTTCTTGTTCCTTTATTCTACTACATATTTACAGACTGTAACCCCGTCTGCTAATTCCCATTAGCAGTCCTGGTGCATCCTGTCTATCCGTCCTGGAAGTGTATCTCTCCTTACTGTGGTACTCCCCGAGGTTTCTCATTTTCTCCCAAAGAGCTTGGAGTTTTTCCCTGCCGACATGGAGGGTCCAAGGATGGGGGACGACCAGGACTTAAACTTTATTTATTCATCTTTGTTTACTTCATTTGCTGTTTCTGACTGTGTATCATATTGCCTCTGCGAAGCCCTTTTAGGCAACCTTGTTGTGATTTAGGGCTATTCAAATAAAATTGAATTGAAATTGAATTGAATTGAATTTTTATCTAAGTATTTTTCCCCAATTGCTAAATAAATGATATGGTCATGACAAATAACATTCTTGTGCTAAATAGAATATGAAATATTAAAATTCATTTATTCATTATGACAGAGCAAAATTACTGCATAATGGTCCAAACTGCCGACTTCTTCCTCTACTAAACGGTATTTTATACTACCGGAGTTAGTCCGGCTTTTGTTATTTCCCTGCCTCGGCATCAGAGATGGAGGAAAGAGGTAAACAAAACAGTAGGTGTGACAGCTAGCCGGCATGCTAACCCAAACCTAGGGCTGTTCCAAGTCTTATTCTCGGCTTTCGAAAACGAAAAATCAAACAAAACCACCCCAACTCATGTCACACACGGTGGCGGAGTTGATTGTCCTCACTGCCAGCCCCCTTTTGGGGCGCAAGTTAGGGCTCGTCGTTCTGCTGCGGCCACTGTGGGCTGGCAGTGCTAGTCGCCGGGAATGAACACCGAAAATAGCCCATTCTCGGTGGACAAACCAGCCGACGTCAGAGCGCAGGGCTGCTCGTGGCCAAGCCGAGGAAAGTGCATTCTCAGCGGGCACGCAAATAGGACTGAGGTGGTGGAAGTGACCATGGTGTGTGACAAGCTGCCGGTCATCGGCCGAGTGGCCTTCTCAGTGGACAAGGAGCATTGTCACCCTCAAAATGCAAGCCACCTCCATATTAAAACGTGTGAAATGATCCTAATATTTGATATAATATAAAACACTTAGCTTACTCATCTCACAATGGCCCCACAGTAGTCGGACTTGTTTTGGCCATTATCCGTGGTGAACGGGAACTTTTTGAAACCCAAAAAAGGCTCACACACCTCTCCCTGGTGCAGCAACAAAAGCCTGCAGCACACTGGGCTGGCGTGATGCAAAAAATAAACGAAATAATCCGCAAAATCAGCTGAATCCGCAGTCGTTCTGCATACTGTAGTATTGGCTGCATGCTGAAGATGATTATCCTACTGACGTCACAATCGCATTCTTCGTCAATCCAGGAAGTCACTCATTTTCATGGCACGGGATTTAAAAAAATTCAATAAATTTATCGATCGCTTCCACACACATCCAAGCGGTTCATTTCATTTAGGAGCATAAAATACCACGTGAAAGAGGAAATAAACATGCTTTTTCCTGTCATAGGGACTTTAAGCTTTTCGACCATCAGTGTCAATCGTAGCAATTGTTAGAGTCTTGAGTTTGAATGGAGAGCACTGTTTCACATTCCATTATCAATAGTATGAATCAAGGGCGTAGGTTTGGATAGGGATGGTAGGGACATAACACTACCAACTTTTCAGGATGCTCAAATTGTCCCCACCAACTTCTAAGCAACCTTATTTTCATTTTATAATTTGTTCAGTTAAATAGGTAATTTAGATTGCCTTCACATATATTGTAAGGATACAATTGACCCTACCATTATTAAGTGAATTATTTTCATTATGTTCAGACTTATATTTACCCCTTTTCCACTTGCTGAATGTGCTAGTCCATTTTTCCCCCTCAAACTCACGTTTGATTGGCTGATGACTTGACCCCACCCCACACACACACGCACTGACCCGACGAAAATACAACATGTCGCCAACATGCTGCCTCATTCGCCCCCTTCAAAGAGGAGGAATATTAGAAGTTTTTTTTTCAGCCAGCAGAAGCCACTGTAAGTAATGTAAAAAGACGTCAATGTTATGGAGTTGGGAAACATACCAATAATTTTGCTACTGAAATTTTGCTAGAACCTGCATCAGAGTTTGCATAACATTAAACTGTGTGAATCTGCTAACCTGCAAAACTCGAGCAGGAAGATGGTTAGAGAGAAGTGTTCCACTTTTGTATGTATTTTCTGCTGTTAACGTTAATTAAACTGTGAGAAATGTAGTGAACTGAGGTTTACCTCCTTCTACTCAATTTTCATTTTTGTTTTGTTCATGTGGTTTTAAAGCAACACTTGGTAAATTTTCAATTTTGGTCGATTCTAGCGACGCTGGTGGACAAAAGCGGTAATTTTTTGAAGACTGCGTTTCCCATGAGGACCAGCGCATAAGTGCACAGTGTCGTCCTATGAGGGGTGTAAAAGAAAATAATTGAGAAGTACTGGTATAACAATACAGATTTATGTTGCAATGATCAGTTAGCTTATCAATTAATTAGGTTCATATTCGTGAGAAATATAGCCCTGACCCCCATTTACCCAATCTGTTTGGTCCTATTAATGTCCCGTCCCCAGCAATCAATCAATCAATCAAATTTATTCATATGCCCTTTACAAAACCCGAAAAGTCCCCAAAGTGCTTTACAACAAAGACAAACATGGCTCATAGTAAATAAAAGGCAGGAAAGTATTATACATTGACATTAAGATGAAAAAAAAAAAAGAAAAAAGAAACAAAACAACACATCACAATAAAAGTCAGACAGCAAATAAAACAATACAACAGATAAAATCCGAAAACATTAAAAACCCTTAAGAAATAAAACCGGGCTAAACTAATCTGGGGGAAAGGCGAGTCTAAAAAGGTATGTCTTTAAACGAGATTTAAAAAGGCCCAAATTCGTAGTGGTGCGGATTTCAGGGGGAAGACTATTCCATAACCTGGGGGCAGCAACCGCAAAAGATCGGTCTCCCCACTGTTTGAGTTTGGACCAAACAGTGCAAGTGAAGTTGGCCGGTAGAGCAAAGAGTCCTGCCAGAATTACGGATGGTTAAAATTTCCGATAAGTAAGAAGGAGCCTGGCCAAAAATAGAATTAAAAACAAACAGTAAAAGTTTAAAATCAATTCTAAAATGGACTAGAAGCCAGTGGAGCGATGATAGCACAGGGGTAATATGTTCACATCTAGGTGTATCTGTTAAAAATCGAGCAGCAGCATTTTGAACAAGTTGGAGACGACAAATTGAGGACTTGGAAAGACCAACATAAAGTGCGTTGCAGTAATCCAGCCTTGAGTTTATAAAAGCGTGAATTGCTTTTTCAAGGTCGTGGCGAGTAAGAAGAGGCTTCACTTTGGCCAAGAGACGGAGCTGGAAAAACCTGCTCTTACAACAGAACTAATCTGTTTTTCAAAGTTGAGCCTGCTATCGAATATCACTCTGAGATTTTTAACGTGTTTTAAAAAAGGGAGCCAGAGTGCCAGAGTTGGGCATTTAACATAGAAGGTGTGCTAAAAGTAATATATTCAGTTTTGCTTTCGTTAAGATGTAAAAAGTTTTGTGCTAGCCACTGCTTCACATCATATATGCACGCCATTAATTTAGTGAGAGCAGTTTGTTCGTTGGGTCTCAGGGGTAGATACAGCTGCAGCTCATTAGCATAAAAATGAAAAGAGATATATATTTTTTTTTTATAATTGATCTTAAAGGCTGGGGTGAAAGTGGGCCAGAACGGTCAGGAACGCAGTTCTGGTAAAAGATTCAGGGCCAGAACGCAGTTCCGGTATAAGATTCAGGGCCGGATTGCTGTTCCGGTATAAGATCCAGGGCTGGAATGCTGTTCCGGTACGCGGTGCTTTGATTCCGAAAAGATGACAGCAACTGTCAAAACGCTATATTAAAAAAAATGCTAAGGTGCCACACATGCATTTCAGCTCCAAGAAGAAAACACTCTACCAACATCAGATTTACATACACGAGTGTTAACAACAAGCATAATAAAGTGCTTGTGTTGCGAAATCCCTTCCCACCAATATTTATTATTGATTTTATTCCACGGACGGCATGGAGGTTTTCCCAGCTGCTGCAGTTTTTATCCGAGTCTGACGATGATGAGTCATGTCAGCGTGCGAATGCACGCAGCAAAGCAAAACGCCTAGACTCATTTATCCGTTCAATAGGCTGACATACTGACATGTGATCAGCAGAGATGGTTAACTCTGATTGGTTCAAATTTGCATGTTTTCTGGAACAGCAAAAAAAAAAAGCTTGTTGAATTGATGCGACACAAAAAGGGCAATGCAACATAAAATGATCAAATCTTTAAGAGCAACGAAAGAGTTGAGGAGGCTTATTTATCATATTTAGTTTTATTTTCTCTGATGGGGAGGTTCAGAACATCTTAGCTGTCAATGTGAACTTTGGACTTATATTTGTTAATTTATGTTGGGCTACTTATTCATTTCCTTATGATTTAAAAAAGTCAAAGTTTGCGCGATCTTCAAAATATATGCCATTTCACTCTGCATAATATAAGTCATTTGCATTCGCACTTATTTTTCTGAATATATGTTACATACAGTATATCTTTATTATTAAAAAAAGAGGAAATGTTTACATTAACTTCAATTTTAATGTATATCCTATGTTAACACTTAAGTAGTTAAAATTGAGATTTGGCATTTAGTATGTGAGGAAATGAGGGACAATAAAAATTAGGAGATGAGGTTGGGGTTATTGCTGTTTTTGTTAACTTTTATTTTCCAAATCATTGAAAAAATACAATTTTGAATGAAAATCAGTTTTTGTTTTGTGTTATAGAAAGAATTGTGCTAAAAAAATTTTCTTTGCATTCAGTAGTTTAAGAGGTATGACCCCCCCCCCCCCCAAAAAAAAAAAATAAATAAATAATTAAAATAAATTTCTGACTCCGTGGCGACCTTCACGTCGGGGAGTTCCGGCAAGAAATTCTAGCCACTTTCACCCCTGCCTAAAGGTAGGAGATAAAGTGCAAAGAGAACAGGCCCTAAAATAGAGCCGTGTGGCACCCCACAAGACAGAAGTTTGTGAGGAGGAAAATTCCCCAATCATTACCGAGAAGGTCCTATGTTCCAGGTACGATTTAAACCACTGTAGAGCGTTACCACGGATACCTATAAAGTGTTCTAAACGAGATACAAGCTGTGTGGTCGACTGTATCAAATGCTGCAGTGAGGTCTAGTAAAACAAGGATTGCTGGGTTTCCATTATCTACAGAAAGGGCAATGTAGTTGTGCACTTTTAACAGTGCTGACTCAGTGCTATGTCTGGACCTGAAGCAAAAAGTGTACATGCATGTTATGCTGTTATATCGTCCCTACCAATGTTGAACCCAAACCTACACCCTTGGTATGAATAGACAAACAACAAATAATGTAAGATAATTTATTGTGCAATATGTTATGTCAACGAGAAACATTCTGTGAGTCTTTGTAGAATTTTGAAAACTGAATTATGCTTTTGATATTTTTATACTGTGGAAGACAATCCAACAATTTATCAAGTGTTATACTTCTCCAAATAACAGAGTAAGATTTATTAATTTAGAGGGCTTGACAACATGTATCCCACTGGAATCCACTCCTATTACCACATCTAAAGCGCTAACATTATTTGACAGCAGATGAAATGAGATCCCCCCCCCCCCCCCCCTCCTTAAAACCGTAACGTCACCACCGCGCGTCTAGGCGGTGGAGGATTCGGAAGTAAGCATCTCATCTCAATTCCTGCCCAAAAGCTGGATAACAATCACATCAGACAGCGCCTTGTGAGGAACCACTGACCCATCGACTGCTGTGATCCATGGCTGACTGACATCAATACGCATTCATCAGAGATCGTTTCACCTCCGGCCAGTAGGCCAGCTACAGGCTCAAGGCTGTCATGACGTGTGGAGAAGCAACAAGCATCACTTTGTTCCCTACGTTGACACTAAACACCATGACAGTGGAATCAGTATTACTGGAATTTGTTAGAAATTAGAAATTGGCTACTACTTTTACAGTGACAATTTCACTTACTGAAGACACAACCGAAGGGAAAATGCTCCTTGAGGAAGCAGGAGCCAAACACTGTTGCTGTAAATAAATACCAGTTAAAGCTTATCTTGTTGGTTCGAATTAAAATCCACTGTGGTGTTGTGCAAATGCAACATAAAACATAAAATGGATTATACAATTTATTAATGCTTATAGTCAGTGGCGTTCCTAGCCTGCATGGTGCCCTGGGCGACAAGACGCTTAAACGCCCCCCCCCCCCCAATAAATAAATAAATAAATAAATAAATAACAATTACAAAAAAAACAACAACAACAGTTGATCCACAAAATACAACATATGAAGTATTCTTAGCACAACCCAATAACCAAAACACAGTGTTTGCAAAGAATTAGAGATGTGTCCGATCACGTCATTTTCAAAGTATCAGAATCGGCAAAAAAATATCGGGCATGCCTTTTTTCAATATATATATATATATTTTTTAATTAAATCGTTTTCTAATTGTATTTAACGTTACAGACATAATGTGTTGCACTCTTCCGGAGTCTTTAGTTTAAGCTTAAGATAGGGTTATCAAATTTATCGTGTTAATGACGAGAATTAAAATTTTTTACATTTATCACGTTACAATATTTAACGCAATTAACGCATGCGCTGCACGACCTACTCACGCATTGTCTCGTTCAATCTATAATGGCGCAGTTTTACCCATACAGGGGAAACGATATCGTCATCGCACACACCATATAACTGTTTGCATTAGTCTAACACATATATAGTCTAACACATACATATGGTACAGGTTTTCGTAGGCACCGTCTAACTGTTTGCATTAGGCTAACACACGTAATATAATTAATCAGGAAATAGTATCATTTTCATATTTACGGTAGGACTACACTACTAATATAAAATAAATAGCACACCATAGTTTAATGAGAAGAAATAGAGATACACAATGCCGTCTTATCACAAGAGTGACGCACATACTCGGGTAATCTGCTCTCCCAGCAAACTCCAAGGACAAAGCGCTTTGTCCTAAAACAAGTACAACCAGCCTGGACAGCAAAGTTGATAGCGGGCGTCCCAATCCGCGCACGAACCTAAGCCGCCCAAAACCGGCCACAGCGGGGGGTGGACCACAAGCAACGCCCAGAAACGCCTTCGACAAGACCCGCCTCAGCAAAGACTTCAAAAAGACTGAACACTGAGATAAGACAGATTTCTTCTGCTCGGAAACATGTAGCCTTGTTTTGGATCCAGAATTGTCCCTCCGTCGTCTGTTTTTGCCTTGTTTTTTACCATTGTCGACGAATAAATTGTCAACCTGTTTTCGGCGAGTGTTCTTCAAGCTTTTGAAACATGGAGTCAGTGTGCAAAGGGTTAACACAGGAACGCGCGGAGTTTAGCTTCCTCCTTAGCCTGGCTCCTCGGGGGAGTCAGCGACGGAGCACATTTCCGTTCTGTTGCCGGCCTCCCCGTGCAGTTTGGGCTGGGAGGACTAAATTCCTTCAGTATATAGAGCTAAAAGGCAGTGTAAAATGAGTAGAGTGAATTTTGGCAGACTTTGGAGCATTTTTTTAAATGGCTAAAGCCTTACAATCCCCCTCCCAACAGTCAGAATAATCGTGGGAAGCAATGTGGGGAAGAAAGGTAATAGTTGATCTTTTTCTTAACACCATATGTTATTTTCCAACGCAGAGAATATATATCAATTGGTACCACGACGCAGAGTCATGGTTGCACTTCCCATCATGCATTTGGGCAGAAGTTAAGTGGCTACAGCAGAGGTTGCGCTAGACATTTTCGTTGTCTGTCATTTTGACTGACAGGGTCATAAAAATCCGGTCATAATCTATTTTTACCCCAGAGGTTGCGCTAGACATTTTTGTTGTCTGTCATTTTGACTGACAGGGTCATAAAAATCCGGTCATAATCTATTTTTACCCGTCACTTAAATTTTTAAAATGATAATGATGACATATTCAATAGTATTTACAGTGCCTTGCAAAAGTATTCGGCCCCCTTGAACCTTGCAACCTTTCGCCACATTTCAGGCTTCAATCATAAAGATATAAAATTTTAATTTTTTTGTCAAGAATCAACAACAAGTGGGACACAATCGTGAAGTGGAACAAAATTTATTGGATAATTTAAACTTTTTTAACAAATAAAAAACTGAAAAGTGGCGCGTGCAATATTATTCGGCCCCCTTGCGTTAATACTTTGTAGCGCCACCTTTTGCTCCAATTACAGCTGCAAGTCGCTTGGGGTATGTTTCTATCAGTTTTGCACATCGAGAGACTGACATTCTTGCCCATTCTTCCTTGCAAAACAGCTCGAGCTCAGTGAGGTTGGATGGAGAGTGTTTGTGAACAGCAGTCTTCAGCTCTTTCCACAGATTCTCGATTGGATTCAGGTCTGGACTTTGACTTGGCCATTGTAACACCTGGATACGTTTATTTTTGAACCATTCCATTGTAAATTTGGCTTTATGTTTTGGATCATTATCCTGTTGGAAGATAAATCTCCGTCCCAGTCTCAGGTCTTGTGCAGATACCAACAGGTTTTCTTCCAGAATGTTCCTGTATTTGGCTGCAGCCATCTTCCCGTCAATTTTAACCATCTTCCCTGTCCCTGCTGAAGAAAAGCAGGCCCAAACCATGATGCTGCCACCACCATGTTTGACAGTGGGGATGGTGTGTTCAGGGTGATGAGCTGTGTTGCTTTTACGCCAAACATATCGTTTTGCATTGTGGCCAAAAAGTTCAATTTTGGTTTCATCTGACCAGAGCACCTTCTTCCACATGTTTGGTGTGTCTCCCAGGTGGCTTGTGGCAAACTTTAAACGAGACTTTTGATGGATATCTTTGAGAAATGGCTTTCTTCTTGCCACTCTTCCATAAAGGCCAGACTTGTGCAGTGTACAACTGATTGTTGTCCTATGGACAGACTCTCCCACCTCAGCTGTAGATCTCTGCAGTTCATCCAGAGTGATCATGGGCCTCTTGGCTGCATCTCTGATCAGTTTTCTCCTTGTTTGAGTAGAAAGTTTGGAAGGACGGCCGGGTCTTGGTAGATTTGCAGTGGTCTGATGCTCCTTCCGTTTCAATATGATGGCTTGCACAGTGCTCCTTGAGATGTTCAAAGCTTGGAAAATCTTTTTGTATCCAAATCCGGCTTTAAACCTCTCCACAACAGTATCTCGGACCTGCCTGGTGTGTTCCTTGGTTTTCATAATGCTCTCTGCACTTTAAACAGAACCCTGAGACTATCACAGAGCAGGTGCATTTATACGGAGACTTGATTACACACAGGTGGATTCTATTTATCATCATCGGTCATTTAGGACAACATTGGATCATTCCGAGATCCTCACTGAACTTCTGGAGTGAGTTTGCTGCACTGAAAGTAAAGGGGCCGAATAATATTGCACGCCCCACTTTTCAGTTTTTTATTTGTTAAAAAAGTTTAAATTATCCAATAAATGTTGTTCCACTTCACGATTGTGTCCCACTTGTTGTTGATTCTTGACAAAAAAATTAAATTTCATATCTTTATGTTTGAAGCCTGAAATGTGGCGAAAGGTTGCAAGATTCAAGGGGGCCGAATACTTTTGCGAGGCACTGTAGTTTTCATTCATTTTTAATTAATATTGTAACGCTTGCTTGGCGGCGAAAAATTAGACACGGAAGTCGTGGTATTTTTCTCCCTCTTTTTACTCTGCTTACCGCCAACAACACCAACAAAACAACAACTCCGCCCCCAAAGAAAAAGAGGCAACTATATAGACCCCAATCACCAACGTCACACAATGATCTTAATTGTGGTTGTCAGCCCAAAATCTTCTAAATATATATTAAATGCATCTTACCAGATAAAAAATGACTACTACATACAGTAGTCTGTGGTGATCGTTTGGTGCCCAGATTTCTTGTCGAATTACAGCAGTCCATCTTGCTCTCCTCTTCGGGTCTCTCAGAATACGGTAAAACTTCAAGTCTCTCCGTCTGTCTTCTCTGTTACTGCAACCAACCGCCACACACGCCTTCACCATTTTGATTATTAATGTTGACGAGCAGAAAAACACGCCGTAATAGGAGGCATGTACGTAGCGGTAATGTGTAAACATGATGAGCTGACACACAATATGGCGGTTCCAGTCAGGGGGGCGGAGTTGTGACGTCATGTGATTGGGGTCTATACACAGGCGGCAATCTAGTCCACCAATTGGATGACGCGCGGGCACACCGGGTGCACCAATAAGAACCTCGCGTTGATGTGTCAATCACGGTGCCGCCGCCAGACCCCGGTGACGCTACAATATTCTGACAGAATAGCCAACGACGTCATGCATTAAGAGAGACAATAGCTAATTAATATGCTCGCCACCCTGTGGTCTGGGGTGTGAATTGCAACCTGTCAAATTGACGGACGGACTTCAGTTTTTTCCGTCACCGTTTTAAAAAAACGGTCAACGACGGAAAATATTCGGTTAACGCGACCCCTGGGCTACAGTATCATTTACTGAAAGCTCAACAAATACACTAGATGGCAATATTTAGTCACAATATACAAAGTCACATTCATCCTTTACGCATTACAAGTCTTTCTATCTGTGGATCCCTCTCACAGAAAGAATGTTAATAATGTAAATGCCATCTTGAGGATTTATTGTCATAATAAACAAATACAGTACTTATGTACTGTATGTTGAATGTATATATTCGTCCGAGTTTTATTCATTTTTTTCTTAATGCATTGCCAAAATGTATATGATCGGGAAAAATTATCGGGAATAATTGGAATTGAATCGGGAGCAAAAAAAAAGCAATCGGATCGGGAAATATCGGGATCGGCAGATACTCAAACTAAAACGATCGGGATCGGATCGGGAGCAAAAAAACATGATCGGAGCAACCCTACGAAGAATGTTACATTTATTAATGCTATCAAACCAGTTGAAAGGGTACAACAATATGTGCCAGGGAATATTAATTTAACATCATTGATAAAATATTATAGAAATAATAAAGAAAGTGTGGAAGATGCTACTTGTGACTAGTTGGCTCAGATGTGCTGACCACTACAGGGGCTCTGGATAAAGAGCACAGGAGATGAAATCAAATACTTTTTGGGGCTCATGTCCAGGTCTGCATACATGTACACTCATTTAGTATCTGGTGAATAACTCACAGACATATAGTCAACAGTCAAAGAACTCTTAATGTGTTTAGCCATAGACTTCACAATTAAATTGACGGGACACGGGGCTGATTAATAGGGGGCCTATCTCCGTCAAAGCTGACCAAGTGGAAACACGGATAAAAAATTTTACAGTGAAAATTCTTGTGAATAAATGCTTAAATCCCTGAGTTCTTTATAGATATGGATGTAAAACAGTCTCGATTCTTGGTTGAAAGCAAAAAAAAAAAAGAGCAATTAGCATTTATTTTATGTAAATATGTCGAATGTGCTGCTATTCTTTAAGCCACTGTGGCGCCACCTTATCACCACAAAGAGCTTTTTATGTTGAAAATTCTTGTGAATAAATGCTTAAATCTCTAAATTCTTTATAGATATGGACGTAAAACAGTCTTGATGCTTGGTTAAAAGCAAAAAAAAAACAAAAAAAAACGGGCAGTTAGCATTTATTTTACATAAAGATGTCAAATGTGCTGCTAGTTTTTAAGCCACTGTGGCACCGCCTTATCACCACAAAGAGCTTTTTATGTTGAAAATTCTTGTGAATAAATAAGTAAATCCCAGAATTCTTTATAGATATGGACGTAAAATAGTTTCGATTCTTTGTTAAAAGATCAAAGAATCGGGCAGTTAGCATTTATATTACATAAATATGTCAAATTTGCTGTTAGTCTTTAAGCCACTGTAGCGCCGCCTTATCACCACAAAGAGCTTTTTACGTTGAAAATTCTTGTGAATAAATGCTTAAATCCCTGAATTCTTTATAGATACAAACGCAAAACAGTCTCGATTCTTGGTTCAAAGGAAAAAAAGGGGCAATTAGCATTTATTTTACTTAAATATTGGGAATTATGAGGCCAATGCCATTGGGGTTAATTTTTTAATTTTCTTAATTTTCAAATCGTTCCTGTTTGTATGCGGTACAGCTTTCATACTTTTTCAACGTAAATCCAGCATTGGATCGTTGCATATGTTTGAGAATACTATAGCTGCAACCGACTTCGACCGACTGAAGCAGAGTGTGGGACGGCCCCCTACCTGAAGGCGTGGCGCAGTGTCTGGGGATTCTGTCCCATTAATATCATTATAAAGTCAATGGTTTGGCTTATTAAACACTAAACCACATAATTTTAAATATAAACCAACTATAGTGAACATTTGCATACTATCTCCCTTCAAACCACTACATTCACTGCTCACAATAACTATTTTGATATGACGCTAAGAGTTGTAGCCGGTAAAAATCAAGCTAACAGCTACGAAATAACAAGTGTGAATGATTAAAAAAAAAAAAAAAAAAAAAAAAACGGACAAACAAACGCATTTAAAGAGAACCTCGGACTTAAAGACATAATAAGCTCTAATAAGCCACAATTTTTCTCTTTTACTAAAATATGTTATTAGAAACACATAAAATACTGCCATTGATTTAAAAACCTATAATATTTAATACATGTTTTGACCTGCGGAGGGCGCCATGTTTTAAGCAAGCAATGGACGCTAGTGGTGATGACGTAGATTGTCACTGTCACTTGATGAATACTAGCAGGTTACTGCAATTCCTTCTACTCGGCGAGACGTCCAACACATGTGCTCATCGGTTAAAAGCGGCGAGTACTTATTATTTGTGTTTTTATAGTCTTTTATTCCTTTTTCATTGCCTCAAAATACTTTTTTGCATTTGTTTCCCTCTCATACTTTTAAGCATTGTGTTTTCATGTGGCATCTTTAAAACAGATTGTTGATCTGTTGACCACATTAGTCACGTAGCATATTTAAACCACCCTTATTTGATATTACTACTTTTAAGTATTTTCTTGAATCATCTTTAGTATGTTCTGTCTGTATGCATCTAAACAAAACAAACTGAAAGCGCATGGTAGTACTTTGGTTGTCAAATTCGCCTCTTGTAGACATTTCGCCGGTGTAGCACATTTTGGCAGAACAGTTTTTTTTTCCTACTCTTGTCTCGCCTCATCTCGTCTTTCCTGTTCATTTTGCTTTTGCCACTCATTTTGTGAAACACCGACAGTGCTGTCATGCTCATTAATGTTCCTCTCGGGTTCGAATTGAATGGGTTGAACAGATTACGTGTTTATGTCACTAGAGTCATATTCTGGAAGCCCGGCAGCGCAACAATGTGATGTCAACAAGAATGGCGACCTACTAGTAAAACTAATTTTACAAATTGTATAAAAACGAAAAAATCAACAGGGGTTTCATTATCGAATCATTTTAACTCGTAATAACGTTTATCTTTTAAGAACTACAAATCTTTCTATCCGTGGATCCCTTCAACACAACTATTCCTCCGTCTAGCATTGTGAGGAAGGTTCACGATCTATGCACAGTGTCACTTTTAGAAGGCATTCTCACGTCATCATTGAAGGAGCAGACGCATGAACTGGGAAATGCAGAACTAGAAATAAAAGCACGAGCACTTTCCAAAATAAAAATGCCGCTTTAATTAGAAAGCAAATTAATTCAATTAAACCCTAAACTACTAAAAGACTTGAAGAGTTATTAACAGAAATAATACATATGGCGGAAAACACAGACAAGACTGAAAAAGCATTTTCTGCTCTTGCACTCCTCTTTGAAAGAAACTGCTGTATTTTAAGCCAAAACAACTGTTGTGTTTGATAGAACAATATGTTTACATGCTGCCATAGCAGATTCATGGCTCATTAAGCCCCCAAACTATTTTTAATTTGGCCGTTTTACCCTGGAAACCCCCGTTTACAGACGTCGCGCAACCGCTTTTCTTTCAACCCAGCCATAAAATGGAGGTAATTAATTATATTTATTATTCAAAATGTCTGTCATTTTTAGCTTAGAATCATTAATTGATGTCTAATATTTCGCCCCCCCCCCAAAAAAAAACGACTTTAAAAAATTATTCACTCGCATATTTTAAACTTTTTAAACAAATTACGTCACAATAAAAAAAATGGTGTCTGTAAAAAAATCACAGATATCTACCTCATAACTATCGCTTAATTGTATTTTTTATTTTTTTTTTACTGTCACATTTTCTCCGATATGTTAGATGATAAATAATAGATTCAAACAAAGAAAAATTGAAAAAAAAGTTTAAAAGGGTAAATATTTGAAAAAGAAAATCTCGATCACTCCTCGATGACTGCGATTTCTGCATCGCGATCCTTGTTATATTACCATGTTTCACCCATAAAATCCCCCCAAAATCCAGCTGCGGCCATTCACAGCTGTGTCTTGACACTCAGTGATGCATGCTACATGGAGTTTTTGATCGAAACAAGGTAAGTACGAGATCATATCTTGTTAAAGTCACGGCGTCTTTAATTCTGCTCTCGTATGCTCTCACCTCCAGATAGGGTTTCGATGTATAAAATTTATTTATTTATTTATTTTTAAATGCCCTCCTGTCCCAAATTTTTCTTCCCTCAGAAAATTGAGATTTTAAGCTTTCCAATGATGTATCACACAGGCATATCGGACAATTTTGAAATTTGGCCGAATTGGGTGTCTCAGAGCGGAACTTCAAGTCACCTGAGTGTTTTCCGCCATATACAGTACATTATACCAGGGGTCCCCAACCTTTTTTGCACCACGGATCGGTGTTATTTGGGTCTTTTTTCACAGACCGGTGTTCTGACAAACTTTGGAACCCATCAAAAATTGCAACGATGCGGTTCTGCGCATGCGCGTAACGTTAAACATAGCTATAAAATGCGCAAATGCAGCGATTCCAAAGTAAACGCTACAAACTTTCTTGAAAGAAAGGAATATTAACTTACATTTGATCAAGGAAGGACTTGTAGAAAAATCTCTCCTCAGATACATCCTGCCATGTTAGCTGCACACAACAACTGCACACCACTCTCAGCATTAATGACTTCGCCTTGTCGTTAAGCATTAATTAAGAAGCCCGCTTCACAAAGATACGATGTTGGAAATTGTAGCAAGGTTTTCAATGTTCTCGTAGCGATGTCAGGATATTCCAGAATGACTTTAATCCAGAACCTCGGTAGAGTTGTTGTCTCAAATGTACGTTTAAAAAGGTCGCCGTCATTTGCGATCTCTACAAGTTGATCCTCCTGTTGCACAGACATGCTCGAATCACTCGGTTTATTCACAAACGGGTCACGAATCCACTCGTTCACAGTTCGTGGGTCTTCGAGGTTGTGGGCTCGTCAGGTGCCCTTTTCGCCGTAAAAATATCTCCAAAGACGTCTGTTTTCCAGTCATCTTCGCTCGTGTGGGGGCTAGTTATTTCCGGGAACAAATGTGCTGCGCCCGCGGCCTAGTAAAACATTATTATCGAGGACAAGCGCACATAGATATATTATATACACAAACAAGATGTACTGCTAGCAGTCCAATCAATGGATTTCTATGACGGCATTTTAATCTATCCTGTATGATTATATCTCGAGTTGACAGGGATATTGGTGTGTTAAGCAGGGCCAGGGGCACAGGGTTAATTCGGTCAGAATGCGGTCGTTATTAAATTATTATTTCTGTGCGGCAAACGCGCCACGGACTGGTACCGGTCCGCGGCCCGGCAGATGGGGACCCCTGCATTATACAACTCAGTGAAATATATCCTATAACCTATTATCCTAGCTGAGTGACACTGTTAACTCATCCACCTCCTTCTCCTTTTGGGGTTGCGTGCAGATAGTAACTGCGGTCTGCAGGGGGCGTCATTGCAATGCTACGGGCGCCAGTTAGCATAATAATAGATAATAACTCGCGTGTACTTTCCGTGCATGTGCCTCTTGCAATTTGCCGCCCCGAGCGACCGCCCAATTGACTGTGCCAGGAACCGCCATTGCTCATAGTCACATTTCTAATATAATGTACAGAGTTGTTTGACTGTCTGGCAACCAGAACAGAATGTCAGCCTGCCTTTTGCCCAAAATCAGTTGGCTAAGTTTGTCTACATTTAGAATTCAGTCCCCTCAAAGGAAGTCTAACAGTCTTGCCTTTGTGTCCAAAACAATGAACTATCTTGTGACACTCTGTGCTTCCCTGTGCACTGTAAAGCAGTCTAGCTGGATTCGGCTCTGTTCAGCTCGTACTTGTTTCATTTAGCGTCTCCATCAGCCTCATTAGCATTCCCAACCGGTATTCCTCGTAAGTCATCTCTACTTTTCTCCCTAAAGAATCTTTCCCTTCACCTACTGCTTTTTTCAGTATACAACCTCCACTCTCTCAGGGCTCCTTCAATTACAAGATAATCTAAGACGTAATCACAAACAGCATAATGGCTCACTCGCGCATGTACGCCACGTTACATGCAAGACCTTTATTGCATGTCCCTGCTGTCTAGTTAAAACAGTCAGGAAGCATTAGTGGAGCCTTAACATGGTGCCAATTAGCCACAAAAACATTATTGCACTTGACTAGTGGTCAATGTTATTACCTCGAAACATTTGTTAGTTTGGGTAGATTGATGCCACATCAGTCATGAACGCAGGCTGGCTGTCATTTCTGTTTATGGTATATGCCACAGTGCATCTCTGTACATCTCCTAATATCCCTGCCTCTTGGTTCAGAGGTCATTGGTGTCTAACTGGGTCCATTTTAGGAAAAAAAAAAAACTTTTTCTTCACATATTACCAAAACATGCATGTTTTGATAACTGAAGACTGAGGTTGTCCTCCCCCTTTCTGTCCCACGTGCCGATCTTGTCACCTACGGTTCCAGAGCGTTTAGCCACTCTGTCCCCCAACTTCGGAAGTCTCTATTTCTTGATCAAAGTAACTCAACTTCTCTCCCACTTTTCAAATTCAGACTGTTCGAATTATCATACCCATTTTGACCACTGTTCTGCTGTGCTGTCTTCTTAATTTCCTGTTACTTGATTTAGCTTTTGATAACTTTTATTTGTTTTTCTTGTTCGGCAGCCTTGAGTGTTCATAAAGGCGCTTTAGAATAAAATGCATAATTATTATTATTCAGTGTAAATTTGGGCATGAATGTTTATACCTTTGATTGCCTGCGTTTTCTCTGTAATTGGCTGGTGTTCAGTCTAGGAGATTCCATTGAGATAACTGGAAGCAATCCAAAATTACTTGTGTAGTAGTCACAACAATCAATTACAGGTTTATATTATAATAGTAATTATAATAATGATAATGAAGAAGACATGTAAACAATTCACTAATGTTATAAACTTAATACCTGTCTTGACAAAAGACCATATTATGAAGGTCTCCCTGTTCTCTCAGACTCTGCTCCCAAAAGTCTTTGTTGTGATCTCGGTCTGGGTCTTGATTCCTGAACGCCTTAATCTTGATTTCTGATGAGTCTTGATCCAGGCAGCGTATTTTTTTGTTTTTTCCAGCCCTTTTAATTTTTGTCTTATGTATTTCCGTCCAAAAGACTTAGTCATGTTTTAGTCATTTCAAAATGCGTTCGTCTTTGTCTAGTTTTACTTGACGAGATTGCATACAAATTTCATCTAGTTTTAGTTGACTGTTACTCAAAAGGTTTTCGTCTACGGTTGTTCCGATCATGTTTTTTTGCTCCCGATCCGATCCCGATCGTTTTAGTCTGAGTATCTGCCGATCCCGATATTTCCCGATCCAATTGCTTTTTTTTGCTCACGATTCAATTCCAATCATTCCCGATAATTTTTCCCGATCATATACATTTTGGCAATGCATTAAGAAAAAAATGAATAAAACTCGGACGAATATACTGTATACATTCAACATACAGTACATAAGTACTGTATTTGTTTATTATGACAATAAATCCTCAGGATGGCATTTACATTATTAACATTCTTTCTGTGAGAGGGATCCACGGATAGAAAGACATGTGACTTTGTATATTGTGACTAAATATTGCCATCTAGTGTATTTGTTGAGCTTTCAGTAAATGATACTGTAGCCATGCCCAAATGCATGATGGGAAGTGCAACCATGACTGTGCGTAGTGCTACCAATTGAAATAAAACAAGGTGTTAAGAAACAGATCAATTGGTACCTTGCTTCCCCACATTGCTTCCCATGATATTTCTAATCGTAGGGAGAGGGATTGTAAGGCTTTAGCCAATTAAAAAAATGCCCCAAAGGCTGCCAAAAGTCACTCTACTCATTTTACGCTGCCTTTTATCTCTCTATATAGGTAAAACGGCGCCATTACAGATTGAGCGCGGCAATGCGTGAGTGGGTCGTGCAGCGCATGCATTAATTGCGTTAAATATTTTAAAGTGATACATTTTTAAAATAATTAATTACCGCCGTTATCGGGATAAATTTGATAACCCTACCTTAAGCCTAAAGACTCTGGATGAGTGTAACATATTATGTCTGTAACGTTAAATACAATTACAAAACGATTTAATTAAAAAATATAAATATATTAAAAAAAGGCATGGCCGATATTTTTTTGCCGATTCCGATACTTTGAAAATGACGTGATCGGACCCGATCGATCGGGATGCTGATCGATCCCGATCGATCTCTATTTCATCTGTAAAATGCAAAAGTTTAGTCCAAAAGTAAATACAGGTTTCCAACAATTTCGAATGAACATAGACTGACAAGCACATATTGTAGCATCTACAAGGACAACGCCAACTTGGTGATAATACACACTCAGCAGGTAAAGCAGTACATTATTTTCAATCAAGCCCAACTAGAAGTCACAAACTGTCTGTAAAGAAAAGTTGTCCGAGCATTTAAAAGGATGCTCGCTGAAGGGGAAACGATATCGTCATCGCACACACCATATAACTGTTTGCATTAGTCTAACACATATATAGTCTAACACATACATATGGTACAGGTTTTCGTAGGCACCGTCTAACTGTTTGCATTAGGCTAACACACGTAATATAATTAATCAGGAAATGTGTATCATTTTCATATTTACGGTAGGACTACACTACTAATATAAAATAAATAGCACACCATAGTTTAATGAGAAGAAATAGAGATACACAATGCCGTCTTATCACAAGAGTGACGCACATACTCGGGGAATCTGCTCTCAGCAAACTCCAAGGACAAAGCGCTTTGTCCTAAAACAAGCACCACCAGCCCGGACAGCAAAGTTGATAGCGGGCGTCCCAATCCGCGCACGAACCTAAACCGCCCAAAACCGGCCACAGCGGGGGCGGTCCCAAAGCAACGCCCAGAAACGCCTTCGACGAGACCCGCGTCAGCAAAGACTTCAAAAAGACTGGACACTGAGATAAGACAGATTTTCTTCTGCTCGGAAACATGTAGCCTTGTTTTGGATCCAGAATTGTCCCTCCGTCGTCTGTTTTTGCCTTGTCTTTGACCATTGTCGACGAATAAATTGTCAACCTGTTTTCGGCGAGTGTTCTTCAAGCTTTTGAAACATGGAGTCAGTGTGCAAAGGGTTAACACAGGAACGCGCGGAGTTTAGCTTCCTCCTTAGCCTGGCTCCTCCAGGGAGTCAGCGACGGAGCACATTTCCGTTCTGTTGCCGGCCTCCCCGTGCAGTTTGGGCTGGGAGGACTAAATTCCTTCATCGCCCCGCTAAAGTTGATGCTAATGCTAACGCGAATGCTTTGCTAATGCGACGAGTTACATTTAGTGTGTGATGATCACACAGCACAGACCTTTAAAGGCTAAAGCAACATTGCATATTCTCTGTTCCCAATATAAGAAAACAAATCTTACCATTTGTTTCCAAACAAGCAAGATGGAGCAAAGTCAACTTTAAACACATCCTAAACTCCCGCGAGGAGAGTGAGGGAGAGACGCAGCACATCTCACTTGAGTGACACGACCCAAACACTGCTACGATTCAAGCTGACGTACTACACGTACAATATGAAAATGTCACGCATTGTGAACATATGACAGAAACTGTCGCATTTTCGTCTCATTATTGTCTCATCAGACAAAAACTGGCATTCATCTCATTATCTCCCAAATTGAGTTTGAGAACTGCGATCTCCAGGTGACCACAAAAATTCTGGTCGATAAAGCAGTGGTGCTCCCCACTCTCTTATATGGATCAGAGGCCTGGACCACGTACAGCAGGCACTTAAAGGCACCTGAGGCACACCATCAAAGATGCCTCCGGAAAATCCTTAGGATCAGTCGAGGAAGCAAATATTCCCACCATCGCTGCCACTATGTCCCAAAACCAGCTGAAATGGACTGGCCATGTTGTCCTGACTCTTGCCTCCCGAAACAAGTCTTCTACTTGCAGCTTGCTGAAAGAAATCATGCTCCTGGAGGCCAGAAGAGGTTCAAGGACAACATGAAAATAAAACCTAAAGAAGCCACACTGACATAAAAGCCAAAATTATAACAACCTGTCAGCCTGTTTTGACGTTAGGTGCAGATTGATACGCCGGCCACTTGAGTGACCAAAATGAGGTGACATTTCAAATAATATTACATTTGCCGAATGCAAAAGGGCTGGCACGGATTTTGTTGTTACAAGGTACATATAAACAAAAATGGTATGTCATTATTTTTTATTGCTGATATTGATTGCAATAAAACATTTGGACAACATAATTCCATTTCTTGTTTTATTTAAAACGATTGGTGCATGTGCAAAACAGGTCAATAAATCACCATTTATGAAATTATTAGAAAAATAGCATATGAGAATTTGATATCAGACAGCAGAGCTCTGGAGCCTCGCCAAACTTTCACCCGACATTACGGCCTCCAGACGGGCTTTCTCCCGCTGTCCTTGGTAATTTCAGCTCCAATAGCGTATCTTAAAGTTGCTGCATTTAAAAAGCTTGTAGTTGGAGCTCGTGATCGAGCTGACGGTCCGCTGCAAGGCAACCACCGTCTCCTAGCCGCTCCCGGGTAGAATGCACGTAGTATCGATATATGTCCATCAACATACAGTAAGTGTTGTTGTGAGGCACATCAACTTGTCTTGCCTTGCAGCTGACGGTCCGCTGCAAGGCAACCACCGTCTCCTAGCCGCTCCCGGGTAGAATGCACGTAGTATCGATATATGTCCATCAACATACAGTAAGTGTTGTTGTGAGGCACATCAACTTGTCTTGCCTTGCCTAATATCGTTTTCCATTTGTAAACAAACAAAAACAAAAAAACTTGTAATAGTTGCATTTATGCGTTGACATAATTGTCCCATCTACGCGTACTAATTACCAACAAGCTAGCAGCAGATACATGTAGTAAATAATATTAAAGATCTTCATAATTACAATCGTCATCATAATAACAATATCAAGGGCAACAAGTCGTTTCATGCGCAACATTTTAGTTTTTGTATTTTCTGAGCACCGGAGACATGAAAATGCAGGGATAGGAAGAACATACCTTCCATAACACAGCGGCAACATGGCTACAAAAACACCCTGTCTTTGCGGTGGCACGAGCTTGGTTTCACATCAGCCTTCATGAACATGTCCTCTATAGAGGCAGATTTCTGTCTATATTATTCAATCTAAAAAAAGTTGCTTCGATCAAAAAAAAAAAAAAAAGTCGCTTCAATCTAAATATATATTCTCAATCAAAAAAAGTCACTTAAATTTAAAAAAAAAATTGTGACGACATGCAAAAATAATTTTGAAACTCAAAAAAATGCATTGGAAAACTATTTTTCTTTGATTGATTTTTGTTCTATGACTGAAGTCGTTTTTTTTTTTTGATTGAATTTAGTAGTTTTGCATTGCAAAAAAAAATTACAAAAGAAAAATCACTTCAATCAAAAATTTAAAAATTTCAATCATAGAAAAAAGGTTTTTGAATGCGAAAAAATATTTGAGACTGCCTCGCATCAAAATCATTCACCTTAGGTGCGCTATTTTCGGCTTGGACTCGAGCCGAGTCCGATTGCTGGCTGGAGCCCTGGTGGCCATTATTCCTGCTTTATCATGCTTTTATGCCATTGGCATAGTCACCTGTCAGTCAAACATGTCGGAAGTAGCGGCGAAGTTGGATCTTTGTGTCAAAATGATTCAATCAAAACTTTTTCTACTTAAAAAAAAAAGTATGTTCAAAACTTTTAGTGATTTCTGATGATTTCTTTTTTTGATTGAAAATAGTTTTTTTTTTTTTTTTTTGATTGAAGCAAGTTTTTCTGGGATTGAATGATTTAGATACAAATGTCCTACTCAGGATTGCTTCAATCAAAGAAAACAGTTTCATGAAAAATTAAGTGTTCAAATGCAAATTTCTGAGTCTCAAATATTTTTTCGCATTCAAAAACTTTTTTTCTATTTTTTATTTTATTTTTTTATATTTTTGATTGAAGTGATTTTTCTTTTAAAAATTTTTTTTATTTTTTTGTTTTGAAGCAATTTATATTTTGATTGAATAATAAAGACACAAATGTCCTAGCCAAAATGTGGCCCATTCCTTCAATCAATAAAGTTGTTTAAATCAAAAAAAAAAAAAAAAAAAAAAAGAAATTCAAAGAAAAATAGTTTTCTAATGCATTTTTATTTAGTTTAAAATCTATTTTTGCATTCAAATACATTTTTTTGATTGAATTTATTTTTATAGAAAATATATATTTTGATTGAAGCGACTTTTTTTTTTGGAATGAAGCAACTTTTTTTTTATGAATGAATAATAAAGACACATATCTACCTCCCTAGTCCTCCCCTGTCGTGACGACGGCAGATGGATGCGGTATTTCAAAATTGTCTTTTTTAAGGGATTTTGATGCGTAATGCTACTCCAGCTCCACTGTTGTTTTGGATGGAGAAAACGGAAGTTGCTTGCAGACATAAGAAAGTAACATGGAAGTACCTCTGAAACTTGTCTATACTGTAAGTGAATATTTATATGTAAGAAAGCCCACAAACAGTTTGCTGAAAACATGTCAACAAAGCACACGGATTACTGGAACCATGTCCTATGGTCTGATGAGACAGGCGGGCTTTCTTATGTACCGTCTTCAGAAGAGGCTTCCTCCTGGGGTGACAGCCATGCACACCAATTTGATGTAGACTGCGGCGTTTGGTCTGAGCACTAACAGGCTGACCCCCCACCTCTTCAATCTCTGCAGCAATGCTGACCGCACTCCTGTAACAGGTCACATGACATTTTGGAGGGAAAATGACAAGCAGTACTCAATTTGGACATTTAGGGTTGTATGTTTTTTTCAAAGGCATGTACTCACTTTTGTTGCCAGGGGTTTAGATATTAATGGCTACATTTTAAGTTATTTTGAAGGGAAAATAAATTAACTCTATTATATAAGCTGCACACAGACTACTTTTTATTGTTTCAAAGTGTTATTTTGTCAGTGTTATCCCATGAAAAGACATACTTAAATATCTGCAGAAATGCGAGATGTATACTCACTTTTGTGATACACTGTATCTGTTCTATGTGTTGGATTTTATCAAGTAAATTTCCCCCAAAAATACAACTTATACTCCGGTGCTCTGACTCAGACACCAAAGACAGTGCAGCGTTCCTTCTTCACAAATTTTGCAAAGAAGGCACCAACTACAAAGCAAATTAGGACTTGGCAACAAAAATTTCAAGAAATTTCAGCGAGTTTGGCACGAGCTCGAATGCCGACTCGACGTGTGCAGAGTCACAGGTGGCGATCATATTGAACATTTATGAAAAATCTGTCATAGAACCAACAAATATACACTCACCGGCCACTTTATTAGGTACACCATGCTAGTAATGGGTTGGACCCCCTTTTGCCTTCAGAACTGCCTCAATTCTTCGTGGCATAGATTCAAAGACAACGTGCTGGAAGCATTCCTCAGAGAGTTTGGTCCATATTGACGTGATGGCATCACACAGTTAGTGCAGATTTGTCGGCTGCACATCCATGATGCGAATCTCCCGTTCCACCACATCCCAAATATGCTCTATTGGATTGAGATCTGGTGACTGTGGAGGCCATTTGAGTATAGTGAACTCATTTCCATGTTCAAGAAACCAGTCTGAGATGATGTCAGCTTTATGACATGGCGCATTATCCTGCTGAAAGTAGCCATCTGAAGTTGGGTACATTGTGGTCATAAAGGGATGGACATGGTCAGCAACAATACTCAGGTAGGCTGTGGCGTTCCAACGATGCTCAGTTGGTACCAAGGGTCCCAAAGAGTGCCAAGAAAATATTCCCCACACCATTGCACCACCACCACCAGCCTGAACCGTTGATACAAGGCAGGATGGAGCCATGCTTTCATGTTGTTGATGCCAAATTCTGACCCTACCATCCAAATGTCGCAGCAGTAATTGAGACTCATCAGACCAGGCAACGTTTTTTGTATCTTCTATTGTCCAATTTCGATGAGCTTGTGCAAATTGTAGCCTCAGTTTCCTGTTCTTAGCTGAAAGGAGTGGCACCCGGCGTGGTCTTCTGCTGCTTGGGCCATCTGCCTCAAAGTTCGACGTACTGTGCGTTCAGAGATGCTCTTCTGCCTACCTTGGTTGTAACGGATGGTTATTTGAGTCACTGTTGCCTTTCTATCAGCTTGAACCAATCTGGTCATTCTCCTCTGACCTCTGGCATTAACAAGGCATTTCCGCCCACAGAACTGCCGCTCACTAGATATTATTTTCTTTTTCGGACCATTCTCTTTAAACTCTAGAGATGGTTGTGTGTGAAAATCCCACTAGATCAGCAGTTTCTGAAATACTCAGACCAGCCCTTCTGGCACCAACAACCATGCCACGTTCAAAGTCACTCAAATCACCTTTCTTTCCCATACTGATGCTCGGTTTGAACTGCAGGAGATTGTCTTAAACCATGTACACTGTATATATACAGTATATATATATATATATATATATATATATATATATATATATATATATATATATATATATATATATATATATATATATGTATATATATGTATATATATATATATTAGGGCTGTCAAACGATTAAAATTTTTCATCGAGTTAATTACAGCTTAAAAATTAATTAATCATAATTAATCGCAATTAATCGCAATTCAAACCATCTATAAAATATGCCATATTTTTCTGTAAATTATTGTTGGAATGGAAAGATAAGACACAAGATGGATATATACGTTCAACATACGGTACATAAGGACTGTATTTGTTTATTATAACAATAAATCAACAAGATGTCATTAACATTATTAACATTCTGTTAAAGCGATCCATGGATAGAAAGACTTGTAGTTCTTAAAAGAAAAATATTAGTACAAGTTATAGAAATTTTATATTAAAACCCCTCTCAATGTTTTCGTTTTAATAAAATTTGTAAAATTTTCAATCAAAAAATAAACTAGTAGCCCGCCATTGTTGATGTCAGTAATTACTTACACATTGCTCATGGGTGCTGAAGCCTATAAAATCAGTCGCACCCAAGCGCCAGCAGAGGGCAGCAAAACTCCATAAAACAAAATTAACAAGTGGGCACTTCACTGTACTGTCATTTAAATCTGTCTGAGCGTGGCATGTGCGTTAATTGCGTCAAATATTTTAACGTGATTAATTAAAAAAATTAATTACCGCCCATTAACGCGATAATTTTGACAGCCCTAATATATATATATATATATATATATATGCATGTACTATATATAAGTATAGGAAAAGTTTTACTAAATATATATAAACGATTTTACATTTTGATCATGTCAGTACTTTGATATCTCTTTTATTGCAAAGTGTGTTGTGAACAAAATGCACAATTATAATGATTTTTCCTCCAGGCTTTTTAAGCTATAAATGCTGAAATTCATCTTTGAAACATGACTAGAAGCAGAGTGGCACCAGAGCAAGATGGGAGTGGCTGCGGTGACTGATGAGCGTTCTAATAGGCCTGCCTAATGTTTCATTGATGGACTCTCTTGGCGTCTCTGAGGAGGCATTTCAGAAGGATTCCAGCAGATGAATTTCATGCGGGGAGGAAAAATGCTGCTCTGTAAATGAGCCAGGCTAAATATTGGCCAGTAAAAAGACGCCCTCTTCTTGCGCAGCCGGGATGTGCAGGTTACTCGAAAAGGAACACAGAGAAGCATTTATCTGTCTCTCTCTCTTGCCCTCTTTGTATCTGAGCTCAGCCAATCTGCGCGCAGTGACGCAGAGAGAAAGGCTGGATCTCGTCTTGACTTCACCATCGTATTTAACACACCCATCCAGATGCTCACTTGCTATAAAGCGTGCGTCTTTCTCCGCTTTATCCGTCTAAGGTGTTTTGCGCCTTGTTACCTGCACAAACTGCGACTGAGAGTTTGGATTGGATTTCTGCTTTTTTGGATGAGTGCGCGTCTACCACTTGCGGAGACTTCCTTGTAAAGACATAAAAAAGCTTGATATTGACAAGCCGAGCTTGTGGTGTTCTTATACGGGATACGCGCGGACGTTTGACCGATGGTCGACTCCGTGCAGCGGAACCTTACTAAACTCGCTTGGAGAGGGGCCGTGTGTCGACAATGTGGTTTGAGCAAGTCGACCGTTGGTCTGAACCCGCTCGACCCTGTCCACCTGGACGCTCGCTGATGTCCCTTTGAAAAGAAAAATCTACACAAAGCTTGGGGGGAAAAAAACCAAAAAACAGGACTCTGATGCTGAAACCATAACGCTTGAACACTGAATCCTCTACTCAAGACAGTAAGTGAAGATGGGTCCTTGGTGTTTAATGTATATTTCATTAGACTGGCGTCCAGTCTAATTAACATAATCAGTGATGTAGTCAGCCTGTGCATCTGCGTGATCATCATCTGCAGTAAATACTCACATCTGCTCAAAAGAGAGACCATGAAGATGATCCTCCTGCGTAAATTCCGGGTTTTGATTCTCATGGTGTTCCTGGTGGCGTGCTCCATGCACATCATGATAGACTTGCTGCCCAAGCTGGAGAGGCAAGGCGTAGGCGGCTGCTCCTGCTCGCACACGCCCAGTGAGGAGCCTCGCAACTGGGCCAAACAAGGCTGGCCCAACAAGCACACGCTGCGCATCCTGCAAGACTTCAGCAACGAGCCCAGCGCCTCCAACATCTCGTCACATTCCTTGGAGAAAGCCCCAGCGGGTGGTGACAAGTCTCAGGGGTTCCGGATCCCGCAACACTATGACCACCCTTCGGACAGGAAGAGGCCATTCATCCAGGATGCTGCAGTCAGCAAGAACCTGCCGGCCAAGGGTTCAAGACTGGCCGCCCTCTACGAGCACCCCTTGTATAAAAGGTCCTTGCCGACGCTCACAGATGAGGATACGCTGTTCAACGTTAACACAGACATCCGATTTGACCCCAAGGCAGCAGAACAAGAGTGGTTAAGTATTTTTATATATAATCATGAATCCCAATCAAGATAAGGAATGCTTTTATAATTGATTTCAGAGCAGCACATACAGTGGCTTACCTCACAGTTGTTAAGTATCAACTTGTGTGAAGTTTTTATAGTATCTATGGTTACTGTGGCCTACTGCAAATTCCAGTTTAGTTCAAGACTTAAGTCTTAAGTGACAGCAGTGTATTCTCAGGCTACGTCATTACTTACACTGTAAAGTGATAAGTTTACTTTAAAAAAAAACAACAAAAAAGTGAATTTGCTGCCTTACAAAATGTAATTAATGTTACTTACATTAATTAGATGTAATTTACCTAATTTTTTCGAGTTTTAAGGACTCAGATTAACCTTAATAATTGGATTATAGTAAATTGTTTAGTTTGAGTTTGCAGTACTCAAATTAGCTTGAATGAATTAGATTACAGCAGTTCTTCTCAATTATTTTCTGTTACGCCCCACCAGGAACACGTAAACATTTCGCGCCCCCTCAACTCTCTGCTGCCGCTGTAAATAATATCATTTGCCTGTGAATTATAAGTACACCTCTGCATAACATTGTGTCCTTTTTAATATGAAAGAAAACAAATATAGCTCAATTTACAATAAAGTATAGAAACGACTTAAAGTGCATCACTTTGCCTAAATTGAAAAAATAACAAAGTCACATCCAATCTGTAAAAATACACCCAAGGTACATTTTTTCACTATTTAATAGTGCAAAATAAAATTTAATAAAGTCAATAAATAATAATAAATTCAAATAACCGTTTGACCGAAAAAACAAAAATTACAGTTACATTAAATAACAACATTGTCATTAGACAGAGGGACTGTTTTTATTTGTGCTATTTTGCACTGAGCAACTTGGTATGCCACCTTATATAATGCTAACAGTGCTTGCTGGTTTACTGATGTTTCACTGCGAAACTAAGCAGGACGATTGTTGGCAATATTCGGCACGTCTTGGCTGGAATAAAAAAATCAAGCGGCTTATCAAATTGAGTGGGGTCTAATGTTTTTAAGTGACATCTTATTTTATTTGGATTCCTGCTGTCCGTTGCAAACATTTTTAGACACAGACTGGTCTTTTCTCATCTCTCACTGGATTAAAAGTCAAAACTGAAAGCCAAACGCTGCATATGCTTAGTCATATTTGTTAATCTTAGCCAGTGCTCCTTGCTGTGTGCTCTTGTTTTGTTAAAAAAATACTGCGCACACTCTGAAAATGAGAGCCCCACTTCCACCCACTGAGTGGATGTGCAATTACACTTTATTCTAGTATGGCAAAAAAGTATATTCCCCAAGGTAACATGCGCCACCCCCGGCATCACTCTGCGCTCCCCTGGGGGGGCCCGCACCACTATTTGAGAAGTACTGGATTCATTCATCATATGCAGGTGAACTTCATTTTATTTACCTAAAATAATTCTACAATATACACAGCACATGCTAATTTAATTAATAACACATTTTCAGTCAGTAATGACCCTACCCCCAAGTAAATGAAGAGAGAACACTCACTGGATTAACTCAGTCGAATTAAACTTGATTTTAAAAAGCTCAACAATGCATTTAGGACAAGAGACGTCAGCTCTTGACACACTGCTAAATGTTTTGTTGATGCTTGGTGTGAAATGAATAGGGTTGGGCATCGAGCATCCATGGGATCCAGGACTAACACTCTGGTTCTCCTGGTTCTCTCGGAACCGTTCGAATTTTTAAAATTTCGATTCCATTTTTCCATGCCCTGTCCATTGACCAGAAAATATAGCTGCTGAACACCACAAAGAAGAAGCCACATGACGACTAGCTCCGTTATGAGCAAATCAAATGAAGTGGCTAATTTAGCTTAGCACAAAAATGGGTTGCTTCGCTTCACATAAATGACAACAAAGTAACAGACTAAACACACCAAAATGATATTAAACCCTCTGTTAAAACGTGCAAACATACAGATTTCTTTTTAAATCAAGGTTTCCCAACAATGTGTAGCTTCTGTACACCTCAAGGATTGTTTTCCAATTAAAGTAATGTTGTTTTTTCCTGCTGCTTCCATTAAGTCACCACTAGGGGATGGCAGGCGCACATAGCAAAACCAAAGAAAAACTGTAGACTCCGGAGTTACAATAGTGACATCTTGTGGACGGATGAACAATATATCAGTTTAGAAAGAAAGAAACTTAAAAAGTAGCCAATTTAAGATCAAGGGACAGAACACTCCCAGATGTCAGCCCTTAACCAGCCCTTAACTAACTTGTAGAAATACCAACTAAAACAAACAATGCCGATACATTAAATGCCTGCAGCATAAGACACTCTAAAACATAGGCAAAAGAATATTGAGCTTTTGAAAAATAAAGATCTTTGTGAAAGTGCACTCCTGTGGAAAGAAACTTCATCATATTTAAGTTCAATGACATTTATATACGAGTTAAAAATAGCCGTGTGACAAATTCATTGCAAAGTTCATTGAAAATTCATATGATTTAAAAATAATAGAGAAGTTAAGAAATTAATTTTTTTAACCCTGCCTATTAAAACAATCGTAATAGAGAATCGTTTGGAACCAGAATCGAAACGTGGAATCGGAATCGTTCCTATTCAAATGATGCCCCACCCTGGAAATGAACAATCAGTAGTGTAACCAGAGTGCTCTTCAACCTCTTCGTTGACTTCACATCGATTTGGTAAGTAAATATTTTGGCGAGCAACGTGGAGAAGAATAACAGAGACTGGCTTGTTTTTAACACTTGCTGTTCTTGTGCCCCAGACACCGCACGACCCCAAGAAACAACACAAGCTATTTAACAGAACAGACATGATATAACAACAGCAATCACTACTCTTAGTCGGGGGTGCCACAACAAGCCATCATCCATTGCGGCGGAACCGATAAATAACAGTCGCTACAATATTTTACTATTTTACAAACTGTCGGTTTATAAAAGAGTATATTTACTTACCAAATCGTTGTTGTTAAGTAAGTGAAGGTGTCGAAGAGAGCTCTGGTAGACGACGCGGTTCACGGTTGGACCTGTGCGGAATGTTTTGGTGTCAGAAAAGCGTGAAATAGATGAGGCAGATCTGCGTATATCTGAAAGAACGCCCAATGAACACTGGGTACATAAAATTATTCTAATTTGACTGAACTGAGATGCATCAAGCTAGGCATGTTTTCTTATTACTTGTTACTTATTAAGAATTAGTGTTAATAACAGGATTAGGGCTGCAGCTATCGATTATTTTAGTAGTCGATTAATCGATAAAGAAGTTAGTTCGAATAATCGAGTAATCGAATAAGGAACATAAAAAAATTAAAATATCTGAGCTGAGCCTCGAACGGTATAAAAATGAATAAATGAGGATCTACAAAAACAACAACAAAACAACAAAAGAACAACTGGCTAACTTACATTGCAAAAGTACACTAGCTTAAATGCTATAAAATGCTAATTTTTTTTGTTGTTGTTGTTGTTGTTTTTTTTTTTTTTTTTACAATGTTCTTAACAAATTATTCAGACACATATTCCCACAAAAACCGGCTAAATATACCTATAAACTAAATTATGAATGCATTAAAAAAACATTAGCTCAAACAAAAACTTAGCTTATGTTGGTCTTAACAGCAAGCAGCGGGATTAATCCATGTGAAATGAGGCAGACTGGAGGGTGGTGTATCCACCCAAATCAATAAAACTAAATGCAGACACTTTCAAAACAAACTATTACAACGCCACTTTAATGAAACGAATACTCGAAGCAGCAAAATTTAATTCAAATCTTTTTTTCAAATCGAGTTCTCGAGTTAATCGATTAATCGTTGCAGCACTAAGCAGGATGATAGAAATTGAGTTTTGCTCACTTATCACATTTAATTAAGTTGTATATTAGCCAAGAGTGTAGATTTCGTCTCAACATTGGTAGGGATGATATAACAGCATAACGTATGTGCACTTTTTGCTGGGGACGGGACATTAATAAGACCAAACAGATTGGGTGAACGGTGTTCAGGGCAACATTTCTCACGAATATGAACCTAATTAATTGATAGGCTAACTGATCATTGCAAAATAAATCTGTATTGAGTTATACCAGTGCTTCTCAATTATTTTCTGTTACGCCCCTCATAGGAAAACACGATGCGCTCATGCGCTGGTCCTCATGGGAAACGCTGTCTTCAAAAAACTACCGCTTTTGTCCACCAGCGTCGCTAAAATCGACCAAAACTGAAAAGTTACCAAGTGTTACTTTAAAAGACTACATAAACAAAATAAAAATGAAAATTGGGTAGAAGGGGGTGCACCTCGGTTGACTACATTTCTCACAGTTTAATTAATGTTAACAGCAGAAAACACATACAGAAGTGTAGGACACTTCTCTCTAAGCAGCTTCCTACTCGAGTTTTGCAGGTTAGCAAATTCGCACAGTTTAATTTTATGCAAACTCTGATGCAGGTTGTAGCAAAATTACTGTAGCACAATTAGTGGTGTGCTCTCCACCTCCATAACATTGACGTCTTTTTACATTACTTACAGTGGCTTCTGCAGTCTTTAAAAAACCTTTTAATATCCCTCCTCTTTGAAGGGGGCGGATGAGGCGGTATGTTGGCGACATGTTGTATTTTCGTCGGGGCAGTGCATGTGTGTGTGTGTGTGTGTGGGGGGGGGGTGTCAAGTCATCAGTCAATCAAACGTGGGTTTGAGGGGGGAAAATGGACTAGCACATTCAGCAAGTGAAAAAGGAGTAAATATAAGTCTGAACATAAAGAAAATAATTCACTTAAAATGGTATGGTCAATTGTATCCTCACAACATATGAGAAGGCAATCTAAATTACCTATATAACGTAATTATTATAAAATGCAAATAAGGTTGCTTAAAAGTTGGTGGGGACAATTTGAGCATCCTAAAAAGTTGGTACTGTTATGGCCCTATCGTCCCTATGCAAACCTACGTCCTTGATATTAGCATTTACAGTGAGGGCCATGGGAAAATCACAAGTATGTAGATAATCGCCTCATCATGTTATCACATGTACACAACTGCCACAACATTTAATTGTTGGCCAATGTATATCTTTACAACACATTTAATTTGTAATAAAAAATCCATGAAGAAAACAGCTAGACTGAAAATTCACCTGTCTTGAAAATAACTTTCCCTCTCCTCTCATGCAGGAATGGTGAAGGCAATCCAGAGGAGTTCAGCCCAACTGGAGAGCTGACAGCTGACTCATATCCTAACTGGCTGCGCTTCCACATTGGAATTAATCGTTACGAACTCTACTCCAGACACAATCCCGTCATCGATGCTCTGCTGAAGGATCTTGTCAACCAAAGGATCACCAGCGTGGGTGAGTTGTGATGCCTTGTATTTTTTAATTTTTATTTTTGCACCCTCTAGCTAGGTTACAAACATTCATTTTGAAAATTGATTTGCGTTTTACAAGTCTGGTAATTGCTTAATAGAATAGTAAATTTTGTGGCGACAATATAGATCTAACAAAAGGAACTAAAGTTAATGACCTGCATGTTTTATTCTAAGCCACATGCCAAGAAAGACCTCATTCTTTCCATTGTTGTCCTTTGTTTATTTTCATTTCCTGGTTGAGTTAATTGGTAGGTATCACACAGCAATGATGTCATCGGCAGATGAGGCACACTATTCTAAATTTAAATGTTCTTCTTGTTTCCCAGAAACAAAAGCGCACATGTCAATGTTTCTAGAAAAATAAAATAAATTAATTGAAGAAAAAAATGATTAAAATTAAATGTGTAGAGTACATTACCTGGGAAATCACTATTTACTTATTATCAGTGATAACGCTGATACGGTAATACACACATCACAGTATAGAATTAGGGATCTCCCGATCGCATATTTTTGCACAGTCTGACTCACCTGATTTTGAGAATCTGCTGATACTGTGTCTGATCTGATACCGAAAAAAAAGTTTTGTTAAATGAACAAAAGTTCCAAACATGTTACGGTACTGTACTTTTTACACTACTTCATCTTCCATTTTTTCCAGGAGTGTTCGGGAGTATAAAACATATATGTATTTGTATCTTTTTGCAATCCCATTGCATTTCTGGATCATTTTTAAAAATTGATTAAAAAAAAAAAAAAAAAAAAGGCCTGAATGATATTGGAAAAAAATAACATTGACAAGGCTCCACACTTACTTTTTGCATTGGTTGCAATGGTGCTCCTACCGTTTTTCTTAAGGTGCACCAGCACACAATGTAGGCGCACCCACATTTTTCATTGCATCATCTTTAACGCCAAACTTTCAAGCATATGCGTGATCCATCCATCCGTCCGTCCGTCCGTCCGTCCGTCCGTCCGTCCGTCCGTCCGTCCGTCCGTCCGTCCGTCCGTCCGTCCATCCATCCATCCATCAATCCATAGCGCCATATTTTTTTTCATATTCGTGAACCATTCATCCATCCATCCATCCATCCATCCATCCATCCATCCATCCATCCATCCATCCATCCATCCATCCATCCATCCATCCATCCATCCATCCATCCATCCATCCATCCATCCATCCATCCATCCATCCATCCATCCATCCATCCATCTACCGCTTAGTCCGGTGTCGGGTCGCAGAGGCAGCAGCTTTAGTAGGGAAGCCCAGACTTCCCTCTCCCCAGCAACTTCAACCAGCAACTTCAACCAGCTCCTCCGGTGGGATCCCAAGGTGCTCCTAGGCCAGCCGAGAGACATAGTCTCTCCAGCGTGTCCTGGGTCGTCCCTGGGTTCTCCCGCCGGTAGGACATGCCCGGAACACCTCTCCAGGGAGGCGTCCACGAGGCATCCAAACCAGATGTCCGAGCCACCTCAACTGGCTCCTCTCAACGTGGAGGCATAGCGGCTCAACACCGAGTCCCTCCTGGATGACTGAGTTTCTCACCCGATCTCTAAGGGAGAGAGGGCGGACACCCTGGGGAGGAAACCCATTTCAGCCGCCTGTATACAGAATCTTGTTCTTTTGGTCACGACCCACAGCTCTTGACCATAAGTGAGGGTAGGAAAGTAGATCGACCTTCACAACTACGGACCAGTGCGGAGTCCGCATCATTGCAGACGCTGCGCCAATCCATCTGTTAATCTCGCCTCCCTCCTACCCTCACTCGTGAACAAGACCACTTGGGGCAGGATCTCATCAATGACCAGGAGAGGGCAAGCCACCCTTTTCTGGCTGAGGACCATGGTCTCGGATTTGGTGGTGCTGATCTTCGTCCCGACTGGTTCACACATGGCTGCGAACCGCTCCAGTGGAAGTTGGAGGTCACGGCTTGATAAAGCCAACAGCAACACATCATCTGCAAAAAGCAGAGATGCAATGCTGAGGCAACCAAACCGGACCTCCTCAACGCTTCGGCTGCGCAAAGTGCAGCCTTAGCGGAGTCCAACCCTCACTGGGAAGGAATTCGACTTACGTCCGGCAATGCGGACCAATCTCTGACACCAGTCGTACAGGGACCGAACAGCCCTTACCAAGGGGCTCGGTACCCCGTAGTTCCGGAGCACACCCCACAGGACTCCCCGAGGCACACGGTCAAATGCCTTCTCCAAATCCCCAAAACACATGTAGACCGGTTGCGCGAACTCCCATGCACCTTCGAGGACTCTGCCGAGGGTGTATAGCTGGTCCACTGTTCCCAGTCCGGGACAAAAACCTCCTGAATCCGAGATTCGACTTCCCGACGAACCCCCCTGAATAGACTTTTCTAAAGTCTAAAGTCTATTCAGATGCGTGAGTCCACTCAAATTCACTCATGCTTTGATGCTCACGCTGCCGAGAACAGTCTCTTGAAAAACAAAGCTTGACTAAACGATGATTAACCCATTTGTACTTTGATCATAGAGCTACAGAGCCTTCACTCGCCAGATCCAAGCTACAAACCTGTCAATCATTGTTAAGTACCAAACTCCAGCTGCACTGGTGACCAAGAAAAGCAGCAGGAGGGAGAGTGAGAGGCACTGAGCATGAAGCAGAAAAACATAAATACAGTGGCACTTCGACATCGACGATCGCTTCGACACACGATCTTTTTTACATCCGACATAAAATTTGACTCGCCATTTTTTTCCACATCCGACGACATGCTCGAAATACGACAATTTATGACAGCGCTGCAGTTTCTTTGTTTTGCCGCAAGACGGACGCACGGCGGATTTTCATGTGAGAGAAATCAACACGGCTTCCAGGAAGGTTAGTGCAGGTGGTGAAAAAAGGGAAAAGGTGACGCTTACCATTGAAATGAAGATGGAAATGATAGAAAAATATGAGCGGGGTTTGCGCATCCGTGAACTGGCTCGACAATACGGCCGTAGAATGTCTATGATCTTGACGGTCCTCCTCCGATCTCCGTTCCCCAGACTTTATAAGTTATGGTGACAATTATTTTTAAGTAACATCGCAAAAGAAATTGACAGCTTCGTCAGGTTTTTAATCATTTACTTCAGAAATTGTGGAACACAACACGCCTATTGTCCGCCGCAGTTGACGGCAACAACAAAACATAAAAAGAGGAAAATCTCTACTGCACCTTTCCTTCTTTGTCACATTAGTCACGCCGTGTGTTCAGGTACAGCATGCAATACACGTCACCCACATTAGAACCCGATTAATTACATTATTACAGAAATTATCATTATTATTATATTACTATTCTGATTTTTATTTATCATTTATTTGTTTTGCTATGTGTACCGTAATTTTCGGACTATAAGGCCCGCCTGACTATAAGCTGCCACCCACCAAATTTGACACGAAAACGGTATTTGTTCATAGATAAGCCTCACTGGAATATAAGCCGCAGCTGTCCTCACTGTATCATGGGGATATAAACAGGTGACACTTTAGCGGCATCATAAGACTGTCATAAGACCAAATGAACCCCAGGAAGCTTTGAACCAATTGGCTGCAAAGCTTCATTGCTGCAAGACGCTTCATTTGATCATCACTGCTCCGTTGAGGGAGACAGTCAACCTCTGCTGCCACCTGCTGTCAGCACTGTTGTCGTCCAACATGCCTCCTAGCACGCATTGCAGCGCTAAATATTTAAATAACAATCAAATTCATGTTCTGTGCTAATTATTTCTTCAGTTACTGTTCTAGTTGGTATTCTTTTGGTTCTTTTGGTATTTGGTAACACTTTATTTAACCGTGGCTCCATAAGACTGTTATAAGACTATCATAACTATGACATGACACTGCCATGAGCATTAATGAATGCTTATGACAAATGTCATTTTGTGTCATCCGGCAAATAATTTCACTTTTTAATGGATGTAAAAGAACCGAGCTCGACATAAATGGAGTTACTGACATAATTTGCTGGATGACACTAAATGACAATCATCATAAGCATTCATGAATGCAAATAATAGTGCCATGTCATAATTATGATGGTCTTGTAGCAGTCTTATTACGCCGCTGTTAAATAAAGCGTTCCCTGTTAACTCAAATAAAACAACAAATAAGCCACACTGGACTAGAAGCCGCAGGAATCAAAATGAGGGAAAAAAGTAGTGGCTTATAGTCTGTAAATTACAGTAATTGCTATTTGTAATAGTACCAGCAGCATTTATTAAGGATTTAGTGTAGGTTTTTTGGCTGTGGAAGTAATTAATGGAATTATAATGCATTCTTACGGGAAAGTCCTGCTCGACATACGACCATTTTGACTTACAAACAAGTAGTGCTGCAACAATTAATCAATTAACTCGATTATTCGATTCGATTAGAAAAAAAAAAAATCAAATAAAATTTTGCTGTTTCGAGTATTCATTTAATTTAAGTGGCGTTTTAATGGTTTATATTGAAACTGTTTGTATTTAGTTTTCTTGATTTGGGTGGATACATTACCTTCTAGTCTGCCTCATTTCACACGGCTGAATCCAGGTGCTCCCTGTTAAGACAAATACAAGTTAAGATTTTGTATGCGCTTTTTTTTTTTTAATGCATTAGTTTAGGTATATTTAGCCTATTTTTGTGGGAATATGTGTCTAAACCATTTGTTAAGAGCATTGTAAAAAAGTTAGCATTTTATAGCATTTAAACTAGCGGACCTTTGCTATACAAGTTAGCCAATTGTTCTTTTGTTGTACATAGATCCTCATTTATTTATTTTTCACACTGTTTGAGGCTCAGCTCAGGTAATTTTTAATGTTCCTTATCCGATTACTCGATTATTCGAACTAATGGTTCATCGATTAATCGACTACTAAAATAATCGATAGCTGCAGCCCTACAAACAAGGTCCTGGAACGAATGAACTTCGTATGTAGAGGTACCACTTTATATATTTTAAATTTAAAATAGTTTGACTACTATATCGTGTAAATGCCTTGATTTCACTGTAGATACCTGAAGTGAATTTTAAAACTTGTGAGCAAACCTAAAAGTTTTCCCTTCCAATAACTTTTTTTGGGTACATTGACCTCAGTTAAATGGATAGAAATCCTGTACACTAATTTCTGACAATGCTGCTGATGCCATGAAATTGTAGGAGCAGCAAAAAGCTGCCAAATGACAGACAAATATGATCAACACCTTCACAAGCACTGACATTATGAACACACTCAAACACACGTACAAAGATACATAAAGACGGAAGCCCCCTGCAGGCTTGTCATACTACGCAGCTCAGTCTGATCAGCCAAAGGCCAAATCGACTCACGGGCTCTCTCAAAGCAGCAGAGCAGAATGCATCAAGCCTGGAAAAACACCTGAAAATCCATCCACAGCACGACTTCAGTTTGATTTCAAATCAAACGCTTCTTGATCGACAAGTGTGAAGCCCTCCAGAGAACAGAAAAGCCTCCGACTATGTGTGAAAGTAGACACCTGACAAAGCTGGTGTTTTTTTTTTTTTTTTTCAAATTAAGGCGGGATTGTCTTCCTGTTTGGCTCAGTCCGGTTCCCAAATTCCAGGAGTGCTTCTTGCCTCAGGGTCGCTTATGTTGCAGTAACTCTTAAGTAGGATTGTAGAATTTGGCTTTGAGAAAGCTCCAAGTGGCCTTTAGCAAAAAATGAAGAATTTACCTGGGAGTTTGCATGTCATGTCCACAAAGGAAGCATTCCTGGATTTCTTGAAGCATTTTCCTCTCTGCTCCAATTTCTGATTCAGTGTTGCGTGATTTCCTCTCCCTCTTACTTTCTAACTCTCCGGCTGGGTGGATTGAGGAAAGGCACACTCCAGCCAGTTAAATACATGGTGACTCAGTAATTACAGAGCCATGACACATGCCCGGGGCACAACACCAACACAAGCCAAGAGCACTGTGTTATTATCTGAACTTAAGGATAGCATTGCTAGCGTGTATTATACACAAACAAGTTCTTTTTCATTAGTGACGACTGTAAAGGTTTGCAAATATTTTTGTATTGTCATTATTGAGGTTCTTTGTTTTAAATAAGGGGTGATAAACATAGTTGCTGAAAATATTTTGACCAAAGCCCACATGAAAACTCATTGCCGTGAATGAGATTGACAATTATTTTCTAATTCTTTTTTTTTTTTTTTTTGCTATTAAACAACAAAATCGCCATCATTATTACTTTTAAAACTACGGGGTAAATTACATTTTAGAATTTATAGGTGTGGGGAAAAAAAACAGTATGTCAACTACATGTCAACCTTATCTTTAACGACATTAATATAATTTAAAGGTAATTTGAAAAAGAGAAAGAGGTCTTGCAGGTGCCTTTGAGTGAAATGAATTACAGTGGTATGAAAAAGTATCTGAACCTTTTGGAATTCCTCACATTTTTGCATAAAATCACCATCAAATGTGATCTGAACTTG
Source organism: Corythoichthys intestinalis (assembly GCF_030265065.1). NCBI lineage: Eukaryota > Metazoa > Chordata > Actinopteri > Syngnathiformes > Syngnathidae > Corythoichthys > Corythoichthys intestinalis. The sequence continues at coordinate 10,810,955 of NC_080415.1, read as the reverse complement.
CTCAAAACCACACAGATGAAAAAACTGTCTGCTTTAACTAAAACCCCAAACATTTATAGGTTTTCATATTTTAATGAGGATAGTATGCAAAGAATGACAGAACGGGGAAAAATAAGTAAGTGAACCATCACATTTAATATTTTGTGGTTCCCCCTTTGGCAGCAATAACTTCAACTAGACGCTTCCTGTAGCTGCAGATCAGTCTGGCACATCGATCAGGACTAATCTTAGCCCATTCTTCTCTACAAAACTGCTGTAGTTCAGTAAGCTTCCTGGGATGTCTGCATGAATCGCAATCTTTAGGTCATGCCACAGCATCTCAATGGGGTTCAAGTCTGGACTTTGACTTATCCACTCCAGAACGTGTATTTTGTTCTTCTGAAGCCATTCTGAAGTTGATTTACTTCTATGTTTTGGAACATTGCCTTGTTGCAGCATCCATCCTATTTTTAGCTTCAACAGTCTGACAGACAGCCTCAGGTTTTCCTGCAAAACATCCTAATAAAAATTTTGAATTCATTCTTCAGTTAATGATTGCAAGTTTTCCAGGCCCTGAGGCAGCAAATCAGCCCCAAATCATGATGCTCCCTCTACCATGCTTCACGGTGAGGATGAGGTGTTAATGTTGATGAGCTGTCCCATTTTTCCTCCACACCTGACGTTGTGTGTTACTCCCAAACAGTTCAACTTTGGTTTCATCAGTCCACAAAATATTTTGCCAAAACTGCTGTGGTGTGTCCAAGTGCCTTTTTGTAAACATTAAACGAGCAACAATATATTTTTTTGACAGCGTTGAGTCTTCCCATGAACGCCATTCTTGGCCATAGTTTTACATATAGTTTGAGTGTGCACAGATATTGGACTGTGCCAGTGATTTCTGTAAGTCTTTACAGACACTCTAGGGTTCTTTTTCTCTTACCTCTCTGAGTATTCTGCGCTGAACTCTTTCCTTCATCTTTGGTGGATGTCCACTCCTAGAGAGAGAAGCAACTGTGCCAAACTCTCTCCATTTGTAGACAACTTCTCTGACTGTCGACTGATGAACAGCCAGACTTTTAGAGATGGTTTTGTATCCTTTCTCAAGCTTTATACAAATCAACAATCCTTGATAGCAGGTCTTCAGACAGCTCTATTGACCGAGCCATGATGCACATCAGACAATGCTTCTCATCAAGACCATTCTTACCAGGTGTTTGTTTTATAGTGGGCAGGGCAGCTTTAAACCACTCATCAGTGATTGGGCAAGCACCTGACTTAAATTGTTTGGTAAAAATTGGTTTCAGTTGATCTTTAAGTCCCCTTAGTTAGAGGGCTCACTTACTATTTTTCCCCCTTCTGTCATTGTTTGCATTCTATCCTCATTAAAATATGCAAACCTATAAATGTTTGAGTGATTTTTAGTTAAAGCAGACACTATTTTTACATTTGTGTGATTTTGACAAAAACAAATGCAGAAATGTGAGAAATTCCAAAAGGTTCAGATACTTTTTTATACCATTGTATTAATATGGTACAACTTTAATATACAATATAGCCCATACATGGAGTTTTTTCCAACATCGGCCATCAGCTGATTAACAAAAAACCCAATTAGCCAATAAAAAGGATTTTGATCAGGCATCTGTGTGGGCAACTGTGGCCGCTGTTGACTGACGGTAGGACGAGCATGAAGGCAGCTGATACAGAAAGCTTCAAGCCTGCTTGTTCTATAAATATTATAAGATTTTTCTTTTATCTTGCATGAGAGAATATGCAATGTTGCTTTAGCCTTTAAGGTGTTTACTGAGTGAGCTTTACACTCTAAATGTAACTCATAGCGTTAGCCTAGCATTCACGTTAGCATTACCTTTAGCATGTCGAACATCCCCCTAAACTCACTCTCACTTGTTTATATCTCGCTGTGACGTCCTGGTGGCTTTAATTATTTGAAAATAATGTACTGTTCTTGCTGACTGTGCATAATCATAAAAATAAATGCTGCATTTGTTGGTTTGGTAGCACTTGACCAAATTAATCCTGTAAGTCTCAGGTCATTATTGTAAATTTGAAGCGGTTGAAGCAATTTAAAAAAAAAATTGCCTTTCATAATATACGTGCGTTTAAAAAAACAGTATGTCGGCCACAAATATCGGCTTACATAATCGGCTTTGGATACCAGCAATCAGCTGAAAACCTTTTTTAGAAATCGGCATCGGCATTTGAAAATCATATATTGGTCAACCTCTGATACAATATATTACTGCAGTATAAAGTAGGCCTATATAGTCTACAGTTTCTGCAATTGCAAAAATGATCTCTTCTATAACTATATTAAAGATTGTTGATGTAACTCTTCCTCTCTGTCCCTCATAAAAAAACATTCTTTACATGTTTAACTTGATAATACTTGAGCATTTTGTCTCCACATCATTACCCATCCATAATTTCACTCCGCATACTGAAATACAGAATGATTTTAATGTTGTCCCGACCGTTTTGGTTTTTAAATTTCACTCCCGTTAAAGTTATAACTCCTGTCCGTTTCTGAAAACACCTGAATATTTCCAGGGAGTTGATTATTCCTTGCTTTTCACATTATGAGGGCAGTTTTATAATGCATGTTCAAAGGGAGCAACTTGAGGGAGAGGAGGAGGATTAGCAAGACAGAGGATAAAGAGGAATGTAGCTATATGGTCAGAGCGAACATCAGAGGAACAGAGACCCTCCTACCCCTCGAACACACGCAGAACAATCATGGTTTCCCAGTTAATAGATCCAAATGTTTATATTTTACATTTATCTTCCATATTTCTGTATATTTCCCTCCAAAATAATTATTTTACTAATCAACATTTTTTTTAAAGCGTTGGAACATTATTTGTACATTCACACATGAACAGCATTGTCTGGTGATTCTTCTTTGGGGCTATTATTGATGTAAACAGGCTGCTTTGTGAATGCGTCAAACATCAGAAAAGCCCAGCAGGCCAAATGCAGAGTTATTCTTATCATACTTAATAGGTTTATTATGCGTTGTTTAATTTCTGCTGCTTTATGAGGGAGAAAAGCTTTTTAGAAAAAACAGCTGAAACAGAGGCTTTGGATGATATGGAGCTTAACTCAGTTAAGTCAGTCTAATTTGATTCACCTGTTTTTGTCAAATAAATAAATAAATGAAAAGATGAAATTGAATATGTTCATTGAAGCATAATTAAAGCATGATGAGAAATGTTTAGCTACTGCAATTTCTAAATTGACAATGTTCTAACAAGCTGAACGACAACAAAAAAACCCTAATCCTACATTGTATTAAGAGGCTAATTATTGTTTTTGATTTTTTTTCATTTTATTGCAACAGCGATGAAATCTGGAGGCACCCAGCTCAAGCTCATTATGACCTTTCAGAACTACGGACAGGCTCTCTTCAAGCCCATGAAGTAAGAGAATTATTTATTTTACAATTTATTTTAGTGATATTGTGCTTCAAAAATGGTTGTGTATCTAAATGCAGTTTTCCGCCTGAGGATCATGGTCAATATGTGTTTCTCAACTATTATCAGCAATGTTTCCATCTCTTTTGTGTTGCTTTAAATAGACTGAATTATGAAATGACATGAATTAGATTTTTTTTTTCTTCCTTTCTTTTTCTTTTTTCTTTTTTACCGAAAACACAGTGAATGTCGCTTTTTTTGTCGGCAATAATTATTCTTCGCGGTGGTAAGGCTGATTTACTGTATTTTTTGGACTATTAGCCACTACTTTTTTCCCGCTGTTTATACCCATCCTTCTTTTATAAGCAAGTGCCTGATTTGTCTTTTTTTTTTTTTTTTTTTTTTTGTCAAACGAGCTTCATATTATCTTGTTAAAAAAAAAAAAAAAAAAAAAAATCGACATATTTTAAAACGACTTTTTTAAACTGTGGTGGTGGGCTGCATCTGAGTAGGACAGCCTCACAATGTCGTGCCACGGGGAAAATTGCCTCATAGCATGACAAATGAGATTTTTTTTCCCACAATTTTTTTCCAAAAAGAACCATAACAAAGATCTATTTGAAATATGTCATTAACCAGGCTAATGTTGTAGCTCTCAGCTAGGGTACATGTACATAAAATGCGTAGCTGATAACAGCTACATTACCCTACGTAATAATCCGACGTTTTTTCTCGTAGCAATAGTGCAACTTACATCTTGTAGTCCTTCTTTTTCCTTTTATTTGGCCCTAGTACGTACTACATTACCACAACAGTAATAGCCCCCTATTAAGAGACCAATGGCGTAGATTTGCATAGGGACGTTAGGGACATAACACTAGCAACTTTTCAGGATGCTCAAATTGTCCCCACCAACTTTTAAGTAACCTTATTTGCATTATATAATGATTTCAGTTGTAGAGGTAATTTAGATTGTCCTCTGATATTTTGTAAGGATAGTTCTGACCCTACCATTATTAAGCAAATTACTTTCATTATGTTCAGATTTACACTGACACCAATTTTTCCTCAAACGCACGTTTGATTAGGTGATGACTAGTTAAATTCCCTTGTTTTAAGTGTAAATCTACTAGAAATAAGTGAAATTATCTGCCAGTGCTTCAAGTAAATTTTACTCAGATTTCTTGAAATAAGATTATTTTCAGATGGCTATTTTTTCTAACACGGTTATTTTAAGTAAAAAGTGAGTATATGTAATCTTCAAAAAAACAACTTTTTTTGGCTGAAATGTTCTTAATTCAAGAATTGATATTGTTCAAAACATTATTTGAAAGCATTTTTTTCCTTGATTTTGGTGAAAAATGACCAACCTTTGGATGTTTGGTCTTATTAATGTCCCGTCGCCAACAAAAAGTATACATGCAGGTTATGCTGTTATATCGTCCCTACCAATATTGAGACCAAACCTACGCACCTGTAATGGACCCATTTCAAGGAGTAGGGGGGAATTATAATTGCCGTGTAAAGAGTTTTACTAGTTTCGGTGAGAAGGAGAATAGTTTTTGTTGTTGTTGCTCGTGAACTACATTTCCACACAGATGCACATCAAGGTACCATTTAGCTTAGCAAGGAGAGGTATGAGAGCGATTTTTTGAGTGTGCCAGAGTTCGTGAAACTTGAAAAAAAGCGCACTTATCAAGGTTTCGTCCGCCGTGATTGCATATATCCGTTCGTTCCGTCCAAGACGGCCGTCCACCGCTCACTTTTGCCGAAAAGTCCGATCCAAAATACTGTAATGACCCGGATGGGGGTAAGAAGGAGAGGAGTCGGTATTGCCATACCCACTTTATTGTGGCAACAATAATAAAGAAAAACAATAGCAAAATAACAGCGGGCTGGCCCGACGTGTGACTGCTGTCTCTCGCTAGCTCGTCCGTTCTCCTTCTTGCTTACTTCTATGTCAACAGCTCATCTCTTAAGGGGCCCGTGCATAATTACGGACATTGTAATACACAATGAATAGGTTTCAGATGAACCCTTCATACTAGGCTGCTGCTAGTGTGAAAAATGACTCCAAAAAAAAAATCTCTTTTTCCATGCGTGGCGGCTTTTATTATGGTGTGGCTGTATGCCACAATGTTTTGAATGTAGGGGAAACTCTGGACTGGCTTTCCAAATTTTGCCATGACACAGCTCTCAGCCGCTACGCTAGCACTGATAAAGCTTGCCAGAAGCTCGTCAAACTTACTCAAAAACTTTAAATAAAAAATTTATAGATGGATATGCCTCTATCTGACAATATACATTGTTACAAAAGAACAAATTTAAATGGATCGGCATTCACTATTTGCTATGACAAGAGAATGCGATGCTAGCGTTGATTAGCAGGTTTCAACTGGTACTTGGAGGACTTTATTGCCACAGTATGTTACAGCAAAGCTGCTATATAAGCACTAGTGCTAGCTGTCAACTGTTTTTCAGAGGATTTTATCCACTTCAAGTTTAGAAGGCAAGGTAAAGTGGATTACATATCTTTGCAAGTGTAGTGACGTTTTTTAAAATTAGTTTGTTCTTAAGCATTCAGACAACATGAGTTGGTGATGTTTATGCGCGTTTATCTGGTGAATAAATATATTTTTTGATCAATCAAATATTTCTGTGTAACATCTGTGTAAATATCCAATGTTAAGATATGGACATTTGTGGCTTATAGTCAGGTACGGCATATATGTGGATTTATTTCTACAATTTAGTGAAATTTGGCCGGTGCAGTTTATAATCAAGTGTGCTTTATAGTCCAGAAATTACGGTATGCTTCTGTGTGCGTTCCGTTGACAGCTGAGCGACGGTGTAGACTTGTGTTTTTCAACCGGTTTGGTGCGGGGGAGGTGTGCCACAAGAAATTATTCAATATCGCATTTTTTTTTTTTTTTTCTTTTTTTACGTCGTCAGGCGGAGTTGCAGTAGGAAGGAAGGAGTAGGTAGAAGCTTTCGGTTGTGTGCAGAATGCAGATGAGAAAAAAATATTTATATATACAGTATATGAATTAAATTTGTTTTCTATTATAATTTTGTGTCTATTATTTGTTGACATCACTTTTCAATCTATACACATCTCTAAAATATAGTATATCTTCAACATTTTGATGTAAATATAAAAGGTTGTCATGCATTAACTTGATACTCTATGATGAGGGTGGTACTTTCAAGGCTTGAAGAATAAAGAAAGCAGCACATGAAGGCCGGTCGTCTACCAATACCCAATACAGATAAGTGTTTGCGTCACAAAGGGCCTCTGAAAGAGTTGACGATTTAAAAGAGATAGTGACTTAATCAATTTATCCCTGACGATACCTTCCCAGTTAGCAGAGTCAGCTTAAAAAGTAAGAGAAAATTGCTCGTCAACTATGATAAAATATATATGTGAAATTATGCCATGCACATACTAAAAAAGCTCAACATAGACATCATTAAGCACTTCTGATAATATACAGACAGTTTAAAATTCAAAAGAGGTCGTTTTTTAATCAACTTACCTCTGAATATACTTGACAGCCAGTCATTCAAATGAATTAGGTCCGCATTCGTCGAAGGGATATTTGGAACTATTCGGGGCTTCATTACCCGGAAGGAGCCGCAAGTAAAATCGTATAATGGATAAAGGGCTGTCCCAAACGACTAATTTTCTCCCGATTAGTCAGCCGACTATTTTTACGATTAGTCGACTAATATAATTTAATATTTTTTTAATTACTAATGTAGCAATGAAATTTTTGTTGATGCTTATTAATTCATAAAAACACTTTGGAACACTTAAATTCTTTATTAAAGTACAAATAAACACGTAAATAAGAATAATAAATCACAAAAAAACAATAAGGTCAAATGCTGATAGCATTAACTAGTGCAAAAGATTGGAATGTAAACAGATTCAGAACACTGACTTCACCTTTCCAACATGATTCAAAACGATGCTTAGAAAAAAATATCTAGCGTTAATATTATGGTATACTTTTATATAAAATATTAATAATAATTATTATAATTATTCATTGCCAATCAGATTTTTCAAAAAGGGTGTCATTTTAAAGATATTCTTAGTGTAGAATCTGAATTCTCAAGTTTGTAGGAATAACTCCAGAAGTCTTTATTTATATGACGAACATGACGTGCTTTTAAGTTGAAATGTTCACCGAAAGTACGTTCGCTAAACTGCGAACCGTAAGCTTTACACTCCGCAAAAAAGCACTTTTCGTCATTGCATGAAGTGTCAGTAATAGATTTTTTTTTTTTTCATTTTTATTGTTTGCAAATACTGTTAACCAGCAATTTTTTCATGTTTCAAGTGTAACCTTTTAACCACAATTTTGGGCTAAAGTAGGTTGTCTTTTTTCCTCATTAGCCTCAATGTAGCAAAGCTAACGTTTACAGTGTTTAATATAGATGTGTTTCCTTATTTTGTATGTCTGAACTTTAATTCTACGGCGTGTTGATGACCAATAAACATCATATACCATCAACACGCATGCACAAATGTATGCACTTGGCGATAAAACGCAGCTGTTAAAATTACCAAACATTTTTATTTACCGTGCGATAAATGGAGTCATTGCATATCGCGACAGGCTTAGCAACTTCAACAAAACATGTCTTTAGCTAGTTAGATGGACTTACGATCTGCCTGCTTGTTGTCTCCTGTCATCTTCCAAAATTACAACTGGGTGACGGCGCTTTAGGTGTTCATTCACTGTCCACGCCTGGTATGCAAGCTTGGCATTGAAGAGACAGTACACAACAGTGTACCCTCTTTTGTTTTGTTGAAATAAGTCAATGTTTCGGCCACTCTGGTGTACTGTACTTTTTTGGCTTTGTGCCACTCTCCCCGCTTTCATACCAAGCGTCCGAGATTCTCAATTTTTCACGCATATATGTTTTTTAACCCTCCATAACCGTCAACGAAATGTTGGGCTCGTCGACGCATTTATGTCATCGATGATGACGACTAGTTGGGACAGCTCTAAATGGATTGCTATGGGAGTGTCGCAACTCTCTTTATGGCTCTGATCATATCCAGTGGACTCCCTGTAGATATCATAGTTAATAGAAACCGAGCCCTCCGCAGGGCTAATGTTATGTTAGCAAGGTACAATTACGTTAATCGTATTTATTAGCGCTACGTTAACTTAATTTTACCTTGTCCCGAGTATCGCTCCTACACTCTCGGAGTAAACGTGGTGCCTTCGGTGGAGCGAGGGCTAGGCGGGCGGGTCGCGCGGTGGTGCTCGGCCTGGGTTTCGTGAGCGGTCATCGGTCGTTGGGTCCAGCAGGGGGTGCGGAAGCGTCGGTGGCTGCGCGGCCGGGCGGGGGTAGTGTTATGCAAGCGCTGTCTTACAGTGAATACATGAAACAATGTTCGCCTTGGTCTCCAGCTTGAAATGCTCCCACACTTTTGAGATTTTCTACTTTTTCTTGGTGCCTCTCTTTTCGCTTTCATCAACTGCTTCTTCGTTGTTACCTTTATATTCATGAGTGGTTGAAATCAAATACTAGTATATTCGCTGCCTCTCCCTTCCTCCTCTAGGCACGGGACGTCAGGGCGTTGTGCTGAATTAAAAGTAGTCAAAACGTCACGGGCAAAACGTCATGGTTAGAGCTGGCAAAATTCCTCGAGTTGGGGAAAATGCCTCGATCAATTTTAAAAATTAAGTTACTCGAATGATTTGAGTAGCACATTTTTTGGACTATAAGTCGCAGTTTTTTTTCATAGTTTGGTTGGGGGTGCGACTTATACTCAGGAGTGACTTATATGTGAAATTATTAACACATTATGATATCATTTCACATGTTATTTTGGTGTTTTGGAGTGACACTGATGGTTTGGTAAACTTGTTAGCATGTTCTTTATGCTATAGTTATCTGAATAACTCTTAATAGCTATGGCCACGTTCGCGTTCTGCCTTCGGCAATGTGTGTTCAATTGTATTATTGACTTTTTTATATTGAAATGCATGCTTTTAGTTTGTGGCGCTTTCACGCCCACGTGTGGGTGCACTCACACTTGTTTACGTGAAGAAGACCACTCACATGCCAGAAGAAGACGGACAGCTACACAGCTTGAGTGAGTGGGCGAGTTAGCAAGAGAGAAACACGGCTGCGAACCAACGTTCATTGTTTATGCTTGTAAAATATCTCTACAGAGGCAACGCCTGTGTGTATCATCTTTTCTGTTGTTATTGTGTGTTTTCCACCCGCGATTGGACACCTAAAGCCAGTTTTGTGGTTGTTTGAACAATGTGCTAATGCTAGCGAACGCATGCCTACCGTTTGTGTCATTGCCGTAACAGCACCTTATTATCATTTATTTACATTGATGCGAACCTGTTTGGTATCGAGAACGAAATTGATTCCGCAAATTATAAGGACGTCAAGCATCGTCATTTAGGAGTTTAGCTCACTGTATAGCCAGGACTGATCCGTAGCGTCCTGGTAAGCACAGTATATTCGCATTTCGTTGTTCATGCACTGTACACTTACACAGCATGTTGTTCTCTCTTGTATTGATATATTAAATTGCCTTTCAAGATGACAGATCTGTTCTATGTGTTAGATTTTATCAAGTAAATGTCCCCCAAAATGCGACTTATACTCCGGTGCGACCTATTTCTGTTTTTTTTCTCTTCATTGGGCTTTTTATGGCTGGTGCGACTTATACTCAGGTGCGACTTGTAGTTCGAAAAATACGGTAATCGTTTCAGCTCTAGTTCTTATTATCCATGACCCTAATGAGGACAGGCGCTTAAGAAATTAATGTATCTTTCCATTATAGCAGTATTTAAATAGAGTACATATTAAACTTGGTTGTAATCTATCAATACAGACATGTTGGATATATAGTGGGTATTCCATGCACTTAAAACTACTATCCAGGCATTTTTGTGATATCTAGCTATTATGGAAATGCATTAAAAAGTTAATGCTGACAACTCCTTACTTAGTTTAAGCACGCTGTTAGAAAAACTCCAGACGAAGCCGAATTAAGATGATGAACATGTTGGCTATGAGGTAGTCATGCCCTCTCGATACAGCTCCACGATGCCTTTAAAGAGCTTCTTGCACAGAGATTGGCTTGGATTGACTCATAAAGCGAATGAAAAGGCTGTTGAAAGAAATGATCTCGCAATCCGCCCGTGATGGACAATTTAACAGCTGCTTTTTAGCAGTAATACCATATAATAAGTGTACTTATTGGCTTAGCGCCCAGTTGGAGTTGAAAGCCTAGCCTTATACGTCACTCTCATACTGTATCTGCTGTGGTTTCATATTTTATTCATCATCTATTCTTAATCAGTACTCTGAATTAGTGCCAGACTCAGTGCTTTACTTTTGAGGCTTATTCCACTCCCATTATAAAGAAGTTCAACAGGTGAACCATCCATCATAAAGGTGCGCAGGGATGAAATTAATACTTTTATTTTCGCTTTCTACCAAATGGTGCCCCTGCATAGATGGTTGGCTTAACTTGTTGAGATAAGTAAAGCACCCACGCTGTTAGATCCAGTGGAAAGTTTGATTAATTCACATTGCCTTTCTCCATGGTGTCACATTTAGATGATAACACATCCCGAGAGAAGTACCCTTTGTTCCTAATCCCTGCTCAATTTGTGGATTTAAATGTCACCCATCTTTTGTTATGATGATTGTAATTTAATTGTGGGTTAATGGCATCCTAAAAGGCCTAATGTTTGGCCCCGGCTTGTCAGCACAAGGAGGGAGGTTAAGCTTGCGCTTGATAGGTAGCGGGGCTATTTTGAGATGATTGTAATTACTGCTTCAGTTGTATGACACTAATTCAGGCGTGGTGCAAAAAGCCTGAAATCATACTGACAGGCCTGGAAGATAGGAGATGAGAAGCAGAGGGTAGAAGGGGAAAAGGTGTGAGGTGAGAGGACTCGCATTGAGCGTGGTGTAGAGTCCAAATCCTGGGATTATTGCTTTGCAAGTTTGCAGTGCAAGGAATTTGAACCCCGGAGAAGTGGCAAACGTACCCAAAAGCTGTTCTCAAGTAGAAGTAGAGATACTTGTTTAAAAAACAGAAATGTGAAAAGTACTGAGTCAGCTGCATTAGTCGATTAACGTTTCTGCAGGGTGTAAATGAATATCTCGGCACACCACGTAACTTTCCAAAATTGAATAAAGGGATAAAATGTGGTTTCAAATCATGAATAACCATTCATTTCCCAAAATTAATACTTGTTAATCTGGAAGCATTCCACAAATTGTGGATAAAGGATTTGACAGACTGAAAAGTATATTTTAGGGCTGTCAAACGGTTAAAATTTTTAATCGAGGTAATCACAGCTTAAAAATTAATTAATCGTAATTAATCGCAATTCAAACCATCTCTAAAATATGCCATATTTTTCTGTAAATTATTGTTGGAATGGAAAGATAAGACACAAGATGGACATAAACATTCAACATACTGTACATAAGTATTGTATTTGTTTATTTTAACAATAAATTCACAACATGGCATTGACATTATCAACATTCTTTCTCTTAAAGGGATCCACGGATTAAAGGGATCCACGGATAGAAAGACTTGTAGTTCTTAAAAGATAAATTTGAGTACAAATTATAGTAATTTTATATTAAAACCCCTCTTAATGTCTCATGGGCTCCCTGCCGTTCTTCCACAGAGTCTTTAACTACGTAAGGTAGTGATTGAAATACACCACAAGGTGTCAATGGCGAGTTTTAAATTAATTAGAGATCTAGCCAAGGCAAAGTCTGAGTAAGTTTTATGTGTATTTTGCATAGCTATTTTGATTGGGAATACCAGTTCTCTTTGCATTGAGCGCTTTTCTTTTTGTCAACATTATTTTTTTGAGAGATAGGAATATTATTTTGATTGTGCTTTCACAAAATGATACTGTAGCGACTTAACTGTTCCGCCCATATGCATGATGGGAAGTTGGGCAACCATGACTATCAGTAGTGCCTGCAAATGGTGTACAGTATGTTCTGCATTGAGTTCAATTAAGCGTGTTAAGAAAAAGATCATTCCCTGCTGCGCCCAAATGCACGATGGGAAGTTGGGCAACCATGACACAGTAGTGCCTGCAAATGGTATTCAATATGTTCTGCGTTGAGCTTAATTAAGCGTGTTAAGAAAAAGATCATTCCCTGCTCGCCCAAATGCACGACGGGAAGTTGGGCACCCATGACTGTTAGTAGTGGCTGCAAATGGCATACAGTATGTTCAGCGTTGTGTTCAATTAAGCGTGTCAAGAAAAAGGTCGTCTCCTTTCATTCTTCCCCAGGTCGTTCGCCACAATACTTATATTTGTTGTGAAAGATTTGCCAAAGCTTAAGTCAATAAAAGGCACGGTCCAACGAACGCCTGTGTCCACTCGCATTTCTCTGCCTTTTCGCTCTCAATGTGCAAAAACGGCGTCATTGTAAACTGTTTGAGGCAACGCATGATCAGGTCATTCCGTGCATACGTTAATTGTGACAAATATTTTAACGTGTTTAATTTAAAAAATTCATTTCCACCCGTTAACGCGGTAAATTTGACAGCCCTAGTTTATTTTATCAATAACTCAAGGCAATAACCTTCCTAGTCAAATTTACAACACTCGAGCAGCCGAGTTGTAACAAAAATTGAAGCACTTCAGAATAAGTGCGCAGGTGGATTACTGGTTGGCTGTTATGATCGTGGGCAGTAGTGTTGTTTTCGTCAACAATGGCGATAACGAAAATATTTCTTCAACGAACAATTTTTTGATGACGTAGCGATTAGGGATGGGAACCTCTTGGTACCTCACGATACAATACGATTTGCAATAGAAAGCTCACGATAACAATGATCTCACGATATGGCGATACAATGATTATCGATATACGTATTGGCCAGGAAATCATTCTAGGATATTTCACAAACAACTAATAAACTGGAAAAACAAGCTTCTGCTGTGAATTGGAATGAGTTTATCACTAATAGACGTCCATTCCATTTGAAGTGGGAGGGTGGCAGCGAATGAATGTTCATTCGCTGCCACCCTCCCACTTCAAACTGATTGAACGTCTACGGCCGTCAGTGGCAGCCAATGCCATCCATAGCAAAAATTTGGAGCTCATCTGTTGCTTAATCTCGCCTCGTGAGACGAATTTGATCATCTCAAATTTATCTCATTCTCTACTTATTTGTTTCTGAGTTTGTGCTCTACCCTTAGGAACAAGGGATGAGTCAAAATGAGCAAAGACATCATTGAGACAAATGAGATTTATTTGAGAAAACCAGCTACAAGCAATTCAGTTATGAGGTCAATGGTTTGATCCCAGCTCCTTTCTGTGTTGAATTTGCATGCTCTCTTTGTGCCGGGTGGATTTTCTTCGGGTGGTCTGTACTATTTTATCAACAATTTAAAAACATTTGGACATAAAGAATATATGAATAAGCTCTCACTTCAGAAACTTTCACTTAAGTTGTGTTGCCATGTTCTTTGTCAACAGACTCATCATTGGCATTGAGGAAAAAAACACCTCAAAGTATCTGTTCGAGCATCTTTCACCATGTTAAAAATAGCAATGCAAAATCCTGGGTGGCAAAGTGGTGGCACCAATTTTCAATAATCTAAATGAGGGTCATCCATTTGAATAAATACTTGGTTTCTTAGGAAAACATGAGTTTCTATCTTATGTACAGTGGTACCTCTACATACGATCACTTCGACACACGATCTTTTCGACATCCGACGTAAAATTTGAGCCGCCATTTGTTTCTACATCCGACGAGTTGCTCGAAATACGACGACATGACAGCACTGCAAACGAACGCACGGTGGATTTTCTTGTGTGAGAAATCAACACAGTTTTCAAAAAAAGTTGATACAGTTGGAGAAACAAGGAAAAAAGTGATGCTTACCTTTGAAATGAAGATGCAAGTTATAGAAAAATATGAGCTTGGGGTGCGTGTCCCTGAACTGGCTCAACAATACAGCTCCGTGGTCCTCTTCCGACCACCGTTCGCCACTATTTATAAGTTAAGGTGAAAATTATCATTGTGGTAACATTGCCAAGGAAATCGCCAGCTTCGTCACGTTTTTATCATTTATTTAAGAACTTATCCAACACAAAACGCCCATTAAGCAGTTGACTGCTCTCAAGAAAACGAAAGTATTATCTCTACCGCACCGACCTATCTCACTTCGCGGTGCGTTCAGGGACAGTAAAAAGCCTGAACTGGCTCAACAATACAGCTCCGTGGTCCTCTTCCGACCACCGTTCGCCACTATTTATAAGTTAAGGTGAAAATTATCATTGTGGTAACATTGCCAAGGAAATCGCCAGCCTCGGCACGTTTTTATCATTAATTTAAGAACTTATCCAACACAAAACGCCCATTGTCTTAAGCAGTTGACTGCTCTCAAGAAAACGAAAGTATTATCTCTACCGCACCGACCTATCTCACTTCGCGGTGCGTTCAGGGACAGTAAAAAGTGTCCGCCATATTAGAATCCGATTCGTTACATTATTTACAGGAATAATTATTAATTATTCTTCTTATTATTATATTATTCTGAATTATTTATTTATAACTTATTTGTTTTTCTATGTTTAATTGCCATTTGTAACAGTGCCAGCAGTATTTATTAAGAATTTAGTATATGTTTTTAGGCTTTGGAACGAATTAATGGAATTATAATGTATTCCTATGGGAAAATCCTGCTCGACATACGACCATTTCGACTTACAAACAAGGTCCTGGAACGAATTAAATTCGTATGTAGAGGTACCACTGTATTCTGTATCTTTAGAATTTTTATCAGATTGACACTCTTAATTTCCTCAAATGTGAACATGAAAACGTGATTGTTTCGCCAATTCCGATCAGATTTTAGAAATCTTTGGGGTTTTGGGATGCTCCCCCAAAGCACAGTAAGGACAGATGAAAATCTCATTAAAAATTTTTTTTTAACTGTTTTGTTTCGGTGGAGTGGCTCACATTTATTCACGTCATCCGTCATATTTATTGCACACCGTTTTCGTAAATGGTAAATGGTGTTAGACTTATATAGCACTTTTCCACCTTTTAAGGTGCTCAAAGCGCTTTACACTACAAGTAGTTAAAGCTGTACTATTCTTCATTAAATGCATTTCATGTTAATATTTTTGGTTGTCTGGAAAGGATTACTGCTAATTGGATTTACATGATTTCATATGGGAAATGCATTCAGACTTTCTGGAACAAAAAACTGATAACTCTCTAAAGCGCTCACGCCAGCGTGGAGCTTCTGTCCACCAGTTTGACTTTTTTTTTTTTTTTTTACATCGTCAATCTTCCACCTTTTTTCAGTGACATGCGTGAAACGTGGGATCATTGGCTCGGACACAAATCCGTTGTTTAACAATTGTGCTTGTCAGAGCTGTGTGATGTTTGGCTATCTCAAAGACCAAAGGCAGGAGGCAGGAAGGAAGCAGGGTGAGTGTGATTGCCGTTCAACCCCCACTGCCAATCCTGCCTGGATGCACTTGACTTGAATGAATTAGGGCAACCCATGCTGACATGTGAGTGTTTGTGCACTCATTTGGACCGGGATCAGGGTCTTGCCAGATTTGCGCACTCATTCCCGCTATTTGCACCAGAAACGTCACATATACACGCCTCCCATTCTCTGTGGTCGACATCTTCTTTGATTGTGTGTGTCACAGAAACAGAGGCATCATACACGCCCATCAGCCAGGAAGTCGACGAGGCGTGCAAGTGGTGTTTGGATGATCATATTGATTTGAGCATTCATATCTGTGGAAAACAGCCCACTCTACCACTGCTATCTTCCAACTGCCGTTTTTTGGTCTTTGAACATTTTACCTTTGGAACACTCATATAGGAATCACTATGTATATTGACACTGGCTGTATTTTTTTTTCTTGTTTGCTCTGCGTTTTCAAACAGGTGCAGGAACTGCTTTCCCCCGGAAAGATTCCTTTGTGTGTCTGAGTAGGTTGTTTGTTTGTAACAGTAGGAGAACAAAAAAACCTACTCAACAGATTTTCTGGAAGGTGAAATAGAATTAATTTATTATTCATTCTTTGATATTGTAAAAAAAACATTTATATTTTTTTCATGGGGTGATTCATTTTCAGTGGTTTATGTCAGGGGTCCCCAACCGCCGGGCCGCGGACCGGTACTTTGGCGCATTTGGTACTCGGCCGCAAAAGAAATAAGAATTTATTAACAACTGCATAATGGCCAAATTACCTTTGGCCTGTCCCCTTAACACACCAGTATCCCTGTCTACTTTAGATATAATACTAAAGGATGGAATGTCGTCATAGAAATCCATTGATTGGATTGCTAGCAGTACATTTTGTTTTGTATATCTACAGTGGGGCAAATAAGTATTTAGTCAACCACTAATTGTGTAAGTTCTCCCACTTGAAAATATTAGACAGACCTGTAATTGTCAACATGGGTAAACCTCAACCATGAGAGACAGAATGTGAAAAAAAAACCCAGAAAATCGCATCGTTTGATTTTTAAAGAATTTATTTGCAAATCATGGTGGAAAATAAGTATTTGGTCAATACCAAAAGTCCATCTTAATACTTTGTTATGTACCCTGTGTTGGCAATAACGGAGACCAAACGTTTTCTGTAACTCTTCACAAGCTTCTCACACACTGTTGCTGGTATTTTGGCCCATTCCTCCATGCAGATCTCCTCTAGAGCAGTGATGTTTTGGGGCTGTCGTTGGGCAACGCGGACTTTCAACTCCCTCCACAGATTTTCTATGGGGTTGAGATCTGGAGACTGGCTAGGCCACTCCAGGACCTTGAAAGGCTTCTTACGAAGCCACTCCTTTGTTGCCCTGGCTGTGTGTTTGGGATAATTGTCATGGTGAAAGACCAGGCCACGTCTGATCTTCAATGCCCTTGCTGATGGAAGGAGATTTTCACTCAAAATCTCTAGGTACATGGCCCCATTCATTCTTTCCTTTACACAGATCAGGCGTCCTGATCCCTTTGCAGAAAAACACCCCCAAAGCATGATGTTTCCAGTTCCATGCTTCACAGTGGGTATGGTGTTCTTCGGATGCAATTCAGTATTCTTTTATCCTCCAAACATGAGAACCTGTGTTTCTACCAAAAAGTTCTATTTTGATTTAATCTGACCATAACACAATCTCCCAGTCCTCTTGTGGATCATCCAAATGCTCTCTAGCGAACCACAGACGGGCCTGGATGTGTACTTTCTTCAGCAGGGGGACACGTCTGGCAGTGTAGGATTTGAGTCCCTGGCGGCGCATTGTGTTACTGATATAATCTGACCATAACACAATCTCCCAGTCCTCTTGTGGATCATCCAAATGCTCTCTGGAGAACCGCAGATGGGCCTGGACGTGTACTTTCTTCAGCAGGGGGACACGTCTGGCAGTGCAGGATTTGAGTCCCTGGGAGCGAATTGTGTTACTGATAGTAGCCTTTGTTACTGTGGTCCCAGCTTTCTGTAGGTCATTCACTAGGTACCCCTGTGTGGTTCTGGGATTTTTGCTCACTGTTCTTGTTTTCATTTTGACGCCACGGGGTGAGATCTTGCATGGAGCACCAGATCGAGGGAGATTATCAGTGGTCTTGTATGTCTTACATTTTCTAACAATTGCTCCCACAATTGATTTCTTTACACCAAGCGTTTTACCTATAGCAGATTCAGTCCTCCCAGCCTGGTGCAGGTCTACAATTTTGTCTCTGGTGTCCTTCGACAGCTCTTTGGTCTTGGCCATAGTTGAGTTTGGAGTGTGACTGACTGAGATTGTGGACAGGTGTCTTTTATACCGATAATGAGTTAAAACAGGTGCCATTAATACAGATAACGAGTGGAGCCTTGTTAGACCTCGTTAGACCTCGTTGGAAGAAGTTAGACTTCTTTGACAGCCAGAAATATTGCTTGTTTGTAGGTGACCAAATACTTATTTTCCACTCTAATTTTCAAATAAGTTCTTTAATAATCAAACAATGTGATTTTCTGGTTGTTTTTTTTCCACATTCTGTCTCTCATGGTTGAGGTTTACCCATGTTGACAATTACAGGCCTCTCTAATCTTTTCAAGTAGGAGAACTTGCACAAATGGTGGTTGACTAAATACTTATTTGCCACACTGTATGTGCGCTTGTCCTCGATAATATTGTCTGACGTAGGGCGGGTGCATCACATTTGTTCCCGGAAATAATTAGTCCCCACACTAGAATGGCTGAAAAACAGACGTCTTTTGTTAAATTTGTTACGGGGAAAAGGGCACCTAACGAGCCAGAAGATGAGCCTACAACCTCGAAGAAAACTATATCTACGCTACCTCCCAATCACCAAAGACCCATGAACTAAGAAGGAGTGGATTCGTGACCAGTTTGTGAATAAACCGAGTGATTCGAACATGTCTGTGCAACAGGAGGATCAAAGTGTAGAGATCACAAATGACGGCGACCTTAAACGTACATTTGAGACAACAATTTTACCGGGTTCTGGATTAAAGTCATTCCGGAATATCTTGACATCGCTAAGAGAGCATTGAAAACCGTGCTACAATGTCCAGCATCGTATCTTTGTGAAGTGTGCTTCTCTCACTCTCCCATCACACTTTGATGCGACCATCTCGTTTCAACAAAACAAGCTCAAGCCTCCCACTGATTCAGCGGGTGAGTTATTTTTTCACAGCACTTATATTTGCTGTATTTTTCTGCCTCACATTGCCGGTGTTCTAACAAATTTAAAAATGGCCGCGGATGCAACGATTCCAAAGTAAACACTACAAACTTTCTTTAAAGAAAGGAATATAAACTTACGTTTGCCATGTTAGCTGCACACAACAACTGCACGCAGCTTTCTCACTTAACGACTTCGCCGTCTCGTTAAGCATTAATTTAAGCCATTTTCGTGTTGCACATGTATGTTTATGATGTAAATAGTTTTTTTTTAACACCGTTGGATAACATTGAGAGTCCAGCTGATATAGATTTCGTTATATCTGTATCACACTCAGTGTTGGTCATATGCGGATGAACAGTCGATATGAATGTGATGTTTGCTAATTTGACAGCCTCATACTGTACATAAACAGACAGCTGTCATTGAGAGCATTGAACGCATCCTTCAGTTGTGTTTGTTTGAGAAAAGAGAGAGCTGTGCCTCCCTAACTGATACTCAACCATGTCCTTGGCGTTGCCGAGGTTTTTTCCAGAGTGTACGACTCTTCTGAGGGCCTGGGAGAGGAAGCCAATCTCTCCATCACTCTCCCTTTGCCGTGGAACCATAGCAGCAATGTTGAGCCTTGTGGGGCAGCATTGTCAAGGCATGAAATGTTTATTTATTCTGATGAATGGAAGCAATAGAAACGATGAATAACAACATCAAAAAGACCCTCCTTAATACACTTATGAAGTCTGATAAACAAAACCTACCTTGTACTCCACATAGTCCATAGTTCCTTGACAGGCTCTGTGTTGTAAACTCGTTGACCGTCTTGTGGTCGTGCTTGATGTCATCTGTCATAACGATGTGGGCCTCCCTGACCACACTGTCCTCCCCACATCTATAATAGCATCCCTCAGCATTTCATATTTATCCGGGTGTTTCTACCTCATTTCTGCACTCCACTATGTGGCATGATGACATCTGAAAAGCAATGCAGGCTGTAAAGTGAAGGTAAATGGAAAATTCACAATAAAAAGATCTATCTAGCTATCCATCTATCTATCAATTGTGTTTAATCTTAAAGTCACGGACCTATGCTTTATAATTTAAGCATCTAATGCAGGGGTGCCCAATCCCGGTCCTCGAGAGCCCCTATCCAGCTTGTTTTCCGTGTCTCCCTCCTTTAACACACCTGAATCAAATGATTCATCAGCAAGCTCTGCAGCAGCCTGATAATGATCCTGATTAGTTGATTCAGGTGTGTTAGAGGAGGGAGACATGGAAAACAATCTAGATAGGGGCTCTCGATCTAATGTATCTAATGTATCTCGATCTCCCCTGATCTAATGTATCTAATACCTCGATATCATCCCATAATAAGCAATCGAAACGGCAACACAGGTAGGAAAGATAATGATTAGCACGTTAGTTAGCCTGCTGTGTCCGTATATCTTCTCGCGCTAGCCTTCGACTTCAGTGTATGTTTTTTTTTTCTGGCCTGCGCTACATTTCCGGTAACTCGATGTGCGATCAAATGTGAGCAGAATTAAAGACACAATGATTTTGACCAGATATTATCGCATACTTACCTTGTTTCGATCCAAGAATTTCGTGTAGCATGTATCTCTGAGTGTAAAAACACAGCTGTGAATGGGAACCACCAGGATTTGTTTGGATTTTACAGTTTAAACACGGTCATTTCGCATGGAGCGCGAGACAAAAGTCATGGACAAAACGAATGGTCGAGATTCTTTTTCAAATATTTTCCCTTTTAAATGTTATTTTTTTCCAATTGTTCTTGTTTGGATCGATGATTTATAATGTAAAATATGAAATGGGACATTCACAAAAAAAAAAAAAAAATCCAATGAAGCGATAGTTATGAGGTCTGTCTATTTACAGACGCAATTTTTTTCATTGTGACGTGATTTGTTTATAAGTGAAAAACACGCGATTGAATAACTTCATAAAGTCGTTTTTTCTTTTCTAAGCTAAATAATAGACATCAATAAAGGATTCTAAGCTAAAAATAATAGAACATTCGAATAATAAATTAATTACTTGCAGTAAAACTGCTTTTTCAGCCTTGTGCGGTTTTTCCGCCATATCCTCACTCACCGTTCGAGCACACAGAATTTTCGGTACATCTCTAACATAAGTTGTGTTTTAGACCTGTGTGTGGGTTTTCAGTTGTTAGCTAAATTGATTGTCTCTATTGTAAAACACACTTATAGGACTGTTTTTGGTGGAGGTCTGCTCTCTGGCGGATGATGTCACAAATGACTCCACCCCATGACACTGTGTCTGCAGTGTGGTTTTCCCAGACATGTTTCAACATTTAGTAACAAGTCCAATGACATACCAAATTATGTTTTGCAATTTTTCCCAAGACCAGCAACATTATGTAACTAATTAGACAGCATTTTGATTGACACCACCTTAGACTACACACGTACATATTGTGTCGCGACAAAGCTTAATTATGAGCACTTCTCTGCACTATAAACTGTCTGAAAAAAACAAAGCAAAACCAGACAGTCTCTCACGCAATACATTATCTTTACCATAGGTATAACCTTTGAACGCTCCAAAGAATGTTCAAAATTCCAACTCTTTTGAACCTTGTAAATATTCTTACATAATAGCCATTTATTTACCGTACTGGTTCCCAGAAGCAGACGGGTGATCTAGGTGGAGGAGTTGACGTCACTGACAGTTGAAGTGAAGTTTAAGAAGAAAACCTAACAAAAGCATTGCTTATATTGAAGCAAAGATCTTGTTTGTGTTTTTAAATCTCTTTAGGTTTCTCATGTCACAAAATGGTTGAATCCAATTAGAAACAATATATGAGATCTTATGTTTTCCTTCTATAAATGTTTAGTTTGGGCTCCATGCTGGCCATTCTTGTTCACCTCACCTTTAACTACGGTGCAGTACTCCCACAATAATAACAAATTATAAAACAATATTTTATTGTAATCTTCAAGGCATGTAGAAGAATACTACACAGCCTGCTTGATGAGATTTTACGTCACAGTTTTAATGCTCAACACGAATATCTTGAAGGATTTTTTTCCCCCAGGTCTTCCTCTCCACATCATTATGGCTTTGTGCCGATGTTATTTCAGGAGAGATGATTGATATATTTACCGAGAAATTAGTGTGGGAGCACACAAAGCCCATTAGACTATGAGTTAAGATGATTGACGAAAGGAGGCAGGGGAAGGATCGATGATTGATGTAATGATGGTCTTTTGCTTTTTCCTGCCCCACTTAATTGTATAGCTTGCCAATCAGACAGTCGGTTCGATCTCATCCAAATCAATGGTAGTATTCTTACGAGGCTCACTGGTTGGAACTCCCAATGGGCAGATCCATAATTGTGCCGAATCGGGGACCGTGAGTCATTGTTGATTGACACTTTGGGGAGATGGGAGAAAGGAGCTACATAATGTCTGCTCGTTGGTGTCAATAATCTATTGACTAACGTGTAAATAATAGCTTGGAGGAAATGTCTTTGTTAAAAATTGTACATGGCACATGTAAGAGCTGTATTTTATATCTTTACTCTCTGAAAAAATGGAAAAAAATACTCAATCAGTGTATAAGACTACAAAGCGGACCCATCAAGTTACAAA
Organism: Corythoichthys intestinalis; assembly: GCF_030265065.1. NCBI lineage: Eukaryota > Metazoa > Chordata > Actinopteri > Syngnathiformes > Syngnathidae > Corythoichthys > Corythoichthys intestinalis. Next base: position 10,788,215 of record NC_080415.1, on the reverse strand, counting down.
AAACAAAATGGACTATAATCTGTAGATGTCCACATTCCACAAAACATTCAGTTTGCAGCTCATCAATATGAAAAAAACAAATACAAACTAGGCCTGTAAGCAGGACTGAACGGACCCTTGCAGTTTGGTGCAACTCGGACAGCACGCAGCTCAGGGTGGTGGCAGATCGCCCCTTTCTCATCATCTCATGAGAAACTAACATGTGCTCGAAACCTGCCTGTTTTTTTGATTGGAACCTCTTTTGTGTTGTGGGCATGACTAACAGAGATGGTTTTGTATAGATGATATGAGAAATACATTCACATACCTAGGTGAAACAAACCGTATTGAAGAGGGTCCTAAGAAAAAGGAGGCACTACTGAGCTGTGCAGTCACTCCCTTATTCAAAGGCAAAATGAATCTTCCACTTGGGCTAATTCGACAAACATTGCCAAGTTTTGTGGCTTTAAAAGATGCTTAAGTCCCTCAAGCAATCTACTTCCTTTTATTGGCGAAGAAAGGTCATTATGGGAACAGACAGAGACATGTGGGCATGGGCCCTTAAAATGTAGTATTATAAAAGGTCTTGTAACTACACTGACCAACCTGTACGGAACTGAACATGTATAAGTAAAACGAGTTACTTTCTGTTGCCACTAGTTAATGATGTAGGGTTGATGCAAATGACCCCTACAAAACCTTTCAGGGTACGACTCTCATCAAGCACGGGAAGTTTGGCACAGATATGTTGTATATCTGCTAAGTTATAACTGTTCAAAATTTGGGGTGAGACAAAATGGTGAGGGTCATTTTCATTTTCCTATTTGGACCATTTTGCTTCAATTAAACTTTAATATTTTTCATCAGGCGCCTGAACATGTCTTAAGGTTCCCCTGATGCAGGTTTGAGGTCAATTTCTGAGTTGATTTTTTTATCCTTGGACGAGGAGCCTGTCTAGTAAAAAAAAAAAAAAAAAAAAAAAAAAATCTGGTTCCCAGCAGGTGGCTCCAGGCTTAATGGAAAATATTTCAATGCAGTTGTGTTCAGGCTGGGATACCTCTCATATATGGTAGATATAAAAAAAAAAACACTTGGATCAGAAAGCAATTAGTCATTTACTAATATGGCGTGTTGCCAAAAAAGTCCGCTAGTTTAAATGCTATAAAACGCTAACTTAAAAAAAAATGCTCTTAACAAATCATTCAAACACATTCCCACAAAAACTGCTAAATATACCCCTAAACTAAATTACGAATGCATAAACAAACATATTAGCTCAAACAAAAACTTTCATTATGTTGGTCTTAACGGGGGCAGCTGGACTCAGCCATGTTAGACGAGTTATGTCATATTCACTGTTGCCACTAGAGAACAGTTTACCCACCCAAATCAATAAAACTAAATAGAAATGCTTTCAAAACAAACCATTACAACGCCACTCAAACGAAACGAAGCAGCAACATGATTGTTTTTATTTCCTCATCGAATTACTCGAGTTGATCGATTAATCGTTGCAGCACAAATTAGATGCATTTCAGTGTTTAATTATTATGCCCAAAAGTCCATAAAAAGAGACTCAGACCTCAGTAGCTCACTGAATTACTGTTTTTGTTGTTTTTTTACCAGCACTCCGTCCTCTTTTTGAGCCCCAGTATGAAGTATTTTTCTGATTCTGTTTGCTATGTCTTCACAAGGTCCTTTGTGCCTACGCTTTACCTTTGAGTTCGGAAATAAAAAAGATGAGCTGTCTGCCGGGAGAAAAGTCATTCAGAGAGTAGATGATGGCCACTCAGAACTTCACAGAATGGCAGTGGAGTGCCGTTGGGGCAAGTGTACAGCATGCTGGATATGTGCACATAACTAAATGGTGCAACACATAAAGGAACATACAGTCGCATTGAACCGTGGCAAAAAAGCATTTAAATACTAGGACAAGAATAATAGGATGCGCACGTAGTTGCTCACAGCGCATAAGAGGTAGCACGTAAATGCAGTCCACTGTGAATGCATTAACATACATTACATGCTTTTTAATTTAGAATTGATGTGCACTTCAAACAACATCTCAGGGAATGCTTTTCTCAAATAAAAACAATACCATTATAAATAGATGCATAAATGCTATCTTTAAGGACATACTGGTACAGTATGCAGGATCTTCAACAACGCATTCAGCTTGCATGAATAATAGTAGAGTCAGAATTCCTTTGAACATACTGTAACAGCTAACATATTCAATCTGTTCACTGACAGCTGAATTTAAAAGTGTAATTATTGTCCAATGTGTTTCTGCTGCACTTAAGCAGGTGCTCTCAGGTTAATATTTTGACTCTTTTTCTTAGTGTTAAGTGTTCAGTTTAGTTTTTTTTCTACAAAAGTCTTTTAAGTAGTATTCTTATTAAAAGTGGTAGAAGCTGCAGAGTGAGCAGCAGAGTGATTATTAGGAATCCAATTGTGACTGTGTTCATTAGACGGCCTCTGCTAAACTTGATTAAGAATGTATACAGACACATGTATAGAAAATGTCATGCTTGTATATATTAATTCTTTGTACGAAGTATTTCAAACAACAACAACATAACGTTTACTAAAGAGAAATACTCTTTAATTAGGAAAACATTTTAGAAAGAAAAACATTGCCACTTTGATGGATCAAATTGATTTTCCCTAAATATTGTACAAATATTGAATCCATTTTTTTTTTTGAACCTTTTAGAAAGAAAAACATTGCCACTTTGATGGATGAAATTGATTTTGTACAAATATCGAATCAAATTTTTTTTTTAACTCATTTTACTTTATAACAACTGGTAATTTAATAAACATATGGAAAAACAATACAAGAAATCAATACTGGATTATGTGCAAATTACATATTCATATCAATGAGTTAGAATGCCCATCATCGTATAGCTCTAATTAGGGTTGGGCATCGTTTGAATTTGAACAGTTACGGTTCCAAACCATTCTCGATTCAGATTCTTTTAGTAGGCAGGGTCCAAAATAATTGCTTACTTTATATTAATTACTTTATGTTAATTTCTTAACTTCTCCATTATTTTTTTAAAATTATTTTTATTATTATTATTATTATTATTATTCAGTCTCTTAGAACTTGAATGATTTCTTTTTACAGGAGTGCATTTCCACAAGGATTATTTATTTTTCAAAAGCTCATGGAGAAAACACTTGGACATATTCTTTTGCCTATGTTCAAGAGTGTCTTATGCTGCAGGCAATTTTACATGTTATTTAGCTCCCACTAATGGGCTAACATGGTGCAGAATATCAAACAAACAAACAAACAAACAAACAAACAAACAAACAAACAAACAAACAAACAAACAAACAAAAACAACTTGTAAAACCCAGTCCAGATTAGCAGCATGTTGAGTATAAAATCAGAAACCGTTTCTGTTTAGGAAAATGATCATATCTGTCTTCTCAGGCAGTAAGTCTGAGCGTTCTGGACAGATAGTGTCTCCAGCAGTGGAGAACACAAGTTCACTGGGTGTAGATGAAGCTTGAATGCAAAAAATATGAGAAGGCGAGAAAAAGTCGCAAATATTACGTAGGGGTAAAGTAGCTGTGAGCCGCTACTTACTTTACATTCCTTAGCTGGGAGCTACGAAGAAGCATTAGTGTAAATTCTTATATTGATTATATATTGATAATTTGATGATCTTTTAATACTGTTGATTTTTACCTAGCCGGCAACACGCTACGTAAAGTACATAGCTGGTTATATAGGCCAGATACACTGAGAAGTTACTGCTTTAAGATGGCGGCTGTTTACTAACGCCAGCAAGTCTATCATTTCACATGTTGTTCTCTATACATGTGCTAACACCGCCGAGCCTGTCATTTCACATCTAGTTCTATATACGTACATGTGATATCTAACGTAGCCCGACGTAATATTGTAATACGACTTCTATTCTCGTACTATTCCATCCATCCATCCATCCATCCATCCATCCATCCATCCATCCATCCATCCATCCATCCATCCATCCATCCATCCATCCATCCATCCATCCATCCATCCATCCATCCATCCATCCATCCATCCATCCATCCATCCATCCATCCATCCATCCATCCATCCATCCAGCAGAAGACAGTCATAATTGAATTGTTTTACTTACCTAGTTCCGACTGGTTAGAGGACCGGCGCAGCGTGTCAAATACGCGGCACTCAGCTATGCACTACTCGGAACTTGTATTGCATGAAGCCGGAGGTATTAAATCATATTGGTCATGCAGCCACCTTTGCATGATATAGCTGTGTTGCAAATGTTGCCCTGAGCTGACTGGTCATATTTCTTTGTGAAGTTGCTGAGCCAAACTTCTGAGTGCCGCTGCACCGTGTCCATGGTTGAAATGAAGTTGCAATGCACAAAAACACACTTCATGTGGCTTCTTCTTAGTGGTTTTCTGCAGCTATTTTTTTTTCTGATCAGCGGTCTGGGCACCAAAACATGGAATCAGAATTTAAAAATTCGAATGGTTCCCGGAGCATCGGAGTGTTGGTCCCGGATCCCATCGATGCTCGATGCCCAACCCTAGCTTTAACACCAGTACAGTGTATCTTATCGTTTTCAATACATGCTGTGGTATTTTTTTTACTGATGATGACCATAGCATACAGATGATAAGAATCATAAAACCCCAAAACAACACTCACTGTAGATAGGAATTTGTCTTAATTAATTATTATTATTATTATTTTTAAATACGACCATCCCTTTTTCAATTGGTGACTGAAATTAACTTTCCGCACGAATTAGAATTTTTTTCTGTTGTACCAGTACATGTAAAATAACAGCTGCACTACTTTCGGAAACATTTGTGAAGAGTAACACTTTTTTTACCGGAATTCTGAAAAAATTCTCATGAATTCATCATTGTAGATCAGTGAATATGATTCAAACACACAAAAGCCAACAGTGGCCGACCGCACTATATAAATTCACTCAAGAAGCTTATACAGTTCAACTAATCTACAGTCTAGTGGGGCTGGGACAGCTTGTGCATAAACAAGTCTGTGGTAATAATCTGTTAATGTTCTGATGGCATGATGCCATCTACAGTATTCAGCAGCCATAATGATTTATGTAGATAGCAGTAAGTCGGAGATGTTTTGCCCACTAATGCATTCTAACACACAATGTCAGCTCCAATTAGTGCTGTTTATAAGCTCAATTGTTAACAGCGGAACAGGTCTACTTTATGACTTGGTTTCACACTCTCTATCTTTCTATATTACATTCAATTGTTTTATGCCCACAGTGTCTCGACCAGTTTCACCAATGAGTTGTCACAACAATAATCACATGACTCCATTATACCAATTAGATGTAACAATACAGTCACATGAGCACACACAAGCTAGCAGTCGGAAGTCCGATGATCACGCCGGCCTGTTAAATCATCTTTAAAGCACCTTAAAAATAAATAAACTATCTGACATAGAGAACATTACTCGTAAGCTCACATTTCAACCTCTGTCTGTTTTTATTTGGCACCGATAGACCACAGAAAAAACGTGGATATGATCGTTTAATTTCATGGTAGGAAATACAGTGGCACCTCGACATACGAACGCATCGACATACGATGCCTTTCAACATTCGACGTAAAATTGAACTTGTCACTTGTCTCAACATATGACAACATGCTCGAAATACGACGATTTATGACAGCGTTGCAACTTCATTGTTTTCTCGCAAAACGGACACGGCTACTCTGAAGCCAAGCGCACAGAAATATTAGTGGATGCAAAGGCTACTCTGAAATTCTTCACATATTTCTCAAAAAGTATGAGCTAATTTTATGCCGCTCAGGCCTACCAGGAGCAGGAATGCCTTGACGATGTTATCACCCAGATGCCCCCTTCAGGTAATTGTTGTCGTGGCGTTAATTCTTCTGTTAAAGGAGATCCGATAAGACTGTGTTACAGCCAGCAAAAATGACAAACCAACACCCTATCTGCATATCAAAGCCTCAGCAAGATTCTTTTGCCATCTGTGTGCAAGCATACTCGCATGCATTCTAAGGGGACGCTCATACGAAAATGACCCAGTAAAAACGGGAACACATTTATCGAGTAGTTTAAAACCGTCTCTGCTCGGAAAACCTGTTTGTTGTGGTATTATTTGAAATCATCTTTTGATCACCTTCGGCTGATGTTTTTTTGACTTGAGGGATGTAACTAGGGCGGCCTATCGATTATTTAAAGGGGATCTCGGACTTAAAGACTTGTACGCTCTAATAAGCCAAATTTGTTCTCTTTTACTAAAGTGTGTTATAAGAAACACATAAAATATTGCCATTGATTTAAAAATCTAAAATATTTAGTACGTTTTGACCTACGAAGGGCGCCATGTTTCATGGACGCTCGGGGTGATGATGTAGATTGTCACTGTCACTTGACGAATACTACGGGGTTACTGCAATTCCTTCTACACAGCGAGATGACCAACACGTGCGCTCATTGGTTAAAAGTGGCGAGTACTTTGTGTTTTTATTGAGTCTTTTATTACCTTTTTATTGCCCTAAAATGGTTTTTGCATATGTTTCCCTCTCATACTTTTAACTCATTTGCTCCCACAACCGTATGAATACGTTCTATTTGTAGTTGTTTCAGTGTCCCAAAGACATATTTGTACGTCTTTTACGTTTTTTTTTTTTAACAAAAACAGACATCTCTGAGTTCTGATTCAATTTAGCTCCAAAGCACAAAGCTGAACATCCATTTTATATCAATAAACTGGCCACTGGAGGGCAGTAGCGCATATGGTAAAACCCGCAACCCAACTCAACGGCAACGAACGGCGGAAGATGACTGAATGGAGAATGACCTAGAGGACACCCAGGGGTGCCAGGCGCTGGACGACCGAGCAGAACGACCGGAACCACCAGTGCAGCGGACAATGCCATTGAGTCCGTGCTGCTTGCCGAGCAGACCCCACATAGACTAAAAAAAATCCATCTTTATGAGGCAGGCAGCGATGAGGGAAAAGTTTACCCGGCTGTCGCGGCCACAACAGCGTCATATCTCAGTTTTGTGTAAATAAATTGTTACTTTGCTGTCAAAAGCTCTATTTGTTTATGTTATTTTGTAAAAGGAAAACATTATATTGATGTTTGAAATGTAACTAAAGAAAAAAATAGCTGTGTTAAAGTCAAATTTATGTTTGAAATGTGTGCTTTAACAAAAAGCTCAATTTCTCTTTTTTTCATCAGACATTTGAAAATTGCTTAAACTAAGCTATTTTCTAATGCTGATTTCTAATGAATGGAAAAAGATATGAACTTACTTTTTTCCTGCTGAAAGAAGAGAGTGTAATCTTTCTTTTGGTGGGTTCCATGTTTATATAGCAATAGAACAGAATTTTCTGTGGGCTTTGCAAAATCTGTCAAAATCCAGTGAAACGGCCGGGAGCGAAGGGGGTTGCACCGGTGGAAATGGCTGGGAGTGAATGAGTTAAGCATTGTGTTGTCTTGTGGTAGCTTTACTAAAGCAGATTGTTGACCACATTAGTCACATAGCGTATTTAAACCATCCTTATTTGATATTACTACGTTTAAGTATTTTCTAAAGACGTTTTTAGTATGTTCTGTCTGGATGCATCTAAACATGTTTCATCAGTGTTGCACATTTTGGCAGAACACAGTTTTTTTTTTTGCTACTCTCGTCCTGTTTCATCCCGTCTTTCCTGTTCATTCTGCTTTTGCTGCTCGCTTTGTGAAATAGCGACAGTTCTGTCATACTCATTAATATTCCTCTCGCGTTCAAAATGAAAGGGTTAAACAGATGACATGTTTATGTCTATCGAGTCATATGTGCATAACCATGTGACATCATTGCCCTGACCTGCGACGTCCACAACAATGGCGACCTACTAGTTAAATTAATTTTACAAATTGAAGAAAGACGAAAAAAGACGTTTAAATATCAAATTACTTAAACTCATAATAAAGTTTATCTTTTAAGAGCTAAAAGTCTTTCTATCCATGGATCCCTTTAAGTAGTCTATTAATCCAATAACTAGTTAGTTCGAATAATTGAGTAATCGGATTAGGAACATTTAATGCCTTGCGCAATAAATTTTAGGAGATGAAAAACAAAGACTTGCTAAAATTGCACTTTCAGAGGAGTATGAAATGACAATAAAAAATAAAAATACCAAAATTGCACAGTATTTCTTCAAACCATGCAGAATTGCTCTTTAATTTCACAAGAGAAATAAATGCATTTAAAACAAAATTAAAATACCTGAGCTTAGCCTCAAACGGTATAAAAAATAAATAAATAAATGAGAATCTAAGTATAACAAAACAACAATTGGCTAACTTGCATAGCAAAAGTCCGCTAGCTTAAATGCAATAAAATGCTCATGTTTTTTTTTTTTTTTTTTTACAAAGCTCTGAACGAATGCACAAACAAACATATTAGCTCAAACAAAAACATAGCTTATGTTGGTCTGAACAGGGAGCAGCTAGATTCAGCCATGTTAGTTGAGTTATGGCATATTTACCGTTTCCACTAAAGGGCAGTGTATCCACCCAAATCAATAAAAATAAAAATAAATGCAACGATTTCAAAACAAACCACTACAACGTCACCCCAATTAAACGAATCTTCGAAGCAGCAAAATTTGATTCGAAGCTTTTTTCTAAATGAATTATACAAGTTAATCGAGTAATCATTGCAGCACTAGATGTAACAAACAATTTTTAAATCGGAGATTTTGGATTTTTCTATTGAATTTTGGGTTTTCAATTACCAATGTAAAATAGAAAGGATAAATGTTACATGAATTGTTTTGGCAATAAGCAGTAAGTGTTTTTTTTTTTTTTCCGTTCTGTGACTCATTTCCAAATGTTGCTCATTACAGCAAGCGTTGTCGTCATGTAAACAAGCGGTCTAAATGACACCATGAATTGTGTGCTTTGCGGCTATTTCTCGTAAGGGAATATAGTATTTCCATCTTAATTACATGCATGCTCGAAAAATTTAGTTCAGCTTGTGTGTTTGTGTAGGAAGAGTTAGCTTTTCTAATGTCTGTCAACTTGTCTCTTGGCTTTGGGCGAGCTGTCATTCAAGGCTGCTTTTACCGGCTGTGTGAATGCAGCACACTTAAGCAGTGGATGCGCTATTGCTACAAAGTGATTTATTTGGCCGAGCTTGACTCAGTGCTACAAGCTGAGGCACTCTCAGTGTATACTGACTGAATAGGTGATCTCTTTTTGTCCTCTTGGATTCAATCATCAAATGGCTGTACCATGCCGTTGTGTAGTCAGTGAATTGTATATCTTCTGTACAGATGGCAAAAAGGAAATTCATCTAGTTACCCCCCCCCCCCCCCCCCCCCAAAAAAAAAAACGATTGTGTCATTTATGTGGATTTGTTTTGTGAGGAGAAATACAGTGTTTTGCAAAAACCTTTAGTATGCTGAAAGCAATTCATTTAGTGCTGCAACGATTGCTTTGAGGATTTGTTTAATTAGAGTGGCGTTGTTATGGTTTGTTTTAAAAGTGTTTGCATTTAGTTTTATTGATTTGGGTGGATACACTGCCCTTTATTGGCAAAGTGAATATGATATATCTCATCTAAGATGGCTGAATCCAGCTGCTGCCTGTTAGACCAAGTAACTATATGCAAGCAATAGACATATGCTGATTACCAGTTGTACGAAAACGTCAAGGTTTCAAAACCACAAACATTTTCTATCATACCGTACCTAAGGTATTAGCTATTTTTATGTCCCAAAAATGCATGGAGAAATCCCTCACTTGCAGCTGCAAGACTCAACCCTCCCTCACCGGTTGTTGCTCACTGTCAGTGAGACAGCTGTGCTACACGATGGCTGGAGGAGGTGAAACTCCTGAACGTTTTCCCCCATCGAACAAAACTAAATCGCTGGTATGGGAATACTTCGGCTACAGAAAAGTTACAGGCGGCCGTGGCTTAGAGGAGGAGGGCCAACAGACATGTAAAACATCTTTGCGGAGGGTGGCTGCCGAGGAGGCAATACCTCCAATATGATTTTGCATATATTAGTATAGTAAAGAGTAGAGCTGGGAATCTTTGGGCACCTAACGATTCGATTACGATTACGATTCAGAGGCTCCGATTCGATTATAGAACGATTATTGATGCACCCCCCCTCTTTTTTTTTCTTTCTTTTTTTCCCCTTTTTTTTATTAATGTTTTGTACATTAGTTCCAAAATTGTTCAAAAATACTCTCAGGCCAAACGACACTACTATTTCAGTATCAAGTTAACATATAGCAGTAAACAAATATACAAAAATAACATTAAATAAAAAACTCCTGTCCCCATTCTGTATCAGCAGCTTTAAACTACATTCAATTAATTTAATGTTGTGAATCAACCGTTAAAGTTGTTAAAATTGCTCCCGTTATTCCATAATTTCCCTTTTGTCTACTTTCGACATGTGAAAGTTTTAAAACTATTTTAAAGATAGATTCAAGTCAATATTTTTACCGATTTAGGAGTATTTTAGATAAAAAGTTAATTAGGTTTGCTTGGAAGGTTCGCTACAACAGTCTTGCAGGGAAGTGTACTGCTTTAAGATGGCGGCCGTTTACTAACGCCCGCATCTAGCTTTATGTAGATGTGCTGCTACCACTACCAAATCTATATTGCATCTAGTCCTATATAAATGATATCCACCGTAACATTATATGGATGTACTTTGTAGCAGCTTTTCGGCAGCAGTCAGGTATGTTGTTGTGTTTTTTTTATCTCGTTGCATGAGTTGAGCTAGAGCCGTGAGTTGAGCATTGGCATTACCCGAGGGGCCGGGTAATGAGAAGCATGATGTTTAGCTACTCTCGCTCCGTTCCGTCCCGAAGACCGCGCGGCGCGCTGAGTGTTGGGTACTTCCGCTTTACTTCGCATATTTCAATAATCGGAATTTGGATGTTTGTGAATCGTTCTCGAATCTTCCACGGCCGAATCGCGAATAATCTAAGAATCGGAAATTTTGCACACCTCTAGTAAAGAGTGTCATGAACGTTACCACCAGCTGCAAGAGTTAACTCCATCATGTTTAGTTTGTCTAGCGGTGGTAAAACTTGTGTTTGGTTTTTTCTCTCTGGCAACTGTCTGTGTTGAGAAAGAGAGTTTGTGTATAATTTAAACATGATGCGAGTCATCCACATGTGCTTTTATGGACAATAATTCAATTATTTTTGTTCTGATGATAATAATGTTGAGCTGTGGCTGTTGTTTTAGGCTCACCTAAAGGACTGCGTATATTTTAATTTTACTGTATTTAGAATATTTTGTTATTTTCTTTTTAAATTTATTGGAACTAAACATTATACTTAAGTTCCAATTTGCTAATATGTTTTGAAAAATAAAAATCCTATTCAATGGAAAAGTTTTTTAAAAGTTTTTTTCAAACCCAGATATCTCAAAGTAACACATTTTAGAGCTGTAATTGCAATACCATGATACCGTGAACCCGTAAAATTTTGGCTTAAAGTGCCTGTGTCAGCAGAAAAAAATCTTAAATAGCATTATTAAGTGAATTACAATCATATTTTGAAGCGATTCGACTCTATACAACAATTTGGCAAAGCGCAGATGATGAGAAATTTGTCTTTTAATCTGACATTTACATCCGCCTGTCTTTGTAGCGCTCTAGTATCCTCAGGTGGAGGATGATGTCAGCAGGGTCACGATTTCATCTGATTTAGAATTCAGCCCATTGAGGGGGAAGATTCAGAACGAAGAAAATACAAAAGAGAGGAGCAAAATGCATGCATGTTTCAATCTCTCTACTCCAATATTTTTACAGGATATTCTTTTATCTAAGTATATTTCCCCAATTGCTAAATAAGTCGTATGGTCATGGCAAATAACAGTCTTGTGCTAAATGGAATATGAAATATTAAAAATGCGTTTATTCAGTACGACAAGGCAAAATTACTGCATAATAGTCAAAACTGGCAACTTCTTCCTCTTCCGTACGGTATTTGATGCCACCGGAGTTAGTCCGACTTTTGTCACTTCCCGGCCCCGTCTTTAGAGACGGAGGAAAGAGTATCGTTCTGCTGCAGCCACGGCTGTGCTCGACGCCGGGAAACAACGCCGAAAATAGCCCACTATCGGAGGAAGAACCGGCCGACGTCGGAACGGGGTACTGCTTGAGGCCAAGCTGAGGAAAGCTCATTCTCGGTGGGCAGGCGGGGCTGGTTCGGCCAGCCAAACCGGCCCACGTCGGCGCGGTGTGCTGCTCGTGGCCAAGCCGAGAAATGTCCACTCTCGGCGAGCACGCCTTTATTGGCCGGCGACCATGGTGTGGGACCAGCCGCCAGTCGTCGGCTGAGTGGCCTTCTCGGTGGACAGGGGGTATTTTCAGTTCACCCAGAAAATGCAAGCCACCTCCTTATTAAAACGTGTGCCATTATCTCAGTATTAGACATAAAATAAAACACGTAGCTTGCTCACCTCACAGTGGTCCCACAGATGTCGGATTTGTTTTGGCCATTATCCAAGGTGAACGGGAACTTTTTGAAACCAAAAAGGCTCGCACGCCTCTCCCTGGTGCAGCATCAAAAGCCTGCAGTACACTGGGCTTGTGTGATGCGAAAAATAAATGAAATAATCCGCAAAATCAGCTGAGTCGTTCTGCACACTGTAGTATTGGCTGTATACTGGAGATGATTATCCCACTGACGTCACATTCGCATTCTTCGTAAATCCAGGAAGTCACTCATTTTCATGGTGCAGGATTTAAAAATTTGAATAAATATATCAATCGCTTCCACACACATCCAAGCGTTCCATTTCATTCAGGAACATTAAATACTGCGTGGAATATGAAATAAACATGCTTTTTGCTGTCATAGGCACTTTAAGGTTATCATACCAGCACATGCCTTCAAGCAATAGGGCAAATTCTCTTTAAAAGCCTTGTTTCAACCTCTTCTGTTTTAGCAACGTTAAGTTCAAATGAATCACAAAAGTCCAGTTTGTACAATTCGTGAAATGAACGAACAAGAAAGATTTGACGGTCAAATAAGTGTTTTTATTTTGTTATTTTCTTTGGGAGGAGGCATCTCAGAGCAGATGGAGGAACAGCCACAGCTCATAAAAACAGACAGTATCTTTTATCCTGTACCACAGGGCCAGACTGTCTTAGTTTTACAGAAGTATGCAGCGTTTTATAGTGTGGTGCAGTCTGGTGAGCAGAGCTCCAAGGTTTATCCTATGATCTTCATTCTTTGTCTCTTCACGCACTTGTCAAGCCGCACTGAGAAACTGGTCCCTTTTATAAGTTGCTGTAAGTGACAAGGAAAGTACCTTTTCTGAAGGGGGGAATCATTAACAAGGAATGAAGCTGGGGGTAAAATATCATGTTCGGTCTTTGCTGCGAAGAGTCGTGATTGTCAGCTTTAATTGGCGTTTTTTCTTCAACACATCTATCTCACTCCTTAGCCTCACCTCTTAGCATCTGGACACTCGGCCTAATTAGAATCTCCCTGAAGTGTCAACAGCATCTGTTCCATGCCGTTGCATTTTGCCTCGACTTGATTGAAGTAGAGCACTTTATATGTGTCTGCTTATTCCCACGTGCTTCTCTCTGGCTGTCCTGCTAAGGCAGAAAGAATAAAAGATTGCACAGACAAAACATGTGATGCAACAAACCTCAGATGAGGAGATTTTAAAAAAGCCACCCACAACACAAGTCTCAACACGAATGGTTGGCTTGCATCACAAATCACTTGGGAGCGCAGCAACTTTAGTTTCAGTCTCTATTCTTATTCTTTGGTTGAGAACTACATTGCATCAAACTTAGAGGTGTCTCTTATATTTCCCGTTCTCATGTAGCTAAATTTGCTGTCTGTACAATTTAACTTTAAAATACCTTTTTTGTATTTTACATGCACACAGAGCATATTCCAAGTTAAATTAGACCTGGACCAAACATCCCTCATCATAATTGTCAATAGCAAATTAATGTAATATACTGTACAGTGGTACATCAACATAGAATTGCATAGACATATGATCCTTTCGACGTCCGACGTAAAATTTGACTGGTCCTTTTTCTCGACATATGATGACGTGCTTGAAATATGACGATTTATGGCAGCGTTGTGATTTCATTGTTTTCCCGCAAGACGTAGGCACGGCGGATTTTCTTGTGAAAGACATCAACATGGGTCCCGAGAAGGTTAGTGCAGGTGGTGAAAAAAGGCGAAAGGTGAGACTTAAAATTCAAAGTAAGATGGAAATGATAGAAAAATATGAAAGTGGTATGTAATTTGGTGAATTGGCTCGACGATGCGGCCGGAATATGTCTAGGATCTCGACAGTCCTCCTCCGACCTCCGTTCGCCAGTCTTTATAAGTTAAGGTTACAATTATTATTGTTGTAACATCGGCAAGGAAGTCGCCAGCTTCGTCAGGTTTTTAATCATGTATTTTAGAACTTGTGCAACACAACATGCCTACTGTCCACCGCAGCTGAACAAAGTGAAAGTAAAAAGTCCCTCTATTACTCTGTCAAGTCAGCCACGCGCTGCGTTCAGGTAGAACCCGATTCGTTACATTATTACAGGTATTATTATCATTATTATTAATATTACTATTATTATATTATTATTATTCCAATTTTTATTCATAATTTATTTGTTTTGCTCTGTGTAATTGCTATTTGCAATAGTACCAGCAGTATTTATTAAGGATTTAGTATAGATTTTCGAAAACCCTGCTCGACATACGACCATTTCGACATACAAACAAGGTCCTGGAACATATTCTTTTCGTATGTAGAGGTACCACTGTATACGTAAATACCATCTAACATAAAAAGGGTTTGGAATAGTGCTGCAACGATTAATCGATTACCTCGAGTATTCGATTAGAAAAAAAGATTCAAATTAAATTTTGCTGCTTCGAGTATTCGTTAAAGTGGTGTTGTAGTGGTTTATTTTTAAAGTGTTTGCATTCAGTGTTATTGATTTGGGTGGATACACTGCCTTCTAGTCTGCCTCATTTCACATGGCTGAATCCAGGTGCTCCCTGTGAAGACCAACATAAGCTACGTTTTTGTTTGAGCTAATGTTTTTTTTTTATGCATTTCTAGTTTAGTTTATAGGTATATTTAGCCTATTTTTGTGAGAATATGTTTCTGAACCATTCGTTAAGAGCATTGTTAAAAAGTTAGCATTTTATAGCATTTGAACTAGCGGACTTTTGCTATCTAAGTTATCTAAGCCAATTGTTCTTTAGTTGTACGTAGATCCTCCTTTATTTATTTTTTATACCGTTTGAGGCTCAGCTCAGGTAATTTAATTTTTCATGTTCCTTATCCGATTACTCAATTATTCGAAGTAATGGTTCATCGATTAATCGACTACTAAAATAATCGATAGCTGCAGCCCTAGTTTGTAATATCTCTTTGTGAGGTTAGGTATTTCACCCATCACCTTATCAAAACTATATACATACAATCAAGCTTCTTTAACACACATTTATATACTACACAAATTGATTGTAAGTAAAAAAAAAAAAAAAAAAAAAATCAAATATAACATTGAAAAAAATAGTTGTTTCAAAAAATTTTCCTGAACCAGTTCAGTTCAGTTTTCTCCAGGTATGCCACTCCAAAAAGCTGTTAATAAGACAGCCCACATTTCCAGAACGTGTTGGTCCTCCTTTTGCGCTCTGTGCCCCTTGGCTGGAAAATAGTTCAAATGCTCACCAACAGAAAATCTTGCCTTTTTAACTGTTTGGCAGACTGTTCAAGTAATTTCCTCATGAATGATAGCAACAGTTTTGCATTTTTACTAGTAACGCCATAAAATGCCATCTAAATGTGCACATAAAAAAGGCAGCGCTTATGTCTTGGGCGTCTTGGGCCTATAGCATCCCTATACGATCCCTGCAGTCTGTGTGATTATTAATGTCATTGGGTGTGGATAAAGAAAGGATAAAGAAAAGACCATATGTTCAGGCTCACCAAAGGATTATGGTTTGTTGTTCGCAAAAAGAGGAAGAGGGAGGGAGATGGGGACCAAGAGAGAGTCAGGGGGGGAAAGTGACTTTAGCATTGTTAGGCATGCAGAGGAGAAAGCCGCTTGGCAAAGTGGCGCGGATTAGCACGCAGCAAGTTAGAGCATTCCCTGTTCCCAATGTGATGCTGCACCGCGTGTCCAGTTAACTCAGCGTGGGGGATAATATTTGTCCTGTCTCCAGTGCTTATTCAAATATGAGCTTTGGAGTCTAAACACAAGCTAACTTAAAAAAAAAAAAAAAAGAGGGCATTCACCTTATAGTCTAGATACCTTTTTCTTCTGTCTTGAGGATGTTATCTGGACAGTTAGATAGTTAACCCATGATCATTGGCCGCTTTGTATAGATTTGTACGCTTTGCTCATTCCATTCTCAAGACTAAGACTACCATTGGTCATTAGGTCACAGTACATACAGGATAAATATACATGTATTTATTGTATTTTTGTATGTATTTCTACTAAGGCCAGAAGTAAACATGAATGTGAAACATGAGTTGCATGTTCCCATTTTATGTTTGAGTTCTTCTTTTGATTAACTGAAGTGAAAAAATTCAGAGGATGTCTGCTGATAAAACCATTTTAGTTGATGTAAGGTAGCTATTTTGTTCATGCTACTCTGTTTGAACATTTTGGACGGCAAATATATTTTTTTCAATTTAGTGAGGAATGTAACCCTGGTTTAGTACTCTGCTACATACTTTATAAAGTGTGTACTTGTTATGATATATTGCAATTAGACATGTGCCGATTACCAGTTTCATGGTATACTGTAGTACACAGGTGTCAAACCGATTCCAGAAAGGGCCAAGTGGGTGCTAGATTTTGGTCCAACCGATTCTGTGAAGAGAGTTTAACCAATGAACCTCCTGCTGAAACAAGCAGCACCTGACAAAGTTTAACTGATTACACATGTAAAAGATCTGATTGGTGAAAAGGTGTCCTCTTCATTGGTTGGAAAGCAAACCTGCACCTACTTGGCCCTTTCTGGAATCGGTTTGACACCTGTGGTGTAGTATGAAAACGTCCCGGTTTCAAACCGCCAACATTTCCCGTCATAGATTTTTTTTTTTGTGCCAAAAATGCAGAGAGAAATCCCTCGCTTGAAGCTACAAAGCTCAGCCCTCCCCTACCTGTTGTTGCTCAGTGTCAGTGTGTTAGCTGTGCTACACGTTGGCTGGAGGAGGTGAAACTCCTGAACTTTTTTTCCCCCATCGAAGGAAACGAAATCGCTGGTATGGGAATACTTCGGCTACAGAAAAGTTACAGACGGCCACGGCTTAGAGAAGCCAACTGACATGTAAAACATGTTTGCTGAGGGTGGCTGCCGAGGAGGCAATACCTCCAACATGATCTCGCATTTATACAAAATTAAAGGTTAGTAAGCACTGTCGTGAATGTTTCCCACCAGCTACAAGAGTTAACTCCAGTGTGTTTAGTGTGTCTAGTGGTGGTAAAACGTGTTTTTTTTCTCTCTGGCAACTGTCTGTGTTGAGAAAGAGAGTGTGTATATAATGTAGACATGATACGAATCATATAGGGGTGTGCCATCTTAGGCAGGGTTTCTATAACACAAAAGTTAACAAAAACAGCAATAACCCCAACCTCCATCTCCTAATTTTTATTTTTCCTCATTTCCTCACATACTAAATGCCAAATCTCAATTTTACTACTTAAGAACATAGGATGTATATTTAAACTGAAGTTAATGTAAACATTTACTTTTTTTTTTCAATAATAAAGACATAAGTAACATACATTCAGAAAAATAAGTACAAATGACTTATATTATGCAGAGTGAAATGGAATATATTTTGAAGATCGCGCAAACATTGACTTTTTTAAATCATAAGGAAATGAATAAGTAGCCTAACATAAATGAAAAAATATAAGTCCAAAGTCCACATTGACAGCTAAGATGTTCTGAACCTCCCCATCAGAGCAAGTAAAACTAAATATGATAGATAAGCCTCCTCAACTCTTTCGTTGCTCTTAAAAATTTGATCCATTTTATGTTGCATTACCCTTTTATTGTCGCATCAATTAAACTTTTTTTTTTTTTTTTTTTTTTTTTGTTGTTCCAGAAAAAATGCACATTTGAACCAATCGGACCTAACTATCTCTGCTGGTCACATGTCAGCATGTCAGCTAATTGAACGTATAAATGGGTCCAGGCGTTTTGCTTTGCTGCGTGCTTTCGCACATTGACAAGACTCATCATCGTCAGACTCGGATAACTGCACCAGCTAGGGAAACTTTCCTGCCGTCCGTGGAATAAAATAAATAATAAATACTGGTGGAAATGGATTAGGCTACACAAGCACTTTATTATTTTTGTTGTTAACACTTTTGTATGTATATCTGATGTTGGTAAATTGTTTTCTCCTTGGAGATGAAATGCATGTGTGGCAGCTCAGCATTTTTTTTTTACATAGTGTTTTGACAGTTGCCATCATATTTTCGGAGTCAAAGCACCGTGTACCGGAACAGCATTCCGGCCCTGAATCTTATACCGGAACTGCGTTCTGGCCCTGAATCTTATACCGGAACTGCGTTCCTGACCGTTCTGGCTCACTTTCACCCCTGCTTATGATTCAACAGGAACGATGGAAACATGCCCATACAACAAAAACCTGCCCTTAAGCTGCTTTATTTATTTATTTATTTATTTTTTTTTTACAAAAAGTGCAAAAACATTAACCATTTTAAAGGGAATACTTATTTCTCACAACAATACAATACAATTTACACTGGTGGAATGAATTCCACATTTTCTGGACACAAACAAAGTGTCTTTAGAAATAAGACTTATTTTAACCAATGTACTTTTCACAGTGTTACCTCCCTTGTGTAACTCTTGGAGTGACAGGTGGAAATCACAACTGCTCTTGATCACTTTTAACTTGCGGCGTTTATTGCCGAGCACATAAAAAAAGCAAAACCGCCACACACACACACATTACAGCGCGTGCACTTTCTTCTCTCCCTGCTCGCCCACGCGCACACACGCCTGTCGGCTCCCAGGCAGCACTTGAAACAACAGATTTCTTTACTATTTCGCATGTTTGTAGTGTTACCGCTGTACTTAATCATGCTTTTACACGTTCTGCATATGAAATAGACGTTAGCGAATTAGCTAATTAGCTTAGCGCTCGGCGCTTTCTATTAACATCTCAAAAACAACAACAAAAAAGGCTTAACAGTACTAGAGTGTTTGTGTACTCACCTCTTATAGACACACACGTCTTAGCAACACACTCAGGACATTTTTCAATTGAAATGCCTTAAAACTACTGCTGAACATCTGAAACACAAGGAGAAACTAACTAAATCTCTTCCCATCTCGCTCTAAAAAATAACTTGCGCACAAAAGCGCAACTGCCGGGTTGCGCTTCTGTATCTGCCTGTCTCATACACAAATTTATTTTCCAGTCTTTTAAAAAGGAGCAACTGTCTCCAAGAAACTGGGAGCATCCATCATAACGTTGTGCGTGCGTCCATTAACGGTGTCCGGGCGGCAGACGTGTCTTGAATTTCGTTCCGCTACATGCGGCTGTCATAAAGTTATGAGTGAAAATCATCAGTTTTGAACCTTTATGAATCATAATCAAATGTCACGTGTCGAATCGCGATGCATGTAATAATTGATTTTTTGGAACTCCTCTAGAGTCACACAAACATGCTTTTTATGGAAAACATTACAATTATTTTTGTTCTGATGGTAGTGATCTTCAGCTGTGGCTTTGGGTTTAGGCTCATATTCAATGGAAAAAAAACATTTTTTAAAAAACGTTTTTTGACCCTGATATCTCAAAGTAACACATTTTTGAGCTGTAATTGCAATAACTTAAATCGTGATATTTTGGCTTAAGGTTTTCATACCGTCTGAATCTCATACCGGCACATGCCTAACTGCAATGTACTTATTTCTAGAGTTGTCCAATATTATCAGGTAGCAGATAATATCGGCCAATAAAAGCATTTTAAAATGACCTTTTTTCTTTATTCTTTATGGGCATGTATCACCAACCTTTTACACTGTCAACCTACTAGGGGTGGGAACCTATGGGCAGGCTCATGATAACGATGATCTCACAATATGGTGATATAACAATTATTGAAATATGGGTCAGGAAATAAATGTACTGTATTTTACTAAATGATTAATAAATAGAATAGAAATTGTTTTCATCCTTTTGCTGTGAATTGAATTAAAGTGTTTTACTAGTAGACGTCCAATTCATTTGAACTGGAAGGGTGGCAGCAAATGAAAAAATGTTCCCGCCCACTTGAAACGATTGGATGTCTATGGCGGTCAATGGAAAACAATACGTTTAATTTTGCGGCATTTCAGGTAATTTCCCCCTTAATTTTCAGTCACTTCTAGCGGATTTTGGGGCATTTAGGGGTCACTTCCTGTTGATGTTGAGTCACAAAACAGGAAGTGACCCAGGAATCTCCCCAAATGTAGGCAGTGAGTTACAGAAAGTGACTTAAATGAAAAAAATCCAAAAATCCGAAAGAATGGCTGTGAATCCTCTTGTTCATTCATTCGCCCCTCCCGGTCTATATATTGATTGGGCGTCTAGTGCCGTTAATGGCAGCCATTGAGTTAACAGACATAATGTTCTAGTGGATTTTGGTAGCAACTTGTTGGTTCTTTTTTTTTTTTTTTTTTTTCTTAAACAGTGACACCATTTTAAAACCAGATATTGATTCTTGGCCGGAGCATATCAATAACCTTTGGGGATACAAAGTATCACGATAAATCACCATTTTGATATCTTGTCACACCCCAACTACCTACTGCACAAAATATGCATCTTGTTATTTATTAGCATTGTAATGAAAATGAATAACTTACATACCCTTTAGTAGTTTGATGACTTCTTCAGCAAATCGGGCAAGTTAGCCTTACAATATGAAACACTCACATAAAAAGAAAAAAAATATGTTAACTATTATTTTATTAAAGGGTCTGGAAATGGGTTGTCATATCTGTCAAGCCAGCATACATTTAAACAGTTTAAGTGCTCTCAGACCTCCTGTGAATGCAGTGGATAAAGTGAAACGAGAAGAAAAGGCTCTTATATTAAACTTCACACTGTGATTTGTCGATGAGCGTATAGACTCCATTTCAAGACATCTTGTTCCAAGCCGTAAAACACTAGCATGTTAGATGAGGATTCCTGGTTTCTTTCTGTGAGAAAATGCGTGACTGCATGCCACTTGCTGTTGCCTGTTGTCTGCTTGGTTAGTTGGCAGTCACACATGCACCCAACTTTCTTTGCTGTGTGTTGAATGTGCTTGTTTTTTTCCGAATCTTGTTCATAATATTTGTGGCATTTCTCATTCATATGTTAGTACACAAAGCCTCTTCGCACAAGAATCAAGGATTTTTTACATAAAGTATCCAATAATATCCTGCGATTAGGAGAAATCACACACATTTTGAAACAACATTAAAATTAATGCTTCATAGCTCGCAATGCACTGTTCATTTGTATGTCTAGGTGCTGTAAATTATTTTATATATATATATATTCTTTTTTTTATTATTATTATTATCAAAAATTGACTACACCTAGATATACGTATGAGCAGTGCATTTCGAGCTATGAAGCATTGTATGTGTATATACAGTGGGGAAAATAAGTATTTAGTCAACCACCAATTGTGCAAGTTCCCCTACTTGAAAAGATTAGAGAGGCTTGTAATTGTCAACATGGGTAACTCGTTACCTGTATTAATGGCCCCTGTTTTAAACTTATCGGTATGAAAGACACCTGTTGACAACCTCAGTCAGTCACATTCCAAACTCCGCTGTGGCCAAGACCAAAGAGCTGTCGAAGGACACCAGGGACAAAATTGTAGACCTGCACCAGGCTGGGAAGACCGAATCTGCAATAGGTAACACGCTTGGTGTAAAGAAATCAACTGTAGGAGCAATTATTAGAAAATGGAAGACATACAAGACCACTGATAATCTCCCTCGATCTGGGGCTCCATGCAAGATTTCACCCCATGGCATCAAAATGATAACAAAAACGGTGAGCAAAAATCCCAGAACCACACGGGGGAGCTAGTGAGTGACCTACAGAGAGCTGGGACCATAGTAACAAAGGCTACTATCAGTAACACAATGCGCCGCCAGGGACTCAAATCCTGCACTGCCAGACGTGTCCCCCTGCTGAAGCCAGTACATGTCGAGGCCCGTCTGCGGTTCGCTGGAGAGCATTTGGATGATCCAGAAGCGGACTGGGAGAATGTGTTATGGTCAGATGCAACCAAAAAAGAACTTTTTGGTAGAAACACAGGTTCTCGTGTTTGGAGGAGAAAGAATACTGAATTGCATCCGAAGAACACCATACCCACTGTGAAGCATGGTGGTGGAAACATCGTGCTTTGGAGCTGCTTTTCTGCAAAGGCACCAGGACAACTGATCTGTGTAAAGGAAAGAATGAATGGGGCCATGTATCGAGAGATTTTGAGTGAAAATCTCCTTTCATCAGCAAGGCCATTGAAGATGAGACGTGGCTGAGTCTTTCAGCATGACAATGATCCCAAACACACAGCCAGGGCAACAAAGGAGTGGCTTCGTAAGAAGCATTTCAAGGTCCTGGAGTGGCCTAGCCAGTCTCCAGATCTCAACCCCATAGAAAATCTGTGGAGGGAGTTGAAAGTCCGTGTTGCCCAACGACAGCCCCAAAACATCACTGCTCTAGAGGAGATCTGAAGAAAGGTGCCAAAATACCAGCAACAGTGTGTGAAAAGCTTGTGAAGAGTTACAGATAATGTTTTGCCTTCGTTATTGCCAATTTAATGACAATTAGAGGCCTGTTATATTTTCAAGTGGGAGAACTAGCACAATTAGTGGTTAACTAAATACTTATTTGCCCCACTGTGTGTGTGTGTGTATATATATACAGTATATATATATACACATACACACACACACACACACATATATATATATATATATATATATATATATATATATATATATATATATATATATACATACACATATAGATATATCTATATACACACATACATATATATATATATATATATACACACACATACATATGTATATATATATATATATATTTATATATACAGTGCCTTGCAAAAGTATTCGGCCCCCTTGAATCTTGCAACCTTTCGCCACATTTCAGGCTTCAAACATAAAGATATGAAATTTAATTTTTTTGTCAAGAATCAACAACAAGTGGGACACAATCGTGAAGTGGAACAACATTTATTGAATAATTTAAACTTTTTTAACAAATAAAAAACTGAAAAGTGGGGCGTGCAATATTATTCGGCCCCTTTACTTTCAGTGCAGCAAACTCACTCCAGAAGTTCAGTGAGGATCTCTGAATGATCCAATGTTGTCCTAAATGACCGATGATGATAAATAGAATCCACCGGTGTGTAATCAAATCTCCGTATAAATGCACCTGCTCTGTGATAGTCTCAGGGTTCTGTTTAAAGTGCAGAGAGCATTATGAAAACCAAGGAACACACCAGGCAGGTCCGAGATACTGTTGTGGAGAAGTTTAAAGCCGGATTTGGATACAAAATGATTTCCCAAGCTTTAAACATCTCAAGAAGCACTGTGCAAGCCATCATATTGAAATGGAAGGAGCATCAGACCACTGCAAATCTACCAAGACCCGGCCGTCCTTCCAAACTTTCTTCTCAAACAAGGAGAAAACTGATCAGAGATGCAGCCAAGAGGCCCATGATCACTCTGGATGAACTGCAGAGATCTACAGCTGAGGTGGGAGAGTCTGTCCATAGGACAACAATCAGTCGTACACTGCACAAATCTGGCCTTTATGGAAGAGTGGCAAGAAGAAAGCCATTTCTCAAAGATATCCATAAAAAGTCTTGTTTAAAGTTTGCCACAAGCCACCTGGGAGACACACCAAACATGTGGAAGAAGGTGCTCTGGTCAGATGAAACCGAAATTGAACTTTTTGGTCACAATGCAAAACGATATGTTTGGCGTAAAAGCAACACAGCTCATCACCCTGAACACACCATCCCCACTGTCAAACATGGTGGTGGCAGCATCATGGTTTGGGCCTGCTTTTCTTCAGCAGGGACAGGGAAGATGGTTAAAATTGACGGGAAGATGGATGCAGCCAAATACAGGAACATTCTGGAAGAAAACCTGTTGGTATCTGCACAAGACCTGAGACTGGGACGGAGATTTATCTTCCAACAGGACAATGATCCAAAACATAAAGCCAAATCTACAATGGAATGGTTCAAAAAATAAACGTATCCAGGTGTTAGAATGGCCAAGTCAAAGTCCAGACCTGAATCCAATCGAGAATCTATGGAAAGACCTGAAGACTGCTGTTCACAAACTGTCTCCATCCAACCTCACTGAGCTCGAGCTGTTTTGCAAGGAAGAATGGGCAAGAATGTCAGTCTCTCGATGTGCAAAACTGATAGAAACATACCCCAAGCGACTTGCAGCTATAATTGGAGCAAAAGGTGGCTCTACAAAGTATTAACGCAAGGGGGCCGAATAATATGGCACGCCCCACTTTTCAGTTTTTTATTAGTTAAAAAAGTTTAAATTATCCAATAAATTTACTTTTGCAAGGCACTGTATGTATATATATATATATATATATATATATATATATATATATATATATATACACACACACACACACACACACACACACACACACACACACGTATTTTTTTTCAATTATACTATGGGAGAAAAAGTAAAAAAAAAAAAACATATCTTATATGTCTTATATGTTATTATTGAACACACACACACACACAAAAGAAAGAAAGACAAAAATATATATATATATATATATATATATATATATGTATCTATGTATATATGTATGTATGTATGTATATATATATATATATATATATATATATATATATATATATATATATATATATATATATATATATATATATATATATATACAGTACACAGTATGTATTTAAATGACCAAATGTATAGCCACTTGCCCCATTAAGGGTTAATGGTGTTAACAGTGTTCTTATTACAGTCATAGGTTCATTCCTCTAATTTTGTCCCCTTTTATGTTATCCTTGTAAAAAAATGCAAATCCTCACTCTCCCACAATAGCTCTGTCATTTTTAGGGCTAAGGCCACGATCTCCTTTCCACATCAGCATTTTCACAACTTTTACATCCATAACAAAATCTTCAGATCTGTCGTAAATCGTTGCTCCTCTCCCAAAATGTGTTTTCTGTGCTTGTAAAAAGTCTTCCAGACAGTCCTTATAAATGTTTAACAAGGTCAGGTTTGCATTGTGCTTTCCAGCCCAGCCCAACCATCCATGTGGTTTTCTCTTGCATTTATAACATTCAAAATGCAATTTAAAAGAGTGAGCTGTTTTACGCAACAAAACAACTAATTATATTTTAATACGGAATGGAATTGATGCCCTCCCGATGTGATTTGTTTTTTGCGGCTTCTGCAGGGTTTATTTCTGTCTCTCACCATCTCGGTCACTTTAATGCCCGACTTTTTTGTGCTCATTGCATCCAGTTTGCCTTCCAGCCCTCCCCCTGTGCCCTCACCGCGCTCGCCTCATGGCTCCATGGTTTTCCAATGAGTATTTTTATATGTGCCGAGCCCTGTTTCCTGTCTGCTTATCAAGTACCATAGTTTTTGCACCCCGCCTAACAATTTTCCAAACCCGGCCTGACCACAGGCGCTGGCTGAAGTTACTTACAGTTTACCACACCTTTATGGGTCCTCCCCACTCTTATTCCATCCCTTTATCAAAATGTCAAAAATTCCCTTTTGTGCACGTGTGCTTTTCATTCACGGTGCCACTTTTGCTCTTCAAATATATGGCCCTTTCAGTTTCGGTCAGAGTGTTTTGGCATCAGCGCACTACAAAGACTATGGAACCTCATGGTTCCTCAAATAGACCGACTGCGGTGTGATTTGGACCCAAATTTCAAATTAAGAAATGCGAGAGTACCCATGAAATACATTGGAGATGCCCAACATCTGACTTGTAATTGTGATATGTCCAAATTAGGGATGTCCCGATCGGATATTTTTGCCTCCGAGGCCTGGTCACCAGATTTTGAGAATCTGCCAATAACCAAAACAAAACAAACAAACAAAAAAAAACGGTTTTGTTTTGTTTTGTTTTCATTTGAACAAAAGTTCCAAACACTGTTGTTTTTGGAAGCCCTTTTAAATTTCATCATAGTCTTTTTCTTTTGGACGAAAATACTTATTAGTCTTACTCTTCGTCTACTTATAGTCAACAAAAACTCAGACAAATCTCGTCTAGTTTTAGTTGACAATCCTCAAAATATTTTTGTCTATAAACTTCAAAAGTTTTAGTCCATTTTGATTAAATAAAAAAACAATAAATAAAAGGTTTACAACAATTTTGAATGAACATTGACGGATGAGTACATCATTGTAGAGTCTACAAGGATATCAACATCTTCACGATGATAATACACACGCAGAAGAAAAGCAGCACATTATTTGCAATTAATTAAACTTACCTGGACACCATGAACTGTATGTAAAAAGTTTTCCACTCACTCACAGTGTCAACGCGCTAAATGCTAACGTGAACTCTATGCTAACACTACAAGTTGCTTTAGTGTATGATGATCACTCAGCACAAACCTTTAAAGGCTAAAGCAACATGGCATTGCCAAGATATGAAAACAAAACTTCCCAGGCAGCACCTGAAACATGTGAAACGAAAGCGGTTGCGCGATGTCTGTAAATGGGAGTTTCCAGGGTAAAACGGAAAAATTAAATTCAGCCTCGTCTGAGCAAACAGTTTGCTGAAGACATGTCAACAAAGCACATGGATTACTTGAACCGTGTCCTATGGTCTGATGAGACGGGCGTGTTTTCTTGTGTACCATCTTCAGAAGAAGCTTCCTCCTGGGGTGACAGCCATGCACACCAATTTGATGTAGAGTGTGGCTTATGTTCTGAGCACTAACAGGCTGAACCCCCACCTCTTCAATCTCTGCAGCAAAGTTGACAGTACTCCTGTAACGAGTCACATGACATTTTGGAGGGAAAATGACAAGCAGTACTCAATTTGGACATTGAGGGATGTACGTAGTTTCTAAGGGGTGTACTCACTTTTGTTGCCAGGTGTTTAGATATTAATGGCTAGATTCTCAGTTATTTTGAGGGGAACATAAATGAACTCTATTATATAAGCTGCACACAGACTACTTTTTATTGTGTCAAAGTGTCATTTTGTCAGTGTTGTTCCATGAAAAGATATACTTAAATATCTGCAGAAATGCGAGGGGTGTACTCACTTTTGTGATACACTGTAGCATGACTTCACCATTTTAGTGACTTAAGCTCAAAAGTTTAGGCGTGAAAAGCAGTTGCGATGCTAATCACATTGAGATGTTGCTTTAGATTGCATGCCTTATGATTGATTT
The DNA here is from genome assembly GCF_030265065.1 of Corythoichthys intestinalis. Classification (NCBI taxonomy): domain Eukaryota; kingdom Metazoa; phylum Chordata; class Actinopteri; order Syngnathiformes; family Syngnathidae; genus Corythoichthys; species Corythoichthys intestinalis. Next base: position 10,760,706 of record NC_080415.1, on the reverse strand, counting down.
GAGTACAAAAACAGAAGCTGAGACAAATAGTGTCACGTACGCAAAAGTCAAAAGTTCAAAAACAAGGCACTTTGATATTGTGTGTCATCGTGAAAGATTTAGAAAAGGGGGCGCAGTGTGAGGGCAAAAACTGGATTTATTGGAACATATGTAAATAATGCGTGAATGTTTTTCTTTCACTGTCATTGGTTGGCATTCGTTTCAGGGTGTGCCCTGCCCATGCTCATATTCTTATGGGATAGGCACACTTCAGAGGATAAGCAGTATGGAAATGTATGAATAATAGGTTTTCTGTCAGGCCTTCTAACTCCAGTCTCTCATCTAAATATTGCATTGACATCAACTTTTTCTTCCTGTTGTCTGTTTTGTTTTGTTTTGTTTTATTTTATTTTATTTTATTTTATTTTATTTTATTTTATTTTATTTTATTTTATTTTATTTTATTTTATTTTATCTTATTTTATTTTATTTTATTTTATTTTATTTTATTTTGTTTTGTTTTGTTTTGTTTTGTTTTGTTTTGTTTTGTTTTGTTTTGTTTTGTTTTGTTTTGTTTTGTGGCCATTCGCAAACAGTTTTGAGCGCATTACGGCCACCTCCAAATACTGCGATAAACTCAGGAGTATGCATAGCAGACTTTTACGAAATGAATCGTGACAGCTGACATAAATATGTATACTGTAACATAAAGGTGTGTGAAATTTCCGATTCTTAGATTATTCGCGAAATGGTCGCTGAAGATTCGAGAATGATTCACAAACATCCATTTTCCGATTATTTAAATATTCTACGTAAAGCAGAACTAAAACATAGTGCGGTCTTCGGGACGCAATGAGGAACAGACCAAGAGTAAACATCCACAACTCACGCCACTAGATAAAAAACCGCCGACAGCCGCTACAAACAATGCCCAGTTGCTACAAACTTTGCCCACGTTGCTGCAAACTACGCGCACATAATGCTACGGTAGATATCACATTTATATATAACTAGATTCGAAATGACAGACTCGGTGGCGTTAGCACATGTATAGAGAACTAGATGGGAAATGACAGACTTGCCAGCGTTAGTAAACAGCCACCATCTTAAAGCAGTAGACTTTTCAGGAAGGCTTTGTTGTAGCGACCCTTCTGAGCGAACTTAATTAAATTTCTATCTAATATACTCCTAAATCGGCAAAATCTTGACTTGAATCTATCTTTAAATGATGAAACTGTTTTGAAACTTTCAGGTGTCGAAAGTGGACAGAAGGCAAATTATGGAATAACGGGAGCAATTTTAACAACTATCGGTTGATTCACAACATTAAATTAGTTGAATGTGGTTTAAAGCTGCTGATACAGAATGGAGACCTGAGTATTTTATTTACTGTTATTAAACCGTTAACTTGATACTAAAATTGTAGTTTATTTAAGCCTGAGATGATTTTTGTACTATTTTTGTAACTAATGTACAAAACAAAAAAAAAAGTAGCTAATAGCTGTGGGGAGGGAGGGGGGTCGTGCATCAATAATCAATTTATAATCGAATCGTAGCTTCTAAATCGTAATCGAATCGTGAGATGCCCCAATATTCCCACCTCTATTTTTGTTACACTCATACAATATATGATCAGAGGTGGGTAGTAATGCGTTACATTCACTCTGTTACATTTCTTTCAATAACATTTTTGATTAAACTGTACTTATAAATGCAGTTTTACTATGTCATACTTTTTACTTTTACTTGAGTAGATTTATGAGGAAACAACGCTACTTTGGGCTTCACTAGTTGTTACATTTTTCCTCTTTATTCTAGACTACATTCTACAATTGATTTTACTTGATTTTTCTGTAGATGACCACAGTGGCTCTACCTGTACTCACATGACTCCATAATACCAGTCAGACTTAAGAATACAGTCACATGACCATACACAAGCTTGCAGTTGAAAGTCCTATGATCACGAGGGCCTGTTCAATCATGTGGTGTCTTTAAAGCTCTGTAAAAAATAAACTATTTCACATCTCTACAGTATGTTTGTATTTGGCATAGATAGACCACGAAAAATCGGAGAAATTATCGTTTTAATTTCATGATAGGAAATGTTTTCTCCACAAAAGGGCACTCATGCTTTTGGGACGGGTGATGCTTTATTTCTGTAGGTTTTGTAGTCGGAATTCAATGGTTTTTGTGTATTTCTTCGGCCTAATATGGTCACGTATTATTACGTATTATTTTGAAGAAACACTACTCTTACTTGAGTAAAATTTGGCCACTCCATCCACTTCTGTGTATGATATTTGTGATATATACTGGACTGTCTCAGGAAATTAGAATACACAATATTCTAATTTTTTGAGACAGTCCTGTGTATATATACAGGACTGTCTCAGGAAATTAGAATACACAATATTCTAATTTCCTGAGACAGTCAGGAAATTAGAATATTGTGTATGAATTTTCTGAGACAGTCCAGTATATACACAGTACATACAAATACACACATTTTATTTGAAAAAAAAAACCAAAAAAACAAGACATTGGTTAATGCCAGGACGGATCCTGCAAAGTTGCTGCGGTGATGTCAATGCATTGAGCAATCCAATCAAATTACCACAATTTTTTTTTTTTTTTTTTTTTTTTAATCTTACATGTGATTCCCAGAGGGCATATTTGTCTGCTATCTAAGTATTGCTATGATAGGCTGTGATGTGTTAACCCGTGTCATTGCCGCAATGCATTTTTTTGCCATATCGACCTTGACAACACTTCTCTGCATTTGCGTCATTTCTCATAGGTGTTTGATAGCATTTGTCAGAAAATAAAAAAAAAGTCGAAACGTGAAAGTAACAGTAGGCTGCAAGTCAGCAAGCTGGAACAAAAATCTCAAGTCAAACAGAGTATTTTTTTTCTCCATTTGTTTTCTTTTTTTTCACCATTTGCAGCCGTAGAGTAATCAACTATTTATGCAAGAACAGAAGGCTTGAATATGGAACAGCCACAAAAATCAGCACACATCTTCCTTTATCTGAGAATTTGGGCTTTCCCTATTAGGAAGCAGCCCGCCGGCGTGGACTAGTTTGCAGAAATAAACATATCAGACTCTCTGGTTATTAGCAGAAAGCCCCTTTTGACGCTAATGATGCACTATTAACAAATCCCCAAATCCATTTACCGTCATCGTCATCTTGATGATTTCTTTGCCTCCTTTCAAGTCCAAAGCCACAGGAAATTAGGAAAATCCATTAGCTATGATCCCCACTCTGTACTCTTCGTGGAAGTGTTGTCCTGCCCCGTGGGCCTTCATGGCAAGGGCAGAGGAAATGGTCAGGCATTAATGGCAGCTTTGATTACTCTCCTGTCACTAATGTAGCCTACATGAAAGACAAAAAAGGGAGGAAGAACTCTTTAGCCCGTATCAAAAGAATTCTGAAGGCATCTACTAGGGATATCTCAGATCCGATTGCGTGGTCGGAAAGCGGGCCTTTTCACATCATTTTATGAGGGGGAAAAACAATGTTTTTCAATTAATTCATTTATTTTTGTTTAATTATTTAATTATCAATTAATTGGCTGCCAATGACGGCCATAGACGTCCATTCCATTTTGTCTAGGAGGGTCGGAAGCGAAAATTGTTCATCTTGTTATGTGTAAAAATATGTAAAAAAAAATGTAATAATATATTTTACATATAGAAAACGAATTTGGCTCTCAAATCTGGCTTTTTTTTTTTTTTTTTTTACCATCTCATAGTTCATTCATTCATTTTCCGGGTCGTGCATAAGGGAACGCCCACTTATTTTTTTGCAATCCTGGTTGTGATGTCAGAACAGAACTGATGATCTTTTCTAGCTTTTCTGTGCTGCACTAGCTAGCGACATGGCAGCAAGAGAATAGAAAGTCCTATGGATAGCATGCTAGCATACTGAAGAAACCTGTAGCTCATTCTGGGTTTGACATCATCTTCTGTTTGGAGATTTTTTAGTGGGCGGGCCAAGGCAGCTGATTAAAAAATACTAATTTGCATCTAATTTCATTATTAAGCCTTTCCTGTTTTTTGGATGGACAGTGGCGCCCCCAGGGGGTGGCCAGGGGTGGCCAAGGCCCTTTCATCCCAAATGAATGCATGTATTTTGTTTTGTTAAATGTAGGGCTGTCAAATTTATCGCATTAATTTTTTTTTTTTTTTTAATTATTCACGTGAAAAAATTTATCGTAATTAATGCATTGGCAGTACGACTCATTCACGCATTGCCGCAAACAGCCTACAATGGCCTCGTTTTACTTCTATACCGAGATAAGAGGCAGTGTCAAATGAGTGGCGTAGATACAAGCATCATTGTGGGCGTGCTTTTAATTGGTAAAAGCTTTGTCATCTCTCCCACAGCAATATAAATATTGTGGGATGCGGCGTGGGGAAGAATGACAGGAGTTGATCTTTTTCTTAACACCCTGTAGTGTACCCAACACAGAGAAGATATAGCATTTGCTGCCACCACACACAGTCATGGTTGCACCACTTCCCATCATGCATTTGGGCAGAACAGTTAAGTCGCTACAGTATCATTTACTGAAAGCTCAACAAATACACTAGATGGCAATATTTAGTCACAATATACAAACTCACATTTATCCTTTAAGAATTACAAGTCTTTCTATCCGTGGATCCCTTTCACAGAAAAAACGTTAATGTTAATGCCATCTTGTGGATTTATTGTTATAATAAACAAATACCTGCGTACAAAAAAAAAAAAACCTTCGGTTAGTGACGTACGGTATGAGACTGCTCCTTCCGCTGGACCCAAAGGTTCATATATTTCTATGTATACAGCATTGGATTCTGATTTTTGGGGAGCACTGTGTGGGACTAATTGCTGCTGCTGAACTGAGGAGACAGGATGCTAATATACAGTATATCTTAGGACCAACGAGGTACTGTTTGTGTGTTTAAGTATGATTTTTTGTGTTTGCATGTATGGTTTGATTTGTATTTTCTGTTTTGGGGGGGTATTGTTCTTTATACATTGTCACATAGTTTGCTAGTTTGATTCCACTGCTTAGAAATGAATGCTCAATTAACATGTGACTGAAAAACAATAAAAAAACAAATTAAATAAATAAATAAATAAATAAACAAATACAGTACTTATGTACAGTATGTTGAATGTACTGTATATATCCGTCTTATCTTTCCATTCCAACAATAATTTACAGGAAAAGATGGCACATTTTAGAGATGGTTTGAATTGCGATTAATTACGATTAATGAATTTTTAAGCTGTGTTTAACTCGATTAAAAAATTTAATCGTTTGACAGCCCTAGTTTAATGTACACCTTAGCCCTAATATATACATAACACAATAAAACAGAATTGTTGTGGAACTCAAAATTTTGACTGGACAGTTACGGACTATGCACATTAAATCATTAGTAACATAAAAAATTACACAATACACCAAAGTATATCAGTAGCCGTGTCCTTAAGTGCTTCTGATAGTTTTCCCCTGACCTTTTTACTGCAATAATATAATGAAAACCTGAAATTATGGCTTTTAGTTTTGGCCACCCCAAGATTTTAAGTGGCCCCATCTGGCCACCCCTATGAAAAATTTCTGGAGGCGCCACTGTGGATGGATTGGTGTCAAAATATGGTCTGCTATCATTTTAAAGTCAATTGCTGTAGTAATCCATAGCACATGTAAAGTAGGTAGGGAGTTCAGAACCTTATTTCCCCTAAGAAAATTATGCAATCCAATAGAAACAGAAAAAAACAAACAAAAAACAAACGTATCATATTAAACAACCGTTCTGTACGGTTGTGTCTTGAGGAATGGTTAGAAAACACAATATTTTAAGAAGTCTTAAGTGTGATTCATGTACCAGAGAAGATTCTAGACTTGCCAAATTTAAATACCATATTTTCAGCACTATTAGACGCACCTAAAAGCCTTTCATTTTCTCAAAAGCCGACAGTGCGCCTTATAATCAGATGCGCCTTATAGATGAATCAATACTGGTTAATTATGACGACATTCCATTTAGCGTAGCTCCGTTTGGTGGATGCATAAAGCTACTATAACTACAGGGTGACCCCAAAACAAGTTTTTAAAAATCCAATGAAAGAGTAATGGAAGAAAATATTTTATTCTTAGATATTGGAATTTTGAAGCATGCCATTTAAGAAATACTTATGGAATTTTCATTTAAGAAAACGTATGTCCTTTAAATCAGTGATCCCCAACCACCAGGCCGCGGACCAGTAACGGTCTGTGGCGCATTTGCTACCGGGCTGCAGAGAAACAAAAATCATTCATGAATGACCGCAATCTGGCCTTTGACTGTGGCCTTGACGCATCAATATCCCAGTCTGCTCATTAGACCAGGGGTAGCCAACTCCGGTCCTCGAGGGCCCCTATCCAGCTTGTTTTCCATGTCTCCCTCCTTTATAAAACACCTGAATCAAATGATCAGCTCATCAGTAAGCTCTGCAGGAGCCTGATAACGATCCTGATTATTTGAGTCAGGTGCGTTGCTTGAAGGAGACATGGAAAACAAGCTGGATCGGGGCCCTCGAGGACCGACGTTCGCTACCCCTGCATTAGACTAATCCGAGTAAAGCTTTGTTTAGGTCGCCATCTAGTGGTTGGCCACAATTACTGTTGTGTTTGCACACCTATAGCAGCCCTGAGCCTGTCAATGTAAACAGTAACTTTAGCTGCTGATGGCTGTGTAATGCAGGCATCGCGACACACGGTCTTTGGACAGCTTTTTATGGGGAAAAGGCCACCTGCTGAGCCAAAGGAGGAGCCTACAGCCAAGTCCATTCTGCATAATAGCTGTTCTGCTATTATTCAGAATACTAAGGCTAAAAGCTAGAAGACAAGGCAGAGCTAAAGCCAAAAAACCTCATTATGTTGCGACCACAGATATTTGCCGTCAAGTTTTAGGAGAGGTCACTGTTAAAAAAAGGTTGATTCAACGCATGGTGAGTGACATTTTCCCTGCACTTAATTTACATTTTTAGCCCTGTCGTGTTATTTTATATTTATATTGTGTCATTTTTTGCCACACATTGCCGGTCCGCGAAAAAAAAGCCCAAATTACACCGGTCTGTGGTGCAAAAAAGGTTGGGGACCACTGCTTTAAATAGCGTCCTCCTGCCTGAATGTATTCTTGAAATCTGCTGTGGACCACTTCAAAAAAAAAAAAAAAAAAAAGTAAATTTTCACGTATTGGCAGACATGAGCAAGTGGCAGCACTGTGAAACAGTGACCTTGAGCAAGTAAACAATGTGCCATTTTTTTTAACCATGGTGTATTCACAATGAAATTCAAGGTATGTCAGCTCAGATGAGGACTCAATGAGGAATCTCAGCAGCGGATTTCAAGAATGCTTTCGCACAGGAGGACGCCATTTGAAGAACTTCATTTTTAAAAAGTGAAAATTCCATCATTATTCCTTAATTGGCATGCTTTAAGGTTTCAATTCCGATAAAGAAATATTTTTTCTTCCATCACTCTTGGTTTTATTGCATTGTTAAAAAGTTGGGGGTAGGGTCACCTTGTATTTGGATCAATATTAGTTAATCATGGCGTGACATTCCCTTTTGCGCAGATCCATCTAGTGAATACATAATGCAACCACAACCACTACTAATAGTGCACGTTATAATGCAGTGGGCATTACATATGAAAAATTTTAAAAATAGGCCATTCATTGAAAGTGCATCTAATACTCCAATGCGCGTTATAGTGCGGAAAAAATGGCAATATTATTTATTATTATAATTATTTATTATTAGGGCTGTCAAAATTATCACGTTAACTGGCGGTAATTATTTTTTTTTAGTTAATCACATTAAAATATTTGACGCAATTAACGCACATGCCCCGCTCAAACAGATTAAAATGACAGCACAGTGCAATGTCCACTTGTTTCTTGTGTTTTTTGGAGTTTTGTCGCCCTCCGCTGGCGCTTGGGTGCGACTGATTTTATGGGCTTCAGCACCCATGAGCATTGTGAGATTATTGACATCAAAAATGGTGGGCTACTAGTTTATTTTGTGATTGAAAACTTTACAAATTTTATTAAAATGAAAACTTTAAGAGGGTTTTTAATTAGGGCTGTCAAACGATTAAAATTTTTAATCGAGTTAATTACAGCTTAAAAATTAATTAATCGTAAATTAATCGCAATTAATCGCAATTCAAACCATTTATAAAATATGCTATATTTTTCTGTAAATTATATATATATTCTGTAAAATAAATTGTTGGAATGGAAAGATAAGACACAAGATGGATATATACATTCAACATACGGTACATAAAGACTGTAGTGGGCATTTCACTCTACTGTCATTTAAATCTGTCTATGCTGTCCTCACTCCGAAGCGTCTACTTTTCCCAAAGCTAGACAGCTAGTGAACGACGCCTTAATAATTAGACTTCTTCCTTTTTCATCTGATTTATTAATAAAATGGCCTCAAACCATTGTCCTCTTTAGACCGTCGTAAAACTACAAAAACTACACAAGCATTGCATTAGCAACAACGTTAGCTTAGCACGCTATACAGGTTCACTAAACATAAACAAAAAGCGTCTCATACAAAAAATATAACATTTCGCTTACTAACATAATATGTACATTCTTTACAACAACCATACTTACGGACAAATCTTGTCCAAGGATCATATAAGCATAACATTATCAGCCCGAGACGTCGTGCAGCCATAATGAACTGGCAAGAAAACAATAAACCATGTCGCAAAGCGACCACAAGAGTTCGCTGTTGGACAGCACAAAAACCCTTGCTGTAAAATTTACCAAAAGGCAGAATACTTTCTGAGCGGGACATGTGCGTTAATTGCGTCAAATATTTTAACGTGATTAATTAAAAAAAATAATTACCGCGCGTTAACGCGATAATTTTGACAGCCCTAGTTTTAATATAAAATGTCTATAACTTGTAGTAACATTTATCTTTTAAGAACTACAAGTCTTTCTATCCATGGATCACTTTAAGAGAATGTTAATCATGTTAATGCCATCTTCTTGATTTATTGTTATAATAAACTAATACAGTACTTATGTACCGTATGATGAATGTATATATCCATCTTGTGTCTTATCTTTCCATTCCAACAATAATTTACAGAAAAATGGGTAATGGGCACATTTTATAGATGGTTTGAATTGTGATTAATTACGATAAATTAATTCTTAAGCTGTAATTAACTCGATTAAAATTTTTTAACGTTTGACAGCCCTATTTATTATTATTATTTTATAGTTGACACAGTGTGATTTATTCCAAATAAACTTGAAGACTCCACAATGATTATATTTGACCAGTTGTTTTGTTTAAGTGTGCTTTGTTAATTTGCTTATTAAAATGAATTTAGCATCACTTATGTGCTTGACCAGAAGACTTTAGTGTGCCAATGTAATACTGTACTTAGTCATCTAACAGTTTAATTGGCTTTGACTCAAAATAAGTAATTTAGGGTGTAAACATGAGCGATATGGGAGCAGCGTGCCAGCTAATAATTGACTTCGACCACCCTCCTACTTAAAAAAAGACCACATTTAAGGGAAATTAAATTATCTTAATTATTTGATGTGGCACATTTTGTAAAATCCAGAGTAGGAGTGTACTTTGAACAAAAATGCCAGGCTTAATTCATCATGAGAGAGTTAAATAATGGTTCTAATGGAGGACAGGGTGCTACCTATAATTGCGGCACTGTAATTTGGCCAATGCGAGTTATGCAAGGTCACAGCACACTGAAGGAGTGGGAAATGCAAACCATTTTTCTCAATAGCAGCAAGCCAGCACTGAACTTGGCAACTCCTTATTCTAATTACCACCCGAATGGTGAGCAAACATTTAGTGATCACCAGTTTTCATAGTCTCATCTTTCACTGTAAATTACATCATGCTAGTATTAAGTCACATAATTGCCACTCACGCTGCATGATTATTTGATTACATTCTTGTAATGTAATTTTATCATGCACATTTTCCACCATGAAGCATTCTTTCAATTAGATAAGGTTTGCAAATATGTTTTTAAATGACTGTGATCACTTTATGGTAGTTACTAACCTGAGGCGAGCTTGCTTGTGCGTGATGAGAGTTTAAAAGCACGTCGTGTGACGTGACCCGAGCTGACCGACCCCAGTGGGAGCCTCTTTGCACGGCTGTCGTCTTGGCAGGCCACACGCAGTGCTCCATCCATCCCCTATTCTCCTCCTAGTCGAAGAAATTACCTGACTTTCTCTTCCGCCTGCCTGCTTTGCGATCCCAAAAGTGCATCTGAGTTCCTTTGGGTGCTCTTAGTGTGACTCAGTTCATTTGATGTAAAGCATAGCCTTTCTGACTGAGTCTACACAATGGCTGCGACGTGCCCTGAAGACTGCCACTTTCGTCTGGGAATTAGTCTTGGCTGCCATTTTCTTTTCCTTTTCATGCAATCCATCTAATTCTATTAGCGCAGACTGTTCAAGAGTGGTCTGATAAGTCACAATGAGGGCCACACTGGAGTGCTTCTTCTGGGGTTTGGATGGCACCAGTCTGCTTTGCCAACTCAAATATTATTATTCTCACATCTTGGCTTTTGTACTGTTTCCACTGAAGGCCTTCACTTAAGAGTGTCGCTTATTTACTAGTTTTTCAGTTTATACAAAATTTGAGCCACAGCTGCTGATGCACTTTCACACGTCTATCACATGAATTATACATACAGTGGGGTAAATAAGTATTTAGTCAACCACTAATTGTGCAAGTTCTCCCACTTGAAAATATTAGAGAGGCCTGTTATTGTCAACATGGGTAAACCTCAAACATGAGAGACAGAATGTGGAAAAAAAAAACAAAAAATCACATTGTTTGATTTTTAAAGAATTTATTTGCAAATCATGGTGGAAAAATAAGTATTTGGTCAATACCAAAAGTTAATCTCAATACTTTGTTATGTACCCTTTTTTGGCAATAACGGAGGCCAAACATTTTCTGTAACTCTTTACAAGCTTTTCACACACTGTTGATGGTATTTTGGCCCATTCCTCCGTGCAGCTCTCCTCTAGAACAGTGATGTTTTGGGGCTGTCGTTGGGTAACACTGACTTTCAACTCCCTCCACAGATTTTCTATGGGGTTGAGATCTGGAGACAGGCTAGGCCACTCCAGGACCTTGAAATGCTTCTTACGAAGCCACTACTTTGTTGCCCTGGCTGTGTGTTTGGGATCATTGTCATGCTGATCTTCAATGCCCTTGCTGATGGAAGGAGATTTTCACTTAAAATCTCTTGATACATGGCCCCATTCATTCTTTCCTTTACACAGATCAGTCGTCCTAGTCCCTTTGCAGAAAAACAGCCCCAATGCATGATGTTTCCACCCCCATGCTTCAGAGTGGGTATGGTGTTCTTTGGATGCAATTCAGTATTCTTTCTCCTCCAAACACGAGAACCTGTGTTTCTACCAATAAGTTCTATTTTGGTTTCATCTGACCATAACACATTCTCCAAGTCCTCTTCTGGATCATCCAAATGCTCTCTAGTGAACCGCAGACGGGCCTGGACGTGTACTGGCTTCAGCAGGGGAACACGTCTGGCAGTGCAGGATTTGAGTCCCCGGCGGCGCATTGTGTTACTGATAGTAGCCTTTGTTACTGTGGTCACAGCTCTCTCTAGTTCATTCACTAGGTCCCACCGTGTGGTTTCTGGATTTTTGCCCACCGTTCTTGTTATCATTTTGATGCCACGGGCTGAGATCTTGCATGGAGCCCCAGATCGAGGGAAATTATCAGTGGTCTTGTATGTTTTCCATTTTCTAATAATTGCTCCCACAGTTGATTTCTTTACACCAAGCGTTTTACCTATTGCAGATTCAGTCTTCCCAGCCTGGTGCAGGTCTACAATTTTGTCTCTGGTGTCCTTCGACAGCTCTTTGGTCTTGGCCATAGTGGAGTTTGGAGTGTGACTGACTGAGCTTGTGGACAGGTGTCTTTTATACCGATAATGAATTAAAACAGGTGCCATTGATACAGGTACCGAGTGGAGCCTCGTTAGACCTCGTTAGAAGAAGTTAGACCTCTTTGACAGCCAGAAATCTTGCTTCTTTGTAGGTGACCAAATACTTATTTTCCACTCTAATTTGGAAATAAATTATTTAAAAATCAAACAATGTGATTTTCTGTTGTTTTTTTCCACATTCTGTCTCTCATGGTTGAGGTTTACCCATGTTGACAATTACAGGCCTCTCTAATCTTTTCAAGAAGGAGAACTTACACAATTTGTGGTTGACTAAATACTTATTTGCCCCACTGTATATAGTGTAATTGTATATATATTTATATACTGTATATTATATGTAAAAAACAGTGTTGTTTTCGTCAACGATGACAAGGAAAATATGGTGTCGATGAAGAATCTTTTCGTGACGATGACGAGATGATAACGAGCTAAAAAAATGTCTTTGGAGTCTGAAACATAATGAGAGGAATGCGAGACAAAAATGTGCGATAGTTTCTGTCACATGTTCACAATATGAAATTTTTTATATGTAGTTAGCCTTCATCGTAGCAGTGTCTGGTTGTGTCACTTATGTGATGTGCTGCGCCCCCTCCCCCCTCCACTCACCAGTGTGCTCTCCAGTCTGCAGGCTTACTTGTTTTGAAACACACATGGTAAGATTTGTTATCCTATCTTGGCAAGAGAGAATATGCACTGTTGCTTTAGCTTTTAAAGGTCTGTGCTGAGTGATCATCACACACTAGATGTAACTCGTAGCATTAGCATAGCATTCACGTTAGCATTAAGATAATACTAACAGCGGGGGTCCACTTAAATTCTCGGACAACTTTTTTTACATACAGTTGGTAGCGTCCAGGTGGGTATAATTAATTGAAAATAATGTTGTTGTTGTTGTTGTTTTTCCTGCTGAGTGTGTATTACCACCAAGTTGGTGTTGTTGTAGACGCTACAAATATGCTCATCTGTGAGTGTTCATTTGAAATAGTAGGAAACCTTTATTTTGTTTTTCATTTCCTGAGTAAAACTTGAATTTTCCAGACGAAAACATATTGAGTAAATGCCGACTAAAACTAGATGAAAACAAACACATTTTGAAATCACTAAAATATGACTGAGACTAATGAGTATTATCGTGTCATAGCCTGAGACTAAGACAAAAATTAAAAGGACTGCCAAAAACAACATTGATGTATACATATTAGTGCTGCAAAGACTAATTGATTAACTCGAGTAATTTGATTAGATAAAACTTCGAAGCAAATTTTGCTGCTTCAAGGATTTGTTTGATTAGAGTGGCGTTCTAATGGTTTGTGTCGAAAGTGTTTTTATTTATTGTTATTGATTTGGGTGGATATACTGCCCTCGAGTGGCAACAGTGAATATGCCGTAACTCGTCTAACATGGCTGAATCCAGTTGCTCCCTATTAAGACAAACAAAAGTAAGTTTTGTTCGAGCTAATTTGTTTGTCTATGCATTTGTTGTATGTTGTATGTACAGTGATTTTCATTATGATCTCCAAAACTACCTGTTCCTAGGTTTTCATATTTTGCAATGCTTTTCTTTTACTTGAAAATGTCACAAAAAAATCCGGTATTTGGGCCTGACTGGTACAATTTATAGGCATTATAATTTATATTAGAGATGTTCGGCAAAAAAATATCGGCAATGCCTCTTTTTAATGTATAGATATTTTTTAATTAAATCGTTTGCTAATTGAATTTAATGTTACAAACATAATATGTTACACTCATCCAGAGTCTTTAGTTTATGCTTAAGGTAGGGTTATCAAATTTATCCCGATTACGGCGGTAATTATTTTTTAAAAAAATGTATCACGTTAAAATATTTGACGCAATTAATGCATTCGCTGCATGACCCACCCATTGCCGCGCTCAATCTGTAATGGCGCCGTTTTAACTATATAGAGAGATAACAGGCAGCGTAACATGAGTAGAGTGAATTTTGGCAGCCTTTGGAGCCTTTTTTTAAACGGCTAAAGCCTTACAATCTCTCCCCCTACGATTAGAAATACCATGGGAAGCAATGTGGGGAAGCAATGTAGCAATTGATCTTTTTCTTAACACCTTGTATTGTTTCCCAACGCAGAGAAGATATATCAATTGGTAGCACTACGCACAGTCATGGTTCCACTTCCCATCATGCATTTGGGCATTCAGTATCATTTACTGAAAGCTCGACAAATACACTAGAAGGCAATATTTAGACACAATACACAAAGTCACAAGTCTTTCTATCCGTTGATCCCTCTCACAGAAAGAATGTTAATAATGTAAATGCCATCTTGATGATTTATTGTCATGATAAACAAATACAGTACTTATGTACTGTATGTTGAATGTATACATTCGTCTGAGTTGTATTCATTTTTTTCTTAATGCATTGCCAAAATGTATATGATCGGGAAAAATTATCGGGAATGATTGGAATTGAATCGGGAGCAAAAAAAAAGCAATCGGATCGGGAAATATCGGGATCGGCAGATACTCAAACTAAAACGATCGGGATCGGATCGGGAGCAAAAAAACATGATCGGAACAACCCTAATTTATATTAATGTTGATCTGCAAAATGAGTAAATTGAGTTTAAACTTCTTCACACAACAAATTCAACTTGTCAGTCAACGGAGGACTACACAGTGTATCAGTCTGCGTGTGCGAGTGCAGGTTCACTTGTTCGTGTAACTCAAATGCACATAGAGTGTAATTAATGAAACAAAAGTGATACATTTACCTGAATCTTCTTATATACATTATCTCTCAGTCTCTCTCAGTGATGTTGTGCTCTCAAAGTGAGGATAAAATTGGCCACGGCCAACGTGCTCCGTGTGTTTTTGTGCAATTAAGATGTCAAACTGTCTGAAATAATCTGCAATGAAAAGTTGTTTTCATCGCAATTATATGAATTTCTGTAAGTACATTCAGCTTCCATTTGAAGTTGCGCAAAAGGATACAAAGTGGTATGCACGACGGGGGGTCCTTGTTTTACAACGCAGTTCCTAAGGCAGCAATGTGCCCAAATTTGTAAAACATTATGTACCGCTGCACCACTTCACTAAACTGTTCTTGCACAGTAGTGAGCCATATTTGGAGTAAAAATTGTCATGAAAAATACATCGAAGAGATGAATACACAATAAGCAAATGAAAAATATACAGTAAGTATGGCTGTGTTGCATGTCACATATCCGTACACATTGCGTTTTGTTTGTAAATTTGCTTAAACAAGGATCAGTAGAAGAAATAGTATGAATTCAGAAGTCCAGGTAGTAGTAGAAGTATATATTAGAGATGTCCCGATCGATCGGGATGGGTCCGATCACGTCATTTTCAAAGTATCGGAATCGGCAAAATAATATCGGCCATGCCTTTTTTTAATATATATACGGTATATATTTTAATTAAATCGTTTTCTAATTGTATTTAACCTTACAGACATAATATGTTACACTCATCCAGAGTCTTTAGTTTAGATTTAAGGAAGGGTTATCATAAATATCCCGATAACGGCGGCAGTTAATTTAATAAAAAATGTGTCACGTTAAAATACTTAACGCAAACAATGTATGCGCTGCACGACCCTATCACTCATTGTCGCGCTCAATCTGCATTGATGCCGATTTACCTATATGGAGAGATAAAAGGCAGCGCAAAATGAGTAGAGTGAATTTTGGCAGCCTTTGGAGCCTTTCTTTAATTGACTAAAGCCTTGCAATCCCTCTCCCTATGATTAGAAATATCATGGGAAGCAATGTGGGGAAGCAAGGTGGCAATTGATCTTTGTCTTAACACCTTGTTATTTCCCAAAGCAGAGAAGATATATCCATTGGTAGCACGACGCACAGTTATGGTTCCACTTCCCATCATGGTTCCACTTCCCATCATGCATTGGGGCATAGCTGCAGTATCATCTACGGAAAGCTCAACAAAAACACTAGATGGCAATATCTAGTCACAATATACAAAGTCACAAAAGTCACAAGTCTTTCTATCCGTGGATCCCTCTCACAGAAAGAATGTTAATTATGTAAATGCCATCTTGAGGATTTATTGTCATAATACACAAATACAGTACTTATGTATTGTATGTTGAATGTATATATTGGTCTGAGTTTTATTCATTTTTTTCTTAATGCATTGCCAAAATGTATATGATCGGGAAAAATTATCGGGAATGATTGGAATTGAATCGGGAGCAAAAAAAAGCAATCGGATCGGGAAATATCGGGATCGGCAGATACTCAAACTAAAACGATCGGAATCGGATCGGGAGCAAAAAAAAAATGATCGGAACAACTCTAGAATATATATAATAAAATAGTAATTATAATTGAAATTATTATTATTCCCAAAACACTTTACCACTTTTACTGCTTTACCACAATCATCGTTCACATCCTCTCCTCTCCGTCCTGCACTGCGGCCATCAGGATATGAGCACACATGTGCAGGACCATCTCAATAATATCAAACCTGCTAATAAATCCATCGCTCTCCAAGGGAGCAAAAGCGGGAATGAGAGGGATTTGGGGGAAGGAAGATGGAAACTGGCGCCGAGTCGCATGGACATGAATAATGGAACGGGCCGGAACTTTCCCATCAGGCTGGGCGACAGCCCCGGCATCCTCCTGCGCCATTCTGGTTACAAGCAGATGAAGGCCACTTGCACAGCAGGAGAGGGAGATAGAACTGCAGAGAAATGGTCCAACGAGTAAGCCAATAGAGGAGAAGAACGTGCTTAGAGAGCTAAGTGAGGGAGCCGACGAGTGAGGTTGATAATTAGCAGTAATTGTTGTTCAGAGAGGGAGTGGGGGAAAGCCAATTAGTTTCTGTTTTTGTTGTTTTCATTCCGGAAACTTCTCTGTTTGTATTTGCTTCTGAAGCTGCTTCAAAGCCATTTTTGTTCCGTATCATCCTGCACGATAGATTATTCAGCATGTTTTATTTTATTAAATGCAGTGCTTCTCCTCTGCACAAGAGGTTAGCCTGTTTGCCTGAAAGTTCCGAGTTCCTTATGATGTGAGTGTTCAATTCACAACAACTGGTTTTACCCAAAAGCATCAGTGATATGATGCAGTACATCCCAAAATGATGCTGATTTTTTAAGAGGTGTGGTGGGTTCTAAACTGCCACAACTGGTTGCTTTGGCCTTGCTTTAGGATTGCTTGTGTTTTAAAGAGTTTTAATTTAGCCATATTATTGGTCGTCTATCATAGTCAATAACATTTAATTTTGCTTTGATTATTAATGTATTATCGACAATGTTATGGAGTATTTTTTTTTGTATTGCTATCAAGGTGAAAAATTTAGAATCAAGACAACAGTGGAACTATATGATGTAAAATCTATAGTCCGGTGCTATGTTTTCTTGTAAAAAAAAACAATCTATGTACAACAAAAGAACAATTGTCTAACTAGCATGGCTGAAGTTCGCTAGCTTTAATGCAATAAAATATTTTTTTACAAAGCTCTTCACAAATTGTCAGACATTAAGGGTGTAACGGTACATGTATTTGTATTGAACCATTTCGGTACGTGGTGCTCGGTTCGGAAAGGAGGCGTACCGAACGAGTTTCTGACGTAATGTAACCCTTACTATTCGAGGCTGTGAGCCGATCGGGTTACAGTTTCTTTGTGTAGATTATATTAACTCCGTCTTCTCTACTATAATGAGGACCAACACGGTAGGACAGTATATAACCCAGAAACGTCAACGGCGCGACAACGTGGCCGCCGCGACAACGCAGTGAAACGCGGGCATTAAAGTCGATCAGCCAATGCACACCAGTCGCAGTGCGGCCGCGTGTTAGACGCGTCCCAGAAGCGGCTCAACGCGACGCACGCAAAAAGAACGGCAGAGTTTATTATTTGACGCGAGACGTGACCCTCCTGCGTCAATACTACTATCGGTAGCTAGGATCTGGCAGACCGGAAGTCACTCGTGTAAAAATTTCGATTTTCAAACTAATATGCAATCATAACTGACTTTTTGACTCCATCAGATCTCTTGAGTGGTAGATCGGGGCACAGTTGACTTGTCTTTGCTGATTTACTGCTGTCTTTTCTGCTATAATTATAACCAACACGGCCCATGTTCAATACAAAACCCTCCTACCACAACAAAACAAGTAGGAACTAATATTCACATAGGAACTAAAGTTATACAACAAAATATACAATATAAATGAATATTACATTACATTTGTAAAATATAAACACATAATAAAAGAAATAATAGCCCATTGAAATAAAATAAATTGAAATGAGCTAAAACACCTGTAATTAAAGCGGTGGCGCTTTAATAATGGCTGTTTGGCGCTGTGTGGAGAAAATCCACCAATAAAGCTTTGGAAAACCGTTCATAAGAGAAAAAGCTGATTCATTGAGGCATTTCATTTGTAAAATACATGTTTAAATCTTTGTCATTGGGATTGCTTTTCTTTAGCACAGGACTTCTTTTTTCTTCTTTCTTTCAGAAAAAAAGCTGACCAAACCCGGGGTCTGAAAGGCAAATTGTTGTTGGATTATCTTTAAATACCCGCTACTTTTTGAGCAGAATTCTAGCTTTGTATAGGCTAATGTTCCTATTGTTGTAAGCACAAAGGTGTGTAATAAACAACTAGCACATTTATATTTTGCATTTTGTTTTCTTACTGTACCGAAAATGAACCGAACTGTAACCTCAAAACCGAGGTACGTACCAAACCGATATTTTTGTGTACCGTTACACCCCTATTAAACATATATTCCCACAAAAACTGCTAAATATACTTCTAAACTCATTAATGAATGCATAAACAAACATATTAGCTTAAAGAAAAACATACCTCATGTTGGTCTTAGCAGGGAGCAGTAAGATTCAGCCATGTTAGACGAGTTATGGTATATTCACTGTTGCCAAAAGAGGGCAGTGTAGCCCCACAAATCAATAAAACTAAATGCAACAGTTCCAAAACAAACCATTACAACTTCACGCTTATCAAACGAATCCTCGAAGCAGCAGAATCAAATTGCTCGAGTTAATCGATTAATCTTTGCAGCACTCATGTAGTGTGGTGGGCCTTAAAGTCCAAAAACTACAGAACTATTTTTCTTTGTTAGATGACTGAATCAGATGGTATCTAAAGCGTCATATTTTGATATCCTGCAGGTGCACAAAATTTAGTGTGTATATACGTACATCATATTCGAGTTGAAAATGTTAGTATCAAGGCAACAGTAGTCATATAGTGTGAAAATGTGTCGTCCATTGCGGCTTGTCTATCAAAATATGCTGTTTTCTTGTAAAATGTAATGGTTGTAACTTGGATAGTATAGTATGGTATGGTATGGTATGGTATGGTATGGTATGGTATGGTATGGTATGGTATGGTATGGTATGGTATGGTATGGTATGGTATGGTATTTCATCGTAGGGTTGCAGCTATAGATTATTATAATTAGTATTTGGTATAGTAGGGTTGCAGCTAAATATTATTATAATAAGTATTCAATCAATCTATCAATTATTTAGTTCGAAAAGTCGAATAATTTGATTAGGAACATTTAATGTGTTGCAAAATACATTTTAGGAGATGTAAGACAGGCTTGCTAAGATCGCACTTTCAAAAGTGTATTAAATGCGAATACAATATAAAATTCCTGAGTGTTTCTTCTAACGATGACAAATTGCACTTTCTTTTCACAAAAGCAAGAAATGCTTTTAAAAATAAATTAAGATACACACAAACGGTATATAAAAAAAAAAATCAATAAATGAGGATCTAAGTACAACAAAAGAACAATTAGCTAACTTGCATAGTAAAGGTCTGCTAGCTTAATTGCTATAAAATGCTAACATTTTTTATTACAATGCTCTAAATATACCTATAAACTAAATTATGAATGCATAATAAAACATATGCTCAAACAAATCTTACCTTGTGTTGGTCTTAACAGGGAGCAGCTAGATTCAGCCATGTTGAATGTGTTATGTCATATTCACTGTAACCACTAGAGCACAATTTGATTCGAAGCTTTGTTTCCAACTGAATTACTCAAGTTAATCGATTAATCGTTGCAGCACTACAGTATAGTGTAGTGTAGTGTAGTGTATTGTAGTGTAGTGTAGTGTAGTGTAGTATGGTGTGGTGGAGTATAGTATAGTATAGTATAGTACAGTACAGTACAGTACAGTACAGTATAGTATAGTATAGTATAGTATAGTATAGTATAGTATAGTATAGTATTAGGGGTGTGAACCTCTTGGTACCTCACAATACGATATGATTTTACGATACAAAGCTCACGATAACAATCTCACGATATGGCGATACAACAGTTGTCGATACATTGGTAAGGAAATAATTCTACAAAACAACTGATAAACAGAAAAATAACCTATCTTCATCCTTGTACTGTAAGTTTATCTCTCGTAGACGTCCAATCCATTTGAATTAGGAGGTTGGCAGCAAATGAACCCTTCCCACTTCTATGGCCGTCACTGGCATCCAATGCCAGGCATTGAGGTCATTACCTGTTGATTTTCAGCCACTTCCTGCTGATTTTGGGGCATTTTATGGGTCACCTACTTATGATTTTGAGGCATTTTGTGGGTCACTTCCTGTTCTGTCACCCAAAATCAACAAAATAAAACCAAGTGACTGAAAATCAACAGAAAGTCACCTCAAAATGCCCCCAAATTAGAGGAAGGAACCGAAACTCAACAGGAAGTCATCTGAAAATGCCCCAAAAATCGGAAAGATTGACTTTGAATGCTCTGGTTTCAGAACAATGAAAGTTTTCTGAACATTGACACCTTTTTAAAACGATATTTCGATTCTTGGCATGAGCGTATCGATAACCTTTTAGCATGCAAAGTATCACGATATATCACCATTTCTATATTTTGTCACACCCCTATATAGTATAGTATAGTATAGTATAGTATAGTATAGTATAGTATAGTATAGTATAGTATCGTATAGTACGGTATAGTATGGTATAGTACAGTGGGGAGAACAAGTATTTGATACACCGCCAATGGGAAAATCCATTGACAGTGTATCAAATACTTGTTCTCCCCACTGTATATTATAGTATTGTACAGTATAGCATAGCATAGCATAGCATAGCATAGCATATTATAGCATAGCATAGCACGGTACGGTACGGTATGGTACAGTACAGTACAGTACAGTATAGTATGGTGTATGTAATAGTCCAAAAATTACAGTACTTGTATTTTTCTTTGTTTTATGACTAGAATCAGATGGTATCCAAAGCAGCATGTTTAGATATCCGGCAGGTGCACCTAATGTAGTGTGTATATACATCATACAGCCAATGCATCCAGTGAGGAAATAATGTTAACTGACCCGCAAAAGGTCCAGCGAGAAGCAGTGGACATGATGCATGTGCACTGTCAATTGAGAATCGCACTGGCAGCCTTCCCACTGCACTCCAGCGCCGCGGGCTGCAGGCATCAAGTAAAAGAAAGATGGGCCATGACAGAGCTGTAAAGCAGCAGCTCTGTATTTAGTTACACACTGGCCGCGCTCATAAGCTTCTGTTGCTACACGGTGCAGAAACAGAAGCTGCTCGGAGGTGAACAAGCTCATAGACGATGTGAGAAGTTCCAGGCGCCTTTTTGATGGACTCAAGAGGCTGATTCTTGTGTTCCTAATCAATTCTGCTTTAATTATTCATTTACGACTGGTAAAGCATCGTCACGTACACGGAAAATCGTAGGCATTTCAATTTCTTACTGTTTTACACAGATGAAGGATATTAGTCATGGATAAAGATCTTGTAAACTGACATCTAAATATGATATATTTTCCCTCCATCTCAGTTCATCATGTGCATCTGTGCAATATTGCAAACTTGTTATTGTGTGTTTTTATGCCGTGCAGGCACGTCAGTTTAGAGTTGCGCGCTACTCGCTCTAATTTATCACACTTTCAATGATGACAATGGTAGAAGATGTAGCCAACGTTCCCCATCACAGTCTGCGCTCATTCCGAGCCACCAACTGTAAATAAATAAATAGTCTTTATACATCAAAAAAGTTAAACACCTGCTTTATGTCTATCTCCCTCAATGTGTTTTTCAAAGGTCTTAGAGTGAGGAAATGATGAAAAGTGAGGGAAGGGGTTTTACAACCATTTTCAGAGGATTAACAGATTACAAGCATTAACAGATATTTTCAATATTTCAAATTGATAAATGCTCCATGAAAACCAGAAGAATGGGGCTGATAACACCATGATACAGAAAAAAACAACATTTTGTTCCTGGCTTGTATAGTTATAGGGTTAGGATCTATGTGTTGCTTTGGTCCAAACTACGGTGATCCCTCGTTTTTTAGGTTAATGGGGACCAGAATCAGCTGCGATAAGTGAAAAACCACAAAGTAGTGCCCCCCACAAAAAAAAAAAAAAAAAATTTGGGTGTGTTCAATGTATTCATTCAGATTTAACATTGGAAAGAGATATATATAGGACGTTTTTTTTTTTTTTCACTTTTTTAGCCAAAGTAATTTTTAAGCTTCAAGGTTTTTAAGCACTTCAAATGTAATAATTATGATAAGTTTAAAACATGTTACTGTCCCACCGAATTATCTTTAAACAAGAATAAAGTACAAAAACGCTTGGCTTTATTAACTCATTCACTCCCGGCCATTTTCACTGGTGCAACCCCCTTCGCTCCCGGCCGTTTTACTGGATTTTGACTGATTTTGCAAGGCCCACAGAAAATTCTGTTCTATTGCTATATAAACATGGAACCCACCAAAAGAAAGATTAGACTCTCTTCATTCAGCAGATATTCTATATAAGCAGATAAGCAAAGTGACAAACAAAACGCAATGTGTACGGATATGTGACATGCAACACAGATATTCGATATCTACCGTTGCATTATGTGGCCATATGTTTGTAGCAACTAGCATTGTTTGTAGCGGCTCTCGGCCACAGTCAGTTATTATTATTATTTTTTTTATCTAGCGGCATGAGTTGAACATGATATTTACTCTCGGTCGGTTCCTCATTGCGTCCCGAAGACCGTGCTGAATGTGTTTTAGTTCCGCTTTACCTGGTATAATTCAATAATCAGAATTTGGATGTTTGTGAATCGTTCTCGAATCTTCCACGGCCGAATCGTGAATAATCTAAGAATCGGAAATTTTGCACGCCTCTAATATCATAATGTTAAAACTAGGGCTGTCAAAATTATTGCGTTAACAGGCGGTAATTAATTTTTTTTATTAATCACGTTAAAATATTTGACACAATTAACGCACATGCCCCGCTCAAACAGATTAAAATGACAGCTCAGTGTCATGTCCACTTGTTACTTGTTTTTTTTTTTTTTTTTTGGTGTTTTGTCGTCCTGTACTGGCGCTTGGGTGCGACTGGTTTTATGGGTTTCAGCACCTGAGCATTGTGTAATTATTGACATCAACAATGGCGAGCTACTAGTTTATTTTTTGATTGAAAATTTTACACATTTTATTAAAACAAAACCATTAAGAGGGGGTTTTAATATAAAATTTCTATAACTTGTACTAACATTTATCTTTTAAGAAATACAAGTCTTTCTATCCATGGATAGCTTTAACAGAATGTTAATGCCATCTTGTTGATGTATTGTTATAATAAACAAATACAGTATTTATGTACAGTATGTTGAATGTATATCTCCGTCTTGTGTCTTATCTTTCCATTCCAACAATAATTTACAGAAAAATATGGCATATTTTATAGATGGTTTGAATTGCGATTAATTATGATTAATTAATTTTTAAGCTGTGATTAAATCGATTAAAAATTTAAATCGTTTGACAGCTCTAGTTAAAACATTATGCAACTGTTACTTACCATATCTGGACATCGACAATAAATAGTTTCAATTTCATACAACAGTGGTAAATCTACTTACGACCGTCTCAACATACTGAATTTTAAGGTTAATACACGCCTCAACGCGAAAATATTGCCTCTTCTTACGAAAGAAATTTCAGGATGGGAAAAGCAAAAATACAGTATGGCTGGTACTTGCCGCTCCCAGGGTTTACTTAACTTGACATACTTATAGCTGCTCTGCCATTGGCTATTGCCTAGCATTCCTGGCATCTAATTGGCTAAGAGGGACCTCTACTGTATGTGTATGTGTGTATCGCAGCATCCTCTTCATTCGCCCCTCGTGTTCCGACAGCTTTACATGAGTGTATTAATTTTTATTCTTTACTCTATTCTTGTTTTTTTACGTTATGCAGAACTTTGATTTTATGTTTATTGTGTAATAATCTAATTGTAACATGTACTTGTTATATATCTTGATGCATTTTTATGCATTATAAAAGATTTATGTCTCAATTTTGGGGGTCTAATAACAGATTAGGGCATTTATATGGGAAATACATCTCTACTTACGGAATTTTCATTTTAAGAAACTACTTCCAGAACCAATTAATTTTGTAAGAAGAGGTACCACTGTACAAGTTGTTTTTCATTCATGCGTTTTTGCTATAATCAGCGTTATTATTATTATTATTATTATCATTATCATTATTTTGTTTTTTTTTTCCCCTTTGTTTATTTCAGGACATGACTGTCTTTGCTAAGACAGCAAATATATACAGCTCATATAACAAAAAATTAAACAAAATTGCAACATCAACTACATGCTTGAAAAGTAGCGGTGTTACTTTTATAGAGCAAGTGCAGGGAAATATATATGTAATCACTCCATTCTGAGGGAAAAAAATATGAAATCATGAGAAACAAACAAAGAAATAACAATCAAAACACATCTCTTGTATTTAGTAGCACCACCTCTGGCTTGCAGTCTCTGAAGCATGGACTTGATGAGTAATCTTCATCAATTTGGTGCCAACTCTCTTTGATTGCAGTTGCCAAATCATCCTTGCAGGTCGGAGCCTTGTTGTGGACAATTTGTTTTTTTAAATTTCCACCACAGGTTTTCAGTAATGTTGAGATCTGTGCTATTTGTAGGCCGTTACATTGACCGGATGAGTCTTTTTCCAAGGAATGCTTTAACAGTTTGAGCTCTGTGGAATAATGCATTATCACGTTGGAAAATTACAAACATATTTTCAATTGAAGGGATTGGAAAGCTGTCTAAAATGTCAATGTAAACTTGTGCATTTATTGAAGATTATAACCACAGCCATCTCCCCAGTGCCTTTGCCTGACATGCAGCCCCACATTATCAAGGACTGAGGGAATTTTTGTTTTCTTCAGGCAGTCAACTTTATAAATCTCACTGGAACAGCACCAAACCAAAGTTCCAGCATCATCACCTTTTCCAATGCAGATTCTTGACTCTTGACACCTTGTCCAATGGAGATTTTTGACTCTTGACAATGTGACAAGGCAAAAAAAACCATTGAAGTCATATAACATATCTAAAATTCCATACAAATATATATCTTTTTTAACCAGGCAAAATTTAGACGTGATTAATGACTTGCTTATCCCAAGTGATGACGAGACGTTAAAAAAATTCTTACCCCTCCCACCTGCTTAGCTACACACAGATGGTATGTGCACATCCTGTGGTATAATGTAGTCAAATAGCAGCCTCAAAACACTGTTTGATGGCGCAGCCGAGGTGTAGAATTGACGTGGCTTCATCAATCTTGTCATCAAAAATCAACTTGCTTGCAACTTACTGTGACCGCATAAGCAATCACTTCCGTGAGACTTGGCACACTGAAAGGAGATTCACCTTTTGGTCCAAGCGAGGTTCTAGTGGACTGTGGTCGATAGATCGATGTGGAGTGGAAGACACACAGTCAGCAGAGCCAGAATAGCTCTGGAAAGGCCACAACAATCAGTCTTAGCCAAGCATGTCCCATAATCATCCCGTAAAGATTGCAACTCTGAACAGAGGCTATTTTAACAAACTGGCACTAGAGACACTTTCAATACACAGCAATTAGAGGCTGGGATAAATGAGCGTAATGATGATTATTGTCTGTTTTTTTTTTTTTTTTTTTATTGTTTGCTTCAAACCCAGCTGCAGGTCTGACTTAAAATAACATATGTATCATGCACAGGTCTGCATTTTGTCTCATAGCCAGACTTAAACCACAAATTGCCAAGTTAGAGTTTGAATGGAAAATAAAAAGCCTTGATCAAGAATGGCTGGCGTTTGTCACCGTGATGGGCCTTGGTAACAACACTGCAGCGCCGTCACTACCATCAAGGTTTATCTGAACAAATCACTTTGTGTCGCTGAGAAGAGTGGCCAAAGTAACCAATAAATTGCTTAGCACATCTTTTTCAACTGGAGAATCAAATGTTTAGCTGTTGTAATGCTATTTGACACAAAGATGATAGCTTTGGTTTTTAAGGGTTTAGACAGTCTGGGCCATGGATGGGCATCTTTGATCATCTCCAAGCCTTCATGTTTTATCCATATTCCCGCAGGGTCCGTAAGTGAACCTGTGCCAAATCCCCCTTTTGCAATAGTTAATGTTATTAAAAATTCAAGCATTATGCCTGCATTCATGTATTACACGCAGTTAATTCAAAGGCGTGTAATGATTTTTTAAAAATGATTCTTTACTTGAACCCAAGTTTACATATTAATTAGTGCTATGCTTCCTTTCAGAATTACAATGATCTCTCGCTAACTCGCGCTTCAGACTTAGCGCCCTCAATCCATTGCGGATTTTTTTTTCAATTTAAAAAACAAAACAAAACAATTTTATTTAAAAATGTAAGATATATGCATGTATGCATGTACAAATCATTGTTTTCTTTCCAATGTTGTTAAATCTGAATACATACATTGAACACCCCCCCCCCCCCCAAAAAAAAAAGAAAAAGATAATTTTTTAACGTAAATAAGCTCCGCCTCTACTATGGGACGTCCCATTACCTGCCAAAAACGAGGGATCAGTTTTTTTTTTTTTTTTTTTTTTTTTTTTTTTTTTACTATTGCTAGTCTAATGCAAATTGACTTCAATACCAGAGATGCAAATAGATGGTACTCGCTTACTCATATTTACCTAAAACATTGGTTCTTAACCTGGGTTCGATCGAACCCCAGGGGTTCGGTGAGTCAGTCTAAGGGGTTCGGTGAAGGCAGAGAAACGCAGAGCCATATTTTCTAGGCAAAGGGGCTTTTTAGAGCAGGTTTTGTACTGGTTTGCTCCCAATTTACAGGCTTAATCCATTTCTTTTAACTGCTCGTCCTTGGATCTGATCGGAGGAGGTACTGGTTTGTACAGTGGAAGGTTGACTCTCACTTTTTTTCACACGATTACTGGGTTCTAGATCACGGAGCGGATTTGTGTAAACTATACCCCTTTCAATCACCTAGCCTATAGACTCCACCACCCCCGTCCCCCTCTTTCCCTGGTCAACAGGCCCCCCACATGGTGTCAACCGGAAATACATCGAGTTGACGATAGCACCAACATATTAGTAGTTAGTGTAGAGTTCAATGTATTTCTTGTTGTAGTTTGTGTTTCTTCTCTTTCTTCTCCTGGGTTTCTTTTCTTCTGTTCCCCCATAACTCGACATCGGTTTTTCATTATCGCTTTTCGGCCAATATGCATGTTGCCTTCAAAGTGGATGTACAAGCCATCTGCCTATGTAAGAGGGCTGGTCACAGCCTAAGGCAGCAGTTATGCTTATTGACCATTAGATGTCTTCAAACTAAGATGCTTGGGATTTGTTATGTGAGCAGACCATTTGCATTCATGGTGCAAATATTAAATGAAGAATAAAATGATTAAAAATTTATTATAAACTTCATACATACCTCATTCACTGTACTGAAGTTGTGTTCCTTTGTTGTTATATTGAGCTAGAAGCACTGTGGGAGTCATATGTCATATGGCAGGGCCTTATTGGCACTTTGCACTTGCACTTGATCCAAAAAACTGACGTTTCCACTATTTGGATTTCAACAACTAATATAGTGGTGCAACACTGTATAGGCAGTTTTTCCATAACTTTAGTTGAAGTTGTTCTCTTATTTTTCACAGAATGTTTATTGGAAAACCCCAGAGTTGTTACATTTATCATTTTTAAAATATCCAGTGGGGCATCACAATACAATTACCATAAAATGTTACTAAGTCCACGACTTCATATATCGGTTTGATATCGGTACCAGATATTTTGGAGTTGGACAGTATCAGGATTTCGATTATCGGTTAAAAAGTCATTATCGGACAACTCTACTTACAATTTGTGTGTGTGAAATTATCTGCAGTTGGGCAGTGGCATTAAAAATGATATTAAAAAGCATTAACTGAGATTTGCTGATACCTGTAGAAACCCTGCATGATGATGACGAAAAGTTACTGTGAGACAGTTAAGAAATCTAAGATAGGTAAGAAACAAAAACTAGAAACTTAATATACAGTGTATCACAAAAGTGAGTACACCCCCCTCGCATTTCTGCAGATTTACACCGCATGGGAACTTCGTACATCCCTAAATGTCCAAATTGCGTACTGCTTGTCATTTTCCCTCCAAAATGTCATGTGACTCATTACAGGAGTGCTGTCAGCATTACTGCAGAGATTAAAGAGGTGGTGGTGGGGGGGGTGGGGGGGTCATTCCCACCACCAAGCTTAACTGTAGGCATGACACACTTATCTTTCTACTCCTCACCTGGTTGCCGCCACACATGCTTGAGACCATCGGACCAAAACAATTTAATTTTCGTCTTATCAGACCATAGGACATGTTTCCAGTAATCCATGTGCTTTGTTGACATGTCTTCAGCAAACTGTTTGCGGGCTTTCTTGTGTACCGTCTTCAGAAGAGGCTTCCTCCTAAGGTGACAGCCATGCACACCAATTTGATGTGGAGTACGGCGTATGGTCTGAGCACTAAAGGCCGAGTTATACTTCCGCGTCAGACCTGCGCCGTCAAGGAAGACCCGATTTACAACCCTGCGCCGTAGCCTGACGCGCTCCTATTGATTTTTCAAACCCTAGCGTCAGCCTAGCGTCACGTCAATGCATATGACGTAGCGGAAATGGACTGTGATTGGTTCGCTCAGACTGTTGTTTCCGGTTCAGCGTAAAATCACCGCCATTGTAAAACATAATTTTTCTACACGCAAAAATGGACCAAGCCGACGGGAGTATCATCGAAGAGCAAGTCTCGTCAAGAAATGATTATGATTGCCAAATGGCAAGGTTGGCGATTGAAAAAAAAAATGGAAGAACCACCGAGACGTGTGTGTTCGGAATCGAGTGGCCACACTAAGCGGTGACCCAGTTGGCCAAAAACTGCCAACTTTGTATCACTTTATGTCGTATTTTTGGTTGGTGCACGTCATCTTTTATTGTGTACATATGTTTGCTGTGAGTCTGTGACTTACAGTATTTACGTGTCACGTCAAGTATATGAAGAAAAAAGCACAGGTTTGGTGTCAAAAGAGTTGTTTTGATCTTTAATTTTCAATAATGGACAGTTCACACATGATACATCATCACTGATTGAGAGTGCCTGGGTGCTTTTAATGATAACGTTAAAATCAAGGCTCCCAACGCAGTTTGGGAAGTTCTATAGACGCCAGAAATCTGCTATGGCTGGTTGTAGGACACGGCAAACAAATCGGGCTGGAGGGCTTTGCAGACCTTCGACGCAGTGCTCGACGCCAGTTTGAAGCTAGCCGCCACAGCTAGCTGTCTCCATTCGAGTCTAGAACTCTCTGTGCGGCTTCAAAAGTCGGCCAGACCGCCTCGAAACCCTCTTCTGCGTCGCCTGCCCCTCAACATTTATATTATCAACATTTATTCAGTGTTGATGAGCGGATGAGATTTACATTCTAGCGTTCCATTTTGCATTGTTTATTTTTTCTCAGTTGAACTAGACTAGCGGAAGTCAACAAGTATGCCCCAAAACCGTACAAACATAACGCCACACCCCTCTAGTGGCTTGGCGGCGAATTACAGAGCAACGCGTTACCTCACCGCAGAACTATCGAATGCTCATTGACGCCGTCACCGCAACGCAGGAGTATAACTCAGGCTTAACAGGCTGACCCTCCACCTCTTGAGTCTCTGCAGCAATACTGACAGCACTCCTGTAATGAGTCACATGACATTTTAGAGGGAAAATGACAAGCAGTACTCAATTTGGACATTTAGGGATGTACGTACTTCCCATGAGGTGTACTCACTATTGTTGCGAGGGGTTTGGATATAAATGGCTATATTTTGAGGTATTTTGAGGGGGAAAATAAATTAACTCTATTATATAAGCTGCACACAGACCACTTTTCATTGTCTCAAAGTATCATTCTGTTAGTGTTGTTCCATGAAAAATATACTGCAGAAATGCGAGGGGTGTACTCACTTTTGTGATACACTGTAACTAGCTTTTTTGTTTTGTTTGTGTTGTGTACATAGCTGTTACTATGTAGGTTGTTACTAAATAAAAAAAAAAAAAAACAGTCAATAAATGATAAAATGTACCAAATTAGATTTGTTTCAGTATATTGTTGTTGAAAATTGGTCCCAAAATTTGCCCAAAAATCTTGCATATTGTGGTGCGACCTTACGAGGGTCAACCTAAAATACATTTATTTTAAACGACAAAGTAAGGGTGCGATTTATCAGCAGCAGCGACCTATAAGCAAATCTACACAGTATATATTTAATTCTATTCAATTGAAAAAATACATGAACACGCTCTCCATGAAGAGCATTGCAAGCCCAGAAAATGAGATAAATATACAGACACTTGCACATCGTATTTCAAAAGCACCCCTGAATGCTCATTTCATTCCCAGAGCAGTAAATACAGTTGTGCAACATAACGTAATTAATTGGGCAGGATGCAGGCCTTGTGTTGCTCCTTGTGAGCCGACTGGTGGCGGCGGCGGCACATCATTGATGGGATTCGTTTTGAAAGCTGGATGAACGGCAAAGATTAGGGTTCATCTTTTATGCCACACAGTGAAATTCATCATCTCGCCACCCACTCCAAGAGGCACATACACGTGTAATCCACCTCTGCTTTTGAATTGGAGATTAGAAAGCAGTGCAGCCTCTTTTATGGCTCATTCGGGGAATTCAGTGATTCATGTTTACATTTCTGTTAGGGGATTCATTTCCAATCGATTTTCCGTGTTTGTCATATCTTGACTCTGCTTGTTTGTGCGCGTTTCAGCCATCCTTTTAAATCAAGGTGCCTCGATCCTCCTCCACATGTCTTATGAGCAGCATACCATACCTAGCTTGGATGGATTCCAAACCTCAATTTTGATCAAATAGGCTGTCTAATTATCACAGAACACTTCCTGATTTCCTTCTGGATTCGACCCATTTGAAGCCAAATAAAAACAATTGGATGCTTGCTGCATACAAAGCTGCCCTGTGTTCTTGATGTGCTATCAAAGCAAAAGCACATAAAAATTGAGTCATCTGATAAATTTAGACCAAGGCATGTGTTTAAGGTCTTTTGTGCACCTGCAACTCAATTTTGGACCATTCGGTGAGAAGACTCACTGAAAATTTAAATCAGTATTTACATCAAGCCATTTTTTAGGACTTTTTGCCATCTCAAGGAGAGTGTACATCTAGCCCTGACAATAGCTTACCGCACGTAACACGTAACCTTTGCTCATTAATATTCATGACGTTAGCAACTGTTGCTAGGGGGGTCAAACTCGCGTTTGTCCCACATGCTAGATGCATGTAAATAGTGTACGGACGAGATGTTTACTGAGCTAAACTTACCAAATCTTTCCAGAAATTATGTTGCTGGTGCCAAATTCACTGGTAAAGATGTGGAAGAATTTACAAATCTTCTGTTAAGGAGATGGCTTGAGTGTCGAGGGCTGAAAAAGACATGAAAAGGAGCCAACCTGATCCAGAGATAGCTTTTTTATGGGCACCTTTTTCTTGTGTGCATTGCTTTTATATGCATTGAAATAAGACTGAAAAAATGGGGGTTGTCTTATATTCGCGGTCTAGACAGTATACCCATTCACGGCGCCAGATATCATTGAAGCGATGGTCTTTCATGACAGATCTCAGGTACTCTCAAGTTTAACCAGTATGCATTGTTTTGTTGCAATGTTTTTCCTTATTCAAATATGTTTCAAGACTACAGTTACAGTTGGACTCCACTTTGATAGTTAATGCTGTTATTTCAATTTTGTTGTGTTATCACAATAGATTGGTAATTTACAATTTCACAATTTTCACAATTTCAAAAAACAGAAGCCATTCATTTACGAATGTGATTGCACTTTAGTTTACATATTAAAATTTCAGATATTAAGATTTGAATGAGGCCCACTGTCTCTACCTGTAATCACATGATTCCATTATACCAATGGACGTAACAGTACAGTCACATGACCTCACCCAAAGGTGCATTTGGAAGTTCCGCGGGCCTGTTCAAACACATGGCGTCTTTAAAGCATCGTTAAAAAAGCTGTTGTCACTAAATAAGCGCAGATTTCAATATCTATCTCTTAGTTTTTATTTGGCACTGATAGACCACAGAAAACCGGAGATATGATCTTTTTAAATTACCGTTAGCAAATATGTTTTTTTCCAGTAGAAGGCACTCATGCTCTTTCGATAACCTCTGTAAAGTTGCCCCCACAATCAGACGTAAATTTATATAAAAATGATGTCAATCGTTTGTGCTACATTTGTGCTTGTTTGTGCTGTAAAATTTCTCATTTATCCTGCTATTGTTTTTGCGATAGAGATATTAATATCGAGTGATAACTTCATGCAGCCCCCCATTTATTGCAAAATGGACCGAAATGGTGCCATTCTTTTGTGCTGTAAAAAAATATTGTTTGTGCTGCTATCGTTTTATAGATATTGAGATATTTATTTCGAGTGATGATGGCACTCGCAGTCTTTCCGTAGCCTCGCTCCCACGGCTGACGGAGCATTCCAACTGTCTCAATAACATAGGGGTGTCCCCACAACTATAACAAATAAGGCACGAATGAATGCCACCCCTTCGGGTCCGTTTTGCAGTAAATGGGAGGCTGCGAGTCACTGCAAAATGGACCCGAAGGGGTGCCATTTGTCTGTGCTTTGTTTGCGCTAGTTGTTCGCACGCTCCGTTAGCCGCAATGGAGGGGCTGTGATTGACATCATCCCTCGAAATTAATATCCAAATAGCTTTAAAACGATAGCAGGACAAACGAAAATTTTTACTGCAGAAACAAACATAAACGTAGCACAAACGAAGGCAAGGCAAGGCAAATTTATTTATATAGCACAATTTAACACAAAGCTATTCGAAGTTCTTTACATCACATGAAGATCATAAAAATCACATTAAAATCAATAGAACGTAAAAACGAAGACAATCGAAATAGGAAATAAAATTATACATAAAAAACGCATTTTAATCACGAATAGAAAAAAAATCAATAAAAAATAAAACAAATACTACTAATAATAATTGAAATCAGCAATGGAGATAATAATAGAAAGCAAATAGATTGAAATATATAGACAGTTATGGATATGCAGTGCTAAACAAAAGCGTTTTAGCCCTGATTTAAAGGAGCGAACAGTTTGAGCATACTTCAAACCTTCAGTTAACTTGTTCCAGAGGTGAGGAGCATAATAACTAAATGCTGCCTCACCCTGCTTGGTTATTGTTCTTGGAACATACAGGAGACCGGTTCCAGACGACCTTAGGGGTCTAAATGTTTCTTAGGAATCTAACAAATCAAACATGTATTTTGGTCCAAGGCCATTAAGTGTTTTGTAGACGAGCAGTAGTATTTTATAGTCTATCGTTTGACTCACTGAAAGCCAGTGTAACGATTTCAAAACCAGCAACATTGCGGTTCCGTTCCGACGTAGATAGGGGGGGGGGGGGGGGGCGTGACGTCACCAATACAAATTAAAAGCTTAATATCTACAAAACCGTTGCAGCACAAACAAAAAAATTTACAGCACAAAGGAAACACAAATGATTGACACAATTTTTTTTGCCATTTTTAGTCAAAATGGGGGGGGCTGGTTGACCTCAGATTGACTATAAAATAATTGCAACTATTTTAAAGCGATAGCACAAACAAAAATTTTTACAGCACAAAAGAACATAAACCTAGCGCAAGATGGGAGGCTATGTGACATCATCACTTCAAATTAAAAGCTTAATATCTACCAAAATGTTGCAGCACAAACAAAAAATTGTACAGCATGAAGGAAGCGCAAAAGAATGACACAATTTTTCACCATTTTAAATTAAAATGGGGGGCAGGTTGACCTCAGATTGACGTATAAAATATAAAATAATTGTAAATATTTCAAAACGATAGCAGCGCAAGCAAAACTTTTTACAGCAACGTAGCACAAATGATTGACATAATTTTTATATAAACTTTCATCTGATGGGGGGCCAACTTCAGAGAGGTCTTTGAATGATGTTTCATTTCTGTAGATTTTTCTAGTCGGATTTTTGTGTTTTGTTTTTTGACTTAATATGGTCATGTAATAGGGTATAGTAAAGGAACATGATAACAGTTCATTTAGATGACGTGCTAAGTAAAATAACATCGCCTAAAAAAATCAGACATTGTGAGGAGTGCTACATTTTACTTGAGTATTATTTTCAATGAATACTTTTTCACTTGCACTTGTATTTTTTACATTACTTTTACTTGAGTAATATTATTTTGAAGTAACATGACTCTTACCTGAGTAAACGTTTTGGCTTCTCTACCTACTTCTGGCAATTGACTGCCGACTTCTGGTAAAGCACCACCCCAAAAACCAGTTGTTGAGCCTTTTTTGTATATCTTCTCGATTAAGGACTTTTTGTTTTGGCATGCATTTAACATTCTACAATTGAATTTAGAAATATGTATGTGCATATGTAGAAATCGATGAAGCGAGAAAAACATGGCTCAAGATGTGAAGTGGCGTGAAAGTGTGTGTGCTGTAATGCGCAGATAAGGAGACGCGGGCTGTCATTGTATCTTTATCAGATTATGTTGAGATGATGGCTTCATCTTTAAGGCCTGTTATCTGCGCTGGGTATTTACAGGATAGCATGACCAACAGCTCCTGATGCGTTTGCGTGTGGGTTTATACGCGCACGCCTCTCCATCAGGGATTAATGCACAGAATGACAATACAAATCCATTTAGACGTAGATTAATGGTGTACGCCTTGCTGTCCCCCATTTCCCCCGTCATCTAAAAAGCCTCTCAATAACAATCAACTTGAGCATCCTTCTCGCAGCATCCTCCTCCTCCTCCACTCACATCCCTTCATGGAGTCTTGACACTTGCTAAAGCTCTAACAGAACTGCTTTGCTCAGTAATTTTCATTCAGGGCTATTCTTTTTGAGGCACTTTGTCCTCTTTGAAGTGGTGGAATAATAAAGGCACATTTTTTTTGTTGTGTTCTGCGGGTGTTTAGGCAGGATGTCTGCATTTATGCATGTAGTTGGACCCTCAGGAGACACAGGCTAAACTTAAACAGGATGTAGTCCCTTTTGAAAGACTCTACTGCATAATTCATTATATTGATACTGTGTTCATTCCTACTTAGTGTGACGTTTGTGAAGCAGGCTTTTGTTTTGCCGATCGGTAACAGCAGTTGTGCCCAACCTTTTTGCACTACGGACTGGTGTGAAGTGGGCCTTTTATTCACGGACCGGCAATGTGTAGCAGAAAATTACAGTAAATACAAAATAACATGACTGGGCTAAGTGCAGGGAAAATTTAGCTCACCATGCCGTCGCAGGCATAATGAGTACTTCTCCGATCGTGATAGATTTCTTGGCTTTAGGCATACCTTGCGCCACAAGTATGATGTGTATTCGATTTTATTGCCTCGTTTGCTAGCTTTTAGCCACATATAATGCAGAATGGACTTGATTGTGGGCTCCCCTACTGTCTCAGCAAGTGGCCTTTTTCCCGTAAAAAAGCTTTTTTTCAGTCATCTTCGCTCACTTGTGGTTAGGGATGGGAATTTATACGATTTTTACGATTTCCTTATCGATATTGCTTACCGATTCGATTCTTTATAAAAAGAAGAACAAACGTTTTGATTGGCATCGAGTTTGTGTAATCAGAAGTCACATCCTTACAAACTCACAACGAGGTCAAAAGAGGCCCAAAGTCTCAATGTTAACTGTGGAAATAGCTATAATAATATTATAAATTAATAGGTAGAAGCTCGTTACAATGGATTTTAATGATGATCCTATCCAGTATTATTATTTTATTACTAAGGATGGCCCGATCACATATTTTTGCACCCGACTCCGAGTCACCTGATTTTGATAATCGAGTCCTGATCCGATACCGAAAAAAAGTGTTGTTAAAAGTTGTAAAGATACTATTGTCCCACTGTGCCGCGTTCATAATCTGAATTGTTTTCAAACAAGAATAACACAGAAAATGCTAGTCTTGTCTATTAAATGCTTAATTGAGTGAGTCCACTCAAATCCACTCATGCTTTGACGCTCACACTGCAGAGAACATTCTCTCACTTACACAATGAGTTAAACACTAACAAGCTAAATGATGATTGACAGATCTGTGCCTTTGATCGTAGAGATGCCAAGCTTCTCTGGCAATATTAAAGTTTCAAACCTGTCAATCATCATTCACTTTAACAAGCAAACTCCAGTGCATTGCTGACCAAGAAATATTATAAATAATTTGGCCTTGAGAGGCTGTACGGGAATGAAGCAGAAAAATATAAATACTGGTTTTTAATTAAAAACACAGTCCTTTTCCCCTAATTCCGATCCTCTGAAAAATGGCGCAATCGACCCAATTTCCAACCATGTGATCGGATCGGGACATCCTTACTTATTACTACCGCATTTTTCGGACTACAAGTCGGACCTGAGTATATGTCGCACCAGCCATAAAATGCCCAACGAAGAGGAAAAAACATATATAAGTCGCACCGGAGAATAGGTCGCATTTTGGGGGGAAATTTACTTGATAAAATCCAACACATAGAACAGATATGCCATCTTGAAAGGCAGTTTAATGTAAAATACAATAGAGAACAACATGCTGAATAGATGTACAGTATGATAATGTTACATGAAGCATGAACAACGAAATGCGAATATACTGTCCTCACCAGGACGCTACGGCTCAGTCCTGGCTATACAGCAAGCTAAACTCCCAAATGACGATGCTGGACGTCCGTATAATATGCTGACTTTATTTTGGCCGTCATTATGACACCATCATTTGAATAGTGAAACTAAAAATAGAAATAAAACAAATCAATTTCGTCCTCGAAACCAAACAGGTTCGCATCAACGTATATAAATGATAATTAGCTGCTATTACAGCAATGACACAAACGGTTAGCATGCGTTCGCTAGCATTAGCACAACTGGCTCTAAGTGTCCGATCGCTGGGGGAAAACACACAACAATAACAGAAAAGATGATATACACAGGCTTTTCCTCTGTAGATATATTTTACAAGCATAAACAATGAATGTAGGTTCGCAGCCATGTTTCTCTCTCTCTCTCGCTCTCGCCCACTCGCTCAGACGCTGCGTAGCTGTCCGTCTTCTTCTGGTGTGTGAGCGCTCTTCTTCAAGTGCAAGTGCGCCCCCATGTGGGCGTGAAATTGCCACAAACTAAAAGCATGCATTTCAAAATAAAAAGTCAATAATACAATTAAACACACATTGCCAAAGGCAGAACGCGAACGTGGCCGGTATGTTAGCGTAACATAGCTATTAAGAGTTATTCGGATAACTATAGCATAAAGAACATGCTAACAAGTCTACCAAACCACCAGTGTCACTCCAAAACACCAAAATACCATGTGAAATGATATCATAATGTGTTAATAATTTCACATCTAAGTTGCTCCTGATTATAAGCTGCACCCCCTGCCAAACTATGAAAAAAACTGTCCACCCTGCCCACAAGTACCCTGTCCACCATTTGTGAGGTATGCTGCCCGCAGCACACAGCTAACAGCAGCCAACATCACTGGTTACATTGACTGACGTTGGGCAGCTATAGGTGTGCAAACACCCCAGTAATGGCGGCCAACAATTAGAGGGCAAAATACCTAAATCGCTACTGGGAATAGGCAATAGATCAGACAGGCATATTGATGTGTAAAGAGGCACAGGCAAGATTGTCGTTAACAAATGATCTATTATATCTCTGCGGCCCGGTAGCAAATGCGCCACGGACCGTTACTGGTTCCCGACCCTGGTGGTTGGGAATCACTGAGTTACAGCAGGGGTCCCCAACCTTTTTTGCACCACGGACCGGTGTTATATGGGTCTTTTTTTCACGGACCGGTGTTCTGACAAATTTTGCAACCCATCAAAAATTGCAACGATACGGTTCTGCGCATGCGAGTAACGTTAAACATAGCCGCAAAATGCGCAAATGCAGCGATTCCAAAGTAAACACTACAAACTTTCTTGAAAGAAAGGAATATTAACTTACGTTTGATCATGGAAGGACTTGTAGACAAGTTCTCCACAGATACATCGTGCCATGTTAGCTGCACAAAAGAACTGCACACCGCTCTCACCATTAACGACTTCGCCTTGTCGTTAAGAATTAATTAAGAAGTCCGCTTCACAAAGATACGATGTTGGAAATTGTAGCAAAGTTTTCAATGCTCTTGTAGCGATGTCAGGATATTCCGGAATGACTTTAATCCAGAACCTCGGTAGAGTTGTTGTCTCAAATGTACCTTTAATCGTGGCTGGATGTATGGGGGGGCCGGGGTGAGGTAAGTCGTGCCCACCCAATCAAAATGTCGGGAATATCTATTGTAAAGTCGCACTGGATATAGAGAACACACGGAGAGTTGGTCTCTCCTACTTTTTTATTGCAGGATTAACGGTTACTGTTGGCCGCAACCACGCCGAACAAGCAATCACCAAAACAAGCTGTTTTTCCAACCTCGTTTGTTATCCGAGCGCTTCCTCTTTCTCCTCGCAATCGGACATCCGGGCATTAATGACGTCACCTGCCACAACAATGCATCGCCATATTGAAATGGGGGCAAAACACGAGTCACAAGCAGTTGCTCTGTCGTGCATTGTAGTACAAACACGTTGAACTTTTGTCTTATTTGCGGTCTTTTTTTCCAGTCTGAATGACTAAAAGTTGCTGTGTTGCGGGTTGTAACACATGGAAAAGTTTGGAGCCGCATTTTAAGTTCTTCATTCTTCCTCGTGAGAAGAAAAGGACAAGCAAATGGCTGAAAGCAATCAATCGAGGAGCAATAAAAGAAGATGGTTCTCGCCAGTGGGAACGTAAATCCAGGCACATATACGTTTGCAGCGGACATTTTATTACTGGTGAGTAAACTTTAATCGATTTTTTTTGCCCCCATTAGCTGATAGGATTCAATAGACCAGGCTGTGGTTATTATTACCATAACCGACAACTCGCAAAGCGTTATTTTTCTTTTGCCGTGAACTGCTCTGATCGGTCAATCGGTATATTATTGGCCTGGTGGAAATTGGTTATTTTGCTGTGACGTATTCACGGCTAAATAACGCTTGGAGGCGAATTACCGGTTACGGCAGAAATAATCACTCCATATATACTACCAGTTTTCTTAGTTCCACACAGTACACATTCCACGTAATTGATAAAGGTCAACTTACTGGGACTTATGAGGTAGTTGTAGATGTTTCCGAACACCACTGCAGGCAATTCCTTTGGATTGTTTATCCAGCTAACAGCTGCGACTTTGTATGGGCAGATTTGCAGGCCGATACACACTAATTTTAAGTTGTTTCGCCTCTTCGCGTTTGTTGGCAGTGACTCGTGATAATAATGTCATGTTTAAGACGTTTTTATGAAAAAAAGACGCAAAACACAGCTCAAATATATGAATTTCAGACAACGTTTGTCTACGGATGTTTACCTGTGCGTGCCACCATCTCAAAATGGTGACACGTTGCTATACGAGATGACATCATCGTGACATCACGCCGACTGTGAGAATAAGTAGATGAATGAAAAAAAAAAACAAATTAAAAAAATAAATAAATAAAAATAATTAATGCAGCCTCAACGGGACACAAGCCAGTGTCCTACTTGGGCCGGTCCCAAGCCTGGAGAAATGCTGAGGGTAAAAAAAAGCCTGCATTGGGGGTGCCCCCTCAAGATTTCTTAGTGCCCACTCTGGTGGGTAAACCTAGATCCGGGCCTGCCTTTAATAAGGTCGCCGTCATTTGCGATCTCTACAAGCGGATCCTCCTGTTGCACAGACATACTCGAATCACTCGGTTTATTCACAAACGGGTCACAAATCCACTCCTTTGCAGTTCGTGGGTCTTTGAGGTTGTAGGCTCGTCAGGTGCCCTTTTCGCCGTAAAAATATCTCCAAAGACGTCTGTTTTCCAGTCATCTTCGCTCGTGTGGGGGCTAATTATTTGCGGGAACAAATGTGCTACGCTTGCGGCCTAGTAATACGTTATTATCGAGGACAAGCGCACATAGATATATTATATACACAAACAAGATGTACTGCTAGCAGTCCAATCAATGGATTTCTATGACGACATTCTAATCTATCCCGTAGTATTAAATCTAGAGTAGACAGGGATATTGGTGTGTTAAGCAGGGGCACAGGGTTAATTCGGCCAGAATGTGGTCGTTATTAAATTATTATTTCTGTGCGGCCCGGTAGCAAATGCGCCACGGTACCGGTCCGCGGGCCGGCAGATGGGGACCCCTGGGTTACAGGACTTACAGTTTGTTAGAAAAATACCAAGATACACCTGTTCCTATTCTTCACTTTATTCCATACAAGTTCTGGTGAATTCAAACCATCTTCAAATTAAATGAAAGCTTACTTTTATTCCTTCTCAAAACCAATCGCAAAAACTGTCCGTATCATTTGGACTGTGATATTAGGCTGACTTTTGAATCTTTCCTGTGTGTGAGTGAGTGGTTTGCTTCCTGCTTGGAAACAGCTGTCTCTCTGCATAGCAGACTCTGGTTCTGAAGGGCTAATAGAGTAAAGAGTGGGAGGAGGAGCAGGAGGAGGAAGAGCACTGTAGCGCCTGGGGAGCTATGACAGCCTGACACTGAAAATCTATGACAAACATACACACCTGGATCACACTGTGAAG
Source organism: Corythoichthys intestinalis (assembly GCF_030265065.1). Taxonomy (NCBI): domain Eukaryota; kingdom Metazoa; phylum Chordata; class Actinopteri; order Syngnathiformes; family Syngnathidae; genus Corythoichthys; species Corythoichthys intestinalis. The sequence goes on along the minus strand of NC_080415.1, from coordinate 10,719,587 downwards.
GTTATTTCAACAGCCCCAAGCTTTTGTATTGTGCTTGTGAAAAATTCCTTGAAATATTTGTGTTGATCTTCCGTATTAGTACACGATTGCCAAAGAGTAATTATAATGAAACGTGCATGTTTTTGTATTGTTAAGAAAGTGTTACTGTTCTCTTTTCCTTTCAATTCTCTCACGTAATTCTTGATATACATTATTAGTACTTTCCTTTTTCTTGTCTCTTATTGCAGGCATGATACAGTACCTTTCTCCCACTGTCAAGCATCCTTTCCATCATTCTGCCTTCTCTTTTCCTTGTTTCCTTTCCTCCCCTCCTCATTACTTCTACCCCCACTCACATAAAACCAAATGTCATCTCGACCATGTGCAGAGCACTTACTCAAAACACAATAGCCTGTCACGCCTTCCCATTTGGGCACCAAATCCACAACGCAGACATAAAATTACAGTGTAGCGCCACAGCAGCGACCAGTAAACAGCTGCACGTACGGTCGGACGCGAAGGCACATCCTGTCTTCAGCGCTCGGCGAGAGGCGTTTAGTCACTTTATCAAATGTCATTGCTTAAAAGGTCAGCCTTCACACAGGCACAGCTCGAGATAAAACAATGCTCCACCTCCTCCCATCACCGCTTTCCCCGCGGTGATGATGCTGTGCTATCTTTGCCTCCCATGCATTAAAAGCTCACCTTTGTCCTCGTAGCACTTCAAGCGTGCGCGCCATGTTCTGTTTTAGCTGCTTTTTTACTTTTTGATTACGACCTCATTGATTAACAATTTGACTTGGAAAGTTCTCACCTTGAAGTTTATCTTCACAAGCCAGTGAGACCAATTAGATATGAAACAACCATATGCTTTGACAGAGAAAAAAACTGTAGAACTGACAGACAACAATATTTATTGATGCAGTTCTATTATTTGCAGTAGGGTTGTGACAAGACATGTGCCGATTACCGGTTTCAAGGTATACCGTGGTATGAAAACTGAAAATTTTCCGTCATACCGTCTCTTAGGTATTAGCTATTTTTTATGTCCTGAAAATGCAGGGAAAAATCACTTGCTTGCAGCTGTAAGGCTCAACACTCCCCCACCGGTTGTTGCTCAGTGTCAGTGAGTCAGCTGTGCTACACGATGGCTGGATGACGTGAAACTCCTGAATTTTTTCCCCCCATTGAAGAAAACGAAATCACTGGTATGGGAATACTTCGGTTACAGAAAAGTTACAGATGGCCGAGGCTTAGAGGAGGAGGGCCAACCGACATGTAAAACATGTTTGCGGAGGGTGGTTGCCGAGGAGGCAATACCTCCAATATGATTTCGCATTTATACAAAATTAAAGATTAGTAAACATTGTCATGAACATTTCCCATCAGCTACTTACCAGAGTTAACTCCAGCGTGTTTAGTGTGTCTAGCGGTGGTGAAACATGCATTGTTTTTTTTCCCTCTGGCAACTGAGTTGAGAAAGAGAGTGTGTGTATAATGTAAACATGATACGAGTCATACACACGTGCTTTTTATGGAAAATAATTCAATTAATTTTGTTCTGATGGCAATAATGTTGAACTCTGGTTTTGGGTTTTGGCTCACTAGACATTGATTTGTTCACAAGAATGTTGCAATATTATTCTGTTTCTATATTTAGTTACAGAAATATTGCACTGGAATCTCATAGTCTGCGAGGAAGTCAAAACGTTTTGAAAGATTGTCCGTAACAGTGAAAAAAAACAAACATTGTTTATTTTTCTGTTTTGAAATAGCTTGTCTTTCTCTTTAATAGTTGTATCGTCGATTGATTTCTTGAAACGTGTATTGATAATTGTATCACAATATTGTGAGATGATCATTATTTTGAGCCTTTTATCACATGTCCCCTTAGTTTTTGGTGGCCTACCCAGGCTGGGTTAATCAAATGTAAGTGACCCTAATGAGCACGTGCAATATAAAGAGAATGAATACAATTCTTGGGTTCTATCCTATGTAACTGTAACGGTGTACATAATACTAGTACATACATAAAAATGTGACTTTGATATTTCATTCTTGTGCAAACATATTATTGGACATAGAACTAAAAATAATTGCCTCATTTTCCCTCCTTCCTGCTGTTTACAGATCGGTAACATACAGTATGTACTGAACTCTATATGCAGGTATATTTCTCCACATGCTGTGCTTTCATTCACCTTTAGATTTTCACACTGTGGTGTGTTTGCTGTTGGACCACCCCATCCCCCTGCTATGGGGCCCCTTGAACCTTGGAAGCACAGCCAAGAAAGTGTCTGCCCAACCAGTGTAAACTATGTGTTTACAGTAGGTCCCCAGGGGTCAACCAGGGCATGCTAGGCCCAGTACATCTCACCTGCTGTCATTGATCACAGCTCTGATGTTGAGGCAGTGGCAGCTGTATAGCGGCGCCACATTGTGAATGAAAATATTGGATTTTTGCGATGAACACTGTTGGCCGTGCGAGCGTGCCTGCCAAAAGAGCTTCTGATGGAAGCATGGTGATAAATAGCTAATCACAAAGCATAAATCTATTCTAGTTTAAACAGTTGCACTTCAACTAAAGAAAATCACAGTTTATGAGCTTTTTGCTTGGTCAATTTGGATTACAGTGGTACCTCAAGATGGGAAATTATTTTATTCTAAAGTAGCTTTCATATCATGATTTTTTTCGTATAATTAATCACATTTTACATGTAAATCACCCAATTTGTTCCAAGCTCTACAAAAACACCACATAAATGTTCATAATACCAGTAAAACCACAATGAAACAAATGCCAAATACATTGCAATCCTTTAATATACTTAAAGTGCCATCATAAAAAAAATCTAAAAATAAAATCAGAATCATATTTTGAAACAGTTCGACTATACACAACAATTTGGCAAAACGCAGATGACAAGAAATTAGTCTTTTAACCTGCTGTTTAGCCCCCTCTTGTCAGTATAGCGCTCTAGCGTCCGCAGCTGGAGGATGACGTCGGCGAGGTCACGATTTCATCTGCTTTAGAATTCAGCCCATTGCAGGGGAAGAATCAGAACAAGGAAAATGTGGCATCAAAATGTCATGATTGTTTCAATCTTTCTACTCCCATATTTTTACAGGATATTCTTTTTATCTAAGTATTTTTCCCCAAATGCTAAATAAATGGTATGGTCGTGACAAATAACAGTCTTGTGCTAAAAAGCTGTCGACTTTTTGCACCTCCCGAACGGTATTTTATTCCACCGGAGTTAGTCCGGCTTTTGTCATTTCCCTGCCCCAGCTTCAGAGAGCGTAAACAGAACAGGAGGCATGACAGCTAGCCGACATGCAAACCCGAATCGAGTGGCATTTCCAAGTCTTATTTTCGCCTTTCGAAAACGAAAAATAGAACAATACTACCCAGGATCATATCACACGGCGGCGGGGTTGTCAATTGTCTTCACCAATTGGCCAACCCCCCGGCAGCTAGCAAGTTACAGCTCGTCGTTCCCCTGCTGCGGGAGCATTGTTAGGCACAAAATGCAAGCCACATCCTTATTAAAAGGTGTGCCATGATCCCAGTATTTGACATAATACAAAACACGTTTTTACTTTACATCTTTACTCACTTCCTCGTAAGTTCAATGGTCCCACAATTGTCGGACTTGTTTTGGCCAACCTTCGCGGTGAAGGGGAACTTTTTGAAACCCAAAAAGGCTCACACGCCTCTCCCTGGTGTAGCAACACAAACCTGCAGCACATTGGGTTGGTGTGATGCGAAAAATAATGCAAAAATGCATGCTATAAAGCAGTGCTATATTGTGAGATGCTAACCCGGGTGACGTCACATTCGCTTTCTTCCTCAATCCAGGAAGTCACTCATTTTCATGGCGCGGGATTCAAAAAATGGAATATATAAATGATCGCTTCCACACACATCCAAGCAGTCCATTTCATTCAGGAGTATAAAATACCACCTGAAATATGAAGTAAACATGCTTTTGCTGTCATAGGCACTTTAACCTAACAATTAATACCCACGATGAAGTAGATAATAGAGAATAATGCAAACAAAATAATTGAATAAATAAATAATAAAATTACACATAAAATGTCACACATTGTGAACACGTAACGGAAACTATGGTGCATTTTTTTCTCGATCTCGTCGTCAGATGAAAACTGTAATGCGTCTCCTTATATTTTAGTCTCCCAAAACACATTTTTAGCTCATTATAATCTCGTCATCCTGAAATGAAAAAAGTGTTTGTTGACGAAATATTTTGATTGTTGCCATTGCTGACGAAAACAACACTGATCGAAACAAATTGTTTTTTGGTGGTGTTGGAATTTATTAAAGAGATTTCACTAGGGATGGGAATTGATAAGATTTTTACGATTCCGATTCCATTATCGATATTGCTTAATGATTCAATTATTTATCGATTCTCTTATCAATTCTAATTTGGACTAATGGACTGTATGAGGTTCTGGGTTCAACATGTTTTATGGTTCATTCGCCTCGGGGTATTGGTTAGAACACAAGGAGCGGAGAGTGGAGTTAGTCTGTGGCCCTTTTAATCCAACTTGGCAACAGGCACAACTATATACAGGCAATGGCACTTGATATGAGAATCAATCAATGAGCAGATGAGAGTATGCGTGGAAAGATGTTGATGTATTTGTATGTGTGTGGAAAAAGACTGGAATGTGTGGGTATATGTGTGGTTCTGTTAGGAAAGAAAATTACATCATATTCGTGCTGATGCAATAAACAATGCAAATTGACTGTAAAGCAGTCAATAACACACATACATGACTCGCACAGTATAATGAACACAAAGGGGGGGGGCGTGAGTGCGCGTGCACAACACTGCATTTGGGGTCATTTTGGCCATAAAAGTGGCAAAAACTAAGCACTTTTGCATTTTTTGCACTTTACACTCATATGGATGTACAACATCATCTTAAGATGCTAAACTAACACATTCCCTCTTAACACAAATGTGCCACGTGAATATAATGTAAACAACGCTCTCCTCGACGCAGCAAGGATGAGCGGGAGCAACCAGCCAACGTAACAGTAAAAACACGAAACGGTCGCGCTGATAACGGCTCTAACTTATCGTAAGAACTTAATGACATGAAGAGGAAATACTTACATCCGTTCATGGATGCACATAGATTAACACTTCCTTACACACATTTTAACAGGTGGCACACTCTGCTCGAAATGCGCACCTTACGCCTATTTTCGGTCCCAGAATACGCAGCGCGTGGGCTGTAGGACAATAACGGGAAGTTGCTATGGGAACGAACGCATACCCAAGGAACCTTTCTAACAGGAGTATTAAAATTGCTAAAAAAAAAAATATTTTACGATTATTTTAGATGCATATTATGTTCTATTTTTCTTATAGAGTATGCGACGAGGAATACGATAAACCCATTAATGACATTTTTGGAAAAATCACCATTTCTTCTTTAAGTAGTCTCATGAATAATGACCTGGCCTGTGAAATTCAATGCAAAATTACTCGGTGACGTCTCTTCAGATTATACTCGGTGAGTGGTCCCTCTTTGAGTAATAATGTAGTCTTACTTGCTGAATCGAATGTGTGTAACATGAATAAGCTACGTTACGTAAGTCTTGCTAGTTGGATTCTATAAGAGAATGGTTAGATAAACTTCCATACGATTCCATGAAATTGAAACAAACGGAACCGGTTCTCGATTCCCATCCCTACATTTCACACCTTTTCAATAGGGGAAGTGGATTTAATATGGAAGTAAATTTCATGTTGACCTTTGTTACAGAAAAAAAAATCCCACATTCAAGTTACGTTACCACTGTATTAAAGCAAAGTCGGTCAAATATAAGTGAAGGAGTAACATTCCTATTCGTTTTCCCTCTACTTGTCGCATACTCAAACATTTATGGAGCCAAGACTTTACTGTGTGGTCATGAATTTATGTATGTTTCCCTTCGACCAGATCATAACATGGGACAAGAACATAGACATTGCTGTTCTAGAATTTGTACTTTTTCTCAATTGCCGACACTGTTCTTGTTCACGGAACAACATTTTCTCCTATTTTTAGCATCAGCTCTTACCATACAACCTAAATTACTTTATCGATCAATATTGAACATAGCTCACCATCCAGTTTATCCTGCTTCAAATTGACAAAATGTCTCAAGCTGCTCTTACCATTTATCTCACGGACACATCATTGAAATGCTTTTCTGTCATGAATAAAGCATCTATTCTTGTTAGATTTGACTCCTTTGGAGAGCGGCAGGACCCAAAGTGCAAACTATTGTGTGTAAAATAGTGGCAAAAATCCTAGTAAAGGAAGAAATTGTTGACTTTTCATGGGCTGCCTCTGCTTCTGGGCATCATGTTGGGATAGTTAATGACTGGTGCATATGTCAGTTACACAGCTGTGGAGGGAGCGAGCCAGCCAGCTGAGGAGAAGAAAGGAGTGGAGAGGAAAGGGGAAAAATGATGCAGAGAAAGATAGATGCAACAGAGGAGGAAAGGGAGAAGCTGACAGATCTGAGGTATTAAGCCGGGCACACACATAAGTGGAGTCAGCAGAGAGAAGGAGAACGAAGAGAGATAGAGAAGTTGCCAAGATTTTTCCTAGTTCTCTCATCCTCCTCCAGCAAACAGAAGAAGAAATGGTAGAGGCTGTCAGCCAAATCTTTGCAATTGTTGCTTCCGTAAAAGACTTTGGTCAATAAAAAAAAAAAAAAAAAACACCAAGTGGTTCTCATAAAGGGAAAATAACTCAAATACCACACTGTCATGTTAGAATCTTACACATTTTGCTCTAGTCTTGCTCCTGTTCCATCAGTGCTGGCTTTATAAGTCTTAAAGAGGCTCTTTCGCCTCTTTAAAGAGCTTTTAAAGCTGAATGTGCGCAGAAAGCATTTTTTTTCAGGATCAAAGTCGGATTGAAATAACTACACAGCAGGGAAAGAAACGGACGCTTTCCGAGAAAGGCTTTGACCTTGAAATGTCCTTGCGCTTTTAACACTCATTTATTCAAGGTTGTTGACTGAACTGCTATGATTCTGGCTCATTTATTTCATGAATTAATGTTGTTATCCTGTCTTCTATGTCCATTCAGACAGACTCGTGAACAGGAGACGCCCCCGGATTTCTTCTATTTCTCAGACTTTGAGAGACACAATGCTGAGATTGCTGCTTTCCATCTTGACAGGTAAGATGATGCATTCATTTGAAATTCCTAGCTTCTCATACAACACACAAATGGATATTTCTTTCCGAAATAAATCAACAGGAGTACTGGTAAACTGGTAGAATTCAGATTGGATGATCTCAGACTTCAAATCAAAAAAAGCTATTGAATGGAAACAGGCGAATCCAATACGGCAGTTGAAACCAGTGTTATTTTTGGTTGCCCTAATGGTTTTTGTTTTAGTCTTATTCTTTTGGACAATAATACGTATCAGTCTTAAGCCGCTTTCACATACACCTGAACACCGTTTGGGCAGCCCTTACAGTGCTGGCCAAAAGTATTGGCACCCCTGCAATTCTGTCAGATAATGCTGAATTTCTCCCAGAAAATGATTGCAATGACAAATGCTTTGGTAGTAATATCTTCACTTATTTTGCTTGCAATGAAAAAACACAAAAGAGAATGGGAAAAAAGATAAATCATTATCATTTTACACAAAACTCCAAAAATGGGTCAGACAAAAGTACTGACACCCTTTGAAAAATCATGTGATGCTTCCCTAATTTGTGTAATTAACAGCACCTGTTACTTACCTGTGGCACATAACAGGTGGTGGCAATAAATAAATCACACTTGCAACCAGTTAAAATGGATTAAAGTTGACTCAACCTCTGTCCTGTGTCCTTGTGTGTACCACATTGAGCATGGAGAAAAGAAAGAACACCAAAGAACTGTCTGAGGACTTCAGAAGCAAAATTGTGAGGAAGCATGGGCAATCTCAAGGCTAGAAGTCCATCTCCAAAGATCTGAATATTCGTGTGTCTACCGTGTGCAGTAGGGGTGTGACAAAATATCGAAATGGTGATATATCATGATACTTTGTATCCTAAAAGGTTATCGATATGTCTCCTGCAAGAATCGAGATATCGTTTTAAAAAGGTGTTAATGTCTATTTTAAAAAAAAAAAAAAAAAAAAAAAAGGAACCAACAAGTTTCTACCGAAATCAGTTAACTCTAAGGCTGCCTTGACGGTGCTCGACACCCAATCAATTTAGACTGGGAACGTTCTTTCATTTGAAACCAGGGCGTTCACAGTCATTCTGTCAGATTTTTAGGGCATTTACAGGTCACTTGCTGTTCATTTTAGGGCATTTCCAGGTCATTTCCTGTTGAGTTTGAGTCACTGCCTATTCATTTGGGTGACTCCCAGGTCACTTCCTGTTTTGTAACACAAAATAAACAGGAAGTGACCCATAAAATACCCCCAAATCAACAGGAAGTAACTGAAAATCAACAGGTAAATGACCTTAAATGGCCAAAATTACCTCTTTGCCTGACATTGGCTGCCACTGATGGCCATAGACGTTCAATCCATTTGAAGTGGGAGGGATGGCAGCGAATGTTCATTCGCTGCCACCCCCTCAGTTCAAATGGATTGGACATCTACTAGTGATAAACTCATCCCAATTCACAGCAGAAGCTTGTTTTTCTGTTTATTAGTTATTTTTAGGATATCCTAGAATCATTTCCTGACCAATGTATCGATAATCGTTGTATCACCATATCGTCGCATCATCGTTACCGTGAGCTTTGTATCGCAAACCGTATTGTATCGTGAGGTATCAACAGGTTCCCACTCCTAGTGCGCAGTGTCATCAATAAGTGTAAAGCCCATGGCACTGTGGCTAACCTCCCTAGATGTGGACGGAAAAGAAAAATTGACGAGAGATTTCAAAAATTGTACGAATGGTGGATAAAGAACCTCGACTAACATCCAAACAAGTTCAAGCTGTCCTGCAGTCCGAGGGTATAACAGTGTCAACCAGTACTATCCGTCGGCGTCTGAATAAAAAGGGACTCTAGGGTAGAATGTTCTTTGGTCAGATGAGACAAAAGTAGAGCTTTTGGGAAAATTCATCAAGATAGAGTTTGCAGGAAAAAAAGAGGCCTTCAACATACAGAACACGGTCCCCACAGTCAAACATGGCGGAGGTTCCCTGATGTTTTGGGGTTACTTTGCTACCTCTGTCACTGGACTGCTTGACCGTGTGCGTGGCATTATGAAGTCTGAAGAGTACCAACAAATTTTGCAGCATAATGTAGGGCCCAGTGTGAGAAAGCTGGGTCTCCCTCAGAGGTCATGGGTCTTCCAGCAGGACAATGACCCAAAACACACTTCAAAAAGTACTAGAAAATGGTTTTGAGTGAAAGCACTGGATACTTCCAAAGTGGCCAGCAATGAGTCCAGACCTGAATCCCTTAGAACACCTGCGGAGAGATCTGAAAATGGCAGTTTTGAGAAGGCACCCTTAAAATCTCAGAGAAATGGAGCAGTTGGCCAAAGAAGAATGGTCTAAAATTCCAGCAGAGCATTGTAATAAACTCATTGATGGATACTGCAAGCGGTTGTTTGCAGTTATTTTGTCTAAAGGTTATGCTACCAAGTATTAGGCTGAGGGTGCCAATACTTTTGTCCGGCCCATTTTTGGAGTTTTGTGTAAAATGATTATGATTTCATTTTTTTTTCATTCTCTTTTGTGTTTTAGATATTACTACCAAAGATTTTACTACCAAAGGATTTGTAATTGCAATCATTTGCTGGGAGAAATTGAGCATTATCTGACAGAACTGCAGGGGTGCCAATGCTTTTGGCCAGCACTGTAAGGGCTGCCCAAACGGTGTTCAGGTGTAATTGATAGCGGCTTAAGACTGATGTGAAAGCAATTTCCCGGATCAACTGACGAGGAGATGACGCGGACATCGCGTCGTAGTATATATCTGGGACTTTCCTGGGAAGTGGTGTGTATGAAAGCAGACGTTAAATTCACGGGTGACAGCACGATGGCTGATGACGCAGATATCACGGCGGTCCGATCGTCACTTCCTCTTTTGTCGCAGTAAGATGAAAAGCGGTAAACAAACAACGCAATTATCAACATAGCAAGCTGGAAATAGCTAAATTAAACCGAAAACAACGAAATTAAATTGCTACTGAATCGTAGAGCCGAGAAAGAGAGTCCATCGTCCATCTTTGGAAATGTGTGGCATAGACTTCGTAATGATATTGACATCTTCAAGTAGGGGGCCATCCTACACTCCGCTTCAGTCGGTCGAAGTTATTCAACACATGCAGCGATCCAACGCCGGATTTAGGTTGAAAAAGAATGAAAGCTGTACCGCATACAAACAGGAAAGATCGTCTCAGAGTGACTTGTATAAGGATTCAAGGTAATTATTATATTTTTCGTATCATGCGTGCATTTTGAAAAAAATCTATTTGAGAAATTAACACCTATGGCACTGGCGTCGTAATATTAACGTAAAATAAATGCTAACTACCCGTTTTTTGCTTTTAACCAAGAATCGAGACCGTTTTACGTTTATATCTACAAAGTATTCAGGAATTTAGGCATTTATTCTCAAGAATTTCAACGACAAAAGCTCTTTGTCAGTGATTCCACTCAGTCAGCTATGATGATCACTCTAACAATGCAGGCCCACTATTAACTCATTTGCTCCCAAAAACGTATAAATACGATCTATTTTTAATTGTTTCAGTGTCCCAAAAATCTATTCATACGTCTTTTACGTTTAATATCACAAGAGACATCTCTAGGTTCTGATGCAACTGGGCTCCAAAGCACAACGCTCAAAATCCATTTTAAAGCAACAAAACTGGCCACTGGAGGGCAGTAGCTAATTTGGTAAGAACTCATATCGGACCATGAAAGGAATTGGATGAAAAGAAATAGTCAGGAAACGGAAGTTGGAAGAGGTAAGAAGCGTGAGAAAAATGTGGAGAACGATGAAAAACACAAGGCACATTCCCCACACAAGTTCCCTAGGTGAATTCTATTATGTGGTAGTGGTCACTACAAAAGAAAGATTAAAAAAAATCTATGTTGATGAGTGAGACAGGCGGTGATGAGGGAAAAAATTTACCCCAAATTACCCCATCTGTTGATACAGCCGCGGCTACAACAGCCTCATCTCTCAGTTCTGTAGTTTAGTTATGTGTAAATTAGGGCTGTCAAACGATAAAAATTTTAAATCGAGTTAATTACAGCTTAAAAATGAATTAATCGTAATTAATCGCAATTTAAACCATCTATAAAATATGCCATATTTTTCTGTAAATTATTGTTGGAATGAAAGATAAGACACAAGACGGATATATACATTCAACATACGGTACATAAGTACTGTATTTGTTTATCATAAGAATAAATCAACAAGATGGCATTAACATGATTAACATTCTCTTAAAGTGATCCATGGATAGAAAGACTTGTAGTTCTTAAAAGATAAATGTTAGTACAAGTTATAGAAATGTTATATTAAAACCCCTCTTAATGTTTTCATTTTATTAAAATTTGTAAAAATTTCAATCAAAAACTAAACTAGTAGCTCGCCATTGTTGATGTCAATAATTACACTATGCTCTAGGCCTGAACGATATTGGAAAAAACTATTGCTGCGATTTTTTTGGGGTTTGAGATATTATATTGCGATACTAAAAAAAAAAAAAAAAAAAAAAAAAAAAATTAAAGACATTTTCACTAGATGACTTGAATAGCTGTTCGGAAAGACTTTGGATGACTCACAATGACCAGTGTACAGTAATCCCTCGTTTGTCGCGGTTAATGGGGACCAGAACCCGCCGCGATAAGTGAAAAACCGCGAAGTTGTGCCCCCCGCCCCCCAAATTTTTATTTTTTTGTGTGTGTGCTCAATGTATTTATTCAGATTTAGCATTGGAAAGAGATACATATTAGGCATGTTTTTTCTCACTTTTTCCCCAAAGTATGATTTTTAAAAAATGTGTGTGTGTGTATGTATTGTGTGTGTGTATGTGTATATATATATATATATATATATATATATATATATATATATATATATATATATTAATAAATGGTTTTAAGCACTTCAAATGTAATAATTATGATCAGTTTTAAACATAACTGTCCAACCAAATTATTTTTGAACAAGAATAAAGTACTGTAGTAGAAAAATGCTTGGCTTTATTAAATACTTCTGTTTATCTACTTCAGCTGTGACTATTGGTGGACATGTAGAAATTACAAACTCCTCATGATCACTTCTGACATTTAATTTATATGTCTCAAACGTCTCCACACACACAAACATTCATTCCAAAGCGGCTTCCTTGCAGAAACTGTTTAAGAAGTGAAACGATGATTGACAGCTGGTGCGCTGTGATGTCCGCTTCTTTGGCAAGATCAAAGATACCAGCATCGTTAACTTTAATAAGCAAGTGCTGCAGTGACGTGAGGTTCAAAGAGCGTGTGAGGCTCTGCGCAGAGCAGAAAGCATGGGGTAGGTGGATTAAAAAAAAAAAAAGAAAAACTATCGCGCGTCCTTGCGATGGGACCATTGCGCACGCACACATCGCGATGGCGATGTTTAAACGATATATCGTTCAGGCTTACTATGCTCACTCCTGAAACCCATAAAATCATATGGACCCAAGCGCCAGCAGAGGGTGCCAAACACCAAATAACAAGTAACAAGCGGACATTACACTTCTGTCATTTTAATCTGTTTGAGCGGGGCATGTGCGTTAATTGCGATTAACTAAAAAAATGTATTACTGCCCCTTAATGCGATAATTTTGACAGCCCTAGAGTAAATAAATTGTTACTTTGCTATCAAAAGCTCTATTTGTCCTGTTGTTTATGTTATTTTGTAGGAGGAAAACATTATTCAGATGTCTAAGATGTCACAAAAGCAAAGAAATAGCTGTGTTAAAGTCAAGAGTTATGTTTGAAATGTATGCTTTTACAAAAAGTTCAATTTCTCGGTTTTTTCATCAGAAATTGGAAGATTGCTCAAACTAAGCTATTTTATAATGCTGATTTCTAAAGAATGAAAAAAGATATGAACTAACTTTTTTTTCCTGCTGAAAGAAGAGAGTAATCTTTATTTTGGTGGGTTCCATGTTTATATAGCAATAGAACAGAATTTTCTGTGGGCCTTGCAAAATCAGTCAAAATCCAGTAAAACAGCCGGGAGCCAAGGGGGTTGCTCCGGTGAAAATGGCTAGAAGTGAATGAGTTAATCAGCCTCGCGCCCCATGTCCCGTCAATATCATTATGAATTCTATGTCACTTCCTATTCATTTGGGGACATTCTCGAGTCATTTCCTGTTCAGTAACCCAAAATCAAAAGGATTTGACCTGTAAATGCCCCAAAATCAACAGGAAGTTTCCCGTAAATGCCTCAAAAGAAAATGGAACAGGAAGTGACGTGAAATGCCCTGAAATTAACTCACGCCCTTGCATTGGATACCACTGTTGGCCATAGATGTCCAATCCGTTTGAAGTGGGAGGGATGGGAGCGAATGAACACTCCCAGTTCAAATGGATTGGACGTCTACTAGTGACAAACTCATTACTATTCACAGCAGAAGGATAAACATACCTTGTTTTTCTGTTAGATGCTTTGTAGAATATCCTCGAAGCATTTCCAGATAATTGTTGTTTCGCCATACCGTGGGATCATTGCTATCGTGAACCTTGTAACGCAAATCCTATCATGAGGTACCCAGAGGTTCCCACCCCTACTCTAGCAGCAGATGGTTCAAAAGGAGTTGCAGTCTTCTACAAAAAAATGTCCGTCTGATGTTGGTGCCATGAAGGTCAAGTCAAATTTCATCGCTTTGTGAACATGAAAGGACAGTGTCCCTCCTTATGTCCTGCTGATTTTACTCGGGCCCTGATTGCTAATCTGTGCCTCCTCATGTCAGCTCATTAACCACCTGGCATGGAAGGCAACAAAACTGCAGAACACTTGACGTGAAGGGCACCTTTGCCTTTGGCTTATGACCCATTATTTTCCATAAAGACGAGAATACTAATGCAAGAATTATGTTTTTCAGCTCTTTCACACCAATGCTTGAATAGCATGACGTAATCACGACAATGTTTGGAGAATATCAGAACCAGTGTTGGTTTTGGCAACCCATTTAATTTTCGTCTTTCTTTTGGACAAAACTATTTACTAGTCTTACTCATACTTTAGTCATTTCACAAAACGTCTAGTTTTTTTTTGGCAAATACTCCAAAGGTTTCCGTAACTGGTGGAAGGTATCGGGGCCAAAAAATTGTATCGGTGCAACACTAGTCAGCTCTTTAGCGATGCCCTAGTGGCTCCCTGGAGCTTTTTCAAAAATATTTGAAAATGGAAAAAGTTGAAAATTTGCCACAGTTCTGTCATAAGTTAACAATATGTGACATTTTCTTGTCGTATTTGTCGTTAGCACACATCGTAGCAGTGTTTGGTCGTGTAACTAATGTGACGTGACGCGTCCCAACACACGTACGCTTACTCACTGGTGTCCTCCAGGCTCCAGACTTGCCTTTTGTGAAACACATGTCAGGTGCTGCTTGGTATGTTTTGTTTTCTTATTTTGGTGAGATATGCCATGTTGCTTTAGCCTTTAAAGGTCTGTGCTGAGTGATCATCACACACTAAATGTAACTTGTAGCATTAGCATAGCATTCGCGTTAGCGATTGTCCTCTTAAACTCTCAAATAACTTTTTTTTTTTACATACAGTTTGTGGAGAGAAGAATGTTCACGATATACAGTATGTGCAGCGCCTTTCATTCACTTTGCAAGCAAAACTCAGATCATCATTGAAGGAGCAGACGCATCAACCGGGAAACGCAGAACTGGAAATAAAAGCACAAGCTGTTTCCAAAATAGTTTCTCCTTTTGGGGTTGCGTGCAGGCAGTACCTGCGGACTTGAGGGGGCGTCATTTCAACGCTAGGGGCATCAATTATGATAACAGAGAGTCATTCGCGTGGACCTCGCGTGCGTGCGCCCCTAGCAATTTGCCGCCCGTGGCAACTGCCTAACCCGACCCTGCAAGGTACCGCCATTGGATGTCCTTGTAGTTTCTACAATTATGTGCTCATGTGTCAATATTCATTTGAAATTGTTGCAAACCTTTTGTTTATTTATTTATTTATGGACTAAAGCTTTTGAAGTTCACAGACGAAAACATTTTGAGTAATTGTCAACTAAGACAAGTTTTCTTTGACTAAAACTAGACGAAGGGAAACACATTTTGAAATGACTAAAATATGACTGAGACTAATAAGTATTTTCGTCCAAAAGACTAGACAAAAATTAAAAAGGCTGCAAAAACAATACTGCTTTATCTACAAGTAAAGGTTATTGCTTTGTCATGGGCACAAAATCAATGAATAAAACCCACAAATAGGTAGTGAGGACTCATGTTCCACTGCATACTGAAGCCACGGGAAAACATTTTTTAAAATCATCTTGATAAATAAACTCGGCCAACCACAAGGTCATATTTGCAGATCAGGGTTTACCACTGTAAATCATAACATGGCCTGCAGTAGCAGTGGTAGAAAACATTCCTGATGTAATGCAGATTCTCAAAAGGAGATCGCCCGAGCAGAAGGTCAAGGTCCTCTTGTCTTTTAGTGGGCGTCTGAAGGCATTGAATTCGTTCATGTTTTCCATTTTTACTGCTTTTATCCTTCTTCCCTTTCACTGCCTCCATCAATTTTGTTTTTCAAAAAACAAGTAGCTGTACGGTGAAGCCCCGGAGCTCAAGGAGGCCATTTGTCACCGCGAATGAATGCAGCCCTCCCACAGCATGCATCCGACCGAACAATGAGTGCATCCTCCTTATTTAGCTAAGCTGCACGCTCCTTGACTCTTCCTGCTCGAGGGAAGCTTCATGAAAAGACAGCGAGCATCAGGAGGCTACAAAGCATTGCGCTGTAACAGGAATGCTGGTGTGCTGGGGTTTTTTTCTCCCCCATTTCCATCCTGGCACAAGACAAGAGTGAGGTCACAACACTTGTCCGTTCACATGTGCGCCATCATGGCGGAGGCCACAGAGGAAGCGATGTTGAATTCTCTCGTTTCCTTCCTTCGGGCGCAATGACACACTTATGAATAAATTGCATTAGCGGCAGCTTTTGTCAACAGTCTGCTACACATCTGGTGCTCTTCTCTACGCTCATACTGGTAACATATGTGTGTGTGGGTTAAGGGAAAGGGAAGGGGAGGAAACCAAAGGCATGAAAGGCCCTGTGCCCGTTCTAAATATAAGACAGGCATGGTTTGCCAAAAGCAGCACTTTATTTTTTTCCCCTTATTTTGTCTGTTCTAAATTAGACCATGGCTGCAGAGCGGCGGCTGCTGGTGTTGCAGTGAGGCTGCACTGCCTCCCAAGGGGGCCGTAGCCGCACAGAGCCTCCTTTTAAAGCAGCTCGAACAGCTAACGCTGCTTCTGTTGTAGTCAACACTGCTAATAGCGCATTCATTATGTGACTGGATTTGCTCGAGGTTACACTAGTATACTTTAAAAAAAAAAAAAAAGGAAGAAAAAAAGAAAGGAGCCTTCGTACTCAAACTTTTGGAATGCTAGATTTGGAATAATGATGAATTTATCTGGCAGGTGAAAAATATTTGGTAATGCTAAACTTCAGGGCTGCAACTAACGATTATTTTTATAATCGATTAATCGGACGATTAATTCAACTCTTCCGTGAGTCATCACCTTATCATGGTGGAAAGGTTTGCGTGTCCCAATGATCCTAGGAGCTACAGTGTATCTCAAAAGTGAGTACACCCATCGCATTTCTGCAGATATTTAAAGAGCAAAAAGTCTTAAATAGCATTATTATGTGAATTAAAATCATATTTTGAGACAATTCGACTATATACAACAATTTAGCAAAGCGCAGATGACGAGAAATTAGTCTTTTAATCTGCCGGTTAGCCACGCCTACCATTATAGGGCTCTAGCGTCCCCAACAGCTGGATGACGTCAGCGGGAGACTGCGCTCATCGGTTTTACTATTCAGCCCATTGAGGGGGAATTATTCAAAACGAGGAAAACGCGACGAAGAGAGCCGCAAAATGTCATTGTTTCAGTCTCTCTACCCCAATATTTTTACAGGATATTCTTTTTATCCAAGTATTTTTCCCCAATAGCTAAATACATGGCTTGAGAAGGACCAGTCAGCCCGTCAAGGGGGAACTATTCACAACGAGGAAAACGTGACGAAGAGAGCTGCAACATGTCATTGTTTCTGTCTCTTTACTTCAATATTTTTACAGGATATTCTTTTTATCCAAGTATTTTCCCCAATTGCTAAATAAATGACAAATAAGTCTTGTGCTAAATGGAATATGAAATAATAAAAATGCACTTATTCAGGACGACATGGCAAAATTACTCCATAATGGTCAAAACTGTCGACTTCACCTTTACTGTCGCACCTCCCGAACGATATTTTATGACACCTAAACCGGACATATGTCATTTCCCTTCCCCGGCTTCGGAGAATGTAAACAAACCAAGAGGCGTGACAGCTAGCCGACATGCTAACCCAAACTGAGTTATGTTTCAAAGTCTTCGAAGCGGAAAATCACACATAACTAGCCCGGATCATTTGACATGACGACTGGGTTGTCGATTGTCTTCGCGGATCGGTAAACCGCCCAGCGGAGAGCAATTTACAGTTCGTTCCCCGGAGGAGGGCGGCTGCAGTTGTTGTGCAGCTAACGTGCAGCTAATGTGCATGAGGAGAGCTTTTTACATGCCTATCAATGATCAAACGTAAGTAGTCCTTTATTTAAAGAAAGTTTGTAGTGTTTACTTTGTAATCGCTGTATTAATATTTGACATAATACAAAACAAGATGTTTACTCACTTCGTCGTAAGTCCAATAGTCCCACAGTAGTATGGCTTGGCCAATATCCACGGTGAATGGGAACCTTTTGAAACTCCAAAAAGGCGCACACGCCTCTCCCTCATAAAGCAAGATTTTTCTGCAGCCGTTTGGCTGGCGTGATGCGAAAAATAAACGTATTAATCTGCAAAATCAGCTGAATCCTTAGTCCTCATACACAACAGTACGGCTGTTTAGTGAAGAGGACGCCTTCACCCGTACACGTCACAGCGCCCTCCTTCTCAATGCAAGGCCAAAGCCTGAAGTCACTTATTTTCATGGCGCGGGATTTAAAAAACTAAATAAATATAGCGATAGCTTCCACACACATCCAAGCGGTCCATATCATTCAGGAGCATAAAATACCTCGTGTATTATGAAATAAACATGCTTTTTCGTGTCACATGCACTTTAAGTATATCTTTTCATGGGACAACACTGATAAAATGACGCTTTGACACAATGAAAATGAGTCTTTGTGCTGCTTATATTATGCAGTTAATTTATTTTCCCCTCAAAATATACTCATGAATATCTAAACCCCTGGCAACAAAAGTGAGTACACCCCTTAGAAACTACGTATATCCCTAAATGTCCAAATTGAGTACTGCTTGTCATTCTCCCTCCAAAATGTCATGTGACTCGTTACAGGAGTGCTGTCAGCATTGGTGCAGAGATTGAAGAGGTGGGGGGTCAGCCTGTTAATGCTCAGACCATACGCCGCACATCAAATTGGTGTACATAGCTGTCACCCCAGGAAGATGCCTCTTCTGAAGACGGTACACAAGAAAGCCCACCCGTCTCATCAGACCATAGGACATGGTTCCAGTAATCCATGTGCTTTGTTGACATGTCTTCAGCGAACTGTTTGGGGGCAGCAAACTGTTTGTGGGCTTTCTTGTGTATGTTCTTCAGAAGGAATATGTTTTCCCATATTTTGTAAGGAGAGAATTGACACTACCATTATTAAGTGAATTACTTTTATAATGTTCAGACTTACATTGACCGCTTTTCACCCCTTTTCTGAATATGCCAGTCCATTATTTTCCTCAAACGCACATTTGATTGGCTGATGACACGACCCTCCCCTCGCGCGCAATCACAGCCCCGTCACAAATACAACATGCCGCCTCCTGCTCCACCTTCATAGACGAAGGATATTAGAAGTCTTTTTTTCCGTCAGCAGTAGCCACTGTAAGTAATGTGAAGAGACGTCAGTGTTGTGGAGGTGGGGAACGCACTACTAATTTTGCAACTGAAAGTTCGACCTGCATCAGAGTTAGCATAACATTAATCTTAGTTACATTTATTTTTGTCACAGACAAACGTTTTTGTCTAATGAAGGCGGAAGTACACGCCGAAACATGTCGGGTAAACAAAACAAACCAAAACATTTGTCTATGACGAAAGAAAAATGTAACTAATCTATAAGTGTAGACAAAATGAATTTAGTGCAACTATAACATTAATCTCTCGTATGTGTTTTGTTCTGTTAATGTTAAATATTTTATTTCTGTGGTCATATGGCAGCCCACAGGAGCTTTCATTTTTTTAACCTAAAATGTATCACCGGGGACGATGCTGACTGCATTCTGTCTAGCAACAGATTTATGCCTGACAAGGAGAAAGAATCTGAGAGAGTGTTGATTAGTCTTTTAAACCTATACTTTTTGTCAGTGCTTGGATAGGTGTTCCTGTGTGTGACTGTCTTTTTTTTTAAATTGCTATTTGAAGACTAATCAGCAAGTTCAAAAAAGTGTGCGTTCTTCTACTGTGATTTCACCTCTAACAGTTGACCTTTATTAGATGGGGCTTTGCAGAGCAAAGGCCCATATAGTAAAATTACTTTCTTCGGCCCGCTGCACAGCCCGAAGTTTGACCAATCGGCACCGTTCGAATATCGAAATGAAATGAATTTTCGTGCGACGCAGGGAATTTTTCGAATGACCCCCCCAAAATTTTCCATTCGCCCGTAAATGCAGGTTTTTTTGAAAAGACAAAAAAAAATCAAAACGCTACTTGTCCTCCAATTTATGACCAAATCACAAAATTTACACATCAAAAATTCAAGGATGGTAAGAGGTAGAGCAGGGCGGTAAACTGAAAATTTACCGTCACCGAAATTCTTAACGATGACCGACGTAATTTTGACCATGTCGGTAAATTCGGTAAATTAATAAAACAAGAAAATATAGTCTTTTCATCCCGCTTTGATTCTGTGTTGTTCGTCTATGTTCATTCCCCTTTAAGAAAGCAGTGAATGTGCTTACGTAGTGAGTCACGTGATCATCAGGAAGCCAATCAAACAAAATCCCGGTAAGCTAACGCTAGCAGCTAACGCTACAAGCAAAACGTGATGGAGTGTGGCTTAAGGGAGGTTCACCAAACTTTCAACCGACATTTAGTAGACTCTTGGTGGCATCCAGACGGGCTTTCACCCGCTGTCCTCCTTTGTTCTCACGATTTCCGGAGATGGTGCTTTCAGTGCTTTCTACTGGTAGCCAGGCTAACGCTAGCTAGCGGCTAACGCTACAAATGAACGTTATGGAGTCGGATAGCGGCTCTAACCTTGTCGAAACGGCTGAACTTAATGAGTGGATTGGGCACGGACTGCATCTAGCAATTACTATGTGGCGTTATTTTGTATCTGTCTGTGTGTGATTCCTCTGATAGCTTTTGTGATGGTAAAGCATTCAGCATAAAGTACAATCCAACGGCAAAACTTATAATGACCGAGAAATGGCCCCAGCTATTTTTATTGTGCGTGCATTTATTAAAAAATGCACTGGGGGGAAAAAACCCTTAAACCATAAAGTAAACACTTGTATTTAATAATTATGTCACAGCAGCCATTAACAATAAGTTGTCTTTTTGAAGTGTACTGTTCAAGCTGCAAGTCATTTGTGTTACAATTACATGTTTGCACAGGCATATTGATTTTGACAATGTACATTGTTCAAGTCATACACACTGTTATAAATGTTCATACTTGAATTCTTATTGCTTACAATACATTTTTATAAACTTAATGTTTAGACTGCATGGACAATTGTTAAATACAGTATATCAAATTGAATGCTGGTAAATAAATCAACAAGAAATAGTAAATCTGTATTTCATGCATTGATTCAGATTTTCAAATTATATAACAGTCCGCTTGGGTGAATTTATCGTCATTTATCGTTATCGAGATAAATCTGCTCAATTTATCGTGATACATGTTTAAGGCCATATCGCCCAGCCCTAGTAAGAGGTATAAAAGTTGTATACAGAATTTGGCAAAAACCTACAGTTACCCCAAAATTTGCCCATTCATTTCTAATAGAATGCCATTGAAAGCAATGTACAGTGGGGCAAATAAGTATTTAGTCAACCACCAATTGTGCAAATTCTCCTACTTGAAAAGATTAGAGAGGCCTGTAATTGTCAACATGGGTAAACCTCACCATGAGAGACAGAATGTGGAAAAAAAACCAGAAAATCACATTGTTTGATTTTTAAAGAATTTATTTCCAAATTAGAGTTGAAAATAAGAATTTGGTCACCAACAAACAAGCAAGATTTCTGGCTGTCAAAGAGGTCCAACTTCTTCTAACGAGGTCTAACGAGGCTCCACTCGTTACCTGTATTAATGGCATCTGTTTTAACTCATTAGCGGTATTAAAGACACCTGTCCACAATCAGTCAGTCACACTCCAAACCCCACTATGGCCAAGACAAAAGAGCTGTCGAAGGACACCAGAGACAAAATTGTAGACCTGCACCAGGCTGGGAAGACTGAATCTGTAATAGGTAAAACGCTTGGTGTAAAGAAATCAACTGTGGGAGCAATTATTAGAAAATGGAAGAAATACAAGACCACTGATAATCTCCCCCGATCTGGGGCTCCATGCAAGATCTCACCCTGTGGCGTCAAAATGATAACAAGAACGGTGAGCAAAAATCCCAGAACCACAAGGGGGGACCTAGTAAATGACCGACAGACAGCTGGGAACACAGTAACAAAGGCTACTATCAGTAACACAATACGCCACCAGGGACTCAAATCATGCACTGCCAGACGTGTCCCCCTGCTGAAGAAAGAACACGTCCAGGCCCGTCTGCGGTTCGCTAGAGAGCATTTGGATTATCCAGTAGAGGACTAGGAGAATGTGTTATGGTCAGATGAAACCAAAATAGAACTTTTTGGTGGAAACACAGGTTCTCGTGTTTGGAGGAGAAAGAATTGAATTGCATCCGAAGAACACCATACCCACTGTGAAGCATGGGGGTGGAAACATCATGCTTTGAGGCTGTTTTTCTGCAAAGGGACCAGGACAACTGATCTGTGTAAAGGTAAGAATGAATGGGGCCATGTATCGAGAGATTTTGAGTGAAAATCTCCTTCCCTCAGCAAGGGCATTGAAGATGAGATGTGGCTGGGTCTTTCAGCATGACAATGATCCCAAACACACAGCCAGGGCAACAAAGTAGTGGCTGCGTAAGAAGCATTTCAAGGTCCTGGAGTGGCCTAGCTAGTCTCCAGATCTCAACTCCATAGAAAATCTCTGGAGGGAGTTGAAGGTCCGTGTTGTCCAACGACAGCCCCAAAACATTACTGCTCTAGAGGAGATCTGCATGGAGGAATGGGCCAAAATACCACCAACAGTGTGTGAAAAGCTTGTGAAGAGTTACAGAAAACGTTTGGCCTCCGTTATTGCCAACAAAGGGTACATAACAAAGTATTGAGATGAAATTTTGGCATTGACCAAATACTTATTTTCCACCATGATTTGCAAATAAATTCTTTAAAAATCAAACAATGTGATTTTCTGTTTTTTTTCCACATTCTGTCTCTCATGGTTGAGGTTTACCCATGTCGACAATTGCAGGCCTCTCTAATATTTTCAAGTGGGAGAATTTGCACAATTGACTAAATACTTATTTGCCCTACTGTACCTCCAAATTTCCGATTCATTTTCAACGGCAGGAAAACATATGTCTTTGAGATTTTTGACCATTTACCATGACAGCCCATTGACATTTAACTGGCACTCAAGTAAGTCGATGCCATTGACAGCCATGCATGTCCCTGCCATTGACGGCCATGTATGTCCAAATTTCCCGTTCATTTTCGGCAGGAAAACCTGTGCCGTTGTGATTTTTTACTAAAAACGTACTATTACAGCCCATTGACATTCAACTAGCGCCCATTGACAGCCATGCAACCGAACGTGTCCCCAAAATGTCCCCAAATGGACAGCAAGTGACATGATAGATCTTTATCTACCACAGCAAAGCCCCATTGTAATTTCTCCAGTAATTGAGGTTTCTAGTTTCATTTAATGTAGCTTGTTTTTATGTCATACAACACAACTCTCCTCCATTTTTCCATTTTTATTCTAGGCTGCCCTGTTCCTTCGGCCCTCGGGCTGTCCATTAGCACTTGTCATGGGGTATCAATAGTTAAAAACGCTATGTTGATGTCGTACCGATTGCCACAAGTGCGCAAAATTGACATTTGGCACACACGCACCGACACAGTCAGCCAGAGAAGACCTCTTTTTGCTTTCCACTGTAACAATACCACAACCTGAGTTTCCACTTAAACTGTGCAAGCTTAAGGCGTATGAACCACAAAAAGCCGTAAAAGCGGGTGCATAAATATAATTTCCCTAAACGGATGGTGAAGTTAGACCTTGCTGGAGCTTTTACATCATGATGCTGTGTGCGTGGGGGATAAAAGGCGTCCAATGTGGAATAGTGGGCACACAATAACCGCGGGGTGGTTTACCTCGGAGTAGTGATGGAAAGAGTATGGTTGTGGTGCCCCCTAGTGGAGATATTAATGACAACGTGGAAAAGCGTTTTAATTATGGGTTCAAGTCCCATCTGTGGTGAAAACTTTAATGATACAGATGTATTGTAGCTTACTTCATAGTGGTTATTTTAATATATAGATAAAAAATAAAATTAAAAAAAACTTTCCTCACCCTCCCCCCATCTCCCCTGGTAGGGTGGGTGGCTGTTCATCTCAAGCTCGAATCCTCTACCAGAGGCCTGGGAGCTTGAGTGTCCTGCATATTATCTTTGCTGTTCCCAGAACTGCGCTCTTCTGGACTATATATATATAATATATAATAATATAATATAATGATAATGATAAGATAGATAGATAGATAGATAGATAGATAGATAGATAGATAGATAGATAGATAGATAGATAGATAGATAGATAGATAGATAGATAGATAGATAGATAGATAGATAGATAGATAGATAGATAGATAATATATAATGTAATATATAATATACTGTATGTATATTATATATAATTAGCTTGTGTCTGTTTATTTGCATCACAATCATAGATAGCATGTCTGCAGTGACTTTTAGGCAGGGATTTAATTTTTTTTGTCTTATTTCTGTATTACATTTGACTCTTTCCTGACATAAAGTGGATGGATGGATTCATTTTTCATTCAACTAAGCACCTCATATTATTGCAATAGCAATATACACACATTGGCAGTCTTGTAGATTAAGACTTAGCAACCTAGAAACAAATTACAAAAAAATATTGAGGAAGTCTACGAATTTGATGGACCGTATTGTAATCTGAAACAGAAAACAACACGTTGTTCATACGCAGAATTTGAGGGGGGGCAAGCAAGGCAGTGCCCCCCTCCCCCAGTGGTCATAAAATTGCTATTGCATGTAATTGACATAACTATATATTGATTTAAAAAAACATACTTAGCAGGTAAAATGTTGTCTATAAAAGTTGTAAAGCAATAAAACGTCAAAATTAAATAAATGAACAAGAATCCTTCCAAGCATTTCATAATGGGTCAAAATTATTTTTCCAACAGATCATTTGACTATATACAGTATATATTAGGTCCAAACGATATTGATAAAAAGTGACATTACGACTTATTGGGGGTTTGCCATGTATATTGCGACATTAAAACTAGAAGAAATATACCGTTTGCCATCCTAATGTGAGCATGCGCAATAGTCTCATTGCAGGACGTTTGTTTTATTTTGTTTTTTGAATATGTAATTTTTGTTTTGCTTCATAAAAGCAGCAATTGTGCAGAGACATTGCTTCTTTGATCCCTATTATATACACCAATCTTCATCGTTCACAGATGAACCTCTTTAGCCTGGATTTAACGGTATCCTATCAATACAATGTGGTCATAGTAAGTCTTCCTATACAGAGATATTCAGGTCATCTGGTGAAAATTCTATATTATGCAGGCCTAATATATGTAGTATATAAATATATGCATATGGCGAAAAACACTCATGTGACTTGAAGTTTCGCTCTGAGACCCCCAATTTGGCCAACTTTTAAAAGTGTCTGATATGCATGTGTGATACATCATTGGAAAGCTTAAAATCTCAATTTTCTGGGGGAAGAAAACATTTGAACAGGAGGGCATTTTTTTCTAAATTATGTTTTTTAAACAGCAAAACCCTATCTGGAGGTGAGATCACGCGAGAGCAGAATTACAGACGCCATGACTTTAACGAGATATTATCGCGTACTTACCTTGTTTCCATCCAAAAACTCCATGTAGCATGTATCACTGAGTGTCAAGACACAGCTGTGAATGGCCACAGCTGGATTTTGGGGGGATTTTATGGGTGAAACATGGTAATATAGGGTCGCGATGCAGAAATCGCAGACATTAAGGAGTGGTTGAGATTTTCTTTTTCATATATTTAGCCTTTTGAATGTTTTTTTTTTTTTTTTTTTTCAAATTTTCTTTGTTTGGATCGATTATTTATCACCTAAAATATAGGGGAAAATGCAACAGTAACAAAACAATACAATCAATAGTTATGAGGTAAATATCCGTGACTTGTTTACAGACGCCATTGTTTTTATTGTGACATCATTTGTTTAAAAGTTTAAATAATGTGATTAAAAAAAAAATTTAAAGTTGTTTTTTTTTTTTTTTTTTTAAACGAAATATGAGACATCAGATTCTAAGCTCAAATCGACAGAAATTTTGATAATAAATATAATTAATTACCTTCGTTTTATGGCTGGGTTCAAACAAAAGCAGTTGCGCGACATCTGTAAACGGGTGTTTTCAGGGTAAAACGGACAAATTAAAAATAGTTTGGGGACTTAATGCAGCATGAATCTGCGATGGCAGCATATAGACATATTGTTCTATTAAACATAACAGTTGTTTTGGCTTAAAATACCGCAGTTTCTTTTAAAGAGGAGTGCAAGAGCAGAAACTGCTTTTTCAGTCTTGTCTGTGTTTTCCACCATATATATATATATATGTATATATATATATATATATATATATATATATATATATATATATATATATATATATATATATATATATATATGTGTGTGTGTGTGTGTATGTAAATATTAGGGCTGTCAAAATTATCGCGTGAACAGGTGTTAATTAATTTTTCTAATTAATCACTTTAAAATATTTGACGCAATTAACGCACATGCCCCGCTCAAACAGATTAAAATGACAGCACAGTGTAATGTGCACTTGTTACTTGTGTTTTTGGGCGTTTTGTCGCCCTCTGCTGGCGCTTCGGTGTGACTATGAACGAGCTTTGTGTAATTATTGACATCAACAATGGCGAGCAACCAGTTTATTTTTGATTGAAAATTTTACAAATTTTATTAAAACGAAAACATTAAGAGGGGTTTTAATATAAAATTTCTATAACTTGTACTAACATTTATCTTTTAAGAACTACAAGTCTTTCTACCCTTGGATCGCTTTAACTGAACGTTAATAATGTTAATGCCATCTTGTTGATTTATTGTTATAATAAACAAATACAGTACTTATGTACCGTATGTTGAATGTATATATCCATCTTGTGTCTTATCTTTCCATTCCAACAATAATATACAGAAAAATATGGCATATTTTATAGATGGTTTGAATTGCGATTAATTATGATTAATTAATTTTTAAGCCGTAATTAACTCGATTAAAAATGTTAATCGTTTGACAGCCCTAGTGAATATATATGTATTAGAGATGAAAAAAATACTCGAGTAACTCGAGTTTAAAAACTGACACGAGTAATTTTATTCGCCTCGAGAAATCGGTTAATTTTGCCAGCTGTAAGCATCCGTTTATCCCGGATCACTTTTAATGCGGTACAACGCGGTACAACGCGCAAACGTCCCGTGCGTAGACGAAGAAGCAGTAACACACGACTGCAGACGAAAGCCGCTACAAACTATGCCAACATTGCTAAAAACTACGCCCGCATGATGCTACGGTGGAAGCAGGTAGCGTCTGATGGGGGGGGGCATCAATAATTGATTTATAATTAAAACGGAGCCTCTGAATCGTAATCGAATCGTTAGGTGCCCCAAGATTCCAACCACTAGTAAATATACTGTATGTCCAGAATTGTAAAGGTTTAGACTACATATAGCAATAGTGCAAATTCAGGGCCGGTCCTGGGTGACTAGGTGCCCTAGGGAAAAGTGTCGCAAGTAGCCCGCCACAACACAAAGGGTTGACAGTTTACAGCCAAAACACTGTGGGAAAGTTATTATTTCTAAATAAAAAATAGCAAATTATCCTTACACCACAGGGTTCACCAATTCTGGACCTAGAGGCCACCTACCCTTTCGTGTTTTCCATGTCTCCCCCCTCCACCACACCTGAATCAAATAATCAGGATCTTTATCAGGCTTCTGGAGAGCTTGCTGATAACATAATCATTAGATTCAGGTGTGTTAGAGGAGAGAGACATGAAAAACACGACAGGATAGGTGGCCTCGAGGTCCCGATTTGGTGAACCCTGCACTTTTTGCATGTTGTTCATATAGTAACACAAGCACATTCATGTCATTTTCTTAGACAAATAGCCATCACATTTTTAACACTGTTCACCTCCTGGGTTTCAAGGCCACTTGATAGCAGCATAGAGCAAATGAACCATCCTGAAGCTTTGAATCAATTAGCTACAAACTTCATTAATCAGGAAGCTTCATTAGGCCATCACTGCTCAATGTAAACGCTCACTTCACTTGGGAGAAAGAGACAAGCTCTGCTGCCACTTGCTTTCAAAACTGTTGCCGTTCAACATATTGCAACTATTGCCTCCCAGCATGCGATGAAGCGCTGTGAATATCGTTCAAAGTTCATGATCTGTGCAAATTATTTGTTCAGTTACTGTTTAAGTTGCTTCATTAATTGCTAATTATGCTATTTTGTTTGTTATTATGTGATAATTTTAGTTTCGTTCTGAAACCTTGAGTTTGATTTTATCACCTGCCATTATTTGGCATTGTATGTGAAGTGGATCTGCTTACATACTATAACTGTTCCTCCTTGCTTCGTGTGTGCCACAAAATAGCAAGTGGCTATTCCAATCCAGGTTGCAAACAGCAAATGTTTTTATTATGTAGCCCATTGAACTGGACTTCATATGTTACTAAATGTTTAGGAGCATAGCATGACAATTTTTTTCTGGGTATTTTTTCCCCTCAAAGCAATTTGGCGCCCCCTCCACTAGATGGCAACCAAGGCAACCGCCTAGCTCGCCTATGCCCGGGGATGGCCCTGAGTGCAATAGTTTGGAGAACAATAGTTTTATTTTTCTGTGGATTTGTGAATGTTAATCATATGTACGTCTTCCCGTCCTGTAGGATTCTGGACTTTCGTCGTGTCCCTCCCGTGGCCGGCAGACTTGTCAACATGACCAAGGAGATTCGAGATGTCACACGTGATAAAAAGCTGTGGAGGACATTCTTCATATCACCAGGTAGGGTCTGCCTTGGCTGGCCCAATCAAGTTAAAAAAGGCAAACCAAAAATGTAAATTCTTGATATAAAGCTAATGCAGTTAAATGCAATAATGCTGTGGACATTTATGAAATGGAAAGTAGGTGGAAGCTTGCTTGCATCAAAGCACAGCAGTTAATGAGCTATGCAGTTTTTGGGTCACGTGCATGTCTCGTGGGATAGAATTTACTCACAGTCTCAGCAATTAATACAAGTCATTGAATCCCTCCAGGGGCCATTAATCTTGTCTGGACACCCTTCCAAAATAGATGTGCTCGGAATCCATAAAGAGCGAGTGAAGTTATTAAGAATTGAATTTGAATGTAACCATATTTTATTGCATTTTTCCCCCTCATTATCATCACTCACCAAGAAATGAGCAACACTATATGTAATTTTATAACAATACCTGTATGCACTCAATGGGTACTCCTTTAAATTAGTTATAACTGTGCAATGGTATGCTTTTATACAATACTAAGAAAAAATCTTTTGTCAAAGTTCAGTTTTTCCAATGATGTTTTCCTCATACATTTATTATTATTCTTTCCTCAGCAAACAATGTGTGCTTCTACGGTGAATGTTCTTACTACTGCTCGACGGAGCACGCTCTATGCGGCAAGCCTGACCAGATCGAAGGATCCCTGGCCGCCTTCCTTCCAGATCTCGCCCTTGCGAAGCGTAAAACCTGGAGGAACCCTTGGAGACGCTCCTACCACAAACGCAAGAAGGCAGAGTAAGGAGATCAACCCTCTATTTTGCTTGTCTTAGCCAAGCATTTTTGTGTTAACTTTGTGGTTAACTTTGTCCATCTTCATGAGAGCAATAAAATAAAGTAAATGCAAGGGTTAAAGTCCTCCGTCATCCATCAGCAGGAGGCACAATAGGTCAATCACAAGATTGATGCAGACCAACAGGGGAAACAGAGAAATGTGTAGAAGTGTATGACTGCAGCCCATAGCCAAGCGACTGCCGCTGCAAACTACGCCTCATACAAACCACGCCCCCTTCAAACCAGATCTGCTGTTGGTACGGTGGAGCGAAGAATTTGTTTACTATGTGAAGTTCAAAGGGTTTTTGGGACAATAGGCCCTAGCGCAACTCCTTACCCTAAACTTTACTAGACACAGTGGTATTGCAGACACAGCGACATGCCTAAACATAACTAGTTTGTAACCTTTGCTATCTTGAAAGTCATTTAATGTTGTGAATCAACCATCAAAGTTGCTAAAAATGCTCCCATTATTGCATTATTGCTTTATTTCCCTTCTACTTTCGACATGTAAGAGTGTTAAAATTGTTTCAGCATTTTTAGATAGATTCAAGTCAATATTTTGTTAATTTAGGAGTATTTTAGATAAAAAGTTACTCACCTTAGGTTCACTACAACAGAGCCCGCCTGAGAAGTCTACTGCTTTAAGATGACGGCTGTTTACTAGCGCCGCCAAGTCTGTCATTTCGCATTTAGTTCTACATATACTGTATGTGATATCTATGAGACGCACCAGACGCTACCACCGTAGCATCATGTGGGCATAGTTTGTAGGGGCGTGCTTTGTCCGAGGCGTGGTTGTCGCTTGGCTCTGGACTGCACTCAGGTATTTTTGGAAATATGGAGTCAGGGTGCTACTTTTCTCCATAGAAAATAGTAGAGTCCTGTGATTAATTTCACAAGCATTGGTGATTGTTACGGTTGTTGTTGAATCCTCTCATCATATTTTTTGTATATTACAAAAAGCCATCGGTAACACTTTATAATAACTATCCGTTTTATTAGTTAATAAATCATTAGTAAACTGTTGATAAATGATTTATTGTTGATTTGTGAAGTATTTGTTAACAGTTTGTTAAGCATTTACAGGGTGTTCTTAACCTGAAACACAGTTTGTGTAGAAACGTTTCAAGTTTTTGTGTGTAACGTTTGGCATTTCTATCTTTTCAGGTTAAGAAATGCCGTTCACTTCAAAAGAAAAGGCATTTTGATAAGGCATTTTGCAGGCAGCGTTCATGTTGCACATTTATGATAATCTGCCATAGAACCAACAAATATTTGTACTTTTCTTTGTATATTTAAACAATAACACTTATGACCTTCAACATAAAGTGTCTATAGTTTTATAAGATCCATCAACTAGCATGGGCATTTAGAATGGGGTCAACCCTATTGGAACACCCTGTAAATGCTTAACAAACTGTTAACAAATACTTCACGAATCAACAATAAATCATTTATCAACAGTTTACTACTGATCTATTAACTAGTAAAACGGATAGTTATTATAAAGTGTTACCAACCCATCAACACCACCATCAAAACCTCGATAGCCCGAAAACCATATAAAATGTAAAAAAAATATTAATAAAAAAAAATACGTGGAAAACACGAAAAACTGCACCAAAAGGGGAAAAAAAACACTTAAAAAAAACTGTGGGGAAAATATTGACAAAACCGCAACAAACTGCAAAAAATGCAATAAAAAACAGGAAACCGCTAAAAAGAACACAAAATTGGCAAAACTGAGAAAAAACAAAAAGTAACTTAAAGCAGAAAAAAGTAACCAAACAAACCAGACAAAGGTTGATCATTTATTTGATATTATATTTACTTTTAGTCGTTATAGGACATGTTCATTCCATTCTCCCAGTCCACACGGATTGGACATCTAGCATCGTCAATGGCAGCCAATGAGTTAACAAAGAAGTGACCCAAAAAAGGCTGCAATGGGAACCATGGGAGAGCAAAGCATCCCCACACAATTTCTCCAATTTTCTAGTTACTGAAAAAGGATATCCGCGGGGCCTTAAAAAGTCTTTAAAAATTTTTCAAATCCAATAATTTGAATTTAAAGCCTTAAAATGTCAAAAAATCACCTAAAAGGTCCTAAATACAATTTTGAAATGGTAAACTTGGTATTGAAGTTACTTTTATTTAGAACATGTATAAATTTCAGTCTTGCTTTTAAATATTTCGATTTATGAGGATGTTAAAACTTAACTACAACCTGTGCTGCCTGGTCAGAGTTTATTGAACACAAGCAAGTTTTGCTGTCTGCGCGCAGCTGCATGTTGACAGCCTAGTTAGCATACTCATAGCGCCAGTAGAACAGGCCAGTAGAAAACTGTCAGAACAAATTCAGGACCTGCCTCCTGATATGCTTTGGTTTGTTGTATTATATTTCATGTTACTCATTATTTAGTGTGCATAGTCTTTAGCAGCCCCTTCAAAATTTTGAGTGCCACAGCTACTACAATTTGACATTATACTGGCCTGTGGGGGCCAACAAATTTATGGCGGGGGGGGGCATGGCCACCCCTGACCACCCCTTGGTGGCGCCATTGCTTTACAGAACCGATCTACAGTAGTTACATTACATGGGTAAGTGCAAATTTAATGATTTGTGGCTGGAGAACTTACAGTTCAGCGAGCACATGGTTGGAGGGAAACTTGTATAAAGCACACTGCATGGAAATTTTTAAACGTGGAAAATTGGGTATCAAGGCATTGAAATCCCATTTCAAATCTGAAAAGCACTAGGCGGTCATAAATTGCTAGCTAGTTTGTGGTTCACATGTTGGTTCAGAAAAGAGAAAGTTTTGTATCACTGTGGGAAAGAGCTGGGAACAAATGTACTGTACTGTATATACTTTGCAATTAATTCCAGGCCTCCAATTTTCCTCC
This sequence comes from Corythoichthys intestinalis, assembly GCF_030265065.1. NCBI lineage: Eukaryota > Metazoa > Chordata > Actinopteri > Syngnathiformes > Syngnathidae > Corythoichthys > Corythoichthys intestinalis. Next base: position 10,687,200 of record NC_080415.1, on the reverse strand, counting down.
AAATCTTTTGTACTTTTTTTGTCGGTATTGATGTGAAATGAGTCATTCATTATGGTCTTTTTTCTTCATGACATGACACTGCCATGAGCATTAATGAATGCTTATGACAGATGTCATTTGGCAAATTATCTCACTTTTGAATGGATGTAAAAAATCCAAGGAGGACATAAATGGAGTTGACACCCGATGACACTTTAATAAAATCTGTCATATGCATTCATTAATGCACATGATAGTGTCATGTCATAATTATGACGGTCGTATGGCAGTTTTATGTTGCCGCTGTCAAATAAAGTGTTACCTATTAAACTAAATAAATCATCAAATAAGCTGCAAAGGGCTATAAGCCGCAGGATTCAAAATGAGGGAAAAAGTAGTGGCTTATAGTTAAAAAATTCTGGTACTGAAAATAAGTCAATTTATCTTCACTGGAATAAGCACCTCGAATGTCACCCCAGCATTTTTTAAAAAATAAATAAAAGTTTCAGTCAAATGATTTTTTTTTTTTTCATTTTAACTTTAGTTTTCTTTCTTTGATACTCAGATGGGAAGTTGATCCCGACTACTGCGAGGAGGTCAAACAGACGCCGCCGTATGATAGCGGAACAAGACTTCTGGACATCATGGACATGACCATCTTTGACTTCCTCATGGGTCAGTTGGAATTCATATATTATTAAGGGAATGCATTATCAGAGAACGTGCAGGGAAAATTATTAATTGTTTTGTTAAATTCTCATATCAACAATGCAAAATTAACCAGAACACACTATTTGTATTAATGGTGGCTTAATGAATCGACTCGTTAGAAGAAGTTAGACCTCTTTGACAGCCAGAAATCTTGCTTGTTTGTAGGTGACCAAATACTTATTTTCCACTCTAATTTGGAAATAAATTATTTAAAAATCAAACAATGTGATTTTTTGATTTTTTTTCCACATTCTGTCTCTCATGGCTGAGGTTTACCCATGTTGACAATTACAGGCCTCTCTAATCTTTTCAAGTAGGAGAACCTGCACAATTGGTGGTTGACTAAATACTTATTTGCCCCACTGTATGGGTTTGTTTTATTGCTAATTTAACGATTGAAATTTTGAAGTTTTCCTTCATATTTTATAGATGCGTATTGCTCTGTAAATGCACATTTGTTTCTAAAATCCTCTCCCATTTGCTGACAGGAAACATGGATAGGCATCATTACGAGACATTTGAAAAGTTTGGAAACGAGACATTCATCATCCACCTGGACAATGGCAGGGGGTGAGAAGTTACATTGTCACTCATCATGTTAATGTTGCTTCAGCAGGAGAGGTAGTCAAAATTGTATGAATCTAATACTTTTTTTGTCTTTGTGTAGTTTTGGAAAACACTCCCATGATGAAAAGTCCATCCTCGTGCCACTGACTCAGTGCTGCAGGTGAAATTTGAGAATTTCTGGAGGAAGTCTGTGTGCGTGCACGTGTGTGTGTATTAGTGTGCACTTGAGGTAATTGCCTTGATTTTGTGCAGGATACGCAAGTCGACCCACTTGCGACTGCAGCTGCTGGCTAAGGAGGAATACAAGCTGTCCACGCTAGTGGCAGAATCCCTGGTGAGGGACCGGCTCAGTCCCATCCTCATCCAGCCACACCTGGACGCTATGGACCGGCGGCTCCGCCAGGTCAGCACTTTATGCGTACTCTTTTGAATTAATCACTGCATTGTCACTTTTCATCCGCTCCGTATATAGTCATATACAATAGTTATACTGTGTACTGTGGTATGAAAAATTATCTGAACCTTTCGACATTTCTCACATTTCTGCATAAAGTCACCATAAAATGTGATCTGATCTTTGTCAAAATCACACAGATAAAGAAAACAGTGTCTGCTTTAACTAAAACCACCTAAACAGGTTTTCATATTTTAATGAGGATAGTGTGCAAACAATGACAGAAGGGGGAAAATAATTAAGTGAACCCCCTGCCTAAAGAGACTGAAGGAATCTGACCTTCTAGCCAGATTGCCGGAATCCCGCCTGCCGAACCCACACTGCCGCAGATCCAACGGTCAAGGTCGGGGGGGGGGCCCGGCAATCCGGCCAGAAGAGCAAACTCACGTTTGCCTTAGTCTTAGCCTTTTGTACTGGCTTCATTTTGAAAGGTTTAAAGAAGGCTCGCTGAAAACAATTTATTCAGGTCGACAGAGATCAAAACGGCAAGGCGAAACAGAAAACACTCAGGCGGGGAGGCAAGGTCACCCTATTATAAAGTTTCCGAGAAAAATGACAACACTTAGTTAAACATTGAGTCTTTTGAAGGCTCTCGCGGGGCGGGCCGTGAGCAGGAAGAAGGGTGAGTTTGCGATTATTGTCTGTTTGTGGATTGGACAGGAGGATTCAGGGGTTATTGTTGTCCGGGCAACGAGGATGTGGATTTTGCCACCTCAGCGTCAACGGGGCTCTTCGAGTCTGTCAGTCGTGTTATCAGTTGGATATCGGGCGTTCTCCTGTGTTCCTTGCGTAAGGACAGACTGTCCCACCATTTGTCTTGGTCTGTCCGGGAGATCTGATTGCGAGACTTGGTGGTACAGATGTGGGCTTGTCAGTGTCCATCTTGCTCAGTTAGTTGTATGACGCACGCGCTGGGCTTCTGTGATAAAAAGGCATCGTTTATCTCTTATGCCCTATATTCTGCTTGTTTTCCTTTAATTATGGTATAAGTGCTATTTATTCTATATTGGGTATGTTAGAGTAATGCAAACAGTTAGACGGTGCCTACGAGAAAAGGTACTCCTTCAAGACTTAAAGAGCAATTGAAACCAATTTTTATCAAACAATTTAAGTCAGGTGTGTGCCCACTGCCCAATAACAGATGAGTGGTTTAAAGCTGCCCTGCCCACTATAAAACACACACCTGGTAAGACTTGTCTTGAAAAGGAGCCTTGCCTGATGTGCATCATGGCTCGGTCAAAAGAGCTGTCTGAAGATTTGCGATCAAGGATTGTTGATTTGCATAAAGCTCGTAAAGGATACAAAACCATCTCTAAAAGTCTGGATGTTCATCAATCAGCAGTCAGAGAAGTTGTCTACAAATAGAGAGAGTTTGGCACTGTTGCTTCTCTCCCAAGGAGTGGCCGTCCACCAGAGATGACGCCAAGAGTTCAGCACAGAATACTCAGAGGGGTAAAAAAGAACCCCTTGAGTTTCTGCTAAAGACTTACAGAAATCACTGGCACAGTCCAATATCTATGTGCACACATCAACTATATGTAAAACTATGGCCAAGAACGGTGATCATGGGAGGATTCCACGGAGGAAGCCACTGCTGTTTAAAAAAAAAAAAAAACATTTTTGCTCGTTTAATTTCCGCAAAAAGGCACTTGAACACTCCATAGAAGTTTTGGCAAAATATTTTGTGGACTGATGAAACCAAAGTTGAATTGTTTGGGAGTAACACGCAACGTCATGTGTGGAGGAAAAATGGAACAGCTCACCGATATCAACACCTCATCTCCACCATGAAGCATGGTGGAGAGAGCATCATGACTAGGGGCAGTTTCACTGCCTCAGGGCCTGGATAACATGCAATCATTAATGGAAGCATGAATTCAAAATTCATCAGGACGTTTTTCAGGAAAACCTAAGGCCGTCTGTCAGACAGTTGCAGCTAAAAAGAGGATGGATGCTGATCCAAAACACAGAAGTAAATCAACTTCAGAATGGTTTCAGAAGAACAAAATGCATGTTCTGGAGCGGCTAAGTCAAAGTCCAGAATTGAACCCCATTGAGATGCTGACCTGAGATGCTGGCATGACCTAAAGACAGCGATTTATCCCAGACATCTCAGGAATCTGACTGAACTACAGCAGTTTTGTAAAGAAGAATGGGCCAAGATTAGTCCTGATCGATGTGCCAGTCTGATCTGCAGCTACAGGAAGCGTCTGGTTGAAGTTATTGCTGCCAAAGGGTGGCAAAAAATAAATAATATAACAAAATATTAAATGTGATGGTTCACTTTCTTATTGTTACCCCTTCTGTCATTGTTTGCATACTATCCTCATTAAAATATGAAAACCTATAAACGTTTGGGTGGTTTTAGTTAAAGAATACACTGTTTTTTCATCTGTGTGATTTCGACAAAGATCAGATCACATTTGGTGGTGATTTTATGCAGAAATGTGAGAAATTCCAAAAGGCTCAGATACTGGGGGAAAAAAAAAAAAAACACTACTACAGCAATACTACAATTAACTACAATTAAGACAAGAATGATCTGCTGTATTCACATTAAACATTTGGCATCCCTGTGTGTCTGGTGCAGGTTTTGCAGGTGGTGAGTGAATGCATCGAAAAGGAGGGCTACAGTTACGTGGTGGAAGACGACCTCCAAGGGAGTCAATGGACAGAGCACAGTGGGCCGAGAAGGAGGTAGCTGGTCTGGGAACTTCAACGAAGGATAGGACTGGGGCTCGGAGGATTTAAATTGCCTCCAGTACTAAGTGAAGGCTTTCACTCCTGAAAGTTAGAAGCTACTGGTGGCAACAAAACTTGACGCAGGTGACAAAATGCGCATCCTAGGTTGGCCGGCCTATGAAATGTGACCTGACTCTCACCTGAGCGTTGGATAGTATCACGGCAGCTTGACTGACCCACTGCAGTGCTAGCAGACTGTGAAAGTCTTGTAAGAGACGCCTTGTCTTTGTCTGCTTCTGGACCTTTTCTTGAATTCAGTGAATTCTAAGGAACTCGTTGAAACTCTCCAAGCTGACAAATGTGTTTCTACATATACCGATGACATCACAAGCGTTTGGTTTAGTTGCCCTGAACAAGGACCTGATTTTCTTGTTGTCATTTTAAAGATTGAAAAAATCAGTTGTGTTTACAGTAAAAGATTTATCTATTGTTTTATATTCTACCAAAGGGGTTTAAAATAATTGAAATTGGAGTGCAGGTTAACTCCTGAATTCATCCATTAACATTGACAGTAAATATCCTTAAGAGAGTATTTATTGAAAAATCATATTTATTGTTTAAAATCAAAGAGTTCATAAATCAGGCTCAAAAATAACATAACAGTGGTGTATGTTCTTATTTACGCCACAAGAGGGCGAAATTGTTGTTTGCAAAACAAGCAGTTTGAAGGTCAGGAAAGAAAATGTTTACACTTGAGGTGGTGTCACTCCTAACTGCTGTCTTGTTTTCATCACTTGTAAACACCAGCCACAATATTAGGAACATTTGCTCATTGTGATAAGTCCCAGTCAAAGGGTTGTGTCAGATATCTGCTTTTATATAAGAGAGGGGTCAGCAACCCTTAAAACACAAAGAGCCATTTCCACCCAGTTTCCACAGAAAAGACAACAGTGGGATCCGCACGCAGACTTTGACAAAGGAAATGTTTGCATCATTTTAACTGTTAATATGTATATTGACAGGGTATCCGCGGGGTCTTAAATGTCTAGACAAGTCTTACAGTGTATCACAAAAGTGAGTACAACCCTCGAAGTTCTGCAGATATTTAAGTAGATCTTTTCATAGGACAACACTGACAAAATGTCACTTTGACGCAATGAAAAGTAGTTTGTGTGCAGCATATATTATAGAGTTAATTTATTTTCCCCTCAAAATAACTCAAAATATTGCCATTATAGGGCTGGCAAACGATTGAAATTTTAAATCAAGTTAATCACAGCTTAAAAATTAATTAATCGCAATTCAAACCATCTCTAAAATATGCCATAGTTTTCCGTAAATTATTGTTGGAATGGAAATATAAGACACAAGACGGACATAAACATTCAACATACTGTACAAAAGTAATGTACTTGTTTATTATCACAATAAATCCACAAGAGGGCATTAACATTGTTAACATTCTTTCTGTTTAAGGGATCCACACATAGAAAGACTTGTAGTTCTTAAAAAATTTGAGCACAAGTTTTATAACAAGTTTTAATATTTTGTATTAAAACCCCTCCTAATGTGTGACAGCTGCGTCATTAGACTGTCATAAGACAGTCGTAATTATGACATGACACTATCACGGGCATTACTGAATGCTTGAGACGGGTGTCATTAGGTGTCATCCGGTAATTTATGTCACTGTTTCCATTTGTGTCCAGCTTGGATCTTTTACATCCATTAAAAAGTGAGATAATTTCCCAGATAACACTAAATGACATCTGTTATAAGCAGTCATTAATGCTCATGACAGTGTCATGTCATAATTATGATTGTCTAATGACAGTATTACGGCCCACTGTCAAATAAAGTGTTTCTAAATAGCATAACTAGCAATTGATGAAACAACTGGAACAGTAACTGAGGAAATAATTAGCACATAACATGAATTTTGATTGTTATTTACATCTGTAGCGCTGCAATGCATGCTAGGAGGCATGCTGGAAAACAACAGTGTTGACAGAAGGTGGAAGTAGAGCTTGACTGTCTCCCCCAAGGGAGCAGTGATGGCCAAATGAAGCTTCTTGAAGCAATGAAGCTTTGCAGCCTATTGGTTCAAAGCTTCATGTTGGTTCATTTGGTTTTATGACAGTCTTATGATGCCACTGTTAAATAAAGTGTTACCAGTTAATATATTTTGGTGTAAATATCCCATAATACAGTGAGGACATTGGACGATAGTCCAATGAGGCTTATCTATGATCAAATGCCGTTTTCATGCCAAATTTGGCTGGTGACGGCTTATAGTCAGGTGCACCTTATAGTACGGTAAGTACAAGTACAGATATAGGTGCAAAAAACTACTTTAGTAAAAGTAAAAGTATCTCAGAAAATATTTACCCAAATAAAAGTACTTGCTATTTTCTCCCGATGCAAAAATGTACCGTATTAGCCCGAATATAAGACAGTGTTTTTTGCATTGAAATAAGACTGAAAAAGAGGGGGTCGTCTTATATTCGCGGTCTGGACATTATACCCATTCACGAGACTAGATGGCGCCAGATATCATTGAAGCGATGTTCTGTCATGACAGATCTCAGCTACTCTCTCCATTCACAACGCTAGATGGCGCCAGATATCATTGAAGTGATGTTCTGTCATGACAGATCTCAGCTTCTCTCAAGTTTAACCAGTTTGCATTATTTTATGGCAATGTTTTTTTTTCCTTATTCAGATTTGTTTCAAGACTACAGTTACAGTTAGACTTCACTTTGATGGTTAATGCAGTTATTGCAGTTTTGTTGTTTTATCACAAATGATTGGTTTATTTACATTTCAAAAACCAGAAGCCATCCATTTACGAATGTGATTGCACTTTAGTTTACATATTTAAATTTTCAGATATAAAGATTTGAATGAGGCAAAATAACATGCTTTTTCTCTCAACTATATTGTTATAATCATTTGTTTCGGATGCACTGTAATTATTTTCTGTATAAAAATTAATTTGGTGTTCAAAAAGTCTTTTCTCAAACTTAAGTCTTGAAAAAGAGGGGGTCGTCTTCTAGTCAGGGCCGTCTTATATTCAGGCCAATACGGTAATATACGTATCTATCTATTCATACATACATACATACATACATACAGAGATAAGTCAATATTGAAAGAAAGAACATGAAAATGCATTGACTTGAGAATTGAAAAAACAAGCAAAAAAATTGACTGCACCCTAAACAGAAGCTCAAAAACTCAAAATTTAGCTTAAAGGCAGATTGCAAGCAACTATCAGGTGCATACCGCCACCGTACCATACCAGTAATAGAATGAGGTGTTTTTTATCGGTCAATGGTATTGTTCACCTGCCTAATCTTGCTTGTTCTCGTGTTGTTGCCTCTCGTGCTTCGTTACGGTATAGTTGCACGGGGCTTATCGATTGCGCCTCAGGCATGAAAATTATTGAAATTATCAATTCACAATGAGAAAAAAAGAAAACAAACAAAATTAATGTGGAACGAAGGTGACAATTTGAAAAGTATGGAATAAGAAGTACAGATACCTGCTGTAAAATGTAGTGTGGTAAAAAGTTAAAAGTGCCTCTTCATATTTGTACTCAAGTATATTTTTGTGAATCTGTACTTTACTTAAAGAGCATACGACATGAGAAAAAAAGTCTTAAATAGCATTATTATGTGAATTAGAATCATATTTTGAGACGATTCGACTGTATACAACAATTTAGCAAAGCGCAGATGACGAGAAATTAGTCTTTTAATCTGCCGGTTAGCCACGCCTACCATTATAGGGCTTTAGCGTCCCCAACAGGTGGATGACGTCAGCGGTAGACTGGGCTCATCGGTTTTACTATTCAGCCCATTGAGGGGGAATTATTCAGAACGAGGAAAACGCGACGAAGAGAGCCGCAAAATGTCATTGTTTCAGTCTCTCTACCCCAATATTTTTACAGGATATTCTTTTTATCCAAGTATTTTTCCCCAATAGCTATATAATTGGCTTGAGAAGGACCAGTCAGCCCATCGAGGGGGAACTATTCACAACGAGGAAAACGCGACGAAGAGAGCTGCAAAATGTCATTGTTTCTGTCTCTTTACGTCAATATTTTTACAGGATATTCTTTTTATCTAAGTATTTTCCCCAATTGCTAAATAAATGGCATGGTCATGACAGATAACAGTCTTGTGCTAAATGGAATATGAAATAATAAAAATACATTTATTCAGGCATTCAGACATGGCAAAATTACTCCATAATGGTCAAAACTGTCGACTTCACCTCTACTGTCGCACCTCCCGAACGATATTTTATGACACCTAAATCGGACATATGTCATTTCCCTTCCCCGGCTTCGGAGAATGTACACAAACCAAAAGACGTGACAGCTAGCCGACATGCTAACCCGAACCGAGTGATGTTTCAAAGTCTTCGAAGCGGAAAATCACACATAATTAGCCTCAATTATTTGACATGACGACTGGGCTGTCAATTGTCTTCGTGGATCGGCAAACCGCCCGGCGGAGAGCAATTTACAATTCGTTCCCCAGAGGAGGGTGGCTGCAGTTGTTGTGCAGCTAACATGCTGCTAATGTGCATGAGGAGGGCTTTTTACATGCCTATCAATGATCAAATGTAAGTAGTCCTTTATTTAAAGAAAGTTTGTAGTGTTTACTTTGTAATCGCTGTATTCGTATTTGACATAATACAAAACAAAATGTTTACTCACTTCCTCGTAAGTCCAATGGTCCCACAGTAGTAGGGCTTGGTCAATATCCACGGTGAATGGGAACCTTTTGAAACTCCAAAAAGGGCGCATACGCCTCTCCCTCATACAGAATGATTTTTCTGCAGCCGTTTGGCTGGCGTGATGCGAAAATAAACGCATTAATCCGCAAAATCAGCTGAATCCTTCATCCCCATACACAACAGTACGCTGTATAGTGAAGAGGACGTCTTCTACCGTACACGTCACAGCGCCCTCCTCCTCAATGCAAGACCGAAGCCGGAAGTCACTCATTTTCATGGCGCGGGATTCAAAAAACTAAATAAATATAACAATCGCTTCCACACACATCCAAGCGGTCCATATCATTCAGGAGCATAAAATACATTATGAAATAAACATGCTTTTTCGTGTCACATGCACTTTAAGTTCTTTTTCTTCGTTAAATTCCACCTCTGCTACTTGGAAGATGGACTCACAAGTCCGAGCGCCTACGTATAGCGCAAAGACTTCCGAGTCACAACCATGACTTTACGTAGTTGGTGAATTCATGCCTCGCGTGAGTGTTCTGTTAACAAACACACAAAGCATTGAGAAAAGAATTGACTTGATTTGCCTTTTATAGGGAAGTTAAACTTTATTGTTGAATCTCGCAAATGCCAGAATAAATTTCAAACAAATATTCATTCATTTAATTCAAAACTGACTGGCATCAGAAGGTTCAAATAACAGCAAGTGGCTCCAGGGTCATGGGTTGCTGACCCCTGATATAAGATGATAATGCCTGTTTGTATCATGGCACTTGTACTGTCAGAGAGGTATTTATTTCACAATTTGCAAATTTTGGCTCACAACAGCACTGTATCATATTGAGGAGTTTTCAAATATTCTGGATCCCCTGCATTAAACTAAAAATGATTAAACGTGCAATACCTTCCTGTGTGTTACAGTGCCGTTAGCTGTTGTATTACAACAACAAAAAAAACAGATTATCTTTGTAAAAGCAGAATTTTTGATCTTATATTGCACATAAGTGGACTTAATATTGTGGCCGGTGAATGTTAATGATTAGTTATGGTACCAAAAATCCAAATGTTACACAAATCAATTTGTGTTAATGTTTCTTTGTAATATAATTAACGTCCTAATGTTGCTGTCATCAAGAGATTATTTTTGCGGGTTGTACATGTAATTCTTGAACAGCAGCTTTGACGGCTGAGCTGTTGGACGAGCTGATTGTTCTGTCATTGGCTCAAATTTAATATATACCATAGGAAAATCTAGTGCCTGTGCAATGATAGAAACTTGAATGTCTGGTTTCATACAGCTGATAGTTTTCAACTTCTCCTAGTACAGATAAGATGGAGAGGTCTTTGTGTGTGTGTGTTCTCATTCGATTTGTTGTATAAAAGATTTTATAAAGTCCTGTGTCGATACAGTGTGCGTGCGTGTGAGGTGCGTGTGCGTGACTGAATCCACGGAGAACATACAATATGTTCAAACAGTTATTCATCATCAGAATTTTTTTTCTGTGGAAATTTTTTTGTTCCATTCTTTTGCATCATGGTTGAAGTGCAATAAAAAGAAAATCGCAGAATCCGAAGTCTTGCATTCTTTGCAGCATTTATTATATTGCTATCACAAAAAATGGGGAAAACTTTCAAGTGATTTCAAGTGGTTTTAAAGTATCCTCCTATATCAGACAGTGAGGGTGCCTTATGGGTAATAAAGTATTTGGGATGTTTTTAACAGCTTGGGCGCTGTTGCCTCAATGTTGGCCTTAATCTTGTTTTCGTTAATCATTGCAGGGAAGCGAGTCAGTTCAAGGTGAGATCTGATAACTATCGCCATGACTCGTTCCCATGACGATGCTTCCTCTGTCTGCGGCTAGCTGCAACGATTAGTTGTCCTCTGGTCGCTCTCTGATGGTTGTCACCTGTTTGGCCTCCTCCATTCATGGCTCAAGGGACCACTGCACGACCTTCACATTCTAGTGGGTGAAACGTGATACAAACAAGTCTAGATCACTTTGGTTGAGCTTGTTTTGGTAAAGTAGTATTTTAATGTAAATATATTTTTGGTAAAAATGTTTCCCGTTGGATTCCTGATGAACTATCATTGCATAGGGGTTGAAAAACACTGCTTTATGATCATGTCCCAATGTAACTAAGGATGTTATGCATAGATTGAAATGCAAATGTACCATATACAGTAGTATGAAAAGTATCTGAACCTTGAATCCTGGAATTTCTCACATTTCTGCATAAAATCACCATCAAATGTGAACTTATCTTTGTCAAAATCACACGGATGAAAATACAGTGTCTGCTTTAACTAAAACCACCCAAACATTTGTAGGTTTTCATATATTAATGAGGATAATATGTAAACAATGACAGAAGGGGGAAAAATAAGTAAGTGAACCCTCTGCCTAAGCAGACTTAAAGAGCAATTGAAACCAATTTTTACCAAACATTTTAAGTCGTGTGTGCCCAATCACTGATGAGTGGTGTAAAGCTGCCCTGCCCACTATAAAACACAAACCTGATCAGAATTGTCTTGACGAGAAGCATTGTCTGATGTGCACCATGGCTCGGTCACAAGAGCTGTCTGAAGACCTGCGATCAAGGATTGTTGATTTGTATAAAGCTGGGAAAGGATACAAAACCATCTCCAAAAGTCTGGATGTTCATCAATAGACAGTTAAAGAAGTTGTCTACAAATGGATAGAGTTGGCACTGTTGCTTCTCCCCCAAAGATGACGTTGAGTTAAGCGCAGAATACTCAGAGAGGTAAAAAAAAGAACCCTAGAGTGTATGCTAAAGACTTACAGAAATCGCTGGCACAGTCCAATATCTATGTGCGCACAACTACATGTAAAACTATGGCCAAGAATGTTGTAAAGGGGAAGACTCCACGGAGGAAGCCAATGCTGTCTATAAAAAAACATTGTTGCTCATTTACTGTTCGCAAAAAGGCACTTGGACACTCCACAGAAGTTTGGCATAATATTTTGTGGACTGATGAAACCAACGTTTAATTGTTTGGGAGTAACACACAATGTCATGTGTGGAGCAAAAACGGAATAGCTCACCAACATCAACACCTTATCCCCACCGTGAAGCATGGTGGAAGGAGCATCATTATTTGGGGCTGTTTTGATGCCTCAGGGCCTGGACAACATGCAATCATTTTTGGAAGAATGGATTTAAAGGTTTATCAGGATGTTTTGCAGGAAAACCTGAGGCCGCCTGTCAGACAGTTGAAGCTAAAAAAAAGGATGGATGCCACAACAAGACAATGATCCAAAACACAGAAGTAAATCAACTTCAGAATAGTTTCAGAAGAACAAAACACACGACTTGAACCCCATTGAGATGCTGTGGCATGACCTAAAGTCAGCGATTCATGCCAGACATCCCAGGAATCTGACTGAACGACAACAGTTTTGTAGAGAAGAATTGGCCAAGATTAGTCCTGATCAGGGGTCGCGTTAACCGGATATTTTCCGTCGTTGACCGGTTTTTTAAAATGATGACGGAAAAAGCTGAAGTCCGTCTGTCATTTTGACAGGTTGCAATTCACACCCCAGACCACAGGGTGGCGAGTTAGCATATTAATTAGCTATTGTCTCTCTTAATGCATGACGTCGTTGGCTCTTCTGTCAGAATATTGTAGCGTCACCGGGGTCTGGCGGCGGCACCGTGATTGACACATCAACGCGAGGTTCTTATTGGTGCACCCGGTGTGCCAATGTGTCATCCAATTGATGGACAAGATTGCCACCTGTGTATAGACCCCAATCACATGACGTCACAACTCCGCCCCCCTGACTGGAGCCGCCATATCATCATCTTTACACATTACCGCTACGTACATGCCTCCTATTACGGCGTGTTTTTCTGCTCGTTAATATTAATAATCAAAATGGCGAAGGCGTGTGTGGCGGTTGGTTGCTGTAACAGAGAAGATAGACGGAGAGACTTAAGTTCTACTGTATTCTGAGAGACCCGAAGATGAGAGCGAGATGGACTGCTGTAATTCGACAAGAAATCTGGGCACCAAACGATCACCACAGACTATGTAGTAGTCATTTTATATCTGGTAAGATGCATTTAATATATATTTAGAAGATTTTGGGCTGACAACCACAACTAAGATCATTGTGTGACGTGTGTGATTGGGGTCTATATCGTTGCCTCTTTTTCTTTGGGGGCGGAGTTGTTGGCGGTAAGCAGAGTAAAAAGGGAGAAAAATACCACGACTTCCGTGTCTAATTTTTCGCCGCCAAGCAAGCGTTACAATATTAATTAAAAATGAATAAAAACTAAACTATTGAATATGTCATCATTATCATTTTAAAAATTTAAGTGACGGGTAAAAATAGACTATGACCGGATTTTTATGACCCTGTCAGTCAAAATGACAGACAACAAAAATGTCTAGCGCAACCTCTGGTCCTGATCGATGTGCCAGACTGATCTGCAGCTACAGGAAACGTCTGGTTGAAGTTATTGCTGCCAAGGGGGGGGGGCAAAAACTGTTAAATGTGATGGTTCACTTACTTATTGGGCACACACTTGACTTAAAATGTTTGGTAAAAATTGGTTTCTATTGCTCTTTAAGTCTCCTTAGGCAGAGGGTTCACTTAATTATTTTTCCCCCTTCTGTCATTGTTTGCATAGTATCCTCATTAAAATATGAAAACCTATAAATGTTTGTGTGATTTTAGTTAAAGCAGACACTTTTTCATCCGTGTGATTTTGACAAAGATCAGATCACATTTGATGGTGATTTTATGCAGAAATGGGATCAATTCCAAAAGGTTCAGATACTTTTTCATACCACTGTAATCACACATATGCAGCAAAGATTGCCTTAGTTCTGCGCTACAATAACTCGGTAAAAGTGTTGTTTTCGTCAACGATGATGACATCAAAAATATTTTGTCAGCAAATACTTTGTCATGATGATGACAAGACGATAACGGGCTAAAAACATGTTTTGGGAGACTAAAACATAACGAGATGAATGCCAGTTTTCGTCTGACGAGACAAGACGAAAATGTGCAATAATTTCCGTCACATGTTCACAACGTGTGACATTTTAAGAGTAGTTAGCCTGCATCGTAGCAGTGTCTGGTTGTGTAACTCATAACGTGCTGTGCCCCCCCCCCCTACTGACCATCGAAGCATTCCTTCAGTGGGGGCCAAAATCCCTGTTTCCATATGGACCAACCTGGGTAAGAACTACAGAACGCGTCTGACCTCTGCAATTGCAAACATCTTCTGCACTAAATATTAGCACTGATTTTCTGAGGGGTACAGATACTTATGAACATAGCACATTACAGTGTGAGTTCCGGAGTTTTTTTTTTTTTTTAGATTATGTCCCTATAGGTGGAAATGCATCTACAAACCGGATTTGGTTGAAGTTGGGAAATTGTGTAAAATGGGCATAAAAACAAAATACAACGATTTGAAAATCCTTTTCAACCTATATTCAACTGAATACACTATAAAGACAACATATTTAATGCTCAAACTCATATAAACTTAATTTTATTTTTCAAATAATAATTAATTTAGAATTTCATGGCTGCAACATGTGCAGTAGAAGTTGGGAAAGGGCATGTTTACCACTTCGTTACATCACCTTTCCTTTTAATAACACTCAATAAACGTTTTGAAAGAGAGCAGACCAATTCTCTTAGCTTCTCACGTGGGATTCTTGCTTGATGAACCGCTTCAGTTGTTCTACAGTCCGGGGTCTTCTTTGTCGTATTTTACGCTTTATAATGCGCCACACATTTTCAATGGGAAACAGGTCTGGACTGCAAGCGGGCCAGCAGAGAACCTGGACTCTTACTTCGAAGTCATGCTGTTGTAACACGTGCAGAATGTGGCTTGGCATTATCTTGCTGAAATAAGGAGCGGCGTCCATGAAAAAGACGTCGCTTGGATGGCAACATATGTTGCTCCAAAATCTGTATGTACTTTTCAGCATTTATGTTGCCTTCACAGAAATGTAAGTCACCCATGCCATGGGAACTAATGGCTTCCAGTCGAGTTTAGAATTAAATTTAAAATCCTCCTTATTACAGTTAAGACCATTAATGGGTTGGGGCCATCTTATCTCACCGATGCTCTGGTTCCATACTGCCCCAACAGAATACTCCGCTCTCAGAATGCAGGTCTACTGGTAGTTCCCAGGGTTTCTAAAAGTACTGTCGGAGCTAGAGCCTTTAGCCACCAAGCCCGTTTTATGGAATCTGCTTCCAGCTAATATTAAAAAAGCCGAAACAGTCTGCACATTTAAGATTAGATTAAAAACGTTCCTATTCGACAAAGCTTATGGTCAGGCTAGTTGAAGTCGGAGTAGACTCACAGTTTAGTCTAAACTGCACTAGAAGCTATAATGCTGGGAGAAGTACAGCCACTGAGTTCTATCTCCTTTTTCTCACTCTACCTACCACTTGTCTTACTTTATTTCTATTTTCCAATGTTAATATCTAGTTGTCTGGTCTCTTCATCACTAGTCACCCGGTGTCCCCCCCCCCCCCCCCCCGCTCTCTGGGGAGGGGCTATTTTTCAGCTGCAGTCTCCTGACTGTCCGGACCTCTGGCTGGATGAACGTCCTCGTTGCTACCCCTGTCTCATCTCGCTAAATGGACCTCTTCTTGTTCCTTTACTCCACTGCATCTTTACGGACTGTAACTTCGCCTGCTAATTCCCATTAGCAGTCCTGGTGCTACCTGTCTATCTGTCCTGGGAGTGGATTTCTCCTGACTGTGGTACTCCCCAAGGTTTCTCATTTTCTCCCAAAGACTCTGGAGTTTTTGGAGTTTTTCCTTGTCGACATGAAGGGTCTAAGGATAGGGGATGCCCAGGACTTGAACTTTATTTATTCATCTTTGTTGCTTCATTTGCTGTTTCTGATTGTGTATCATATTGCCTCCGCAAAGCCCTTTGAGACCACTTTGTTGTGATTTAGGGCTATACAAATAAAATTGAATTGAATTGAATTGAATAAATGCTGGCTTTTGAACTTTGCGTTGATAACAGTCCGGATGGTCCGCTTCCTCTTTTATCCGGAGGACACCACGTCCAGTGTTTCCAAAAACAATTTCAAACAAACTCATCAAACCACAAAACACTTTTCCATTGTGCATCAGACCATTTTACATGAGCTCGGGCCCAGAGAACCCGGCAGCATTTCTGGATGTTGTTCATAACGGTTTTTGCTTTGCATGGTAGTTTTAACCCGCACATACTGATGTAGTGACGAACTGTATTTACTGACAGTGGTTTTCTGAAGCTTTCCTTAGCCCATTTGGTGATATCCTTTACACACTTATGTCGGTTTTTAAGGCAGTGCCGTTTGAGGGATCCAAGGTCACGGTCATTTAGTCTTGGTTTCTGGCCGTGGCGCTTACGTGCATTGATTTCACCAGATTCTCTGAACCTATTGATGATATTATGGACCGTAGATGTTGAAATCCCTAAATTCCTTGCAATTTTGCTTTGAGAAATGATGTTCTTAAACTGTTCAACTATTTTCTCACACAGTTGTGGACAAAGTGGTGAACCTCGCACCATCCTTGCTTGTGAATGACTGGGCATGTTTGGGGAGGCTCCTTTTATGGTACCCACCTCTTCCCAATTAGCCTGATCTCATGTGGGATGTTCCAAATAGGTGTTTGATAAGCTTTTCTCAGCTTTCTCAGTATTTTTTATTTTTTATCTTTCCCAACTTCTACTGGACGTGTTGCAGCCATGAAATTCTAAGTTAATTATTATTTGGCAAAAAACAATTAAGTTTATCAGTTTAAACATTAACTATGCTGTCTTTGTAGTGTATTCAATTGAATATGGGTTGAGAAGGATTTTCAAATCGTTGTATTTTGTTTTTTATTTACATTTTACACAATTTCCCAAATTCAACCGAATCCGGTTTGTATGATTGAAATTTCACACATTCTACCAATTTTCTAAGTGGGTGAACTTCCGCTCCTCACTGTATGTGCTCTGCGACTGGCTGGCAACCAACTTGATAGGCTATAAGTATCCCCCGCGACCCTCATGAGGATAACCGGTTCAGAAGCTGAATGAATGAATGAATTATATGAACTTTATGGAGAGTGATTAAAAGTATGGTGTTAAAGGTGATGCAATGAAAAATTTGGGTGCGCCAACATTTTGTGCTATTGCACCTTAAGAAAAAAAGTTAGGCACACCAGTGCAACCAATGCAAAAAGTATGTGTGGAGTCTTGGTAATAGTATATCGCAATACTAATGTTAGTAATGTAAGTTAACTGGTGAAAATTCTAGTTTTAATATCGCAATATACAGTAATATCGCAATGTATCGCAAACCACCCCAAAAAAAAAAAAACGCAATGATAGTTTTTTTTCCAATATCGTTCAGCCCTATTCTAGAGTATGTTAAATATTAATGCTGCTTTTCGTGTTTAAAATGGCTTTTCAAAAAACTGATAAAATTATTGTACTATGTATTGTGTCCTTACTTGCACGTCTTATGATTAAATATGAATTGTTGCAAACTTGACTTGTTCATCTATGCTTGACAGTGTTAAGCAAAGATGTTTTTACCGCCACATACAGGATAATCTGCGCATTGCCTTGTTGAGCAAAACAAACACTGAACAAAGATGGCAGCAACACTTGGCCCCTTCATGGCCCCTGTTTCAGAAAAATCCAAGAACCGCCACTGTGTAGCGTATCTAAAAGCCCAACAATTGCCAATTAGAGTTTGGAATAGCTACTACAGCTATGGTTCTTAACCCTTTAACACCTAAGCCTATTTTGGCCGAATTTGCATGCATTTGATGTTGCCTTTATATTTCAAAGAAAAAATTGTTCACAATGGCCAACTTGGGTCCCTTTTTTAAGGACACCTTGAACTTCATGTCCAAACTGTTGTTTTCTTAACTGACCAATTATAATCCACATTTTGGACCCAAAAAGACAAAAAAATCCCAAAATATGTTTTCAAAATTTGTAATGTTGATGCCCCATTGACAACCAAACATGCTCGACCATCCGTTTTGAAGCTTGATAATATTTATTCAACTTGTTAGGATAAACATTCAATAGAAAAAACAAGATTGAATAGTTTTAGGTTTGACAATTCAACACAAACAGCAAGTATAGTCATAGGCGTTTTTGGCCTTTACACATACTATGGTCAAAACAGCTCATATATAGTGCAAAATAGTGAGAAAAAAAATAATGTATATCATCTAACACAAAAATGGTTTGGAGGATATCTCTTTGTGGAGTTAGGTATTATACCCATCACCTATCTAAAGTATATACAGTGGGAAGAACAAGTATTTGATACACTGCCAATGGGAAAACCCATTGGCAGTGTATCAAATACTTGTCCTCCCCACTGTACGTACATGCAATGAAGCTTCTCGAACACTCATCTTTTTAAAAATTGAAAAGATTATAGTGAAGAAAAAATATATATATTGAAACATTGATAACATTGATAAAAAGTATTTTCAAAAATATTGACAAGTAGTTCAGTTCAATTCAAATTTTTCTGGCATACGACCCAATAAAGTTTTTGTTTTGTTTTGTTTTGTTTTTGCACACTCAATAAAGCTTCTGCATGAACAGGTCACGGAGCTGCGTCACACACAATGTCACACAGCCTACTCTTTCGCCGTTTGCGCGCTGCTGTCACTTCTACTCGCCGAGGCGCCGACTCATCCCAGGAAAACAACGACAAATACTTCTTAAATCTTCTTCCTTTAGTTAATGAAATAATGCATTAGCTTGCGCTAAATTTAGTTTAAGATTCATTCTGCACATTTCAAAGTCGCTCGCTCAATCCAACCGGCCGTTGCTTGCTTCGAATGCCTCCTTTTCCTTAGTTGGCGCCTCGCTCGGAAATGTATTAAAAATGTCCACATTCGGTTCGCCCTTCTTGAAATCACAACGGCTCTTGGGATATGTAGTCTTTTATGCTGCTTTCGGTTTTGAAAAAGTACAAGAAATGATGGAAATATGGAGATAGATACATGGTCCATGCAGCGTTTTAATGCGTATTTATGAGTGCAATAAAACTATAAAACTCAAATGACATTATCTCCCGTTTTTCTTGGTCGATTGACTTCAAATAAAAACTGGTGTGGACATCAACTTCCGCACTTTCAAATGAGACCATCTAGCGGCACGTGGGTGACGTAATTACAGTGTGACGAAGCTTCAAAGACGACATGCGTAAACGCGTCGCTGCCGACACGTTCAGTGTTAAAGGGTTAACCTGGGTTCGATCAAACCCCAGGGGTTCGGTGAGTAAGTCTTAGGGGTTCGGCGAAGGTAAATAAACGCAGAGCCCTACTTTTGTACGCTGATTAAATCTATGTAAAGCGGCTTTTTTAAAACCAAATTTTGGACTGGTTTGCTCCCAATTTACAGGCTTAATCCATTTCATTTAACTGCTAGTCCTTGATCTGATGGGAGGAGGAACTGATTTGCTCAGTGGAAGGTTGACTCGCACTTGGTATGAGGGAATACAACAGACCAATGGGTAGCGTGGTCTCAAATTTTGACCTGTTTATAAAATATGCTGTCAAATGAGAAGAATTTTGATTGGGAATTTGCTAAATTATTCGCTTGCTAGCTTAGATATATTGGTTTTATATGTGGTTGAAAAAAATGCTCTATTTTGTCATTCTGAAGGGTTTGGTGAATCCACATGTGAAACTTGTGGGGTTAGGCATCTTTAGCAAGGTTAAGATCCACTCTACTACAGCCAAACGATCGTGATTCAAATAGTTATAAAAATGAGGAATTTTCTGTGTAAACTCATAAATCATTGAGCAAACATATGACATTAAGGATACTGTTTGGGTTTACACACACATCTGTAGCAAGGTGTCACCCAAAGCAGCTTTTGGAATGAATTTGCTACATTAAATGGTGTAGGGAAACCAAAAGTTCTGCCCAGGCAAGGATCATCAAGCTCTTATTCTGTGCAGAAATTTGTTATACACTCACAATATTACTGTTCAAAATTATCCAAGCATAGTGGGTTCCGGCAGTAACGGGCCCACACACAAAGGCCCTTGCAGACCTCAGGGTGTTTTCCCCGCTTAGACGGCCCCACGGGACAGTTCCAATTGCTCCGTTAAGAGTCCCTCAAAAATACACATCCCCTCTATTTTTTGGACACGGAAACAATTTACAGTCATTACAGATCATTACCGATAGCATCTTCAAAACGTCCTGCTGTTGACTAAATGTCTGCCAGAGTGGACACAGAAACACACACTTACAAAAGCATACACGCACAAACTGTACCTTCCAAAGAGTTAAGAAAAAGAAATACAAAGATGCAAAGGATTTGTTTGTTGTTTGTATCTTAGCAGTTTTAACCACAGAAGCAGCAGAGATTACGCTATAAAAAGAAGCAAAATAAAACATAAAAGCTCCATGCAAGAGTGGCGGACCACCCAGAATTTTCTTGGATGTGGCTCATAGGAGTGTTTTCCTTTCCTCTCAGATAAGCAGCTACTGTGAGACGGTTCGGACTGTGTACCACAGAGAACCATGTACTCCACAAGAAAAGCCACAAAATGATGATGGATGACGCCTGGTGTTTGGCTCACTTGATATACTTAATGAGGTTGAGGTCAGGGCTCGGTCAAGTTCTTCCACACCAAAACTATCAACATCTCAACATTGGAAAACTTCCCCAAATTGTTCCCAATATGGATGGAAATTTATAAATGCCCAAAACGCCATACGGTATTTATAAATAAGTAGGAGTCCAGTAATACTTTGTATTTACTTGCATTTAATTAGGCTGTTTGTTTCCACCAAAAAATTAATCATGACTTATTATTATGATTGTTATTATTAGTCTATTCATTTCTTATTATTTGTATTCATCACTTATTTCTTAAATAATTTGACATCTTGGAAATATTTTTAAAATGTTTGCATTATATCATTACTACAGAAACATTTTTAATGTCCTGTACATTTACTAGTATATATACACTGCTGGCCAAAAGTATCGGCGCCCCTGCAATTCTGTCAGATAACGTTCAATTTCTCCCAGAAAATTATTGCATTTGTAATTGCAATGATTTTTTTTGTAGTAATACCTTCATTTATTTCCTGCAATGAAAAAACACAAAAGAGAATGAAAAAAAAACATTAAATCATTACCATTTTACACAAAAATAACTGCGAACAACTGCTTACGGTATCCATCACTGAGTTTGTGACTAAAGACCACTGCTGGAATTTTAGACCATTCTTCTTTGGCCAACTGCTCCAGGTCTCTGAGATTGGAAGAGTGCCTTCTTCAAACTGCCATTTCCAGATCTCTCCACAGGTGTTCTATGTGATTCAGGTCTGGACTCATTGCTGCCCACTTTAGAAGTCTCCAGTGCTTTCTCTCAAACCAATTTCAACTGCTTTTGAAGTGTGTTTTGGGTCATTGTCTTGCTGGAAGACCCATGACCTTTGAGGGAGACCCAGCTTTCTCACACTGCTGCAAAATTTTCTGGTAGTCTTCAGATTTCATAATGCCATGCACACGGTCAAGCAGTCCAGTGCCAGAGGTAGCAAAGCAACCCCAAAACATCAGGGAGCCCCCACCATGTTTGACTGTGGGGACAGTGTTCTTTTCTTTGAAGGCCTTGTTTTTTTTTTTTCCTGTAAACTCTATGTTGATGCCTTTTGCCAAAAAGCTGTACTTATGTCTCATCTGACCAGAGAACATTCTACTATAGAGTCCCTTTTCTTTCAGACACTGACGAATAGACACTGTTGTACCCTCGGACTGCAGCACATCTTGAACTTGTTTTGATGTTAGTTGAGGTTCTTTATCCACTATCCGCACAATCTTTTGTTGAAATCTCTAGTCATTTTTTCTTTTCCGTCCACTTCGAGGGAGGTTAGCTACAGTGCCACTTATTGATGACACTGCGCACTGTAGACACAGGATCATTCAGGTCTTTGGAGATGGACTTGTAGCCTTGAGATTGTGCATGCTTCCTCATAATTTTGCTTCTCAAGTCCTCCGACAGTACTTTGGTCTTCTTTCTTATCTCCATGCTCAATGTGGTACACAAAAGGACACAGGACAGAGTTTGGGTCAACTTGAATGCATTATAACTGGCTGCAAGTGTGATTTAGTTATTGCCACCACCTGTTATGTGCCACAGGTAAGTAACAGGTGCAGTTAATTACATAAATTAGAGAAGCATCACATGATTTATCAAAGGGTGCCAATACTTTTGTCCGGCCCATTTTTGGAGTTTTGTGTAAAATGATAATGATTGAATGTTTTTCTTCCATTCTCTTTTGTGTTTTTTCATTGCAAGCAAAATAAATGAAGATATTACCTTCAAAGCATTTGTAATTGCAATCATTTTCTTGGAGAAATTGAGCATTATCTGACAAAACTCCAGGGGTGCCAATACTTTTGGCCAGCAGTGTATATGGCAGAAAACACAGACAAGGCTGAAAAAGCAAAATAAACGGCTGTATTCTAAGCCAAAAGAACTGTTGTGTTTGATGGAACAATATGTCTATATGTTGCATTAGTAGATGCATGGCGCATTAAGCCCCCGAACTATTTTTAATTTGTCCGTTTTACCCTGGAGACCCCCGTTTACAGACACCGTGCAACCGCTTTTGTTTCAACCCAGCCATAAAACGAAGGTAAGTAATTATATTTATTATTCAAAATGTCTGTCATTTTTACCTTAGAATCCTCAATTGATGTCAAGTATTTAGTTTAAAAATAACTTTAAAAAAATTATTCACTCGCATATTTTAAACTTTTAAACAAACTACGTCACAATGAAAAAATTAGCGTCTGTAAAAACGTCACAGATATCAACCTTATAACTATCGCTTAATTTTATTTTTTTCGTTACTGTCGCATTTTCCCCAATATTTTAGATGATAAATAATCGATCTAAACAAAGACAAATTGAAAAAAACACGTTTAAAAGGGTGAATATATGAAAATGAAAATCTCGACCACTCCTTGATGTCTGCGATTTCTGCATCGCCACCCTTGTTATATTATCATGTTTCACCCATAAAATCCCCCCAAAATCCGGCTGTAGCCATCCAGATTTGTGTCTTGACACTAGGTGAGAGATGCTCCGTGGAGTTTTTGGATCGAAACAAGGTAAGTACGCGATGATATCTCATAAAAATTATGGCGTCTTTAATTCTGCTGTCGTGTGCTCTCACCTAGTTATGGTTTTGCCGTTTAAAAAAAATATTTATTTATTTTTTAAAATATATATATATATTTTAAATGCCCTCGTGTTCACTCGCATATTTTAAACTTTTAAACAAATTATGTCACAATGAAAAAAGTAGTGTCTGTAAATAAATCACGGATATTTACACAGATATTTACACTATGCATAACTCTGATTTTATGTTTATTGTGCAATAATCTAAAAGTAACATGTATTTGTTACATGTTT
Source organism: Corythoichthys intestinalis (assembly GCF_030265065.1). Lineage (NCBI taxonomy): Eukaryota > Metazoa > Chordata > Actinopteri > Syngnathiformes > Syngnathidae > Corythoichthys > Corythoichthys intestinalis. Next base: position 10,663,587 of record NC_080415.1, on the reverse strand, counting down.
TGATGCAGTTTTATGCATTATAAAAGATTTATGTCTGAATTTTGAGGGGCTTAAAACGGATTAGGGCATTTACATGACAAACGTGTCTCTACTTACAGAATTTTCAATTCATGAAACCACTTCCAGAATCGATTGTTTTCGTAAGCAGAGGTACCAATGTATAGGAAATGTTTGGTTGAGTTTATTGTAACCAAAAGGACATTCTACCAGTTAATAAATCCAAGGGTTCACCTACGTTTTCCTCCATGTCCTGTTCATGATTTTCAATGAAAAAAATGAAAACATATTTTTTCGTTGCTCTCTTTGTTTAAACAGACTTTATTTGTTTATTCTTGTGATTTAGACTAAGAGCTGATGAATTTTCGTGGGAAATTTAAGAAATTCCAAAGCGTTCTTAGAATATCCTTTCACTGTATACAAACATTTTTGTACTCGTGCGGTTTGCATGTTCCATCCAGTCTAGGGCGTAGTTTTGGTCACAACATTGGTGGTGATGATATAACAGCATTACCTGCACGTACGGGACATTAATAAGACCAAACACATTGTGTGAACGGGTGTCAGGGTTACATTTCTCACAAATATGAACCTAATTAATTGATAGGCTAAATGAACAATGCAAAATATGTAAATCTGTATTAAATTACATTCTACATACCAACTAAACTAACTTTCATATGTATTGGTTCAGGTAATACACCGTTTGATTCAAACATTTTTTTTTCAAAAACTACTAAATAAACATTTAGAAATTTTTCAGAATAAATGTCTGGATTTTATTACCGAATTTAAATGTCCAATATTTGAACATAATGTAAATTACATTACAATACACAATAAAAACACACTTGTTAATAACGTCTAAGAATAAAATCAATAAAAATAAACTATCTAGGAATGAAAAAAATTAACATTTTTCTTAAGACCACTCAACATTGTCTGTCTAAATAAAGAGATTAAATATAACTGAGCAAACTTCTTAGGAAATAACCAGGAAAAAAAAAGAAAAAAGAAAAAGGAGCCTTCCTTCAGGTAAAACACTACTGCTTTTGTCCACAAGCACAGCTAAACTCAACAAAAAAATGAAAGCTCCTTCAGGCTGCTTTAAGATCACATAAATAAAATAAAATACAAATTGGGGAGATTAACATCGAATCACTACATTTCACATAGTTTAATTAACGTTAACGTAGAAAACACATACAGGAGGACACTTCTCTCTAAGCAGCTTCCTACTCGATTTTTGCAGGTTAGCAAATTCACACAGTTTAATGTTATGCTAACTCTTATGCAGGTCAGACTTTCAATAGCAAAATTAGTGGTGTGTTCCCCACCTCTACAACATTGACGTCTTTTTACATTATTGTGTTTGTTGTATTTATTGTAGGGTTGTTCCGATCATGTTTTTTTGCTCCCGATCCGATCCCGATCGTTTTAGTTTGAGTATCTGCCGATCCCGATATTTCCCGATCTGATTGCTTTTTTTTTTTGCTCCCGATTCAATTCCAATCATTCCCGATAATTTTTCCCGATCATATACATTTTGGCAATGCATTAAGAAAAAAATGAATAAAACTCGGGCGAATATATACATTTAACATACAGTACATAAGTACTGTATTTGTTTATTATGACAATAAATCCTCAAGATGGCATTTACATTATTAACATTCTTTCTGTGAGAGGGGTCCACGGACAGAAAGACTTGTAATTCTTAAAGGATAAATGTGACTTTGTATATTGTGACTAAATATTGCCATCTAGTGTATTTGTTGAGCTTTCAGTAAATGATACTGCAACCATTTAACTGTTCTGCCCAAATGCATGATGGGAAGTGCAACCATGACTGTGCGTAGGGGCACCAATTGATATATCTTCTCTGCGTTGGGAAAGAACATAGGGTGTTAAGAAAATGATCAACCACTACCTTTCTTTCCCACATTGCCTTCCACGATATTTTCAATTGCTGAGAGAGGGATTGTAAGGCTTTAGCCAAATAAAGAAAGGCTCCAAAAGCTGTCAAAATTCTCTCTACTCATTATAGGCTACCTTTTAGCTCTATACATAGGTAAAACGGCGCCTTTATAGATTGAGTGCGACAATGCGTGTGTGGGTCGTGCAGCGCATGCGTTAATTATTTAACATGATAACATGATTAATTTTTTAAAATTAATTACCGCTGTTAACGCAATAAATTTGATAGCCCTACTTTAAGTCAAAACTACTCTGGATGAGTGTAAGACATTTTGTCTGTAACGTTAAATACAATTAGAAAACGATTTAAATAAAAAATATATATATATATGTTAAAAAAAGGCATGTCCGATATTTTTTTGCCGATTCCGATACTTTGAAAATGACGTGATCGGACCCGATCGATCGGGACATCTTTAATTTATTGTATTGCAATGTATTTCTGTCAGGACTGCAAGTGCGTGCGTGCGTGCGGGGTAGGGGGGGTTAAGTCATCAGCTAATCAAACGTGCGTTTGAGGAACAAAAATGGACTTGCACATTCAGCAAGTGAAAAGGGGTAAATGTAAGTCTGAACCAGAGGTTGCGCTAGACTTTTTCGTTGTCTGTCATTTTGACTGACAGGGTCATAAAAATCCGGTCATAATCTATTTTTACCCGTCACTTAAATTTTTAAAATTATAATAATGACATATTCAATAGCAGTGTTGGTCAAAAGCGGTGCGTTACTTACTCAACTCTGAATAAATTGAAGAAACTACCAGCCATGTTGTGTCTACTCTCTGCTCTATTGATTTGTCATCCAAGACTCGGGGTGCGTTCAGGTTTGAGAATAGCGCACGTACTTCTGACTCCAATCTGTTTGTCCCTGCTCATTCAATTAGGCTACGTTCATAATACAGGTCTTAATGCACAAATCCGTTTTTTTTGTCATATCCGTTTTTTTGGCGTGCCCGTTCCGACTGCTTTTGTCCATTGAGACCATTCAAGTATTACGCATGCGCTCTAATTCGCAGTCCGACACGCGCCGGTGCGCAGAAGCATCAAAACAAATGACAAGTCATCCGTCATTCCAGCGATATCATATTTTGCTTTTCAAAAGGAGGAGATAAATAACAGACATAAATAATCCCCGTTTAGGCTTATATTCACAGTTTATGTGGATCGATAGCATGCACGCACTGTCCGTGCATGTCACACACACATACGGGCAGTTCGCCCCGACTCTCCAAGACGGGCTGCAGCCAGACCCCTCTCCCGACTCTCGGCCGTGTAGGAAATGTTGAAATATAGCTCACATAGAGCAGAGAGAAAACCGATCATTCTCATGCTTATCGTCAACCCATTTTTATTTTTTATGACTGTTGTCAAGCCCCGGCCCTTCCCCAAAAGCCGTGTTCACTGCAAGCTAGGCGCTAATAACGCACAGCTGAAATCGGATTTGGGACACTGGACGGTACAGACCGCTGCGACAGACTGGAAAAATGTGGCCCAGATTGGATTTGAACCACATACAAAAATGACCCAGATCGGATTTGAAATGGTCCACTTCTATGCGTCTTGTCCCGTTCAGACCGTCAAGTTAATGCCTGACTCGAGTCGGAAAAACACGAAAAAATTGGATTCGTGCATTAAGACCTGTAGAATGAACGTAGCCTTAGACAATGCTCTCCAAAGCTTCCTAATGTTTCCGTGTTTGCTACACCTGAATGCTAGTTCTGACATTTTTCGGAGTAAGGCCAAGGACGTCATGCATCAAGAGAGACAATAGCTAATTAATATGCTCACTCGCCATCCTGTGGTCAGGGGTGTGAATTGCAACCTGTCAAAATGATGGATGGACTTCAGTTAGTTCCGTCACCGTTTTAAAAAAACGGTCAACGACGGAAAATATTCGGTTAACGCGACCCCTGGTCTGAACATAATGAAAATAATTCACTTACTAATGGTAGGTTCAATTCTATCTGTACAACATATGGCAAGACAATATAAATGTCCCGTATAACTGAACACATTATATAATGCAAATAAGGTTGCTTAAAAGTTGGTGGGGACAATTTGAGCATCCTGAAAAGTTGGTAGTGTTATGTCCCTACCGTCCCTATGCAAACTTACGCCCTTGCATCTATGCTTTTGTGGCATTTTCTCTTGGCAATCCAGCCCATTAAGAAAGCGCGGATGGCTGGCGACCAATCCAGGTAGTAAACCTGCAGGTCAGCAGAGCTGGGATCCAGTTCACTTACAAGCCAAGTGAGGATAAGCGGTACAGAAAATAAATGGACTTAACAAACGTGGTAAAAATATAAACAGTACATATCCTGAACCGAGACAAACTTTTCCTGGGTTTAAGTCAACAAGCGTTTGTGTTATTCTGCTCCCAAACAACCTCTGAATAGATGAGAACCTGAAAAAATTGGAAGATAACAAACACACAAAGAATCCACATCTCCTCCTCCGTCCGGAATATGTCAAATTCCAATAATACTAACTTGAAAGAAGTGACAGAGGTGAGGCTACAGCCATTCCTGGGGAGTATCTGAGGGAGAGGGGGTGTCGAGGATGTTGAGGGTGTGGGGGTTCTGGAGGAGGAGGCCGTCACCGGGGGAGCTCCCAGTGGACGTCAGCCAACTGAGCAAAGCAGCAGGAGAAGAAGGAGAAGGTGTTACTACGGGAGACAGGCACTGTTTTTGGGGGGGATCGCGCAAGAAGTATAAGTGTAGACATGTTTGACACTTCTCATTACCCCTTTAACTGTTTTAACTATGATGGAGACTCATACGCTTCATGTAGCACCGATCAGGAGAAGAAGATGTGTCGACCTGCCTACAGGTAGGAAAGAGCATAACTATTCTATTCTATTCTATTCTATTCTATTCTATGGCGGCAAAAGTTATCTGAAGACTGTTTATTCATGTTTACAATGATGACGCACTTTTGGCCAGTTTTTTTTAAAACCTTGTCAAATTATCAGGCTTCAAATTTTCTCATCAAGCAAGTAAAGCAAAAAAAACCAATATCAATCCATGAATATGTGACACTTAAAAATTAATAATATAGGGAAAACCAAATTTGAGCTACATTTCTAGAACATACATTTTGTGGTTTTCTTATAACACTGCTGATTCCTCTTTAAAATTTTGGTTTTATTTAAAAAGACGTGTAAATACCATAGGAAAAATACAGTCGATAATAAATATATTTTTTCAAGTTTTACTCATCTATAATGGTGATTTTCAGAATTATCATTATTATTAATTTTAATGAAGATGTAATTTTTTCTTCTGGCCTTATTTGTACGATATATATATATATATATATACACAGTGATCCCTCGTTTTTCATGGTTAATGAGGAAACCCCCCCCCACCGCAAAAATCGAAAATCCGCAAGGTAGAGGTGGAGCTTATTTATTTTTTTATTGTTCAATATAATCATTCAGATTTAATAACATTGGAAAGAGATCCATATAAGACATGTTTTTCCCTTTTTTTCCCCAAAGTATACCGTAGTTGGAAAAAAAAACAACTTGTATGTATATATATATTTCAATAAATTGTTTTTAAGCACGGCAAATGTAATAATTATTATATAAATGATAAATATAATAGAAAAAAATATTTGTACATGTATACATGCATATATCTTAACAATTTTAAATAAAATACTGTTTTTTTTTTTTTTAATTAAACAAAAAGGAAAAGTACACACACACACGCATACACACACATAGATAAATATAGTCGGGCAAAAAAGTATTTACTCAGTCACCAATTGTGCCAGTCGTCCACTTAAAAAGTTGAGAGGGGCCGGTAATTATCGTCATAGGTATAGCTACCTGAATGATGAGAGACAAAATGAGAAAAAAAAATCCAGAAAATCACTTTGTCTGTTTTTTAAAGAATTTATTTGCGAATCAAGGTGGAAAATAAGTATTTGGTCACCCACAAACAAGCAAGATTCCTGGCTCTCACAGAGCTGTAACTTCTTTAAGAGGCTCCTCTGTACTCCACTTCTTACCTGTAATGGCAGGTGTTTGAACTCATTTTCTGTATAAAAGACACCTGTACACAACCTCAAACAGTCACACTCCAAACTCCACGATGGGCAAAACTAAAGAGCTGTCAAAGGACACACCAGAAACAAAATTGTAGACCTGAACCTTGCTGGGAAGACTTTAATTGTCAAAAGGTAAGCAGTTTGTTGTGTAGAAATCAACTGTGGGAGCAATTATTAGAAAATGGAAAATATACAAGATCACTGCTAATCTCCCTCAATCTGGGGTTTCACGCAAGACCTCACCCTGTGGGGTCAAAATGACCACAAGAACCGTGAGCAAAAATCCCAGAATCCCAGGGACCTTGTGAATGACCTAGGTAGAGCTGGGACCAAAGTAACAAAGTATACTATACTATCAATAACACACTCTGCCACCCTGCTTAAGCCAGTACACATCCAGGCCTGTCTGAAGATTGCTAAAAAGCATTTGGATGATCCAGAAGAGGACTGGGAGAATGTCATATAGTCAGATGAAACAAAAAAATAGAACTTTTTGGAATAAAAGGAAACTTCTCGTGTTTGAAGGAGAAAGAATACTGAATTGTATCCAAAGAACACCATACCTACTGTGAAGCATGGGGATGGTAACATCATGCGTTATGGCATTTTTTCTGCAAAGGGACCAGGACTCCTGATTTGTGTAAAGGAAAGAGTGTATGAGGCCATGTATTGTGAGATTTTGAGTAAAAACCTCCTTCTATCAGCATGGTTAGTGAAGATGAAATGTGGCTGAGTATTTCAACATGACAATGATCCCAAACACATTGGAAACAAAGAGTGGCTTTGTAAGAAGCATTTCAAGGTCCTGGAGTGGCCGAGCCATTCTCCAAATCTGAACCTCTTACAAAATCTTTGGAGGGAGTTGAAAGTCCGTGTTGCCCAATGACAGCCCCAAAACATCACTGCTTTCGAGGAGATCTGCATGGAGGAATGGGCCAAAATAGCTGCAACATTGTGTGAAAACCTACCAACAGAAAACGTTGTGACCTCTTTTTTTGCCAAGAAAGGGAATATACAGTGGGGAGAACAAGTATTTCATAAACTGCCGATTTTGCTGGTTTTCCCACTTGCAAAGCATGTAGAGGTCTATAATTTGTATCACAAGTTCTCTTAAACTGTGAGGGACGGAATCTAATACAAAAAAACAGAAAATCATGTATGATTTTTAAATAATAAATTTGCATTTAATTGCATGAAATAAGCATTTGATACATCACAAAAATCGAACTTAATATTTGGTACAGAAACCTTTGTTTGCTATTACAGATACCAAACGTTTCCTGTAGTCCTTGACAAGGTTTGCACACACTGCAGCAGGGATTTTGGCCCACTCCTCCATGCAGATCTTCTCCAGAGCCTTCAGGTTTCGGGGCTGCTGCCGGGCAACACAGACTTTCAGCTCCCTCCATAGATTTTCTATCGGGTTCAGATCTGGTGACTGGCTAGGCCACTCCAGGACCTTAAGATGCTTCTTACGGAGCCACTCTTTAGTTGCCTTGGCTGTGTGCTTAGGCTCGTTGTCATGCTGGAAGACCCAGCCACGACCCATCTTCAGGGCTCTCACTGTAGGAAGGAGGTTGTCAGCCAAGATCTGGCGATACATAGCCCCATCCATCCTCCCCTCAATACGGTGCAATCGTCCTGTACCCTTGGCAGAGAAGCAGCCCCAAAAAATGATGTTTCCTCCTCCATGTTGCACGGTTGGGATGGTGTTCTTGGGGTTGTACTCATCCTTCTTTTTCTTCCAAACACGACGAGCCGAGTTTAGACCAAAAAGTTCAATTTTGGTCTCATCCGACCACATGACCTTCTCCCATTGCTCCTCTGGATCATCCAGATGGTCAGTGGCAAACTTCAGCCGTGACTGGACATGCACTGGCTTCAGCAGCGGGACCTTGCGTGCGCTGTAGGATTTTAATCCATGACGGCATAATGTGTTTCCGATGGTTTTCTTCGAGACTGTGGTTCCAGCTCTCTTCAGGACATTGACCAGGTCCTGCCGTTTAGTTCTGGGCTGATCCCTCATCTTCCTCATGATCAGTGACTCCCTACGAGGTGAGATCTTGCATGGAGCCCCAGAACAAGGCAGATTGACCGTCAACTTGAACTTCTTCCATTTTCTAATAATCGCTCCAACAGTTGTTACCTTCTCACCAAGCTGCTTGCTTATTTTCCTGTAGCCCATCGCAGCCTTGTGCAGGTCTATCATTTTATCCTTGATGTCCTTACACAGCTCTTTGGTTTTGGCCATTGTGGAAAGGTTGGAGTTTGTTTGTTTGAGCATGTGAACAGGTGTCTTTTATACAGGTAACAAGTTCAAACAGGTGCAGTTACAGTGGGGAGAACAAGTATTGATACACTGCCAATGAGAAAACCCATTGGCAGTGCATCAAATACTTGTTCTCCCCACTGTACTTCCGGTAATGAGTGGAGAACAGGAGGGGTTCTTAAAAAAGAACTGAGAGCCGATATATTTACTAGTTGGTAATGTATCAAATACTTATTTCATGCAGTTAAATACAAATGTATTATTTAAAAATTATACAATGTCATTTTTTGGATTTTTGTATTAGATTCCATCCCTCACAGTTGAAGAGAATTTATGATACAAATTACAGACCTCTACATGGCTTGCAAGTGGGAAAACCAGCAAAATCGGCAGTGTATCAAATATTTGTTCTCCCCACTGTAACAAAGTATTGAGATGAACGTTTGCACTTGAGCAAAAAATTATTTTCCATCATAATTTGTTAAAAATACATTCTTAAAAAAATCAGACAAAGTGATTTTTGGGATTTTTTTTCTCATTCCGTCTCTCGTGGTTAAGGTATACCTATGATGAAAATTACAGGCCCAATGTGTACACATGTACTAAATGTGTATGTAACATAGATCATGTGGACTTTAATTTAAATCCCTTTATATTTTTGTGTCACTTTAATTAAAGTATGACTGCTTTGCATTACTTAATTCTTAATAATTTAAAGGAATAAATATCAATTAGCGTGCATTGTAATTTTAATTTTTTCAAAAAGGTTCGAGAAGCTGTAGCCTAACTGAAAACTGCATGTGTGTGTCAGCTACATTGCCCTGATCGCCATGGCGATCCAGCAGAGCCCTGAGCAAAGGGTCACCCTGTCAGGAATCTATGAGTTTATCATGAGGAGGTTCCCGTACTACCGCTCCAACCAGAGAGCCTGGCAGAACTCCATCAGACATAACCTTTCGCTCAACAGTTGCTTCATCAAGGTGCTTGCACAATGAACATGTTTTGAATTCCTGTATAGGTCAATGGAGAATCCAATTACCTTACTGTTGTGTCACAGGTTCCCAGGACAGAGGGAAACGAGAAAGGTAAAGGGAACTTTTGGACTTTTGCCACAGGATGCGAATCCATGCTTGACCTCTTTGAAAACGGCAATTTCCGGCGTCGCAGGCGCAGGCGGAACATGAAAATTGGCCTCCGCGATTCGGGAGAGGCTCTGCTCCGGCCTGCGGAGAGCCTGGGCAAACAGCGCGCCCCCGTGGTCCGCCACCCTGAGGCAGACTCTACCCTTTGCCCTTCAAACCCCCAGAGGCCTCGAGCATCCCCCACGGTTAACCCCTTGGCCCCAAAACCGGAGTCGGAGATCAAGTTCAGCATTGACTACATCCTGTCTACGCCGGACCCGGCTATGCCCGGGATCAGATCCTCTCACATCGGCCAAGTGCACATTGGACCACCCATACATGTTCTGGAGCACCAACACCTCAACCTGCACTTCTGGACCCTGTGAGAGAGAGACTGGTAAATTAGTCGAGTGAACTCTGTGGATGTCCAAAGACAATAGTCATTTTATTGACTTGAAACTGAAATTGAATTAGCGGGGAACAAAATAATAAATAAAGGTCCAGGAGGCCTGCAATGTGTGACAGAGAAAGGAATAATTCAGAAACCAAGGTTGTTCAAACATACTGTATGCACAGAGAGTAGTGTGACTATACACACAGTAGCGTTCCAAATATACAGTGGTATGAAAAGGTATCTGAATCTTTTGGAATTTCTCACATTTCTGCATAAAATCACCATCAAATGTGAGCTTATCTTTGTCAAAATCACACAGATGAAAAAACAATGTCTGCTTTAACTAAAACCACCCAAACATTTCCAGATTTTTATATTTTAATAAGGATAGCATGCAAACAATGACAGAAGGGGAAAAATAAGAAAGTAAACCATCACATTTAATCTTTCGTGGCCCCCTCCTTTGGCAGCAATAACTTCAACCAGACGCTTCTTGTAGCTGCAGATCAGTCTGGCACATCGATCAGGACTAATCTGGGCCCATTCTTCTCAACAAAACTGCTGTAGTACAGTCAGATTACTGGGATGTGTGGCATGAATCACTATCTTTAGGGCATGCAATAGCATCTCAATGGGGTTCAAGTCTGGACTTTGACTTGGCCACCCCAGAACGTGTGTTTTGCTCTTCTGAAACCATTCTGAAGTTGATTTAGTTCTGTGTTTTGGATCATTGTCTTGTTGCAGCATCCATCCTCTTTTTAGCTTCAACTGTCTGACAGAGAGCCTCAGGTTTTCCTGCAAAACGCAGTAATAAACTTTTGAATTCATTCTTCCATTAATGAGTGCAAGTTGTCCAGGCCCTGAGGCAGCAAAACAGCCCCAAATCATGATGCTCCCTTCAACATGCTTCACGGTGGGGATGAGGTGTTGATGCTTGTGAGCTGTTCCATTTCTCCTCCACACATGCTGTTCTGTTTTACTCCCAAACAATTTAACTTTGGTTTCATCAGTCCACAAAATATTTTGCCAAAACCTCTGTGGAGTGTCCACGTGCCTTTTTCCGAACATTAAATGAGCAACAATGGGGTTTTTTTAGACAGCAGTCGCTTCCTTCGTGGAGTCGTCCCATGAACACCATTCTTTGCCATAGTTTTACGTATAGTTAACATGTGCAAAGAGATATTGGACTGAACCAGTGATTTCAGTAAGTCTTGACCAGACACAGTAGAGTTCTTTTTTTTACCTCTCTGAGTATTCTGCGCTGAACTCTTGGCGTCATCTCGGGTGGACGGCCACTCCTTGGGAGAGAATCAACAGTGCCAAACTCTCTCCATATGTAGACAACTTCTCTGACTGTCGATTGATTAACATCTAGACTTTTAGAGATGGTTTTGTATCCTTTCCCTGCTTTATACAAATCAACTATCCTTGATCGCAGGTCTTCAGACAGCTGTTTTGACCGAGCCATGACGCACATCAGACAATGCTTCTCATCAAAAAAATTCTTACCAGGTGTGTGTTTTATGGTGGGCAGGGCAGCTTTAAACCACTCATCAGTGATTGGGCACACACCTGACTTAAATTGTTTGTTTGTTTGTTTCAATTGCTCTTTAAGTCTACTTAAGCAGAGGGTAAACTTACTTATTTTTTCTCCTTTTGTCATTGTTTGCATGCTATCGTCATTATATGAATATGAAAACCTATAAATGTTTAGGTGGTTTTAATTAAAGCACGGACTGTTTTAAGATCTGTGTGATTTTGACAAAGATCAGATCACATTTGATGGTGATTTTATGCAGAAATGTGAGAAATTCCAAAAGGTTCAGATTCTTTTTCATACCACTGTATACATGAGCTGAAATTTCATATACAGTGGTACCTCTACTTACAAACGTACATACGGAATTTTCAGGCTACGACACGCCTCAATGGGTAAATATTCCGTTTTGTTATGAAAGAAATTTCAGGGTACGAAAGGCAAAAATAGTGTGGGCTGCTACTTGCAGCTGCCAGAGTTTACTGAACGTAACATAGTTGTAGCTGCTCTGCCATTAGCTATTGCCTAGCATCTTCCTGGCATCAAAATGGCTAAGAGGTACATAACTGTATGTGTATGTGTTTATCCCAGAATCCTCTTCATTCACCATGAGGCGTTGTGACAGCTTTACGTGAGTGTATTAACTTTTATTTTTTTATTCTGTGTTTTTTTTTCTTTTGACATGTTTTGATGCATTTTTATGCTTTTTAAAATATCAATGAATGAATTTGGGGGACTTAACGGCATTTAAATGGAAAACGCGTCTCTTCCTTACAGAATTTTAAGTTTACGAAACTACTTCCAGAACCAATTAATTTTGTTAGTAGAGGTACCACTGTACTACATGATATGAAATTCCATATATGAAATTCCATATTCACACATGCACTAAAATACTGTAGTTTATAAATAATACAGTTTGTTTACTTTATTTTGCATTTACTAGATAATGTTGAATCAAAATTACAGTTGTTCAAGATTATCGGCTAACCCCTAATATCGGCCAACGGAAGCATTTTAAAATCAAATCAACATCGGTTTTCATTACTGGCTTTATGCCAAACTGCATGTTGCCTTCAAAGTGGATGTAGAATCCTTCTGCCTTTGTACAAGGGTAGTTCACAGTTTAGTACAGCAGTTATGCTTCTTGAACAATAGATGTCTCTAAACTTAGCTGCTTTGGAATTATTATGTGAGCAGACCATTTGCATTCATGGTGCAAAAATTAAATGAACAATAAATGATTTAAAAAATTATGAATTATAAACGCTTGAATTAGCCATAATATGTTAAGTCCATTACCGCATATTTCGATATCGGATTTTTAGAGTTGGACAATCTCTGGATGCCGGTTAAAAACTCATTAGCGGACAACTCTGATCAGAATAATTGCCACCTTTATATTTTTAACCAAAACAAACATTCTGCATTGACTTTTTTTTGTCTGAAAATGCTTGCGTTTATCAATCTTACACTGTAGTCAATTCCATTATCACATTATACATTATATTATACATTATATACAATACACTCAGTTCATTCCCTGGCATTACATACATGATGTTTAGCATCAGTCTATAAATAGTATTTTTTTAAAAAAGAAATACTATTTATAGACTTCAATATTCATTCATTTTCCATGCCGCTTATCCTCACCAGGGTCACGGAGGTGCTGGAGCCTATCACAGCTAACTACGGGGAGTAGGCAGGGATCGCCCTGAATTGGTTGCCAGCCAATCAGAGGGAACTTTGAGACAAACAACCAGTCACACACACACTCATACCTATGTTCAATCAGCCTTCCACGCACATTTTTTGGATGTGGGATGAAACCGGAGTCCCCGGAGAAAACCCACACAGGCACATGGAGAACATGCAAAGTCCACAAAGGAAGGCCAGAACCTAGGATTGAACCCTTGATCTCAGAACTGTGAGACGGATGTGCAAACCACTCGGCCACCTAGACTACGTTGAGACCAAGTTAACTTCACCGCACAATGGTCCCCCCCCCCCCCCCCATTTGATCAAGCACTATTTATTAGTCATTTTGAAAACAGGATTAAAATCAGTTCATCCTTGACTCTGGGCAAATATTGTTTGATTGTAAATCCATGATCCAAACCCTCCCTTGTTTGGGGTTTGTTTTCTTTGTGTACTGCAGCTTCAGTCAGATTGCCAAAACATGCATGTATCTAGGTGTCATTGAAGACTAAATGATCCTTTAAAAATGTGAATGGTTGATTCTCCTTATATCCAATGCAGCTAGCCTTAGGGTGTACAACTCCTATCAAAAAGTATGGAAAAGCTTGAAAAAATAATGAATCAGTTCAAAAGTGCAACTCTTTAGCATTGCAACCAAACCAAAGTTCCAGCATCATCACCTTGTCAAGAGTCATGAATCTGCATTGGACAAGGTGTCAAGAGTCAAAAATCTGCAATGGACAAGGTGATGATGCTGGAACTTTGGTTTGGTGCTGTTCCAGTGAGATTTACAAAGATGACTGCCTGAAGAAAACATCAAAATTCCCTCAGTCCTTGATGATATGGGTCTGCATGTCAGGCAAAGGCACTGGGGAGATGGCTGTGGTTAAATCTTTAATAAATGGACAAGTTTACATTGAAAGTTTAGATAGATTTCTTATCTCTTCAATTGAAAATGTGTTTGTCATTTTCAAAGATGACAATGCATCATGCCACATAGCTAAAACTGTTAAAGCAATCCTTGGAGAAAGACTCATCCAGTCAATGTCATGGCCTGCAAATAGCCCAGATCTCAACCTTATTGAAAACCTGTGGTGGAAATTGAAGAAAATAGTCCACAGCAAGGCTCCGACCGGCAAGGATGATCTGGCAACTGCCATCAAAGAGAGTTGGCACCAAATTGATGAATAATAGTCATCAAGTCCATGCATCAGTGACTGCACATCTCTAAATACTAGAGATGTGTTTTGATTGTTATTTCTTTGTTTCTCATGATTCCATATTTTTTCCTCAGAATGGAGTGATTCCATATATATTTCCCTGTACTTGCTCTATAAAAGTAAAATTTACTGACCACCACAATGTTTTATATTCATTTCTTTTATTGTTCTGAATGCTAAAGAGTTGCACTTTTGAACTAATTCATTATTTTTATCAAGCTTTTTATCTGAGTTTGTTCTACATGATAAAATGTCTGAATGAGTGCTCGTCCGAGACTGGTGATTTCATACTTTTTGCTGGGGGTTGTAGTTGGGCAAATCAGCTGGGCTTCTGCTCACTTGTAGCCTTGCCTTAATGAGGATATTGGCTAATGACAATGGATGGAAGGATGTTTCCTTCTGAAAAGTCTACTAGATTATGTATGAAATCTCACTGATTTCTTCATATTTGTACATGTAGTATGGGAAAATCGTATTAAAAAAAAAGGTCACTGATGAGGTAGGTGTATGTTCATCTGACTTTAGGGGAAGCAGCGTGACTTACCAATATTTATAAAACATGGTAATAGAAAAACATTTAATAGTACAGGTAGATCCCAAGGCTACGACGTCCCTGACTTACGTGATTTCGACTCTACAACGCTGGAGTTTCGTTCGCCATTTTGTCTCCAGTTTTTTTTTTTTTTTTTTTGTCGCATAAACAGTACCTCATTATTGTCAGGAAAACCGGGCAGGCAGGTGGTGTGGACCCAAATGCAGGGAAACGAAAAGCAGCAAGGCAGGTGGCGGTGAACTCAAAAAGGCAAAGTTCAAACAAAACTTACTTTATCGGAGGGACTAATACACGAGGGCTTGGACAGGACTTCGACATCGACATTGACAATGACGCAACAAGGAGTGAAAAGAAACTGAGCTTATATACACACAGAGACGAGGTGTAACAAGACAACTAGGAACAGATGGGTGATGACACAGAAGGATTCAGATTGTCGGATACACTAGGCGCAGGTACAACAGGTGAAATCAATGGGTAATCACAGGAACACACTAGGAGGGAACCAACTCAAAACCTAACAATTATAACTCACAGTATTTTATTTTTTACTTTATTTTATTAATATGACTGTTCTGGCCTTTTTTAATATGACTGTTCAGGCATTTGGCAAAATGTGTATTTGATTATAATGTTGACTTTAGTTTTGTGATGCATGCTTTTATTTTATTTACGCAGGAAGCGTAGAGGAGGCAGTGCTTCTGCACGCGAGTAAGAGTGCATGTACACACGAAGAAGAACATATTGCGCACACTATAAAGAGCACACCCGCACACACGAGGAGGAGGCATTTGCTCCCACGAAGAAGTCGTGCAGCTGAGTGAGAGCGGGGAAAGATTACTGTAGTTCGCTGTCTAGCTAGGATTTAGCGCCAACGTCTCGGCAAGGACAGTACAATGACGTATAATACATGTTTTTGGATAGTATTTTGAGATTTAGAGGGTATTTAGGGGTACTTAAAGGGTTAATTCCGACTTAAGCAGAAATTCAGGTTACATCACCAGCGTAGAAACGGAACTCGGTCATAATCTGGTGACTACCTGTATAAATAAATAATGTCAAATAAAATAAACTTTTACACTTAAAATTACACACTTTCATGAAATATGCAGGGTCCAATGACAGCGTCAAATGCAGGTTGCTATGGCAAAGGGGTTGGAGCCCCACAAGGGGGGTTGGCTACTGCGGTGTCATTGCAAATAGCCAATTCCTGTTGTTTCTGTGCAGTACATTTTTGCAGCCCTCAGGGGCCCCTGTATTGGCTGGGGCCCCAAGCAATTGCCTGGCATGCCTGTCCGCTAGCTCCGGCTCTGTGAATATGTTTGAATGTCTGTACTTTTCACTGAACCATTTTAAGGTTTGGGACACGCGTTCTCATAATATAGAATGAGAATTGACCAAATTTTGGTTATGTATATATGAAGCCATTAATTGACTAGCAATTGCAATTAGTTCAAGTTCCAGTTTGCATGTTTCCTTTTGTCACCAGGTATACGCTCCAGCTTCCCATGACTGAACTGGAGAAGTAGTATAGAAACTGGATGGATGGCTCAAAAATTGTCAATACAACTGTCTGTCTATCAATAGTGCCTTTTGAAGTATCTTTGCATGACAGTAAAAACATGGACGACAACCTCAACAAGTGTCATTCAGCAATAACGGTATGGTACGTTAATTGATTATGTTGAAAGCTGTGCTAAGAAGTGATGGATGAAGAACTCAATTTTTTTTTTTTTTACTTAAGTAAAAGTACAGATACAGGGGCAAAAAAGGGAAGTGAGTGAGAGTTTGAGCCAATACTCAAAGAAAGAACCAGAAAATTCTTTGACCGCTCACTTTTATTTAAAACTGTGCAAAATGGAAAAAACAAGCAATAAAATTGACAGCACTGTAAATATAAGCATAACAAGCTAAAAAAAAAAACCCTCTGAAATGTATCTTAACCACAGATTGCAAGCAACTATTGGGTGCTTACATACCATCACCTTTTGTACAAGAGTGTGCAACACCCATCTGAAGGCGCTTTGGTCTCATTGTTGGTTTTTAACTGGACGATATCTTGTTCACCTGCCTAATCTTAATTGTACAATAGTGTTGCTGCCTCTAGTGCTCAATTGCGGTATAGTTGCACGAGGCTTATCGATTGCGCCGTAGACATGAAAACAATACAAAACATAATGAAAACAAAACATACAAACAAATGTAACGTGTCACGCAGGCGACAATTTGAAAACTAGTGGATGAAAAAGTACAGATACATGTTGTCAAATGTAATGAAGTAACAGTAAAAAGTACCACTTCATATTTGTACTCAAGTAATGTGCAAATACAAAAATATGTAATTAACTACAGTTAAGAAGTACTTTTACTTCCTTTACATTCCACCAATGCTAAGAACAAACAAATCTTTTAAACATATTGACCGAATTACAGTATCTCAGGCAGAGACGATAAAAATTAAATACACTCATCTAACTGCATCTCCATACAAAGCAGTCTGTAAATATCTATCCATCCATCTTCTAAAGTAACTTAGATTTGAACTCAGAACCTTTTCAACTCTAAAATAAATGGACTAACCACTAGTCCAATAAACTGCTAATACATACAGTGGTATAAAAAAAGTATCTGAACCTTTTGAAATTTCTCACATTTCTGCATAAAATCACTATCAAATGTGATCTGATCTTTATCAAAATCACACAGATGAAAAAAATGTCTGCTTTAATATGCAAACAATGACAGAAGGGGTAAAAATCAGTAAGTGAATAATCACATTTAATATTTAGTGCCCCCCCCCCATCCCCCATGGCAGCAATAACTTCAACCAGACGCTACCTGTAGCTGCAGAACATTCTGGCACATTAATCACTAATCTTGGCCCATTCTTCCCTACAAAACTGATGTAGTTCAGTCAGATTCCTGGGATGTCTGGCATGAATCGCTGTCTTTAGGTCATGCCACAGCATCTCAATGGGGTTCAAGTCTGCACTTTGACTTGGCCACTCCAGAACGTGTATTTTGTTCTTCTGAAACCATTCTGAAGTTGAATTACTTCTGTGTTTTGGATCATTGTCTTGTTGCAGCATCCATCCTCTTTTTAGCTTCAACTCTCTGACAGACGGTCTCAAGTTTTCCTGCAAAAATCCTGATAAACCTTTGAATTCATTCTACCATTATTGTTTGCAAGTTGTCCAGGCAGCAAAACAGCCCAAAATCATGATGCTTCCTCTACCATGCTTGACGGTGGGGACGAGGTGTTGATTTTGGTGAGGTGTTCCATTTTTCCTCCACGCATAACATTGTGTGTTACTCCCAAACAATTCAACTTTGGTTTCATCAGTCCACAAAATATTTTGCCAAAACTTCTGTGGAGTGTCCAAGGGCCTTTTTGCCAACATTAAACGTGCAACCACGTTTTTTGAGACAGCAGTGGCTTTCTCTGTGGAGTCCTCCCATGAACACCATTCTTGGCCATAGTTTTACATATAGTTGATGGGTGCACAGAGATATTGGTCTGTGCCAGTCTATAGCAGACACTTTAGGTTTCTTTTCTACCTCTCTAAGTATTCTGCGCTGAACTCTTGGCGTCATCTTTGGTGGACGGCCACTCCTTGAGAAAGAAGCAACAGTGCCAAACTGTCTCCATTTGTAGACAACTTCTCTGGCCGTCGATTGATAAACATCCAGACTTTTAGAGATGGTTTTGTCTACCTTCCTAGCTTTATACAAATCAACAATCCTTGATCGCAGGTCTTCAGACAGCTCTTTTGCCATGATGCACATCAGACAATGCTTCTCATTAAGACAACTCTTACCAGGTGTGTGTTTTAGAGTGGGCAGGGCAGCTTCAAACCAATCATCAGTGATTGGGCACACACCTGACTAAAATTGTTTGGTGAAAATTGGTTTCAATTGCTCTTTAAGGCCATGTCCACGCGTTGCAGGGTACTTGGCAAAAAGAAGATAGTTTCTACTGTTTGAACTACCATCCACAAGCGCACACAGATTTAAACCAGGGTTCTTAAAAACGACGGGGAAGGTGAAGATTTGCAAATTCTGCGTTTGTGGCTTCATCATGTGGACACTGAAGATTTACGTCACTGGCTGTGACAAATTTTGTCCTCACGTCACACATGAGACCAATTTTTACATTTGGAGTATATTTAATAGGCGCTTTTTTGCTTCCATTTTTTTTTTTTTTTTACAAACTGTTGCTGTGCTTCTTATTGAATCATGGGTATTTTTTTGACAATTATTTTATTGTTTTGAAAGTACTTAAAAATGAATGAAAGCGATTGGGTGTGGTTTTTTCTTTTTTTTTCTATACAAACATGCAGATGTGGACGCAATTATTTTTCCCCGATGTATTAGGGCAGAATCCTTGTTTTAAAAAAAAAAAAAAAAAAACTGCTACGTGTGGACATGGCCTAAGTCTCCTTGGGCAGAGAGTTCACTTACTTATTTTTGCCCCTTTTGCCATTGTTTGCATGCTATCTTCATTAAAATATGAAAACCTATAAATGTTTGGGTGGTTTTAGTTAAAGCAGACACTGTTTTTACATCTGTGAGATTTTGACAAATATCAGATCACATTTGTTGGTGATTTTATGCAGAAGTGTGAGAAATTCCAAAAGGTTTGGATACTTTTTCATACCACTGTATTTGAATCAATACTTGGCTTTTTTGCCAGATGGAACTTCACAGTACTCTGGAATGCAGTAAAACATGCAGAAAAGTAGCTGAAAATTAGCATGTAACGTGCAACCGGACATGACGGCGGCCTCCCTACCTCCTTCCTAATTTCTTTCTTTGTCACTGACCTTTGGGAATCCTGATTGACTGACACTTAAATTCTAATCCAGCGGTTCCTTATTATACCACATTATATGCACCTTCTCGCTAATGAAAAAAGCAAACAAAAACAGGTCTGGCAAACACATATTTCCTGCGTGAGGGAGATCAATCATACTTGTGTGCTGCTGAAGGGACATTTTTCAATTTAACCTTTATATAATGTGTTGACTACATCAGAGAACACACTTAACATGAGTGGCATTTAATATAGCATAACACTTGCAAGGTGAAGCCCAGATGTGACCCTATTTAAATAGCGAGGGGGGGTTGTGGCTGAGCTTGAACAGAGCTGTCCCCCCACTCTTTTCATACACACACCCACAAACCCCTGACGCTATTCTAATTAAACACACCTTATGCCTCCTTTGCAAATGCCCCTCATTGATCGAGGTGCCCCCCAGCAAACGTCTGCAGCGGCGCCAGCGTTTATGGATCAGCAAGTTTCCATTAAGAAAGTTGTTGATGTCGAATGGCGGGCCATGCCGTGGATATATTTGGGTAAATTAACTTAGCATAAAGTGCTCCGAGGCTGCAGGGACCGGTAGCAACTAGAAAAGCAGAGGCCTGAAAAGTCAATATGAGAAGGAGAGGGAGATCGTAAAGCTACTGGCCTATTAAATAGCAGTATTCCTTTCAAATTTTGCAGTATCTTGAGCCAGCGGTTCATAATTGCTGACACCGACCGCACTTTCCATTTAATAGATGTTGATAAGTTCATTTAATGTGTAAAATGAGCTTAGGGCAAAAGGAAGTAGCGTTGCAGGTTGGATCACATTGGGAAAGCCACTGATGTGAGACGTTCATAAAATCATAAACACAAACGGGTCATTTAGTTTGAAGTGGCTGTGTAGAAGAAGGATACATATTTGACAATTATTTGTATTAGTTCTGAAAAGGCTGTTGAATTATGCGCAATCATGACAACATTTATTCAATGTTATTGTTAGCCATCTTTAGACGGAATTGAATCGAATTCAATTCAAACGCAAAGCATTGGTTGCAAAGGCTTAGGTTTGGTCTCAATATTGGTCGGGACAATATAACAGCATAACCTGGCATGACCTGCATGTACACTTTTTGTTGAGGACGGGAAATTAATAAGACCAAACAGATTGGATGAAAGTACTACATTTCTCACCAATGAGAACAATGAGAAAAATGATTAATGCAAAAAAAAAAAAAAACAAAAAAAAAAAATCTGTATTGATTTATACTAATGTTCACAGTGCAAATTTATAACGTCTTAATCTTTTCTTAAATCTAGTCGAACAATTTTCTTCACCTTGTTTTGCGTTTTAAAGGCTAGTTAGCATATTAACGCGTCCGATTCTTCCACTTACTTTTAGTAAATATTACCATTTGTTCTTATTAAGTCCATACATCTAAGGTCTGTCATTTTTCAGCTAAATCAAGAAAAAAATACCTTCAAATAATATTTTAAACAATATCTATTCTTGAAGAAAATTTCTGACATGTTAGTTTTAAAATTAAATATATATTGCTTAGAATAAATCTGTTAAGCTTATTTTCAGCTAGCTATTTTTCTTATTTTAAGAAATCTGAGTAAAATCTACTTGAAGCACTGGCAGATAATTTCGCTTATTTCTAGTAGATTTACACCGAAAACAAGGGAAGTTATTCATTCATTTATTTTCAGTTTTGAGGAGGTGGCTTTTTGCAGTGCATATGTATTGGTTCAGGGGATACACCATTCGATTCAAACCTTTGTTTTCAAAAACTACTAAAGATTTTGAAAAATTCCAAAATAAATAATCATTAGCAAATTTAAATTGCATTATTTGAACACAATTTATATTAACATACCTTACAAAAGAAATACAAACTTGTTAATCATCTGTTAAGTTACCAGGAATGCATTAAAAAAAAAAAAATCTTATTACCACTCAAAATTGTCTGTCTAAATAATTCTATCTAAAAAAAAAAACTTCTTAGTCATGTAATAACAAAAATAAATAAAAATGGAGCCTTCCTTCAGGATTAACACTACAGTTTTTGTCCACAAGTACAGCCAAACTCAACAAAAATGAAAGCTCCCTTGGGCTGCTTTAATAAAACAAAAATTAAAACTGGGGAGAAGGGGGTAAACCTTGGTTCACTACATTTCTTACAGCTGAGCAGAGTTCACTGTATTTCTCACAGTTTAATTAACGTTAACATAGTATTAGACAACACATACAGGAGGACACTTCTCCCGAACCAGCTTCCTACTCAGGTAAGCAAGTTCACACAGTTTATTGTAATAGTAATGCTAACTCAGATGCAGATCCGACTTTCAGTAGCAAAATTAGTTGTGCGTTTCCTTTTCCACCTTTACAACAATTACTTTTTATTTCACATACGGCGGATGCTAGCCGGGAGGGCAAGTCATCAGCCAATCAAAGGTGTGTTTAAGGGGAAAAAATGTACTGGCACATTCAGCAAGTGAAAAGGGAAAATGTAAGTCTGAACATAATGAAAATAATTCACTTAATAATGGTAGGGTCAATTCTATCCTTACAACTAATGACAAGACAATATAAATGTCCCATATACAGTAACTGAACACATTATATAACGCAAACAAGGTTGCCTAAAAGTTGGTGGGGACAATTTGACCATCCTAAAAAGTTGGTAGTGTTTTGTCCCTACCGTCTCTATGCAAAGCTACGCTCTTGGGTTGATATGTCATCTTTAAGATCCCTTCCCAACACCTGGAGTACCTCAGCACCCCACTCCTCGCACCACTGTTGGCACTGGCATTTTTGCCAGTACTATTTAATGAAGCTGCCAGATGAGGACCTGTGAGGCAACTAATTCTAAAACTAGAGGCTCTAATCTACTTGTCTTCTTGCTCAGTTGTCCAGCAGGGCCTCCCACTTCTCCTTCTACGCTGGTTAAAGCCTGTTTGTGCTGCTCTCTGAAGGGGGTAGTACACATCGTTGTTGGAAATCTTCATTTTCTGGCCATTTCTCTAATGGTATAGCCTTCATTTCTAAGAACACGAATAGATTATCGAATTTCACCTGAAGTTTCTCTTTTTATGGCCATTTTGAGAGTTTAATCGAACCCACAAATGTAATGCTCCAGATACTCAATCAACTCAAAGGAAGGTCAGTTTTACAGCTTCTTTGACCAGCTAAACTGTTTTCAACTGTGCCAGTCCAATTGCACGAGGGTTTTTCTAATAATCTATTATCCTTCTAACGTAATTAGCAAACACAATCTACCATTAGAACACTGGAGTGATGGTTACTGGAAATGGGCCTCTATAGACCCTACCCACCGACGTCACAAAATCACACAATCGCTGTATTGTTCCGCCCCACTGTCCGTCATTTTGTGTCTGTATTATCAATGGTCTCAATTGATCGAGCAATTTATAATGCATTTCATGGAAGACCCGGTGCTTTCGGATGCCGTAAACTCAATGGATGCGTTGCATAAAAGGCGTTATGTGGAAAAGCTTCAGTTTATCCATTCGCCAGATCCATATTTGATGCCTAAATCGATGTTTTTCGACCCGCTGTCTTCGCCGTCTTTGCCTGACATCTGCTAGCTACCCTGATATTTACAACTATCTTGTCCACACAAAATCAGCCTATTCTCACGAAAGTTTGAAAAACTTTAAGAGCTTGGAGGCTTATAAATACTTCGTTGCTGGTTGGGTGAAACAGGTCCTCGTCCACGAAAATTCGGCAGAAATCTATCTTGTGCTTCGAAAGGTGAGTTACGAAATTTTCAATTCAAAATCTTTTGTTCTTGCTAACATCCACTGTCAAGTCTAATGTATTTCATGTCATTTGTCAATGGAGCTAGGGCTTTTAATGTTTATATGGTTTAGCAATAGCACTCTCACTACATACAAACGCGTATGTTGTCGGCGATTAGCCTAGCAATGATCTTAATTGTGGTTGTCAGCCCAAAACCCTCTAAATATATATTAAATGCATCTTACCAGATATAAAATGACTACTACATAATCTGTGGTAATCGTTTGGAGCCCAATTTTCTCGTCGAATTGCAGCAGCCCATCTCGCTCTCCTCACCAGTGTTCGGCCATTTCTTACTACGCGGCGAAACACAATGCTCAGGGCGCTTGCGCATGCATCCACACGCATGCGCACATCGGTTAGAAGCGGCGAGTACTCACTATTTTTGTTTTTATTTAGTTATTTAGAACCTTTTCACTGCCTCAAAGATACTTTTTGCATGTACTACCCTCTCATACTTTTAACCATTGTGTTATTTTGTGTTAGCTTTGAAGCAGTTGACCACATTAGTCACGTAGTGTATTTAAACCGCCCTTATTTAATATAACTACATTTAAGTATTTTCTGCAGGCATTTTTTTAGTACGTTATTCCTATATGCATCTAAACAAAACAAGTTTAGAGCGCACGGTAGTACTTTAGGTGTCAAATTCGACTAATGTAGGACGTTTCGCCGATGTAGATAATTTGGCTGAACACCGGGTCTCTCGGAATCCGGTAGAACTTCAAGTCTCTCCGTCTATCTTCTCTGTTATTGCAACCGACCGCCACACACGCCTTCACCATTTTGATTATTAATGTTAACGAGCAGAAAAACACGCCGTAAATAGGAGGAATGTACGTAGCCGTAACAGGTAAACACAATGTGTTGACGGACAATTGGGCGGCACCAGTCAGGAGGGCGGAGTTGTGACGCCCCTGCAATTCTGTCAGCTAATGCTCAATTTCTCCCAGAAAATGATTGCTATTACAAATACTTTGGTAGTAATGAATTTATTTTGCTTGCAATGAAAAAACACAAAAGAGAATGGAAAAAAATTAAATCATAATCGTTTTAACCCTTTAACACCGAACATGTCGGCAGCGACGCGTTTACGCATGTCGTCTTTGAAGCTTCGTCACGCTGTAATTACGTCACCCACATGCCGCTGGTTGGTCTCATTTGAAAGTGCGGAAGTTGATGTCCACACCAGTTTTTATTTGAAGTCAATCCACCAAGAAAAAGATAGTGTCATTTGAGTTTTATAGTTTTATTGCACTTATAAATATGCATTAAAACGCTGCATGGACCATGTATCTATCTCCATATTTCCATCATTTCTTGTCCTTTTTCAAAACCGAAAGCAGCACAAAAGACTACATATCCCAAGATACGTTGTGATGTCAAGAAGGACGAACCGAATGTGAACATTTTTAATAAATTGCCGAGCTAGGCGCCAACTAAGGAAAAGGAGGCATGAACACCGGTTGGATTGCGCGAGCGACATTGAAACGTGCAGAAGGAATCGAAAACTAAATTTAGCACAAGCTAATGCATTTTTCATCAACTCAAGGAATATGATGAGCTATATTTGTCGTTTTCCTCGGATTAGTTGGCGTCTCGGCGACTAGAAGTGACAGCAGCGCTCAAATGGCAGAAGAGTAGGCTGTGTGACGTTCTACGTGACGCAGCTCAGTTCAAAAACAAACTTTATTGAGTGCGCAAAAAAACTTTATCAGGTCGCATGCCTGAAAAAATTTAATTGAACTGGACTACCTGTCAATATTTTTGAAAATACTTTTTTTTCCATGTTATATATATATTTTTCTTCACTATGAATCTTTTCAATTTTTATATAGATGTGTGTTCGAGAAGCTTGATTGCATGTACGTATACTTTAGATAAGGTGATGGGTATAATACCTAACTTCACAAAGAGATATCCTCCAAACCCTTTTTGTGATAGATGATATATATCATTTTTTTCTCACTATTTTGCACTGTATATAACCTGTTTTGACCATAGTATGTGTAAAGGCCAAAAACGCCTATGACCATACCCGCTGTTTGTGTTGAATAGTCAAACATAAAACTATTCAATCTTATTTTTTTCTATTGAATGTTTATCATAACAAGTTGAATAAGTATTATCAAGCTTCAAAACGGTTGGTCGAGCATGTTTGGTTGTCAATGGGACACCAACATTACAAATTTTGAAAAAATATTTTGGGATTTTTTTTGTCTTTTTGGGTCCAAAATGTGGATTATAATTGGTCAGTGAAGAAAACAACAGTTTGGACATGAAGTTCAAAGTGTCCTGAAAAAAGGGACCCAACTTGGCCATTGTGAACAATTTTTTCTTTGAAATATAAAGGCAACATCAAATGCATGCAAATTCGGCCAAAATAGGCTTAGGTGTTAAAGGGTTAAACAAAACTCAAAAAATTGGGCAGACAAAAGTATTGGCACCCTTTGGAAAAAATCATGTGATGCTTCTCTAATTTGTTTAATTAACAGCACCTGTTCCTTACCTGTAGCACATAACAGGTGGTGGCAATAGCTAAATCACACTTGCAGCCAGTTAAAATGGATTAAAGTTGACTCAAACTCTGTCCTGTGTTCTTGTGTATACCACATTGAGCATGAAGAAAAGAAAGAAGACCAAAGAACTGTCTGAGGACTTGAGAAACAAAATTGTGAGGAAGCACTGACAAGCTCAAGGCTACAAGTCCATCTCCAAACACCTGAATGTTCATGTGTCTACCGTGAGCAGTGTCATGAATAAGTGCAAAGCCCATGGCACTGTGGCTAACCTCCCTAGATTTGGACGGTAAAGAAAATTTGACGAGAGATTTCAACGAAATATTGTGCGGATGGTGGATAAAGAACCTCGACTAACATCCAAACAACTTCAAGCTGTCCTGCAGTCCGAGGGTACAACAGTGTCAATCCGTACTATCCATCGGCGTCTGAATAAAAAGGGACTTTATGGTAGGATACCCAAGAAGACCCCACTTCTGACCCAGAGACATAAAAAAGCCAGGCTGGAGTTTTCCTAAACTTACCTGAGAAAGCCAAAACGTTTTGGAAGAATGTTCTCTGGTCAGATGAGAGCATTTTGGGAAAAGGCATCAACATAGAGTTTACAGGGGGAAAAAAAAACGAGGCCTTCAAAGAAAAGAACACGGTCCCCACAGTCAAACATGGCGGAGGTTCCCTGATGTTTTGGGGTTTCTTTGCTACCTCCGGCACTGGACTGCTTGACCGTGTGCATGGCATTATGAAGTCTGAAGACTACCAGCAAATTTGGCAGCATAATGTAGGGCCCAGTGTGAGAAAACTGGGTCTCCCTCAGAGGTCATGGGTCTTCCAGCAGGACAATGACCCAAAACACACTTCAAAAAGAGCTAGAAAATGGTTGGAGAGAAAGCACTGGAGACTTCCAAAGTGGCCAGCAATGAGTCCAGACCTTAATCCCATAGAACACTTGTGGAGAGATTGTAAAATGGATGTTAAGAGAAGGCACCCTTCAATTCTCAGAGACTTGGAGCAGTTGGCCAAAGAAGAATGGTCTAAAATTCCAGCATAGCATTATAAGAAAGACATTGATGGATACTGGAAGCGGTTGTTCGTAGTTATTTTGTATAAAGGTTTTGCTACCAAGTATTAGGCTGAGGGTACCAATACTTTTGTCTGGGCCATTTTTGGAGTTTTGTGTAGAATTTAATTTATTTGTTTTTTATTTGTATTTATTTA
Organism: Corythoichthys intestinalis; assembly: GCF_030265065.1. Taxonomy (NCBI): domain Eukaryota; kingdom Metazoa; phylum Chordata; class Actinopteri; order Syngnathiformes; family Syngnathidae; genus Corythoichthys; species Corythoichthys intestinalis. Next base: position 10,636,402 of record NC_080415.1, on the reverse strand, counting down.
TTTATGATTTAATATTTTTTCATTCTCTTTTGTGGTTTTTTTCATTGCAAGCTAAATAAATTCAGATATTACTACCAAAGCATTTGTAATTGCAATCATTTTCTGGGAGAAATTGAGCATTATGTGACAGAATTGCAGGGGTGCCAATACTTTTGCCCAGCAGTGTATGTAGATATTGCATTAAAAACATTTGCTGCTAAACTGGCATTTGTTCATAGATAAACCGCGCTGGACTATAAGCCGCAGCTGTCGTCACTGTATTTCGGGTATTTACACCAAAAGGTATTAACTGGTAACACTATTTGACAGCAGCATCATAAGACCAAAAGAACCACCATTAAGCTTTGCAGTCAATTGGTTCAAAGCTACATGGTTGTTCATTGTTTCAAGAAGCTTAATTCGGCTATCAGTGCTCCCTTGAGGGAGGCAGTCAACCTCTGCTGCCACGTGCTGTCAACACTGTTGTCTTCCAACATACCTCCTAGCATGCATTGCAGCACTACAGATGTAAATGACAATCAAAATTCATGTTCTGTGCTACTTATTTCTTCAGTTACTGTTCCACTTGTTTCATGCATTGCTAGTTATGGTATTTGGTAACACTTTACTTGACATTGGCGCAATAAAACTGTCATAAGACCATCATAAATATGACATGACACTGCCATGAGCATTAATCAACGCTTATGACAGATATCATTTTGTGTTAGCGGGCTAATTATCTCACTTTTGAATGGATGTAAAAGATCCAAGCTGGACATAAATGGATTTGGTGACATAATTTGCCAGATAACACTTAATGACATCCGTCATATGCATTCATGCCCATAATAATGTCATGTTATAATTATAGGGTCTAAGAAGTGTTACCTATTAACCCAATTAATCAACAAATAAGCCGCACTGGACTATAAGCCACAGGATTGAAATTGAGGGGGAAAAAGTAGTGGCTTATATTTAGAAAATTACGGTAGTTATTTACCACATTAATAATGTATAGAGTGTATTTCTGATTAGTTTATGTTATTTTTATTGAAATAAAAACCAGTGCTTTTCTTTCAAAAATGAGGAAACTTCTAAGGGACCGAAAACTTTTGAACAGTAGTGTATACCGTCAGGATATTGATGATTTACAACCCTAGTTCCTGATTTGACAAATACAAAATTGTCCTACTCATGAGGATTAAGTGTGTGTTCCTACATCAAGAATATTGAATACATGCTCATTTCTTTCTATGGAAGTGAAAAGAAATCATATCTGCCCCAAGCTAACAAGCATCATTGAAATAGCCTCAGGTCATTCTCACACATGTGCACGGGCATGCAAACACATTGAGTAAGTTAGGGCACCAAGAAGTGTGTGCGCATGTCAGTAATGAGTAAATCAACACAGCATGTCAATCATCGGCCGCTGGGCGACGTGCTTCCATTTTTTCCCCTTAGATTTGTAATTGAGATCCTGCGGTGGTTGGTTGACTACAGAGTAAAAATGTGACTGGGAATGACTGGAAGCATTTTTATATGAGTTTAATAATGGGAAAAATAAGTGTGACATTTAAAATCAAAATACAGCTTGAATATCTGCCAGAATTCTGTTTAAATTTGCCACTTGTCATTTGGTAAACAGGTAAACAGTGTTGCTTTACAAATTCATCCTCAACTCAAACATTTACGAATAAACACGAAATAACGTATTTAGGATTTAGAACATACATGTTTCTAATATGCATGGGTTTACATTTTTGTAAGGTATTGTGTTTTTTTTTTTTTTAATCTTTATGTAGTTTAGAACAAGCATTCAAAAGGTGGTCAATCATATTGAGTAGCAGACCAAGTTGTGGGTCAATAGGGTTGCCAACTGTCCCTTGAAAAACGGAATCCCATATTCAGAAACAAAAGTATGCGTCCCGTATTGAGCTTTCAAGCAGGGCCAGCCCTGGGCATAGGCGAGCTAGGTGGTTGCCTCGGGTGCCATCTAGTGGACGGGGCGCCAAATTGCTTTGCGGGGAAAAAATACATAGAAAAAAATTCTCATGCTATGCGTTCCAAACGTTTTCTAACATGTGAAGTCCAGTTCAATATGCTACATATTAAAAACATTTGCTGTTTGCGAGCTGCTATTTTGTGACACAGACGAGGCAGGGAGGAACAATTACAACATGTAAAAATATCCACTTCATATACTATGCCAATTAATGGCAGGTGATTAAAGCTAACTCAAGGTTTCAGAACAAAACTAAAGCTATCACATAAAAACAGACAAAGTAGCATCATTAGCAATTAAAGAAGGAAATGAAACAGTAACTGAAGAAATGATTTGCACAGATCATGAACTTTGAACGATATTTACAGCGCCACATCACATCCTTGGAGGCATGAGACTATAGACCCTACTCACCAATGTCACAGAACGACATGTCGCTGTATCCGGCCGCCATATTGTCCGTCTTTGTTTATCCGTATTCTCAATGGTTTCAATTTGTCGTGCAATTTATAGTGCAATTCATGGAAGCCCCGGTGCTTTCAGACGCTGTAAGCTCATTGGATGCGTTGCATAAAAGGCGTTATGTGGAAAATCTTCAGTCTATCCATTCGCCAGATCCATATTTGATGCCTAAATCGATATTTTACGACCCGCTGTCTTCGCCCTCTCTGCCTGACATCTGCTACCCTGATATCTAAAACTATCTTGTCCACACAAAATCAGCCTATTCTCACGAAAGTTTGAAAAACTAAGAGCAGCACTCTAAGCAACATTACCCCGTGTGACTCTTTACTTCCAATTTTCTAAAATGGTTGACTGCGATGGCCGACGCTTCAAGGATAGGTGGATATTGGACTATTTCTTCAATAAAACACGCAACAACTGTGTCTGCCTCATTTGCAAAGAGACAGTCGCTGTTTTCAAAGAGTTCGATGTGACGCGATAATGATATTACCGAACAAGACACGCTGACATGTACGACAACATTACAGGGAAGATACGCAGATACGCAGCGAGAAATTATAGCAACTTGAAGCTAGTTTAATTTCACAGCAGCAGTATTTCGCAAGAGCCTGAGTGTCGAAAGAGAACGCCACAAAGACGAGACTGTTGAAATTATGAATTAAAAAAAATAATAAAGCAAATGTGACACACAGAACGGCTTGCTAAAATTTGTTTAAATATATTGTTCTATGTAAATCAGCCAAGGTAGCCCCCCGCATTTTTACCACACCAAATCTGGCCCCCTTTGCAAAAGGTTTGGACACACCTGTTTAACTGATGATCCGTAGACGAGGCCAGCTTCTTTCACTTGGTACCAGCTAAATATTATTCAAAATGTAATGATGGTGGTAGAAATAAGCATCTTGAATTTGAAACTGTATGTTGTCTGCGATTAGCCTCACAATGATCTTAATTGTGGTTGTCAGCCCAAAACCCTCTAAATATATATCAAATGCATCTTACCAGATATAAAATGACTACTACATAATCTGTGGTAATCGTTTGGAGCCCAGTTTTCTCGTCGAATTGCAGCAGTCCATCTCGCTCTCCTCTCCGGGTCTCTCGGAATACGGTAGAACTTCAAGTCTCTCCGTCTATCTTCACCACCACACACGCCTTCACCATTTTGATTATTAATGTTAACGAGCAGAAAAACACGCCATAATAGGAGGAATTTACGTAGCGGTAATTCGTCAACACGACGAGTAGACGGACAATATGGCGCGGAGGCGTGGTCGTGACGTTATGTGATTAGGGTCTATAGCAGCATTATGTTGCACGACAACAGTGTTGGCAGCAGGTGGCAGCAGAGCTTGTATCTCACTCCCCTAAGTGAAGTGAGAGTTTACATTGAACAGTGATGGCCAAATGAAGCCTCTTGATGAATGAAGCTTTGTAGCCAATTGATTCAAAGCTTCATGATGGTTCATTTGCTGTATGCTGCTATCAAATGGTCTTGAAACCCAAGAGGTGAACAGTGTTGGAAATTCGATGGCTATTTGTCTAAGAAAATGATATGGATGTGCTTGTGTTACTATATGAGCAACATTCAACAAGTGGAAGGTTCACCAAATCCGGACCTCGAGGCCACCTAGCTTGTCGTGTTTTCCATGCAAGGGCCTAGGTTTGCATAGGGACGGTAGGGACATAACACTACTAATGTTTTAAGGTTGCTCAAAGTGTCCCCACCCACTTTTACGCAACCTTATTTGCATGACATAATGAATTCAGTTATATAGGTAATTTAGCTTGTCTTCCCATGTTGTAAGGATAGAAATAACACTACCAGTATTAAGTGAATTACAGTACTTACAAAATGTTCAGACTTACATTGACCCCTTTTCCCTTGTTGAATGTGCTAGTCCATTTTTCCCCTCAAACGCAAGTTTGATTGGCTGATGACACGACCCCTCCCCTCCCTACACACACATGCGTTCACAGCCAGTGTTCTGTCCAGGGGTGCACATAAGTGGTCCACATGCGCGCATGCGTACTGGACGTAGACAAATGCGCTGGCCCTCAACGGCTTCCATACGCTTTTGCGTACCGATGGCTGACCACTGTATTTGCGGCGGACACGAGAAAATAACTTCTCAAAATTTTGAAGAGGCAGGCCACACTGAGTAATTACTTTAGTGATGGGACGAAATGAGCCGAGGTTCCGAAGCTTGTGTCGAGTAATGGGAGGGGGGTTTCCAAGAAGCTTGTAGCGAGGCGCGCTTCATTTCGGCAAAACCCGGAAATGATGACGTGGGAAGCCTCGCCGGCGGCCGGCCGGCGGCCGGCTGAATCTCGTGAGTGCTTCGGAAGTGATCCAATGTTTGGCGCACATTGCAAAAACAGGACAGACTACGGTATAAATTGGTTGCAAAATGCAATGGCGATCGCCTGTTATCTCACATTTTGTGGATTTCGGGCTCCTGTACTTGTTACATCTGTGCGCAACAGTGTTCCCCCACCCCCGTCAAAAGACAGACAGACGACAGAGACGTCACCGGACCTACTGAAAAAAGGACTTTTGCTGAAAAGTGGCTACAGGAGGTACCATGGCTAGAAGCAAATGATGCTCGCACGGAAATGCGGTACAAAATGTGCCGTGAGAATCCCAATGTCGCCGATAAGAGCAGCGCATTTTATGTAGGGTCAAAGAATTTCAGCCATCCAAACTTTGAAAAGCACGAAAAAAACAGAGAGCATGTGGCAATTAAGCAAACTATCGATGTCAAACAGGACCCCACTCGCCCTATGGACAAGTGGAGGAATAAAGGTAATGAACAGCGACATGCACTGACAAACGTGTTTTTGCTCGCATTTTACAAAGCTAAACATGCACGTTCAATGAGGTCTTATGAGGAGGATATCCCACTTTTAAAAAGGCTTGGAGTTAATGTGTGAGCCGCATAATGCCCTTTATTTTGAATTGGTGCTTCTTATTTCTTTACATTTCACTTCAAAGTAATGGCAATTTTGTTGTGCCAGTTGATGTTAATCAACCATTAATTGTTAATATAATTAATTAAAGTTAATTGGCTCTAAGTAAAGCTTGTCATAAATTTATCGCATCAGGCGGGTCAGCTCTCAAGCTCAATGAGGACCAAGTCACATCTCCAGGTCCTCCTCTGAGAACCTGGGCAAAAAAATTATGTGCACCCCTGGTTCTGTCAAAATTTTAACCCTCATAATATTTTACTCCCGAAGCGTTTATGGTGGTGGATAAACCCTTTCTTTACATTCAGTTGGACTCTCAATGTTATTCAAAGATACTAAATAAACAACTTACATCATAAACATAGACGTGCAACATGAATATGGCATAAATAAATGCTTAAAGACACGGCGAAGACGTTAACAGTGAGAGAGCGGCGTGCAATTGAGTTGTGGGCAGCCACATGGCAGGATGTGTCTGAGAAGAACTTCCATAATCAAACGTAAGTAAATATGCCTTTCTTTATCGAAAGTTTGTAGTGTTTACTTTGGAACCGCTGCATTTGCGGCCATTTTCCTGGATAGTTAAGAGATGATGAACAAGTTTGTATTTCTTGTGTTTGCTAATATAGTTTGTGTTAAAATTTGGTTATAATATACAGACACTTATTCTGGAAGTTTTCAAAATGTTTCTTTAATGTTTTTTGAAAAAAAAAAAAAAAAAAAAAAGGTTTGAATCAAATGGTGTATCACCTCCACCAATACATATGCACTGCACAAACCCACCTCCTTAAAACTTTTTTTTTGGGGGGGGGGGGGGGGGGGGTGATTCCCTTGTTTTCAGTGTAAATCTACTAAAAATAAGTGAAATTATCTTTTATTTCTCAAGTAAGCGGCACTGTAGCTGAGTGGTTAGCATGTCCGCCGCACAGTTCTAAGATCAAGGGTTCAATCCCGGGCTTCGGCCTTCCTGTGTGGAGTTTGCATGTTCTCCCCGTGTCTGTGTGGGTTTCCTCCCACGTCCCAAAGACATAAATGGTAGGCTGAATAAACACTCTAAATTGTTTGTAGGTAGGAGTGTGTGCATGAATGGTTGTGTGTTTCCTTGTGCCCTTCGATTGGCTGGCAACCAGTTCAGGGTGTACCCTGCCTACTGCCCATAGTTAGCTGGGATAGGCTCCAGCACCTCCGTGACCCTCGTGAGGAAAAAGTGGCATGGAAAATGAATGCTTCAAGTAAATTTTACTCAGATTTCTTGAAATAAGAAAAATAGCTAACTGAAAATAAACTTATTTTGAGAAAAAAAAACAGTTTTTATATTTCATATTAAAAAAAACTTGTTTGTCAGAAATGTTCTTTAAGAATGGATATTGTTTAAAAGTCCAAACGTTATTTGAAAGCATTTTTTTCTTGACACGTTAATTTATTAACTACCCTTTAACACTCAAAACAATTATTACACTAGATTTAAGAAAAATTATCAGATAAAGATGTTATAAATTTGCAGTGTGAAAGTTATTATAAGTCAATACAGATTTATTTTTGCATCAATCACTTAGCCTATCAATTAATTAGGTTAATATTGGTGAGAAATGTAGCCCTGACCCCTGTTCACCCAATCTGTTTGGCAGACCCGTGCCATCCATAAGGCGAGCTGGGCAAATGCCTAGGGGCGTTGCAGCGTCCAAAAGGGCGTCAAGAAAAATGTTCAAATAATATTTGATGATAGCAGTATTCAAAAAATTATACAAAACAATAAAACAAAAGAACAAAACATATCGCAATAAGTCTTTAAATAATAATGAAATCATTTTTCCAGTGGGCCTTCTGCCCGTTTCACTGTTTCCTGTGATGCGGTAATTTTACCACAGACCCTAGTCCCAATCACCACCCAGCAGACCAGCGAGCTACCTGAGGGTGCCATTTTTAGCCTCCACAATTGAGCGACGTTACGTTGACAAGTCAACCTCATGAAAAGACAAAAGCCCTCTGGGTTGCATTTTAGAGAGAAGAAAAAGAAGAGGAGCATAAATGTAAAAAAAAGACAGAGGTTTGTTGTGATGAAAAAAACTTTTCAATAGCATAAGCACGTATACTTAGCGCAACTCCAAGCTAGCGGTTATTTACATAGCGTTTATATGACATACTGCTAAAGCTAAATTATACTGTATCATGAGCCAGGCTGTTGTTTTAGAAACATTTTCAGTATTCAGCCAGCTGTGGATTAGTTTCAGTTAAGTTTACTCTCCCTCCCATTTTAGAGAAAGTTGGACAAAGTGTATGGGGGACTAAATTTGCCTTGCTGATTTTCATGTGATGTGAAGCACTTTTACCTTGTTTTAAATGGTCCATTCAAATAAATTTGCCTTGCCCAAAAGTGCCACGGTTAATTAAATAAATGCACCAATAAATATGCAAGTAATAATTTCACAGTTCTGTGGTATGGGGGACTAAAGGTGCCATGGATTTAATGGATAAAATGTGTCATTAATCCATTAAAATGGCAATCCCGTTCATGTTAAAAAGTAGTCAATTTATATTTTTTTGCTACCATATATTATTTAATTCATAATTATTGGATAGTCCTGTGTAATTGCAGTGCTTCAAGAATTTCTTTTCACTACGCCCGTCAAAGATAAGTGGCCAGATCCAGTATACGGGTACAGTAGGCTGCAAGAATTTAGGTGTTATTATCGTGATGTCATGCTGGTTTCACGATCAACAGCTATTTCACTAATATCATGTAACATTCCACTCTCTTCGCTTTGTAGATGCTCTTCTGAAATATTTTTCTTCCACCTCTGTACATCCTGGGCCATCTTTTACAGCCAACTTATCCACATCAGCACCAAGTCCAAGCCCACCAAGTCCAGTACCTTTCCACACACAAACTGCCAGTGGAGAAAGAAGTGCACCTTCCAAAACAATTGTCATATGACAGTGCAATAAATGCTTTTGCATCAGTGAAGAAAAGGTGAGTAAGGTTATAGGTCAAGGTGAAAAAAAAAAAAAAAAGAAGTTAAAAGTTAAAAAAAAGTTACATGTTCTGTGTGTCTTATAGGTTTGTGCGGGTGGGTGTTAATCAAATTGTAATAACAATTGTAATTTATTTTGTTATGTTTTTTAAGTGTTTTTGAATAGTTATTAGAGCATTTTTCTTTTAATCTTTTAATTTCTGCATTTGTTCATTGTTGTCTTTTTTATATACTAAATTACAAAAGAGATAATGTGCTTTTTCAGTGTGAGTGTTTAAATATACGTGGTGAAAATGGAGGGGGGGGGGGGGGGGCGCCAACAAATACGTTGCCTAGGGTACCAAATCTGTCGGAATGGCCCTGTTGTTTGGTCTTATTAATGTCCCGTCCCAAGCAAAAAGTGTACATGCAGGTTATGCTGTTCTATCATCCCTACCAAATTTAGAGACCAAACCTACGCCCTTGTTTCCATGTCTCTCTCCTCTAACACACCTGAATGAAATGATTACGTCATCAGCAAGCTCTCCAGAAGCCTGATAATGATCCTGATTATTTGATACAGTGGTGGTGGAGGAGGGATACGTGGAAAACACGACAGGGTAGATGGCCTCGAAGTCCTGTGCTATAAGGATAATTTGCTATTTATTTATATTTAGAAATAATAACTTTCCCATAGTGTTTTCATTGTAAACTGTACACCCTTTAAGTTAGGGATGGGAAAACCGGTCCCCAAGAGCCACAGTGGGTCCTGGTCTTTGTTAGAACTGATCCAGCACAGGGAGTTTAACCAATGAGGGGTCAGGGGAAGCAAGAAGCCCCTGACTGCAATCAACTGATTGCACTTGTAAGACACCAGATTGGTGAAAAGGTGTCCTCTTGGTGGGTTGCAACGAAAACCCGCACCCACTTTGGCCCTTTGTGGAATAGTTTGGCCAGCCCTGCTTTAAGTAGTGGGGGGGCTTCTAGCAACACTTTTGCCAAGGGAACCTAGTCACCCAGTGCCAGCCATGCTTTCAAGGGACGCACTTTGTCCCGGATTATCATGATACTCGAAAATAGAATCTTATTTGTAGAACGAATCCTGGCATGATGCTTTACAAGTATATGCAGGGAAATGCCATCCACCGCCTCTACTGCTTTTTGACCAATGAGCTGATGAAACAATGACAATACGAAAGCCATCTCATCTCCCTGGTCAATGTACTGTCGCTTGCCACGATGATAACGGAAGATAAGAAGTTTGAGTGACGTTTGATTAAAAAGCTTGTTCAAATGATGATCATGTGTTGTGTTGTTCTTCTCTGTGTACTTTAACTAATTGTATTGTATTTTTATATTCTGTCAATTTCATTCATATTTCCACATATTGAGTGATCATTTGTGAAAACATGATTGCTGAGGGGACTTTGAACACACCTAAGTTGTTTAAAAACAACAACAAAAAAAGTTTACCTCAGAGAAAAAAAAAAAAAAAATGGCCAAAATCACACATATGAAAAAAAGCTCAGGACCTTAAGGGTTAAATTATAGTTTTCATTTTAGCAGGACAGATGTTAAAGTTATTGTAGTTTTTTTTTTTTTCTCTCTATTAAAATAAATTGCTGATTATTATTGTTTTTCCGTGTGCTTACATCACTCAAATATGGACCTAATTAATTCAGGTTTGAGTAAAATTATTATACTATTATAATTGCTACTAAAAAAAACAATCACTTTTCACATACAAAAAACAATAATGAAAGGGTGAGGGTTATCCGGCCAGCTGGCTCTACCAATGAGGTATGCCGTTTTTTTTTTTCAGGGCAATGGAAACCCTAGTCACACAGCTATGGAGGTAGATTCTTGTGTTTATTATTCAATCAAAAAAAAAAAAAAAAAGGTTGCTTCAATCAATATATACTAGTATATTTTCAATCAAAAAGTTACTTCAATCAAAAAAAAAAATGTTGAATGCATTAATAAAGTTGAGAATAAAAAAAAACCTTTGAAAACTTTTTTTTGATTAAATTTATTTATTTTAATTTTTTTTTTTGAGGTGGGAGTTTTTTTTTTAATTGAAACAACTTTTTGGCGTGTGGGCCACATTTTGGCTTGGACATTTGTGTCTTTATTTTTCAATCAAAAAATAAATTGCTTTCAACAAAAATATTTTCAAACGAAAAATAACTTTAATAAAAAAAAAAAACAAAAAAAATGCAATCATAGAAAAAACGTTTTTGAATGCAAAAAAATATTTTAACTTAAAAAACTCAAAATTTTTCATTGAAAATGTTTTCATTGATTGAAGCAATCCTTTTTATGTTGTTTGGGCCATATTATGGATAGGATATTTGTGTCGAAATCATTCAAACTCCCCAAAAAGTTGCTTCATTAAAAAAAAAAAAAAAAAAAAAAACATATATATATATATATATATATATGTATGTTTTTTTTTTTTTTTGATTGATTGATTGATTCAAGAGCAAGCCGTTTTGAACTCACTTTTTTGACTGCACTTTTTTTTTTTGAAGTGGAAAAAATTTTCAATGTAGTTTTTTTTTTTTTTTTTTTGATTGACTCATTTTGAGACAAAACAACAACAAAAAAATAAACCAAAGAAAAATAGTTTTCAAATGTTTTTTTTTTCTGTCTCAAATGTATTCTTTTCCCACTTTTTTCTATTAAAGTGACTTTTTTCAATTGAAACTATATCTTTGGATTGAAGCAAGTGTTTTGTGATTGAATCTACCTCCATACACAGCAGGACCAGCAATCTGTGTGCCATTGACATGCATTGCACCAAAGCGCAGTTGACTCTCACCCTCGGCATACCGATCACTCAAGTGTACTTCTTTCACTATTCTACCAGTAGGAGGCGATAGAGGGTCATAAGTCATCATCAATAAAACCCTCAGACTCAACTGGATGTTACGCTGCTAAGGTTTTATTTAGTTCATGCAGAAGTCAAACAACACAAAATGAAATTCACACACATTAGCATTTTCCCTCTCTAGTGTCCAATGATGCACAAAGACTTCTCCAGGGTAGCGGGTGTGTTCAGCTACAATGAGGACACATTGGCATAACTTGCCTGAAACAGGACAAACATGACAGCAATGTACGAGGTGTGTCACACAACACAAATTCCAGGACTGGTGTCACAAAAGTACCAATAGAAAATCCAAATTACATGCTTCCTTTTTAGAGTCGTACTTGGTGAAGCGTCGACAAGCGGTCACAACTCTTTCACACTTTCGACTTGATCAACAATAATGAAAACATGCAGTTTAGATTTACAGTGTATCATAAAAGTGAGTACACCCCTCGCATTCCTGCAGATTAGTGCTCAGACCATACGCCACACTCTACATCAAATTGGTGGGCATGGTTGTCACCCCAGGAAGAACCCTCTTCTGAAGACTGTACACAAGAAAGCCCGCAAACAGTTTGCTGAAGACCTGTCAACAAAGCACATGGATTACTGGAACCATGCCCTATGGTCTGATGAGACGGGCGGTGTACTCACTTTTGTTGCCAAAGGTTTGGATATTAATGGCTATATTTTGATTTTTTTTGAGGGGAAACTAAATGAACTCTATTATATAACCTGCACACAACTTTTCATTGTGTCAAAGTGTCATTTTGTCAGTGTTGCCCCATGAAAAGATACCCTTAAATATCTGCAGAAATGCGAGGGGTGTACTCACTTTTGTGATACACTGTAAATACCTTCAGAGACACTCGTCCTGGAAATTATCAGACACTACTTCGTATGTGATTCTTTACAAAGTTTAAAAAAAAAGAAAAATAATCTTCATGACAATGACAGGCAATGCTTTTGTTTACATTCAACCCACAAAAACACCAACAGAAACAATTCACAATACATCACCCAGCATTGATGTATAAAACATATCTGACTCCATAAAAAGCCACAAAAATAAACGTCGATCATTTCCACATACGCTCCTTGAGCAACAAAACCACTTAAAATACTCATCTTAAGGTGGGGATGAATACAAATAAATTATTTCAAAACTCCCAAACTGAATTAATTACATCCAAGCGCTCATCCTTCAGCTGATTTATACACAAAGTTTAAATGTCACACCATAGCCAAAGTGCACGCTTGCGCTAAGGAACACGTTAACTCCCGTCAATGAAAGGTCTCATTTGTAGCACATGAGCTCATTTTTGGTGCAAAGGTCATAGCCTTTTATAAAGACGTCAGCATACAACATGTGCACACAAAAACTGCGCGAACAGCACAAAAGTGACAATGACATATCTGCCTGATAAACTCATTCCCCTTGCAGTATCCCTACACATTTGGTCTTGAACTAAAGAAAAATAGAACTGCCCCTGAACCTTTTCTCTCAGCTTTAAGACGACACAAACAACCCAAGTAATTTCATGACATACAAACATCTGCAACACACAAAAAAGGGCTGATTCGGCCCCAAATAGAACAACTATCCCAAATAAAACAATTCAGTTTGCAGTTTGTCAACAGGTTCACTTCCCTTGTGCAGTCGGGTGCATTCGTAATCATACAGCAGCCAAGAAGCAAAGGCTCATGAGCCATCCCATCCCTCCCTCATAGAATTCAACTGTATATTTAATTTCTCATGTACATACGTAGCATGAAATGTACATCATAAGGACATTTGTCATTTACACATTTACACTTTAACTCATAACTTGCAGAGGAACTTAACGGAAACGCAATATTGCCGTAGGAATGCTAGGGACTATTAAAACAAACCAGAGAGTTGAGCAACAAAATATATATCACTAATCATGTGCTAATGCATGCTGGGAAATTTGGGGGCACTGTAGGTTAAAGGGGAACCCATGTACGTTGACATGCTAGCATGTAGACACATACGGGAACGAAACTGTCCTTTCATGCTACTCATCCCCTTTTTTAAACATATGAAAATAGACCATTTTGTTACGTTTTTCCCTTTTAGACTCACAGATTCCCTTTCTATGAGGACACATTACTGTAGTAAGTACATCAAAATAGTGTTATTCGACATGGTTTGGTCCAAGCCATCCTCTCGCGGAAGCAGACGTCTACATAGCGAACAAGGTGTCCTCCGGCCTGTCCGGTTTCTTGTGGCTCGGGGTTTCCTGCTCTGTGCTAGGGTCGCCGGACGGCGGGGATGGCATACTGGCGACCATCTCTGCAGCTTTGGCTCGCTCCTCCAGGAACTTGTCGAACTCTGCATACACACAAGCAAATATAGTGACATACAAATTATTTTGCTACTTTTCACCAATGCAAGTGGGCTCCGTTTATAAACAGGGATTTACCGAAGAGATGCGAAAAAATATCGAAATCAGGGGCAGAACTTAGGGGAGTGCTGGGGGTCCGACCGCACCAGGGCTCGGGCCTCTAAGGTGGTGGTGGTTGGCCCAGGGACGGGTCAAACAGAGATTGTAAGCAGTGCTTAATTTGTAAATCATAAGGTGCCGGAACGCAAAGTACATATGACAGCGCAGGGATGACTAGACACGCACAGGTCCCGGAACACAGGCAAAAACTGCTGTCAAAAACAACACGCAAATGCCCACTTGCCATACTGTGGGACTTACAAGCCTCAATTTCAGATAATATCCATGGTATAAATGCTATGACAACAATTTACAATTATTTTGGCTTTTCTCTGCACAGCACGGGCAATTGCCTACATAACCACATTTACCGGTCTGAGTCCGAATCTGAATCCGGGTGGCGCTGAACCTGACCAGCTGCTGCCACGGTAGTAGCCTTCTGCTTGGCTGGCTCCCCGTGAACCTGGCTACCTGCTGTGGCACTAGCCTCCTGCTGCACCTGCTTTTTGCTGCAGCTTCCCTGTTCGCCGGCTGTGGCTTTTTTGACTCGTTTTGAATCTTCCTTTTTTTGAAAGAAAAACTGTAAATTCAATTGCCTTTTTGGCATGTTGAAATAATGTTTAATCCGATTCCTGGCTGCGTGCTTTCCAGATGCCGCCGAAGTTATTATTATTTTTTTTAATGTCGGGGAGGGGCGTAATTTGTCATCACCAAATCTCCGACTCTTTCAAATGACGTTTTTTTTTTTTTTTTTTAAATAAACAGCATACAATTCTTGGAATTTTTTTCTGTAAATGAATTTATGCACATTATTATTTTTTTTTATGAATTAAAAAAAAAAAAAAAAATTATATAACATTATGGGTTCTTATTGGTGCGCCAGCACGACGCTCCGATTGGTGGACTGCATAGCCGCCCGCCAGTGACTTGTTGTTTGTTTTGCATTAGGGTGGCGGAAAGAAGAATAAAATGAGGAGTAAAAAGCGTCAAGGTTCCTGTGTTATTTTCGTTGCCAAGCTTTCACCTAGCAAGTGTTACAATTTAAAGCAACTGTTTTCTGTTAAGCCCAAATGCTCGATGAAAAGTTTGGGCAACCATGACTTTAGAGTGGTGGTTGGTTTCCAGTGTTATTTAATGTGTGCTCCATGCTTCAAGCTACTGCAAGTCGTGGCGTAATGTACTGAAGAGGGCGCCAGCATTAAAGGAGACAATCGTCGCTTTACGCTCTCCTCTAAATCACCCGGCATATTATTATCATGAATATTTACACTCTAAAGGTGCTGGAACGGACCAAATAAGTCCCGGAACACGTGGAGTCTAAAATCAAGAGGTACCGGAACATGTTCCGGCATGTTCCGGCACAAATTAACCCCTGATTGTAAGTGTAAAGTATAGATCAACCGATGTGGGTTTTTCAGGACCGATACTGATTATTAGGACTAGGGTTGTTCCGATCATATTTTTTTGCTCACGGTCCGATCCCGATCGTTTTAGTTTGAGTATCTGCCGATCCCGATATTTCCCGATCCGATTGCTTTTTTTTTGCTCCCGATTCAATTCCAATCATTCCCGATAATTTTTCCTGATCATATACATTTTGGCAATGCATTAAGAAAAAAATGAATAAAACTCGGACAAATATATACATTCAACATACAGTACATAAGTACTGTATTTGTTTATTATGAAAATAAATCCTCAAGATGGCATTTACATTAAATAACATTCTTTCTGTGAGAGGGATCCACGGATAGAAAGACTTGTGACTTTGTATATTGTGACTAAATACTGCCATCTAGTGTATTTGTTGAGCTTTCAGTAAATGATACTGTGGCCATCCCAAATGCATGATGGGAAGTGGACCCATGACCCATGTGCGTCGTGCTACCAATGGATATATCTTCTCTGCTTTGGGAAACATCTTAGGGTGTTAAGACAAGATCAATTGCCATCTTGCTTCCCGACATTGCTTCCCATGATATTTCTAATCATAGGGAGAAGGATTGCAAGGCTTTTGCCAATTAGAGGAAGGCTCCAAAGGCTGCCGA
The DNA here is from genome assembly GCF_030265065.1 of Corythoichthys intestinalis. NCBI lineage: Eukaryota > Metazoa > Chordata > Actinopteri > Syngnathiformes > Syngnathidae > Corythoichthys > Corythoichthys intestinalis. The sequence continues at coordinate 10,620,647 of NC_080415.1, read as the reverse complement.
AAGTCACTCTACTCATTTTGCGCTGCCTTTTATCTCTCTATAGTGGTAAAACAGCGTTATTACAGATTGAGCGCTACAATGAGTAAGAGGGTCGTGCAGCGCATACATTAATTGCGTTAAATATCTTAACGTGACACATATTTTAATTAATTAATTGCCACCGTTATCGGGATATTTTTGTTAACCCTACTATAAGCCTAAACTAAAGACTTTGGATGAGTGTAACATACTATGTCTGTAACGTTAAATACAATTAGAAACGATTTAAATAAAATATATATATAATAAAAACAGGCATGGCCGATATTTTTTTGCCGATTCCGATACTTTGAAAATGACGTGATCGGACCCGATCGATCGGCATCGATGCCGATCGATCATCTCTAATTAGGACCGTAATTTTCGCACTGTAAGGCGCACCTGACTATAGGCTGCGACACACCAAATTTGACGCGAAAACGGCATTTGCTAACTGATAAGCCGCGCCGGACTCTAAACCGCAGCTGTCCTCGCTATATTATGCAGGCATGAAAATGGGTCAGGGGTTAAAAAGGTGAGAAGAGGAAATACGCAGGGCCGCTGCCAGGGATTTTGAGCCCCATGAAAAGATATCACTTTGGGCCCCACCACCAGTGCTGGGACACCCACACACATTTAGAGTATCAACTATGTAATTTCCTGCATTCTGGTGAATCTTTACACACTAATTTGTGCATTTTCTGCATTAATTTAAGATGAAAATGTATTTAGAGTGGGGCAAATAAGTATTTAGTCAACCACTAATTTTGCAAGTTCTCCCACTTGAAAATATTAGAGAGGCCTGTAATTGTCAACGTGGGTAAACCTCAACCATGAGGGACAGAATGTGGAAAAAAATCCAGAAAATCACATTGTTTGATTTTTAAAGAATTTGCAAGTCATGGTGGAAAATAAGTATTTGGTCAATACCGAGAGTTCATCTCAATACTTTGATATGTACCCTTTGTTGGCAATAACAGAGGCCAAACGTTTTCTGTAACTCTTCACAAGCTTTTCACACACTGTTGCTGGTATTTTGGCCCATTCCTCCATGCAGATCTCCTCTAAAGCAGTAATGTTTTGGGGCTGTTGTTGGGCAACACGGACTTTCAACTCCCTTCACAGATTTTCTATGGGGTTGAGATCTGGAGACTGGCTAGGCCACTCCAGGACCTTGAAATGCGTCTACTAGGCTAGCTACGTTCATACTGCAGATCTTAATGCACGAATCCGATTTTTTCATGTTTTTCCGACTCGAGTGAGGCATTTACTTGACAGTCTGAACGGGACAAGTCGCATAGAAGTGGACAATTTCAAATCCGATCTGGGTCAGTTTTGTATGTGGTTTAAATCCGATCTGAGCCACATTTTTCCAGAATGTGGCGGCGGTCTGAACTGTCAAATCATCCAAATCGAAATTCATGCAGCAATTATGTCAGCAAAGAGCGAAAGCCGCACGCAAGACGGCAGCGAGGTAGCTGGTCAAAAGAGTTAGCGCCTAGCTTGAACTCGGCTTTTACTATGCAGGAGGCTGGGTTGACCAGTCATAAAAAAAAATACAATGAAAAAAAAGGATAAGCCTGATAATGTGAGGTTTCTTTTTGCGCCAAATGAACAATATTTCAGTATTGCCTACATGGGTCGGGGCAAACTGACGCACACACTGCATGTACAGGGCGTAGTTATTCGTTTTGATGCTTCTGCTTTCACCCCTAGTTCACTTTACTGTATTGCACTGTCCTGTACATACCTTCACTTGTAACGCCCTCCTCACCGTCATCGCCTTTCTGTAGACAAGAGATAGGGTTTTACTTCTGGTTTTCGACACTGGAAAAATGGTCCGATTCATAGTGGAAGGACGCTTAGAGACAACATGCAAGCTTTTTTTTTTGTTTTTTCTTTTTCAAATACACTGTCTTCTTCATTGTTGAACCACTCTTGGAGCCAACATGCAAGCAGTTTTTAAAAATACTCACCAAAAAAATGTCAGTATCATACTAGTGAAGAACCCTTGCCATTCCAGCCAAAAGCGTATTTGTTAAAAATTCCACCAATGTGCATCAAAAGAATTAAAAGACCCGAAAACCCACAGATGGATGTATTCATGGAATAACAGGATTGTAGATTTGTGTAAAATGAGCTTAAGTGAAAACTGGGACTTCAATTTATTAAAAAAAAAAAAAAAAAAAAAATCAATTTGCAACATTATGATGAAGTTAAATGTTCTAAAGAAATTTTAAAAAATAAACAGGGTTCGTACACCTTCTTCATGTGCTAATTCATGTACAATATAATTTTCTCAAAAGTCGATAGTGCACCTTATAATCAGATGTGCCTCACATATGGATGAATATTAGTTAATCATGGCATGAAATTCCCTTTACACAGCTTCATCTAGTGGATGCATAATACAACCCCAAGGATTACTACTACTGCGCCTTATAATTCAGTGCACTCTATATATGAAAACAGTTTTAAACATAATGCAACCCCAACAACTACTACTACTGCGCCTTATAATTCAGTGCGCCCAATATATGAAAACAGCTTTAAACATGGCCATTTATTGAAGGTGCGCCTTATATTCCAATGCGCGTTATCGTACGGAAAATACAGTTTTTAAGGACTTTCAAGACCAATTTTCCATTTTTTTCCAGTAGCTTTTAAACCCATTATCCCATTCCAAAAATTATACTGTTCTTATTTTTTTCAACAATGGAGCAGAAATACAATATGTTGCCTTCTCACAAGTACGCAAACATCTTCCAAAATATTCTACGACCTGGAGGCTCGAGAAATTTAGTTTGAAAGGTGTCGAAGATGACAAATAACACCAATTTGATCCACTTCATTTAGTTTGAAACCCCCTAGGGAGGGTGCGTTCCTGGCGGCAGTGAGAGTTTTGTGGCAAACTCTGAGCGCTTCCATGATATCCACGTAGTGATAGCATGCTGCTTGGTGGATGGAAACACATAAGTCATGGCCGGTGAAACCTTGATAAATGCTCTTTTTTGAAGTTTGGGATACTCCTAAAATGACTCTCACTCCTCCAATTGCTAATCTAAATGAAATTGCGGTGTATTTTTGTGTGGAACTGTAGTTCACAACAACAACAAAAAAACAGTAAAGCTGTTTACAAGGCTATTACACTCTCCTTCTCTGTAAAATAAGTGTGTTTTCTTGTGCACCAAGGAAAGTTGATCGAGAACCAGGTGAGTGGGCAGATTTCTAGCTATTAAACTGCGACTCGCAGAGGAGTGTGACGGTCACTGAAAATAAAGTGCCAAAAAGAGGAACTGGTCGTGCAATAAAAATATTGCGCTAAAAGTCAGCAAATGCACATATATGCAATTCAATACTACTTTATTTGGATACTGTTCGCTTGATTAAACTCCAAACAATTCAAATGCACTGTACTCTTGGAAGCGACAATGTGATGCGGGACATTAAGGGAAAGCAACTTCAGAATGAGCGTGTAGCAGCGAGGAAGCAAATATATTTTATTTTTCGTCGTTTAATAATCTATATTTTTAGACAGTGTGCTAAGAAATATTGCGTGCCTAACATGATTTCAAAGACCTGTACGAACCCTGCATTAAGATACACCAAATACAGATACAAGTCACTATCAAAATTGCCCAGCCATCATCCTTGTACTGAGAACTGATAGATTCAGCGAACGCTCATTTTTCACAATATGCTCACACTTTAATGACTGTTGGTTCGCACAAAAACGTGTTAGCAAAGTAATCTAGGTTGTTAAGATTGAGAGATCAGAGGAAAAAACAATTGTGAGTGGATTAAATTACTAAAAAAAAAAAAAAAAACAGTACAAAGGATAAAACAGAATGGAAAATAGAAAGAGGATGCAGAAATAATACAAAATGAAAACAAAAATCATGATGGGCTCACCACATCAGTACTTAGCCACTCCTCTATGTCATCCATGACAGAGGACTGACCTCCCAAACACTAGAGGGCGAAATTGAAAAGAAAAAAAAAAAAAAAAACAGCCCCAAAACACAAACATGAATATGATTTAATGCAGCTGTTAAAAAAATTGATAAAATGATTAACAAAGGTGAGGTATGGTGTCATTGTAAACCATAGTAACAAAAAGAGAAGCATTTTAACTACAGGAAGTCCCCGGGTTACGACGTACCCGACTTACGTGATTTCGACTTTACGACACCGGAGTCTCGTCCGCCATTTTGTCTCCAGTCGTTTTTTTGTTTTTTTTTTAAATAATATTGACTTTTGTTTTGTGAAGCATACTTTTATTTTGGCGCAGGAAGCATAGAGCAGGTGGTACTACGTCTACACTAGGACGGATAATGGCTTTGAACATGTAATTAGTTGGACTAAACGGCATGTCGGCCGCACTAATTGTCTATTATCCGGATTAGTTTGATAATGTAGGCAGGTAACATTACCCGCAACCTAATATTGACTGCTGTCTCCGTACAACAACTGGAAACTAAGGAAGTAAGATCATGCAGTCGCCATTTTTAGTACGGCATGACGGCATCGTAAACAATGGAGGCGGACGATCACGACGTGGCATTCCCGCTCCTTTTAATGTTTCCACACATTTTTCATGAACCTTCAAACTACGTCACAATAATATGCTTCAATTCAGTGCCTATTTGTGATCCTCCCATTGCGAATGACGCGGAGATGAGTTTTTTACAGAGCTCGACTCTGATCAGTCAGCTTTGGGGCTGGCTCCTCCAAACTCAATGCCGACTGAATATTAGTATATAAAAATGTGTAGAGGAAAATTAAACCCCGAAAAGTTATCTGCATGGTACCCCCAGTCAAAGAGGCACGCGATCAAATTTTTTCATGACATTTCTGCCTATCAAAACTGTCGCCACTTCCAGGATCGCCACTGTTATGCACAAGCACTCCTGTTGCGGCTTCCAGGAAATATACGCAACGCCACACCATATGTTTCTAATAGTCATCTTCCAAGTAGTGACAGCGCAACTGAGCATCGATTGTAACATCCCAAGTAACGATGTCAGGCTTTCGTTGTTTTCTAAAGATATATTTAAATCACAACTCGGCAACTGTTCGTGAACAGCGATCACAAAACGGAGCTTCTGACCCCTGGTCTAGAAAATGTAGTAATTTAGAAATTTCACGCCGACGAGTAATGGGTTTCCGGTTCAGAGGTAAAACGCACGGGTGATGACGTAACATATGAGGCTGCTCATTTGTACACATAATTAGTTTTCGCAAATGCAGGCGTACCTTACAGAAGTGTGTGTGTGTGTGTGTGTTGGGGGGGGTGCTTAAACGCACCCAAAAAGTAATTGCGGACAGGTATAAAAATAGTCGGCAAAATACCCTGGAGAAAATTATGTGTCCTAGTGTGGACGTAGCCTAAGAGCGATTGTACATAAGAAGGAAACCATATTTGAGGAGACCTGCACACAAGAAGAAGAGCGCATTTGCTCCCATGAAGTCGCACAGCCGAGTGAGAGAGAGGGGACAGATTATACAGCTGCGAGCCTATGTGCACATGTTTTGCTTGTGAAGCATCTACTTTTGCACTGTTTATTGTGCATTTTTAATTGTGGTCAAATACTTGGGGTGAGTTGATCCGATTGTTATTGATGATTTTCGGACGCTAACTGATACATGCTTATCGTTTGTGTGGATTGCTATTGCTGTATCAAAAGCTAGTTATAGATGCAAATCTGAATTTCTGTTGTTGGGGAAAAAAAAAATCTAATTTTTATTTTAGTTTCATTCTGCAAATGTTGATGTAATGAGCACACAAATAAAGTCGGCAAACCACACGGATGTCTGACAGTCATTTCAGAGCTTAGCTCGCTGTCTAGGACCCAGCTCCAACTTCTTGACAAGGACAGTACGATGTCGATAATACATGTTTTTGGATAGTTATTTTGACATTTATTTTTTTTTGGGGTAGTTAAAGGGTTCCGACTTTCGCGGAAATTCAGTTTACGTCGCCAGTGTAGGAACAGAACTCGTTCCCAACCCGGGGACTACCAAAAATTAGGTGATATATCTACTGATTTAAATAGGTATATCAGGTTAACAGCAGCAATTTACACGTACATTTCAATCTGTACTAAGTGACTACAGAAGTGGACAGAGCTAATGCCTATTTTAAATCTATTAAGGCTAATCAATTCAGCCTTAAAAAAAATAAATGAAAAAAACATTTTTTTACTTCACTTTTGCAAATGAAGACATAATTCACACATCTTGTATTTTTTTTTTTTTTTATTCTGGGATTTTCCTTTACTTTTTCATCAAGTTAACGAGGTATCCACTTACATCAAATGTGGGGATTTTTAATTATAACCTCAATTTGTATTTCTTTACTGTTTTACCAGAAACTTTTTTAGCAAATTGAAAGTAAAGAGAAGTTTTAAAAAAATGTGTTTACAAATAAATAAATAAATAAATAAATGAAAATCATTATCTTGGCAACTCTGGCTGTGCTGTTGTAAACTAGCTTCTTTTCGCTGGTAGCCAAGTTTTAATGGACATTGCACGTCACAGAGGATGCAGTATGACTGTTCACTCAGCCCTACTTGTTAGTGATATCTAAATTTGAAATAGCAATCAATACATATGTTATATACCTATGTGAAATGATTCCATAATGGTCATTTTAATATATTGATTTAGTAACATTTCGCAGTGTTTGTTTCAGGGTGCCATCTTTGACTACCCGCACCTACACACACAAACAAACTTTAATAGTGTTTCAAATGAGACTAACCACTCCTGCTCGTGGCTGCTTGACGTCCATAGTGGGAGGAGGAAGAACAGCAGCAGCACCAGCAGTCTGGCCGTCCTCTGCCGGAATCCTGATAAAGGATGCACATGTGATGCATTATAAGTGTTTTTGTGTCATGTTGAAAAACAACTGTGGCCCTAACTCTCTCTGTACCATGGGCTGCTTTCACATGGATCAACTTTGAAAGAAAATTATGACAAATTATCAAAGCTACAACTCACTCTTAATTAAGAGTGCCACATTTCGTTTTTATTCAATAAACTCATGCCATTTTGGGTGTAGTAGGAGATAATGGCACCGAGAATGCATGACTAATTTTGATCTGGTCGCCGTCGTCACAGAAAATAAAACGTTTATCATACTCTGACGATCAGTATATGTATATTTTAACATACAGTGCTGCTCGAAAGTTTGTGAACCCCACAGCGATGGTCAGATTTTTTGTAAAAAAAACTAAAATAACCTTATTAAATGTTAAGTTATACCCAAATCCACAATACTGACATTCCAAATAATGGACTGAAACAAAAGAAATAGTTATATTGTCATTCTTTATTTAACAAAAGTGGTTGATTTAAGAAAAACTCAGATATCATGTGTGCAAAAGTATGTGAACCCCTTCAGTTAATAGGATATTGCGCCTCCTTTTGCAGAGATTACCTCAACCAAACGGTTTCTGTAGTGACTAATCAGCCTCTCACATCTACTTTGGGGGATTTTTGCCCATTCTTCCTTGCAGAACGCAGTCAGTTGAGAGAGGTTTGATGGGCGTCTGGCATGAACTGCTCGCTTCAGGTCCCGCCACAGCATTTCAATGGGATTTAGGTCAGGACTTTGACTAGGCCAGTCCAGAACACGAATCTTCTTCTTTTTCAGCCATTCCTTGGTTGTATTGCTGGAATGCTTTGGATCATTATCATGTTGCATGATCCACCTTCTGCCAAGCTTTAACTTCAAAACAGATGGCGTCAGGTTATGTTCTAGGATTTGACAATATTCCTCAGAATTCATGATTCCCTGGACTATGTGGAGTTGTCCAGGTCCTGAGGATGAAAAGCAAGCCCAGATCTTGACATTCCCACCTCCATGCTTCACTGTTGGGAGAAGGTTCTTTTGGTGGTATGCAGTGTTGACTTTTCGCCAGACATGGCGGTTTTGGTTGTGACCAAACAGTTCAATTTTGCACCTACATCAGTTGATGAAAACTCTTTTTAATTTAGTCTCGACAACACAACTGTTAAAAAAACAAAAAAAAAAACAACTGAATTGATTGATTAGGAAATCAGGTTGAAATAATAGAAAATTCCAAAATGTTGAGGGGGTTCACAAACTTTTGAGCAGCACTGTATGTGGCATACCAAATGAAATGTGAACGAATATACAGTCATGTGAAAAAATTAGGACACCCTGTTAAATATTCAGTTCTTTACTAAGAAATGTTCAGATATCAATGTCTGATCTTGTTTTTCTTTATCACTGGAAAAGAAAGTGATTTAATTGTCGGTAAACAACAAAAATTAACCCTGTTTTACTCATTAAACCAAATATATCAACGAAAATGCATATTCTAACTGAATAAAAACTGAGGACACCGTACCACCTAATAGCTAGTTTTACCACCTTTGGCTGAAATAGCTATTGTGAGACGCTTTTTGTAGCCATCTACCAGTCTTTGACACCGGTCTGAAATAAGTTTGCCTCATTCCTCAACTCAGAATACTTTCAACAGTGAAATGTTTAAGGGGTTTATTGCATGTACAGCCCGTTTCAAGTCACCTCATAGCATCTCAATGGGATTAAGATCTGGACTTTGACTCGGCCATTCCAGTACTCTACATTTCTTTTCAGTCAGTCATTGGTGGATTTACTGGTATGTTTTGAGTCATTGTCATGTTGCAGGCTCCAGTTTCCCCTCAGCTTTATTTTATTCACAGATGATCTCACACGTTCCTTAAGAATTCATGGTGGATTCTAAGATGGTGAGCTGGCCAGGTCCGGCTGCATCAAAGCATCCCCAAACCATGACACTTCTACCTCCATGATTCACAGTTGGTATGAGGTTCTTTTCCTGGACTGCTGTATTGGGTTTACACCAAACATGTCCTCTGTTCTGGTGTCAAAATAATTCAATTTTAGATTCATCTGTCCAAAGAACATTATTCCAGAAGTCTTGGTCTTTGTCTACATTCACTCTAGCAAACCTCAGTCTGGCCCTAATGTTCTTCCTGGAGAACAAAGGTTTCCTCCTTGCACACCTCCCATGAATGTTAAATTTGTGTAGTCTCTTTCAGAGAGCCTGCTGTAGGCACCGTGATGACAATTTAGGGTTTTTGGAGACTTCTTTTAGCATCTTGCGGTCTGCTCTCGGGGTGAACTTGCTTGGACGGCCAGACCTGGGCATGTTGGCAGGTGGTTTGAATTCCCTCCACTTGTAGACTATTTTCCGGACGTATATTCTTTTGAGATCTTTTTAAATCCCTTACCAAACATATAAACGTCTACAACAGACATGTCCAAAGTGCGGCCCGGGGGCCAAATGCGACCCGTGGTAAAATTTCATCCGGCCCCCAGCCTCTGTCATAAGATCAATAACGTTTGGCCTGCACACAGACTTAATAAATTGGTCAGCATTACTGCTACCAGCATATGAAGTAGCTTACACAAATTCTGGTCCTCTAACTACTAAAAGGCAGCCCTTTAAGCAACATTACCCCGTGTGACTCGACTTCCAATTTTCTAAAATGGCAACAATCAACAACAACAAAAAAGTTGACTGCGACGGCTGACGCTTCAAGGATAGGTGGAAATTGGACTATTTCTTCACTAAAATACGCACCAACTGTGTCTGCCTCATTTGCAAAGCACCAGTCGCTGTTTTTAAAGAGTTCAATGTGAGGCGATATTTCCAAACAAGACACACTGACATGTACGAAAAGATTACAGGGAAGATACGCAGCGAGAAATTGAAGAAACTTGAAGCTAGATCCCGAGAGTCAAAAGAGAACGCCACAAAGGCTAGTTGCGAGATTTTTGAAACTATTAATTTAAAAAAATATAAATATAGCAAATGTGACACACAGAATGGCTTGCTAAAATTTGCTTAAATATATTGTTCTACGTAAAGTACGTCAGCTAAGGTCGGCCCCACACAATTTTACCACACCAAATCTGGCCCCCTTTGCAAAACGTTTGGACACCCCTGGTCTACAATCTTCTTTCTGAAGGCATCAGACAGCTCCTTTGATCTCACCATGCTGTTTTCTCTAACTTCAACAGTCAGTCACTGTTGAAAGTATTCTGCGTTAAGGAGTGGGGCAAACTTTCTTCAGACCAATGTCAAAGACTGATAGATGGCTACAAAAAGCGTCTCACTGAAGTTATTTCAGCCAAAGAGGGTTACACCACCTATTAGGTGGTAAGGTGTCCTAACTTTTTCCTGTTAGAATATGCATTTTTGTTGATATACCCTACCATTCAAAAGTTTGGGGTCTAAGCGACACCAAACTTTTGAACCGTAGTGTTTCATATGGGATTTTTCATTATGTACACTCCAAACTTTTGAACAGTAGTGTATTTGGTTTAATCAGTAAAACAATGTTAATTTTTATTGTTTACCTGCAATTAAATCACTTTATTTCCCAGAGATAAAGAAAAACAAGTCCAGACATTTATATGTGAACATTTCTTAATGAAGAACTGAATATTTAATGGGGTGTCCTAATTTTTTCACATGACTATATGTCCATAAGTGATTTGATTTTATGTATTGTTAATTATTAAGATTGCCTTACATCATGTTCGGTTCAGGGAGCGATCCAGTCCTAGTTTGAGCAAACACGTCAAACTCGTCCTGAGAACCTGGAGGCTTGCAGCTGGTTAAAGAGCTCAGAGTGCTGCTCACGCTCTGTGCGCCAACATCTGCAGGAAACAAATACAAAATACAACTAAAATGGACAAACTAGCACAACTCATTCAATATTTAAAGATGATTCATCGATGATCTAAAATAGTTTGATTTTTCAAAAAGCTCCAGTCATATCTGTGAATGAGACTTGGATATAGTGTATTTGGAAAAACAGTGGAATCACGCTTATTGGCCTTTCACTACACACAAATTCACTTTTGAGTTTTTTTTTTGCAAATGATTGACATTTATTTCCTCTTTTTGTAATGCCATAAAATACCAAAAGATGGCGCCCTAGCCCAGGCTGAATGGAAAAGCAGAAATTGGTATCATGAAAAGCAAGACCATGTACAACTTACATGCAAGCTTGCGGTACATATGTATAAAATGAAAATACATTTAAATCATATCATATGCAGGAAGTCCATTTTGAATTATAAACTTGTAAGGCTGAAATAAATTCACTTTGGGGGAAATCATAGTTTATGGTATATTTACAGATTAAAAATTTAGTGTAGGCAATTACAAATATTGCATCGCCATCAAACCCTTAAGGCGGAGTTTATTGTCGTAGAAAATACCTAGTCCAGCTAGGCGAGAGGCCAAAGTGGCTGGAGAGGATGGTCTCCCGGCGTCAGCAGTGACGTTCGGAGGTAAGCTGGTCGGGGCTGGCTTGTTGCTGACCACTGCTGGCGAGGCAGGGCCCAGATCTATCAGGTTGTCCTCCGTCGCTTCACTTAAGACCTGGAGGCAAAAGGAGAAACAAATATTTGAATAAATGTCTCAGCACTAAAACTGAACGGACAAATGCTGTCACAATTAATGGTGATAAATGGTTGATGACATTTATGCAACACAAGACACTGGCACTTTTGAAGGGTGGAAATGAAATCTGATGTAATTTAGCGCATGAAAATGTCTTCAAGATAAATTTCTTAAGGGGTTGTATGTTTTTATTTTCCCATATTATTGGTAATTTGGACTCTTACATATATCATGTAACACTGGTGTTTCCCCCCCTCCCATTAAACAGGCTCCAAAATCCCCTCAAGAAGAATAGAAAGGGAAAAGAAAGGGCTACTGGATAGTAAGCGATACAAGGAAGAGGAGTCAAATTATTTTCCATACATTATTACATACTGATTGTATTGCCATTTAACTCTATTTTATACAGTTGTTAACTGGTCAGGGCTGCAAAGGCGAGACATGCCATGTGGTGTTGATGCCCCTAATATTTAACCTGGTCACAAAAGTCCACGTGGGGTCTAAGTACTTAACAGGGTAGTGATCTTTTCGGGAGGCCGACATTGGTTTTATACTTGCCTGTCTCAGCTAGCCACAGAAACAGAGGGACAGAAAACAGGAGGAAAAGAAGTAAGAGACAATGAATCCAATCACATGCTTGAAGGGTGACAGCGTTCACTACAATTCTGCATTGTATATACGATGTCTCAATTCAGAGGAAACTCAACAAAGCAGAAACCAAATTAACAGGGGGAGTGTCTATTTGATAATATCCGTTGATAAAAGGTTCATATTTTCTGAATGCAAATGATGAAAAACTGTGGGGTAATGGCTGATTCATGTTTTTATAACAGGGGTGTTAAAAAAATGATTCTGAGCTATATCGCAATATTACGTCATGCAATTCTCGTATCGATTCATAACCCGTCTGTATCGATTTTTACAAGTGTGTTTTTGGTGGAAATAAACAATTCAGTGGCTGCACTTCTACTCACATCCACTAGTTGGCAGCGTGCAGCAGCTTTGCCTTAAAGTCTGCTTAAGTAACAACAACATTAGACTAATACGAGTAGAGATTTGTGTACGTCACCCTCTAGTCGTTAGCAATCATTACTGGGGTGTTTACACACCTATAGCAGCCCAGCTTCAGTCAATGTAAACAGTAGAGGTGGGACTCTTTGGGCACCTAACGATTCGATTACGATTATGATTCAGAGGCTCCGATTCGATTATAAATCGATTATTGATGCACCACAACCCCGCCCCCTTTTTAATTTTTTGTACACTAGTTCCAAAATTGTTCAAAAATCCTCTCGGGCTAAACAAACTACTATTTCAGTATCAAGTTAACCGTTAAAAACAGTAAATAAAATACTCAAGTCCCCATTCTGTATCGGCAGCTTTAAACTATATTTAATTCATTTAATGTTGTGAATCAACTGTTAAAGTTATTAAAATTGCTCCCGTTATTCCATAATTTCCCTTCTGTCTACTTTCGACATGAAAGTTTTAAAACTGTTTCATCATTTAAAGATAGATTCAAGTCAAGATTTCGTCGTTTATTTATTATTATTTTTTTTTAGATAATTTCCCCCCAAATTGATATACAAATATCGCAACAATCATCTACAAATGTAGTACCGGGATTAATCGGGACCTAATCGAATCGTGACCTCGGAATCGTGAATCATATTGCCAGATATGAGGCAATACACACCCCTCTTATATACAGTGCCTTGCAAAAGTATTCGGCCCCCTTGAACCTTGCAACCTTTCGCCACATTTCAGGCTTCAAAAATAAAGATATAACATTTTAATTTTTTGTCAAGAATCAACAACAAGTGGGACACAATCGTGAAGTGGAACAAAATTTATTGGATAATTTAAACTTTTTTAACAAATAAAAAACTGAAAAGTGGGGCGTGCAATATTATTCGGCCCCTTGCGTTAATACTTTGTAGCGCCACCTTTTGCTCCAATTACAGCTGCAAGTCGCTTGGGGTATGTTTCTATCAGTTTTGCACATCGAGAGACTGACATTCTTGTCCATTCTTCCTTGCAAAACAGCTCGAGCTCAGTGAGGTTGGATGGAGAGTGTTTGTGAACAGCAGTCTTCAGCTCTTTCCACAGATTCTCGATTGGATTCAGGTCTGGACTTTGACTTGGCCATTCTAACACCTGGATACGTTTATTTTTGAACCATTCCATTGTAGATTTGGCTTTATTTTTTGGATCATTGTCCTGTTGGAAGATAAATCTCCGTCTCAGTCTCAGGTCTTGTGCAGATACCAACAAGTTTTCTTCCAGAATCTTCCTGTATTTGGCTGCATCCATCTTCCCGTCAATTTTAACCATCTTCCCTGTCCCTGCTGAAGAAAAGCAGGCCCAAACCATGATGCTGCCACCACCATGTTTTACAGTGGGGATGGTGTGTTCAGGGTGATGAGCTGTGTTGCTTTTACGCCATACATATCGTTTTGCATTGTGGCCAAAAAGTTCAATTTTGGTTTCATCTGACCAGGGCACCTTCTTCCACATGTTTGGTGTGTCTCCCAGGTGGCTTGTGGCAAACTTTAAACAGACTTTTTATGGATATCTTTGAGAAATGGCTTTCTTCTTGCCACTCTTCCATAAAGGCCAGATTTGTGCAGTGTACGACTGATTGTTGTCCTATGGACACACTCTCCCACCTCAGCTGTAGATCTCTGCAGTTCATCCAGAGTGATCATGGGTCTCTTGGCTGCATCTCTGATCAGTTTTCTCCTTGTTTGAGAAGAAAGTTTGGAAGGACGGCCGGGTCTTGGTAGATTTGCAGTGGTCTGATGGTCCTTCTGTTTCAATATGATGGCTTGCACAGTGCTCCTTGAGATGTTTAAAGCTTGGGAAATCTTTTTGTATCCAAATCCGGCTTTAAACTTCTCCACAACAGTATCTCGGACCTGCCTGGTGTGTTCCTTGGTTTTCATAATGCTCTCTGCACTTTAAACAGAACCCTGAGACTATCACAGAGCAGTTGCATTTATACGGAGACTTGATTACACACAGGTGGATTCTATTTATCATCATCGGTCATTTAGGACAATATTGGATCATTCAGAGATCCTCACTGAACTTTTGGAGTGAGTTTGCTGCACTGAAAGTAAAGGCGCCGAATAATATTGCACGCCCCACTTTTCAGATTTTTATTTGTTAAAAAAGTGTAAATTATTCAATAAATGTTGTTCCACTTCACCATTGTTTCCCACTTGTTGTTGATTCTAGACAAAAAAATTACATTTCATATCTTTATGTTTGAAGCCTGAAATGTGGCGAAAGGTTGCAAGATTCAAGGGGGCCGAATACTTTTGCAATGCACTGTATGTTTTGTTGTCAAAAAAATGGTGGGTGCAGCTATATAGTCAGATGAGGTTTACAGTCCGAAAATTACAGTACTTAATATTTCTGTGTCTTTGCCAAGTTTCCAGTAAATTAGGATTTAAAATCAGTGAATGACAAATCACAAATCATACATTGTAAAGACTGCTGGCGACATTTAAGGCCTACTAGATGGAACCTTAAAATAGCCATGGATGTAAAAGTAGCACTGAATGATAGACAGATGATGACCATGTTTCCCCACACCTAAAGTATTGACTCACCCCATTGTTTACACTCTGAGCTGTGGACCTTCCAGATCTGAACCGCTCGTATCTGAAGTAAAGAAAGGACAATGGCACAGGGGAGCCTGGTGTAAAGCTGGTGACACTATAACAGAGTTTGAACCTTTCGTAGCGCAGGAAGATGTTATTGAGGTCGTCGTTTACGTGCAACAGCTCTTCAGTCACAGCCTCATTTGAGACACATGATATGAGCTCAACTATTCTTTGCTGCATGGCTCTACATGTCCTGTTCAGCTCCTGAAACAAACACAAGAGTATATGCTCATTAGAGATGCGCAGAAGCATTTCAATTAGGGCTGCAGCTATCGAATATTTTAGTAATCGAGTAATCGACTGAAAATTCTATCGATTAATCGAGTAATCGGATAAAACATATTTTTAAGTGAAGAGCAATTATAAATATTCATGAGAAAACAAGACATTTCATCTAATATTGAACCATTTTCAGTCAATCAATCTGTCTTTATTTTCGATATACATTGTTAAAAAAACAGCCAACAATTGCATCTCAGATGTAACTAGAATTAAAAGAAAAGACTAATTCCCTGCTTTCACTCAAAAAACTTTTAGATCTTATTAAATATATATATATATATATATATATATAAATATATATATATATATATACATACATACATACAGTGGGGAGAACAAGTACCCATTGGCAGTGTATCAAATACTTGTTCTCCCCACTGTATATAATATACATTATACAGTGTATATATATATATATATATATATATATATATATATATATTTCTTACCTAAAAATGCCATTACGCTTGATAACACACATCACTTAAAAGTTAGGATTTTTTCCCACGTGTTTCAATTGAATTTCTATTTGTGTCAAGCCATTTTTAAGTTCTAGTTAAGTTTTAAGTTAGTCTAAACTGTAAGTCCTGATAGGATTTTGAATTTTTGCAGTGTTCAAAATAAATGTATGATACAGGCTGTATTGGAGCACATTAGGGACCAGTGCTAATTGGTGTTTTATCCAGCAATGACTACTAAGCTAAAATTGATAGTTAGCATTATTAAGTTTTTGTTTTACACCCTTATCACTCCACAACGCAACGCTATGTTATGTTAAAGCCTGAATATAAGACACGTTAGCCACACATCGCCAGTGGTCATAATTATTAGAAACCTAGCCCTCCGCAGGGCTAACGTTACGTGAGCTAGTGACAGTAACGTTAATCTTATTTATTAGCGATTAGCGCTCTTTAGCGCTCTACTGCTTTAAGATGGCGGCTGTTTAGTAACGCCGCTGACTCTGTCATTTCGCATCTAATTCAACATACATGTGATCTCTATGAGACGCATCAGACGCTACCTGCTACCAACGTAGCATCATGCGGGCTAGTTTTTAGCAACGTCCGCGTCGTTTGTAGCGGCTGTCGGCTGCGGTAAGTTTTTTTTCTTTGCTCCTTCCTCTACGCACGTGACATCAGTGCGATGTCCCGCATTAAAAGTAGTCCGAGCAAAACGGAATGCATAGAGCTGTCAAAATAAACGATTACCCGAGGTGAATAGAATTACTCAGATCAGTTTTTAAACTCGAGTTACTCGAGTTGCTCGAGTATTCGTTTCAGCTCTAATTTCAATATATACACAAGGGCTCCAGACTACGACCAAA
This sequence comes from Corythoichthys intestinalis, assembly GCF_030265065.1. NCBI lineage: Eukaryota > Metazoa > Chordata > Actinopteri > Syngnathiformes > Syngnathidae > Corythoichthys > Corythoichthys intestinalis. Next base: position 10,603,902 of record NC_080415.1, on the reverse strand, counting down.
TAATCGGATTTTGCGACTAAAATTAGAGTAAGTACGAGTATTTTTTCATCCACTCGCACATGCATGACCAGTGAAATTGCGTACTTTTTCATACTTTTTGAGAAAAAATGTCTTTTCAGAGTAGTTTTTCCACACAATACTTTTTATTTTTACTTGAGTAGATTTGTGATTGAGAAACACTACTCTTACTCCGTTACTTTGGGCTACACTAGAGTCATTACACTTTTAGAAATAATAATAAAATAATAATAATTTGTTAACAACTGCAATCTGGCTAGTGCCTCTTGACTATTCGGAGTAGAGATTTGCGTACGTCGCCCTCTAGTAGTTGGCTGCCATAACTGGGGTGTTTGCACACCTATAACAGCCGAGCATCAGTCGATGTAAACAGTAACGTTAGCTGCTGTTAGTGTGCTACGCGCGACAACGTCTTTGGACAGCTTTTTTACAGGGAAGAAGCCACCTACTATGCCAGAGGAGGAGCCTACAACCAAGTCCGTTCTGCATCCTGTGTGGCTAAAAGCTAGCAAACGAGGCAACAAAAGTGAATGCACTTTATATCTCATGGCGAACTGTATTGCTGAAGCCAAGAAACCCTTCACCATTGGAGAAGAACTCATTATACCTGAAACCAAAGATATTTTTCGGAGAGAACTCTGTTAATGATATGGTGAGTTACATTTTCCCTGCACTTAATATTTGTTTTTAGTCCTGCCGTGTTATTTTATAGTTACTGTAATTTTCTGCCAGATATTGCCGGTCAGTGGTGCAAAAAAGATTGGGGACCACTAGGCTATAGTACAGTATAATAATAACAGTTCATTTCGATGAAGTTGTGCTGAGAAAAAAAATATACCATTATTTTTGAAAAAATCAGACATTGTAAGCAGTTACTCACAATGTTACTCATTACTTGAGTATTCTTTTCAACTAATACTTTTTTGCTTTTTTTTTTTTTTTGGATGACTAATTTTACTGGAGTAACATTATTTAGAAGTATCACAATTCTTACTTGAGATAAAATTCTTGACTACTCTAGCCAACTCTGGTTATAATTGGAGTAGCATGAAAACAGCACTTGCGAACAATGGCGAAAAAACAATATGTGACTGCTTTCTTTCCAAAAAAAAAAAAAAAGCCGGCAATATTTCAAAGGAGGCTGACGGGTGGAATGAGTCCGATTTAGGGGCTCTACATACCGGAGGCTATGAGCTATGGCGTAATGCATCATCATCATTGAACTGAAAGCCAACTCAAAGGGGTGCGATGCGACTGCAGCGGCAAGCGATAGCGACTCGAACCGCCCTCAGTGTGTGCGTCATTACTCGTCTCTTATTAGCTAGGAATTTGGAGGGCATTTTAAAATTTCTGGACTTTTCTGAGCCCCAACAACTTCCCATCGCGCCGCTTTTTTTATTTATGTCATAGAATTCATGCTGAGAGATATCATCAAGTATGTGTCGGTCGCACAAAGCTAAAATAATACGCTCCTCCATGTTGAGAAAGTGTGGCGAGTGGATGTCAATTTCCGGGTTGGCCAGTGTCCTCGCAGGTGATTTGTCGATCAATAAATCAGCTGCTGATTGTTGTAGTACCAGGTGACAGCGACAGAAATAGAACAAAATTCCCATGTTAACCTCATTTCTAAGCAGTATACTGGTTCATGTCAAAACTGATAGAGAATAAAATATAGATTCATAAGTTTGTAGTTTTATGCATTTATTATGCAAGTATATATCGGTTAAACAGTGAAAATTAGAGAAAACTTTGTCGGTTTACATTGTGCGGCCCTGAATATTCTGCTTGCGCCCCTAAAATGTTAAGTTATGAGCCACTGTGCTCCCAGTAAAAAATGTTAGTCTGGAGCCCTACACACATACTCGAACAATTATAAGGGTTTGTCTTGCCTGTAGTAGCTCATAATCTGAAGTGTCTTCTTGTCCTGGGACCATCTCAGTCAACATCTCAGACATGACCTTTGTATTTCCCCGAACAACATCCAGCTCACTGCGCAGTCTGCAAATCTAACCAGGGAAAAAAAATGAAATGACACCCATCACTGGAAAATCTGCCTATTGCTGCTCTTTTTTCGAATAATTGTAAGAATGAATCAACAAAAACAATCAGTCACACTGCATTGTGCCAGTGGAGTATTATGTTTTTCCCGATGCGTCTCGTACTGCACCTGTTCAGGTGTTGGGTTCACGGCTCCAGAAGGGTGAATGTTGGGAACCTGAGGGTTTGTGTAGGGTTTTGAAACAGGCTGCTGGACAGGTTGGGAAGGAGCGGTGTATTTGTGTAGAGCTGAGTCTCCTTCTGGAGCTGATGCGGTCTGGTAGAAAGCAACAAATAACATGAGAAAACCATTCAGTTGCACTTTCCAACAATTGTCTGCTTGTGTGTGATGCCCTCCTACCCGCTGAGGTGTATGAATCGGTGACAGTGTCTCAAGGTCAGACAGGGGGAACTCGATTCCCTTTCTTTTTAGTTCTTCGTAGATTTGAACAACACCTGTGAGATCTGGACTGCTCCTAAACGCATCGGCCCATGCCTGCAATTGTAGAAGACCAATGTTTTAGGACCAATGTTTTAGGGCAGGAATATGCAGTGTAGACCAGAGACTGGTCTTCAGTCAATCATAAGGTGCATAATGGGTAAAATGTAGAAAAACAACTTTTAAACTCATTTTCACAACGATGGGCAAGTTAAGATTCTCCAATAAATGAATCATCACCGTTTTTGGGAGGAATACATTTCTGTTTTTATTCTCACTGTGCAGCATAAGTAATCATCACAACCCCATCGTTATGCTAACTGTGGGCACTGTGCGGCATACGTAATCATCACAACCCCACCGTTATGCTAACTGTAAATATTACACTTAAACACAAAATTATTGCGCTATCATGATTAAATGGTTGATACGTGTTCATTTTTAGCATATGCAAAAGTGCAGAAAAAAGTACGAGATTAAAAAAAAAAAACAGCCTTGTTTTCAAATTACTGTAATTTTTTAACTATAAACCGCAAAATTGTTGTTGTTTTTTAAAGATAATAAGAACATCGGTAACCATGCCAAATATATGTTTGCACATCTTTAGTGCCTCAATGTAGTTAGCCTAATGCATACCTGTCAAATCGTATGGCTAAACACAAAAGTAAAAAAGAATAAAATAAATAAAATAAACAAATGAATTGTAGCGTCTAAAAGGCCAACGCCAACTTCATTAGGTTTATCAATGATTTATTTGCAACCAAGAGCACAAACATGTCTACCGTAAGCAGTAGCTGACGCCAATAAAACAAAAACACAACAACAGCCTTCGCTCTCACTCGTCCAGCCCTTCCTAACGCTCTCTCCAGTCAGATATGTGATATGCAGTAAGTCAATTTATCGCACGGTAGGTAAAAATGGGGTCGCTAATTTTCCCGGCTGCGATTTATGGTCGCGTGCGTGCGTACATACATATGTGTGTGCGTGTGGCGTGTGCACACGTGTGTGTTGATTGCATATGAGAGTCCAGTAGCTTTCACAGATGTTTATTGACCATCAACACGCTGTAGAATGGCGTACCGCACGCATGCTATTTTTAGACCGTGACGTCGCATCATAAAGCGGAAGTAAAGCCGAAGTGGGACATTATAGACCCACCCTCGCATAGAAACAACGTAATTTGTGCCACTTTTCTCCGGTAATCTTTCAAAAACGAACATGCCGATCACGCATGGCTTTTTTGGAACTTGTAGAAACGACTTTAGACATTACGACACATGAAGGATGTTTTCTTCATACATTTCCGGAAACCAAAAACTCGGGAGGAAAATACGTGAAGACCGAATCAACTTGCGCAGACTTTAACACAGGGGTGGGCAAACTATTCCACAAAGGGCCGCAGTGGGTGCGGGTTTTTGTTCATACCCAGCATGAGGACAGCCTTTCACCAATCTGGTTTCTTACAAGTGCAATCAGTTGATTGCAGTCAGGTGCTTCATGGTTCCACTGAAACCTCATTGGTTAAACTGTCTGTGCTGAATCAGTTGCAACAAAGACCAGGACCCACTGCGGCCCTCGAGGACCGGTTTGCCCACCCCTGCTTTAACACCAGCTCGGTGAATCTATTCACATTTCATATGCAGTAAACATTTTGTTTGGTTGGCATGGTCTTTCAGAGGACAAAAAGGTAAGCCATTTTTATATTTTTAACTTATTTTTTTAGTGTAACGTTGTGCCGTACTGCTTCTGTCTGACAATGAATGACCTGAAAAAATTACAATGGTATCTGACTGCCACGTTACCGTTTCTGTTATATATATATATATATATATATAATTATATATAATTAAAAAAAACTTTAGTAAGGGGGAAGTGTAAATTATAGAATTAAGATTTGTTATCAATGAAAAAATTAAAAGTGTTCGTTGGCTGTCACTGAGTAGCATTTGCGATCGCTACACAAAGCTAACTAAATTACCCCCAAGAACGATCAGAGACATAGGACAACCATAGGATATATAAGAAAGACAGGGCTGATGGTAAAGGATAGCTTGTTGAAACAGGAGAATGTCATTGTCAGTCGCGTCAATAAAAAAGCTAAGGCTATGCTTAGGTCGGCTCGTTTTTTTCGTCTTTTTCAGCCTTCGACACTCAAGCCATCTCTTTAACTGAACATTTTTATGTTCTTCCAAATCTTTGCCAGTGAATTTGGCACCAGGCACATCATTTTTGGAGAGAATTGGTAGGTTTAGCTCTGTAAACATCTCCTCCGTACACGATTTCCATTCATGTCCTATTAGGGACAACCGGTGGCTTGTCCCTACTTAGCATCAGTAGCTAACGTCATGAATATTAATGAGCGGAAGTGACGTGTTGCTTGCGGTACGCCATTAAAGTTCAGACATACAAAATAAGGAAACACTTCTCTATTAAACATTGTAAAACGTTAGCCTCGCTACATTGAGGCTAACGGAAAAAAGACAATGTTCTAACCAACCACTTTAGCCTGCTATAAAACTTTGGAAGTCTTCTCCACAAAGCAAAATTGCAGTTAGAAGTTGGATTAAAGAATTTGTGAGTGATGCGAACAAAAGACAAAAAAAAATCCATTACTGATACCACATGCATGACGAAAGCATAGTGCACTTTGTTTTTATTTCTTTTTACTGAGTGTAAAGCTTACTGTTAGTGGCTTAGCAAATGTACTTGCGGTGAACATTTCAAAATAAATGCACGTCATGTTAAGATTTCTGGAGGCAATCGCATATACTACAGATTCTACACTAAGAATAAACTTAAAATGACACCTATTACAAAAAAATCTGATTGGCAATGATAATATGATGTAATAAATGATAATAATTTGGGTTCAAATTTGTTGCACGTGCACTTTGCTGGACAAAATGACAGTCATTTTGGATAAAATTAACACTTTTAATGGGCTCTCTAATTAGCAAACAACAAAAATGACATTGGGTTTCTCACCTATTTCATATTCCGCATCTAACTAGTTTTAAAATGACTCATTATGCATTGTGTTTTTCTTAATATTTATACATTTTCATTTAGTTTGGGTTGTATTTAGGAATTAACAATTAACTGCATTTGAATAGGTGATTTATTAGGATATATTGTCACTATGTGGTTTAATAGGTTCAAAAAAAAAAACAAAAACGCAATAATATCTCATATCGGCAATAATTTATGAGACAATATATCGTCTAGTAAAATTTGTTATCGCAACAGGCCTAGTTGCAATCATATTTAATATTGCATTCAAATCAAATTTTAAAAATTATTAACTGTAAAACAAAGTCATGTTAATGTGTTTTACACACACACTTCAATTTTAGATGTCTAATGGTTTTGTTTACGTATTAAAGTAATTAGTTCTGTTTCATAAGGGAAACCTTGGGCTGAGGTTGACAGGTATGCTAATGGCTTGAAAAACACTGCCACTGTATGCCTCTCTCTTGGAATGATGCCGTGGCCAACTGCACGAAATAGGAGTGTTGCAAGGTTACACGAGCCGAGCCTGGTAACATGAGCTGCACTGGGTTAAGCGCATAGAGCTATTCACCTCTATCTGACTGCATCTTGCACAGTTGTTGCACAGCCTCATAAACCAGCCATAAAACACTGCTTTGAGCACCTGTACCTCAATTAACCTCAAACTCACTGAGCTGTTAATGAATAACCATTTCACCTTTGCAGCACATGAAATATGTCATTGCATATATGCCATGTACCTCACACAAGTATGAAAAAAAACATTAAAAGCCCATAGATTTTGATCTTACCTGGATCAGGGCCAGCACTTTGTCTTGAACTATGGTGGGAGGGTTGTTTTTAGGAGAGATGATTTTAACAAGGACGCCATCAACAAAGTCTCTGCTTGTGACTAGAGAATGAAACCGGTGGCCACAGTTCTTTACACAAGTCTCCAGCACCTGATAGAAGTAGAGGGTTGAAATTGTCAAAATGTTGCCTTCTCACTCTCATCTGGTAAATGTTGAAAAAAGTAATAATAACAACATCTTTTGGCCACACTTTTAATTACAGTGGCATGTACTTTCACTCGTGGATGGACCATATTGACCATAGAGCTGGGAATTAAATTCATTATAAACATAGATAGTGTAGTGGGCCAGAGGCAAGGGCACATATGTCCTAGTTAGTTGCTCAAAATAAGAAAAATGTGACATTAAGCTAATCTCAGTAATGCAAGAAGTGACTAAACACCCAAACATTCAGTAAATAGGTGTGGTAAATTTCATTTAAAAGCTGTCAATATATTTGTCTGTAAGGTTACCTAATTCCTGAAACTGAGTGATTTCAGTTGTGTATTTTTTTATTTCGCCAACTTCTTTTTTTTATACTTGGCAGGCAGAGTATGTCGAGCATGCGGTGTGAAAACTGTGCCAAACAAATTCTGTGTGGCAACCGCTAAAGTGGATATCCTGGAAGTTACTTCTTACTTGATGTTGAAATGTTACCTAAAATGTTGTCAGGTTTTAAGATAGGAAATGATAACATGTAGGAGGTTAACCAAAGTCCTAAGAATACATTGAAGAATACAGTAATTTTGTTCACTTCAGCGCTGTACTCACCGTTAAAGCGAGCATCACTTCTCTGTAGTTCCTATTGCCATTCAGTCTTTTTTTCACTGCCCTAATTGCGTCCTTTGGCCTGCATGCAAACACAGCATATAAAAATTTGAGATCGACCGATATGGGTTTTTCAGGACCGATACCGATTATTAGTAGTTAGAGGGGAGACATTTTTGATCATTTGCAGTAAAGTATTAAAAATGGCGTAAAAAATTAATAATGCAAACACTGAACTTCATTGAAATGCTTAAAGCATGTTTATTGAACCACACTAATAGAAAATAATAGCAAATAATAGGGGGTGTTGTGGTTCAGTGGTAGACTAGTCCTTCCACAACTCAGAGGTTGTGGGTTCGATTCTCCGCCCTGAAAGTGATTACCTCGTCTAAGTCCTGGTGCTGCGTCACCAGTCGGTAGATGAGGATATAGTGTGAAGCACTTTGAGGTAGGCCTGCACAATACAGTTTGAACATCACCATTGCAATGTGCGCATGCGCAACAGTCCCATCGCCATCGTCCAATTGTTTTTTTTTGTTCTTTTATGTAAATGTTTGTTTTTCTTCATAAAGCAGTAATTTTGCCCATACATGGCTTCCTAGATCCATTTTATATTCACCACAATCTTCATTATTCACATATAAACCCCCTTAGCTTGGGTTAAACGGTATTATATGAATACTAGGGATGTCCCGATGGCATATTTTTGCGTCCAAGTCCAAGTCACCTGGCCAGATCAAAGCAACAAACCTGTCAACCATCGTTAACTTTAAGTACGAAACGCCAGCTGCACTGCTGACCAAGAAAAGCAGTTTGGTCGCACTGCTTAGCAGAAGGGAAGGTGAGGGGCTGTACGAGCATGAATCAGAAAAATATAATGTTTTAAAATTAAAAAACGATCCTTTTCATTCCGATCTTCTGAAAAATGGCGCGATCGGCCCAATTTCCAATCATGTGATTGTATCGGCACATCTCTAATACAATGTGGTCATAGCAAGTTAACCAAAGTCTTCCCAAACAGAGCTAATCAAGTCATCTGATGAAAATTCTTCTAGTTTTAATATTGCAATATATATAACGCAAACCCTTAAAATGTCACAATGTCATTTTTTCCCAATATAGTTCGGCCTAACTTTGAGGGCTTTAAAAAGGGTGTAGAAGCGCAATACAACTCCATTTACCATTACAATTTAACCAATCAGAGGACATAGTGAATACTAGAGACAGCAGGCAGGAGAGCAGCGCACCGGCATCTGATCCGAAATAACCAAGTTGTAAATTTATTATTTCAAAAGGGCCGATACCGATTTACGTCAAATTTCCAAATATCGGCGCCTGATAATCTATCCCTAATAAAAATATGCCCAAAGCATTTTAAATAGGAAGAGAACTTGCAAATCGAGAAATCAATTCTATCAGTCAATGATTTTCACAAAGCTGGTGTTTACTTGTATACATACTAGTAATAATTAACTCCTGGACATGGATTGTTTGACTATTGATTTCATACAATGAATGCCTGGAGAGGAAGATATGCTTTGAGTAGATTATAAACTGACATGCAAAGGCTAAACTCATCTAAACAAAATACAACCCACTAATCAATCTCTGGACTTCATACAAGTTTAACCATACAGCAAGATAAGCAGCGAGGCCTTGTGCAAATTGCAATTGCACATGAAGAGACATGCTTCAAATATAATATGAGGCAAGTGTTGCAAGCTGCAACTATGTCACCTTAAAGCACCAACACATAAGAGAGTTGAGCAATTTCTTGACTCTTGAACTGTCTGTGTGCTCACCCGTCTTCTGTTTCATTGATAATGTCGCATATTTCCATGTTAAGAGTCCAATCTTCACTTGGCAGCGACCCATCAGTTGCTCTTTCTGGAATAAAAATACAGTGACAAAAAAACGCGATGACGCCTGTCACAGAAGAATGGATTTAATAAGCGATGACTAATGGTAGCTACCTACAAGCTAAGCTAGCTAGGTAGGTAGCGACTCAATACGCCAATGAATGAGCGAAGGGCTTTGCAAATGATGTCTACGTCAGACTAACAACCAAACCCTATAAAAAAATTTAAGTGTTTAATAACATGTAATTCGTGCAATTATAACATGTTAACTACTTGTTAGCTAGGCGGCTAACGGGGGTAGTTTAAAGAGCCCTGTCTTTAGCCTAGTGCTAGCTTTCAAGTAAACAACATCGGCACGGATTCCATGCGTTTACAAAACGTAATCACATATTTAAATACATTGTCGTTTTGGTGATGTCTTCTTACGTACCAATGCAATGCCCCACTGGGGTAGTGAACGGATTTCCCATAAGGAATTCCATCTTGGCCGTCAACAAACAAGTCAGTCCAGGGAATGATGTTGCTACATGAGGAAACTTCCAACATGCCCAGCCCATATCATGTCATTGGTCGAGGAACTCTGACCTTTAATGCGATTGGTCATTCGTCACATCACTCATCAAGGCTTGACGATTGTAAATAAAGGGTCCAAAGGTCCCAAAACAGTAAAACGATTTTTTTTTTTAAAACTGTACAACTGTACTTGGTATTAAATATATTCTAAAATTTCATTATGTAAAGTAGCTCTACTTGTGTAAACGATGTTTGCAATGTTAAATGAGCAGATTCAACTGAATGTTTATTTCTTGCAGTATTTTCTGCAAATGCATTATTCAGAGGAAACAATGCATACTTTAGTGTTTAATTAAAAAAAATAAATAAAAAAAACACACACAAAACCAATTTAAATATGACAATATTTCTACAGTGTTTGTCCCATTACCAAATTAATCAGTGTGCAGTCTCACATTACCACCATATTTCACCCCAAATATGCAAGGTTGGGTTCCAAAACACACGATTTATTGATTATTGATTTATGATTTATTACTTAAAAAATAAAAATAGACATTATACCTCCATTCACTCAATGCAAAGTGTCCAAACAAATCAGTTAACGAAGAACTGGAGACTCAGTGAGTGTCACGCTTAGCGTCTGTCATATTGGCACACAAAAAACTCCCACTGATGATGTGTTTTACAGGGAAGGGATGACCACAATAGATGACAGACTGAGCATACTGTATGTCAGTGACAAACAGAAGTGTTTAGATAACTTCTTTGTCCAAGTCAGACACTGTCGAGTGTTGTCAGTTTGGCCGGACATTTGCATTCTACTCTTCTTGCATGCAAGCTTCTTCCTCTCAATCCTGCAAAAGTTTGCGTTTGACAGTGGAACTCTCAGACGAAAGGTGTACAAACAGAGCACCGGCGGCAGTGCGAGCCCTCAGTTCATACATGTCATAGTCGTGGGCCCACTCCACGTTCCCCCAGCACTGAATCTGTTAGGGAGGAAGAAGATAGCTAGTTTTGCTAGGGGGAAAAATCATTGCTGCAGTGCAAAATAATGCAGAAACAAGGCTCGTGTAAGAAACAAGTGCTCTCAGTCTAACTACTTAAGGCACCACACCACAAAATTACAAATTCATATGTAACTAATTTTCCAATGTTTAAGAAACATGTAATGAAAGGGTAAAATCAAACAGGAATTGATATATTTGAGACAGCTCGGTGTAACTAAGAATGTGATTAATAGAGGCAGTGTCATAAGGTTCATCGAGATAAGGGCAGAAGCACTGATAGCAAATCTAAAGTGCATTGTTCCACTTGCATAAGAAGATTATCCAATAAGAAGCCCTGTATTTTTAAAAATCTGGTTTAAGATACGCAATACAAGATTAGTTTTTATAATGAATGTAACAGTGATTCCCAACCAATGAGTCATGATACCTCATTAGAAGTCTTGCAGGCTAATGTTAATCACCGATTTTACTTAACATGGTCAAAATGAATTGTTATCTGTTAAAAAAATATATCATTAACTATCAATGCTAGTCATTTCTATAATAATCATGCATGTGTGTAATACGCTTTTCTGTGGAACGTTCAACAAAAAAATAGTTGAGAGTTTATAAATACAATATCTCGAGTTTCAACACAAAAGGTGGAAACAGCTCGTCATATCACTCGTAATTTAATTGTATTGTTGCTTGAGGGAAAATGTGTCAGCTGCAAAATGATTCAAAAACAAAAACACTCTTACACTAGCCTGCATGACCTACCTGGTATTCTTCCTCCAGCCTGGAGAGTAACACAGCCTTCTCTACACTTAGATATCTGTCAATCATCCCCAATGATAACACCACAGATTTCAGCTGGGTAATTACATACTCAAGTCCTGCACAGAAGAAAAAAATACTAAAGGCCTTAAATGACTGTAACATTAACATAACCATTCGAAACTTAAGTCAAGCTACTGAACTTCACATTAGCAATTTGACAACGACAGTTCTTGTTACTAATTATACAATTTATGTAAGCAAGCATTCAATTGTGTGCAAATGGACTCATTTACCTGTCAAAGACCAGAAATTGTACGATTTGAGATGTTGGCAGAATGTGTCTATAGTTGCCTGTGGGATGTCCGGGCCCATAATACTGGACGAAGAGCCGATAGTGACGTTATATCTGGAATGAAAAGTCATTTACTGCATTCATGTTTAGATAAATTCGAAATCACACAGTAGACATGAGGAGTGGGAACGTCTTGGTACTTAACGATACGATACGCGATATAATGTTAATGATAACAATCATCTCATGATATGGCGGGACAACGATTATCGATATTATTCTATGACAGGGGTCGGGAACCTATGTCTAGCAAGCCATTACATGGCTCTCTGCCAACCTGTCATCTTAAATGTGTAACCCGCCGGCTCGCTTGACATGAACCAGCTACGATGAGATGATGGCACATTCGCACATTAATCTTGGACACTTCAAATGTGCGTCGTAATAATATGCTTCAAGTCGGGTCGCGCGGAGATGGGCGAGATCACCTCTTGCGTCAAGTCACCAGCGGCAGGGTCGGCCCCTCCCGACTCGATGCCGAGCGAACTGGAGTATATAAAAAAATACATAGGGGAAAATTAAACCACGAAAGGGAATCATGTGGTACCCCAAGTCACACAGACGCACTTTTGCCTTCGTGACTTTTTGGACTGTCAAACTGAGCGAGACTCACGAAACAACCACCCAGAGAGCCTCCGCCTTTCTCGGCCACTGCTATGCACACGTCCCCGTGACCGTACCCGGTTGTGGTTTCCGCTTCCAGGAAAAATAAGCGGCACCACACCATGTTTCTATTTGTTATTTTCCTTGTGGTTGAGTGCACAACTGTGCAACAATTGTAACAACCCAAGTAACGTTGTTAAGACTTTCTTTGTCATTTTCTCAAGATTTCAATCGCAACTCTGCGACTGCTCGTAAAAAAAAAAAGAGCAGAGTAATGCATTCAAATGCGTTCATGAAAGAAACATTGCTAACAAAACGGACTGACAAGCTGGCAAAAGAACATAGAATATACATTATAGAGTGTGTGTTTATATACTGGTCCTTCTAAAAAAATAGCATATTGTCATAAAGTTCATTATGTTCTGTAATGTACTGATAAACATTAGACTTTCATAATTTTACATTCATTACACACAACTGAAGTAGTTCAAGCCTTTTATTGTTTCAATATTGATGATTTTGGCAAAAAAGTCAAGAAAAAACAAAAATCCCTATCTCAATAAATTTGCATTTCATGAAAAGGTACTCTAAAGAAGCTACTAACCTAATCACCTGAATTAACTAATTAATTCAAAACCCCTGCGAAAGATTCCTGAGGCTTTTAAAACTCCCAGCCTGGTTCATTACTCAAAACCGCAATCATGGGCAAGACTGCCGACCTGACTGCTGTCCAGAAGGCCATCATTGACACCCCCAAGCAAGAGGCTAAGACACAGAAAGAAATTTCTGAGCGAATAGGCTGTTCCCAGAGTGCTGTATCAAGCACCTCAGTGGGAAGTCTGTGGGAAGGAAAAAGTGTGGCAGGAAATGCTGCAAAACCAGAAGACGTGAACGCACCCTGAGAAAGATTGTGGAGAAGGGCCGATTCCAGACCTTGGGGGAAGTGCAGAAACAGTAGACATAAGTCTGGAGTAGAAACATCCAGAGCCACCGTGCACAGGCGTGTGCTGGAAATGGGCTACAGGTGCCGCATTCCCCAGGCCAAGCTACTTTTGAACCTGAAACGGCAGCAGAAACGCCTGACCTGGGCTACAGAGCAGCAGCACTGTACTACTGCTCAGTGGTCCAAAGTACTTTTTTCAGATGAAAGCAAATTTGGCATGTCATTCGGAAATCAAGGTGCCAGAGTTTGGAGGAAGACTGGGGAGAAGGAAATGGCAAAACGCCTGAAGTCCTGTGTCAAGTACCCATAGTCAGTGATGGTCTGGGGTGCCATGTCAGCTGCTGGTGTTGGTCTACTGTGTTTTATCAAGGGCAGGTTCAATGCAGCTAGCTGTCAAGAGATTGTGGGGCACTTCATGCTTTCATCTGCTGAACAGCTTTATGGAGCTGAAGATTTGATTTTTTAGCATGACCTGGCACCTGCTCACAGTGCCAAACCCACTGGTAAATGGTTTACTGACCATGGCATTACTGTGCTCAATTGGCCTGCCAACTCTCCTGAACTGAACCCCATAGAGAATCTGTGGGATATTGTGAAGAGGAAGTTGAGAGACACCAGACCCAACACTGTGGATGAGCTTAAGGCCGCTATCAAAGCATCCTGGGCCTCCATAACACCTAAACAGTTCCTCAGGCAGGCTGATTGCCTCCATGCCACGCCGCATTGAAGCAGTCATTTCTGCAAAAGGATTCCCAACCAAGTATTGAGTGCATTGCTGATATAATTGAAGGTTGACTTGTTTTGTATTAAAAAAACACTTTTTTGTATTAGTCGGATGAAATATGCTAATTTTTTGGGATAGGGATTTTTGGTTTTTCTTGATTTTTTTGCCAAAATCATCAATATTAAAATAAAAAAAGGCTTGAAATACTTCAGTTGTGTGTAATGAATCTAAAATATATGAAACTCTAATGTTTATCAGTACATTACAGAAAAGAATACTTTATTACAATATGCTAATTTTTTTTTTAGAAAGACAAGTAAATACAGTACATACACATAGACACACACTGTATGGCTCGTGTGGAATAGAATATGGCTCTCTCCGTCTAAAAGGTTCCCGACCCCCGTTCTAGGATTTTCTACAAAACAACTAATAATCTTTTCATCCTTCTGCAGTGAATTGGAATGAGTTTATCACTGGCAGCCCCCCAATCCATTTGAACTGATGGCAATGAATGATTCGCTGCCATCCCTCCCACTTCAAACAGATCAGACATTTATGGCGGTCGAAGGCAACCAATGAGTTCCATTTGAGCACATTTGAGGTCATTTGCTGCTGATTTTTTAGTCACTTCCTGTTGATTTGGCGGCATTTCCGGGTCACTTTCTGTTGATTTGGGGTTACTGAAAAGGAAGTGACCCAGGATTCTCCCCAAATGAATAGGCAGTGACCTGTAAACACCCCAAAAATGGGGAAAAACTGGATGCGAATGCTCATTCAAATCTCCCAGTCTAAATGACCTAGCGCTGTCTATGGCAGACAGTACGCTAACGCATTCTAACGGAAGATTTTGGTAGCAATCTGTTGGTTCTAAATGGATAGGATACCTAGCGCTGTCTATGGCAGACAGTACGCTAACGCATTCTAACGGAAGATTTTGGTAGCAATCTGTTGGTTCATTTTTTTTCTTTCTTTTTTTTAACATTGACACCTTTTTAAAACGATATATCGATTCTTAGTAGGAGTATATCGCTAACCTTTTGGGATACAAAGTATCACAATATATCACCATTTCGACATTTTGTCACACCAAGAGCAGACGTACAATCTAATGAGAGATACCACATAAGAAACACTGCTTTATGGTCATCTTAAGTAGCTAAACGTGAGGGACAATATTTTCTACAACATGGCAAATTAGATCTGCAGAGACAAATTTGTTAAAATAATCAACTGCATCACTGAGAAATGGGCACAACTGCATCACTAAGAAATGCGCATTATTAGCTTTGTAAAATATTGTTGTTAACAAAGACTACCTGTTCTCAATCCATTGCAGTACAGGGTCCCACTCATTCTTCTGAAGATCAACCAAACCATAAGGCTCATCCACTCTGTAACTATAGAAAGTATAGAAAACAACTGAAGTAATAAAGATTTGATGTTTAAATTGTTCCTTCATTCCGTATTTCAATATTTTTCTATTATTCATTGACACAACTATTACAATTCAGTTCAATTTACTTTACAAATATAAGTTGAAATGGCCTGTGTTTGTAACATACCAAACAGTGTCTGTCTCCAGAAACTTTAAAGCAGCACTGATCATTTGGTCCTTGTTGCGCTGTGTAGGATTGTCAAGAGCTGTGTTGCAAAGTGTAGTCTGCAAAAAGAATGGCAGCACAATCAATTGTAACTATCTTTGAACACACTTTGCATATGGCAGCTATTTTTATTTTGTGGGCTAAATATTACATTCACATATATAAATTGCATTTGACTTCTATGTCAATGAAGAATTTGTCTTACCAGATGCATCGTGTAAAACTTGAGCGTATCCCTTTGAGCATCCCACTCAGTTGCCACGGCAATGGCAAGGGCTTCATTTGGCACTGTGAACAGTTTCCCTCCAGGAGTTTTCAGCTTCCTTCGGTCCAGGTTTATTTCAAATAAACCTCCTGATTGAGAAAATTTATAAGATAACAATCTTTTGCTTTATCTTGTTACTTGTTTGTTCGATCATGGCCTGAACAATGACAAACACCAAATAAAAAGGCTGGATGATAGTAAAATTATACGAAACATGGGAGCCTAAATAATTTGGTTTAGCATTTATTTACTAATGAATGCAAAATGTAACCATGCTCATCAACACCGACGCCTATGATGACAAGGGACATACATCTCATCTTTATACATGTATACAGTGATCCTTCGCTACTTCACGCTTCAAACATCGCACCCTCAGTCCATCACGGATTTTTTTCCATTAAAGACCAAATGAGAAGTAATTTCATAAAATGCCAAATACGGTCACAGTTAAAGTAATTAAACATTGTCCAACAAATAAAGCATGAAAAAATAATTTTATATGTTGTATATTTGAACCCGGAAGTGATACGTCACACCGAGAATAGCGATGGCAGCGCTCCATACTGCCGCCATACAAAGCCATTCAAACAATGATTCAAACAGCAATATAAGTAATAGATCGAGCGCAAGTGAGGAGATCCAAGTTTTTAAAGAGTTAGAGGAAGAGGAGGAGGTTGGAATTTTATGTTGGACCGTACATGTATTAACCAGACGCTAATCAGGATGCAAACAATGTGCCCAGACTACCTGCCATGGAATGGAGACAAGAACCATAGAGATTACAAGATTGGTAAGATATAGGCTGTTATTATTCTTATGATTTGAAGCATGTCAGGTAAACAAACCACCCACTACTGCCTGGGATAAAAGAAAAGTTTTGACGAATCTCCGATCATGTTGTGGAATGAACAGTAGAAGCTAGCGACGTTAGCTTTTATTTACCTGACATGTTTCGGCAAACACTTCCGCCTTCGGACCCTCTGACAAAGGCGGAAGTGTTCGCCAAAACATGTCAGGTAAATAAACCACCTACTACGGCCTGGGATAAAAAAAAATGTTTTGACAAATTTATAAGTGTGGGCAAAATGAACTCAATACAACTATGATCGGGGATTGCCACGAGTTAGCTTTCGGCTAACGTCGCTAACTTCTACTGTTCATTCCACAACACGATCGGGGTTTTGCCTCAAGTTACCTTTCGGCTAACGTCGCTACCTTCTACTGTTCATTCTACAACAGTTGGCAGCTCTGGATTGACAAAGTCATCAGTCATCTATCCAAAAATCACACTTACTTTTTTGCAAATCCTTGATCATAAGCAGACCGGTTGAGGAAGCAGGCATCTTCGAAGTGTTTGTAGCAGAGAACACTACTCGATGGCATGAAATTCACTCGCTTCGTGCGAATGAAAGATGTCCATTTACGTGCCCTGCTATCCTTTGGCCACTCATACAACTTTTCTTTAGATTGAGAACAATACATTGCCACACAACGCCGTGGCATCTTAACGAGAAGCAATACTGTTCTATGGCAGACTTCCCTCGCAGTTCTCTGTGTGACGTAATTTCCGAAGATTGTCGAAGAAAAGCATTTTTGTTGTCAAGGGGGTTGCTATGGGTTGAACAAAGAATCTGGAAGGCTTGCGTTAAAAAAAATAATGCAAATATGCTTATAATTGTTTAGCCATTGATATTATTCAAAATCACGGTTGGCCAACCTTACTTCACATTTGGTCTTAAAGGAAAAAAATGCAGGATTTTGTAGATATGTCCCATCCGATCACGTACAGCCTCTCACTCTCCCTCCTGATGCTTTTCTTTCTCACCAGGCAGTTGCAGCTTGTTAAAGTTAACGATGAGTGACAAGGGAGCTGCTTTTTAACTTGCCAAAAAAGCTTGCGAGTACTACCTTTCAAAGGCGCCGACTTGTTTACCTTGTTAAACATTGGCTGTAGTGTGCTATGGCAACTCATTGTGTTGTGTGCTGTTCTACGCAGCATGAGTTAATATGAGAGGATTTTAATAAAATATACTTTGGGGAAAAAACATGTATTATGCATCTCTTTCCAAAGCTAAATCTCAATAACATATCTTTTTTTAATGTAAATAAGCTACACCTTTACTTTGCAAATTTCGATTATCGCGGGGGGCGATCCACATTAACAGCGTAAAACGAGGGATCACTGTATTGGGAACATGCGTGATATGCACATACCTTCACCTTGGGATATCGAGACGTCCTGATAAAATCGTTTTCTCTCTGGAAGCGATAAAGCATATGTTTTGTTGAATCTACTTCTGGTTATAAAGAAAATCATCAATGTAGTCTCTTACCTGTTGCGGCTGACGATGAGTATTTAAATGAATATTTGAAGTGCTGATGATTTGGGTATATTTTGCACGGCGACAAGGCATTACCCAAAAAATTGGGGAGTCTTACAAGGCATTTAAACATTGCAGCAATTGATATGAAGTTGCTGTTTACGCAGAGCTAGGTTAGCTAAGAATCACAGACACGCCGGGTTGTTTCACCTAGACAACCAAATGCCACATTTTTACGTGTCTATTTCAGAGTATTTGTATCGCATACACATCTGTAAGGTTACCCGTTAAATATTTCTATCTACTGACAGGATTTTTCATCTTGATTGCAGCCCTATCGTTCAAAAACACTCGTGTGACCTTCTGCGTCTGTCAGGCTGATGTGGGGGATAGTATGGGACCTGTAGTTTTCTGCCAGACTGTGTGTACGCTAATGCAACACTAAACAACTACATTCTAAAACCGTGAGTCTTTCCGCTAACTGAACCAATGAGAATAAATCATCTAATCATGTTGAAAAAGAGTAGCCAATGAGAGGTTCGTATACTCGCCCTACGTCGTTGCGTCCAAGTCCATTCACGTTCCTGGGAGCTCAGTCCCTGACAAGCTACAGCGTTCTGGTTTCAAGGGGATTTTTTGAGGAGGCTGGAGGACCGCTTCAGCCCCTCAACGCCACTTTGTGGACCCCGACATCACGCAGACGGCTTTTGGCCAGTGTCGGTGCCCAGCCAGTGAAGAGGGAGCAATGCCTGTCCCTGCTGGATACATTAGCGACTCCCAGTGTGCGGCCTTCGCATCCTCGGCCTCGCTTATCCCTCCGCCCCCGATCAACACCCGACAGCCCGGTGTTGTCACCTCGCTGTTGTATAGTGGCTCCAAGTTCAGGGGGCACCAAAAAAGCAAAGGGAACTCGTACGACGTTGAAGTAGTGTTACAGGTGAGCGTTTGAAATGACATTTTTCACGTCTAATGTAAACTGCGAGGAGCATTGGTGAGCTGTCAAACGGGGGTGTGATGATTGACAGTTGGAGAATCAATGAGCATAGGCCTAGCTCGCAGGGTTAGCAATCGGTTAGCACTGACAGATGTCACACTAACAACCTTTACAACAATTATTATATTACGACAGTTACGACACATTTCACACAGAACACCTAGGTTTCATCTCATTGTGTGAAAAAACAATTCAGATTAGTTCTTTACGCACTCAACCGCATGTGTTATGTGCTATATTCGCAATGGCGTCATATATTAATTTAGTTTGGAATTGCTAAATGCTCGTTTGTTTTCTATTTCCTTCAAGCATGTTACCATGGAGGACTCTTACCTCTGTGGTTACCTGAAAATAAAAGGACTAACAGAGGTGAGTTGGGCTATTTTCTCTATGACTTGCATCTGTCTGTATTCAGTGTTATTAGCAATTTCCCTTCTCATGGTTACTATGAGTCCTGACATAAATGTCATCCTCAGAAGTCTACCGAATTTAGGTTAAAGTCAAGAAAACTAAAATGATAATGATACAAATTCTCATCTTTCCCATTTGAAATTCAAACAGTTCACAAAATCTTGGGGACTATTTTCCAAATTCTTAGAGCCATTTTCTAATTTCTGCACATTTTACAATAAATGTCCCCTCTAAAGAAATGTTTTTCATCCTTCCAGACTTTTTTCACTGTTTCAAATAACTCCAGTCACAAGTCCCACATTCTAGATTTAATTAATTTTGCAATTCCATAAGTTCCAGTATTTCAGTCAGTTCCAGCTATTAGGTTATCACTATTGACATGTTCTCTTCTATAATCCTTCGCAACAGTCGACATAGTGTGCTATAATTGTCAATTTAACTGCACAGTTATGCAACTAATGGGCCGTCTACATGGTGACGCTCCAAGAATACGACATATTTCCTGTTTGCATTTACATGGTTCTGTCTCCATTCGAACGATGTCGGAATTTCCCATGAAAACGATGTAGTATTCATGCCAGGCCATAGAGGGCAGTGCAGTTTTTCAACGTGACAGCCAATGATGCATTTCCTTGACAACAACCTTCTCAGCCCGGAAAACTACATCCCCCCCACTCAAAGCAATGGTGTCCCTGCATGTTTTTTTCTTTAGCTTCCAAAGGCACAAAAACACTAACATAAAATATAGTTTTGTCAAAAATATTATAAATATTAACAGTAAATTGAATTCAACGTTCCGCCGTGTTTGCCGTTTTGCATATTTAGTAGCAACGACTGTGCATGCACAAAGTGACAGGTGCGCGTGCTGATGTCATCGGAGCGAGAGAGTTCCATTCATATGGTTGCAAAGCAAGCCCAGCAATCAAATCATTCCGCCTTCTGTTTTTGCCATCACCGTGGAAAGGCGAGGTCATTCCACAAAACGCAATCATTGCTTCTTGGTGTCGTAGCGTCACCATGTAAACGGCCCCTTAGAAAAAGTAACACACAACCGGGCTTATGCAGGTATGGTTATGGCTAACTACTGTCTGGTGCTGTCACCTCCTACCAATTTTTAACTTTATAATCTGAAGAGGATGACCTATATGTAGGTTAATTTAAACGGTTTGTTGGGCAGGAATACCCAACTCTAACCACGTTTTTCGCTGGAGAGATCATCAGCAGAAAACGGCCATTCCTCACCCGGAAGTGGGATGCAGATGAGGATGTGGATCGTAAACATTGGGTAAATATATATAAATGCTTAAGATGTTTTATGTTCTACATGAATCACATCCGACCATTGTTTGTCTGTCTGTCTCCAGGGCAAGTTCCAGGCTTTCTACCAGTATGCAAAGACGTTCAACTCGGATGATTTTGACTATGACGATCTTAAAAACTCAGACTACATTTTCATGAGGTGGAAGGTAATGCTTTGTTTTATTGCATGAGTGTAATGGTGAACTGTTGTTAATGCCAGGTTATTAATGCTTATCATTAGGAGCAGTTCCTGGTCCCAGACCACACAATCAAAGACATTAGCGGTGCTTCCTTTGCTGGATTTTACTACATTTGCTTTCAGAAATCCACAGCAACGATCGAGGGCTACTACTACCACAGGAGCTCTGAATGGTAACTACCACAAATCTGTTATTCTGTATTTGTTTTTTCAAACCCTTATAGAGCAAGTCAGTGGCTGCCATTGACGGTGCAAGACATTCAGTCCATTTTGACTGGGAGGACTGTGACGTTTTTTCCATTCACCCCTTCCAGTCAAAATGCATTGGACGTTTAGCGCCGTCCACGATGCTGAAACATGATACACAACAGTCACAATCAGACCCTGTGTTTAAATCAGTGGTCAGCAACCTATAGAATAGAAAGCCTTTATTGTCATTGTGCGGAGTACAACTGCATTTAAAGGTTCGTCATAACGTGCACTATACTAGTATAAAACAAAAGCAAAAGTACAGAAAGGCTAATAGAAAAACACAGATTACAGTGTACATTTTGGGAATGAAGTGAATAAGTGACTAGCAGCAAGTGGTTATGTAGTGGTAACAAGCAGCAAGTGGTAATGTAGTGGTAACATAGTGCGTATATGACAATTTACAGTACTCAGATTAGGAGGCAGATTGCTGCTATATTTGATAGTGCAAATGACAGTTTGTGCATAGATATTGATGTATCGGTGCAAAAATGCTATAACAGTGCAAATATTGAATAGACGGTACCCAGATTAAGCAGTACCCAGATTAAGATGGATGTCTGAGAACATATTTAACATTCTAGCACTCAAAGAGTCATTTCTATGTTATTTTTATATGATATATACACTACCGTTCAAAAGTTTGGGGTCACGGGGAGTAATAGCGTGGCTTCCACGGCACTCAGTTGGGACCCCAATGTCACACCCCCGCCTCAGCGCGGAGGCCGGCCGCTGATCGCTTCCGCGTCGTGACTCTCATGGCGGGCAACCCAATAGCCAGGCGTCAGATCGGCGAGTGCTCGGTCTGTGAGGCGGGGGGCACCGGCAGCCGCGGGTAAAAGGTTTCCCGTGTTAGGTCTAATTAAGCGGCAGGCTCTTGGGTGGAGGGGCGCGCCTCACATTGAGCCCGCCGTCTGCCAGCGCGTTATATTCGGCTGGGCCTTGAGCTGACGGCCGGCCGGACGAGTGGTGGGCATGATTCTTGATTCTTCAAGCGTCTCAGAAATACAGTGATCCACCGTTTTTTGTGGTTAATGGGGACTAGAACCCGCCGCGATAAGTGAAAACCGCGAAGTAGCAACCCCCCACCACCATTTTTTTTCTTTTTTTGTGCTTGTTCAATGTATTTATTCAGATTTAGCATTGGAAAGAGATACATATAAGACATGTTTCTTCACTTTTTTCTCCGAAAGTATAATAATAAAAAGAATATATATATAATATGTTTTCAAGCACTTAGAATGTAATAATTATGATAGGTTTTAAACGTGTTACTGTCCCACCGAATTATTTTTAAACAAGAATAAAGTAGTAGGAAAATGCTTGGATTTATTAAATGCTTCATAGTGAGTCTACTCAAATCCTCTCAAGCTGCTCATTTAGTTAAACGATGATTGACGCATGCACAAACTTTTTCGATGATTGAATTTTTGAATTGAAGTAATTTTTCTTTTGATAATATATTTTTTTGTTTAAAGCAACTTAGTTTTTGATTGAAAGAAAAAAAAAACACAAATGTCCTAGCGAAAATGTGGCCCAGATGCAAAACATTACTTCAGTCAAAAAATAGTTTTGAAATGCTTTTTATGTCTCAAATTTATTTTTGCATTCCAACACATTTTTTAATTTGAGGTGACTTTTTTGATTGAAAATATACATTTTGATTGAAGCAACTTTTTTTCATTGACTAATAAAGACACAAATCCACCTCCATAGTTATTGAGGGAGAAAGAAATTAAGAAACCTTTAAAAATAAAATCCACCGAGGAGTCAGATTTTTTAAATTTAAGATTTATATTTGACTATGTAGATATGCATCTTAAGGAAAGGAGGTTAAGTGATTAAAAAAACAAAAACAAAAAAAGAGTTTGAAAACAGCTAGGTGAATAGCACAATTGGTAGGAATAACAGTTTGCAAGGATAGTCAGGTATAAAATACAACAATCAAACACAATAACTATTATTTTTCTATACAATTTTATGTAATTATTAGGTGCTGGATTTGTCAAATACGGATAATAATGAAATAATAGTTTTGAAAAAACTGTGCTGATGGTGACTCAGTGACAATCTGATGTGATTTGTTGAAGTTTTGATGTAGAGGTTGAAGGACGAAAAGAGGCAAAGACCGACTGAGTCACAGCCAGAAAGTAATGATGACAGTGTTGATTTTGATTCCCCCCCCCCCCCCCCCCCCCCCCCCCGCGAATTAAAGTATGTCACAGTCACGGCCAATTATACTGTAAAGCTGCATGGTTAAACTGGAAGTTATGTTGTTGTCAGGTGTATTAAATGCTTGTTCATGTGCCCCTTTTGAACCATGAGCACCTGCCCCTCCACCAGTCTCTGCATGGCCCTGCTCCAGTGTTCTAATGGTAACTCGTGTTGGCTAATTGCGTCAGAAGGATAATAAATGATTGGAAAACCCTTGTGCAATTATGTTGGTGGAGTAGAAAACAGTTTAGCTGGTTAGAGAAGCTGTAAACCTGACCTTCCTTTGAGGTAGTTAAGTATTTGGAGCATCACATTTGTGGGTTTGAATAAACTCCCAAAATGGCCATAAAAAGAAACTTTAACTTTCATGTGAAATTCAACAGTCTATTCGTGTTCTTAGAAATGAAAGCTATTCTATAAGAGAAATTACCAAAAAAAATTGAAGATTTCCTACAAAGGTGTGTACTACTCCCTTCAGAGAGCAGCATAAACAGGGTTTAACGAGAGAAGAAAGAGAAGTGGGAGGCCCTGCTGCACAACAGAACAAGAATGGGGTCTCTAGTTTGAGAAATACAGTAGATGCCTCACAGGTCTTCATCTGGCAGCGTCATTAAATAGTACCCGCAAAAAGCCAGTGTCAACGTCTACGTGAAGAAACGACTCCGGAATGCTGGCATTCAGAGCAAAGTGGCAAAGAAAAAGCCATGTCTAAGGCTGGTCAATAAAAGGAAATGATTAATATGGGCAAAAGAACACGGACATTGGACAGAGGGTGATTGGTTTGTCTGTCAATAGGTTTTTCCAAAGTTTAAGGTGTTTGGATAACAGAGATAACATTTTGGGAGACGTGTAAAGATGCTGGAAGAGCCATCTGTCAAGCATGGCTGACTTAATTTGATAGTTTGGTGTTGCTTTGGTGCTTGTAAAGTGGGAGATTTGTTCAAGGTAAGCGGGATTTTAAATAAGGAAGGCTATCACTCCATTTTGTGACGCCATCCCATACCCTGTGGACAACACTTGATTGTAGCTAATTTGATCCTACAACAGGATAATGGCCCAAAGCACACCTTCAAATTATGCAAGAACCATTTAGGCAAGAAGTAGACAGCTGGTATTCCCTCTGTAATGGAGTGGTCAGCACAGTCACCAGATCTCAACCCCATTGAGCTGTTGTGGGAGAAGCTTGACCCTATGGTATGCAAGAATTGCCCATCAAGCCAATCCAACTTGTGTGCGGTGCTTTGCGGTAAAGTTTTTTCCAGATTACCTGAACAAATTAACAGCTAGGATGCCAAAGATCTGCAACGATGTAATTGTTGCAAAGGGAGTATTCTTTGAAAGCAAAGTTTGAAAGAGAAAAGTATTATTTCAAATAAAAATCCTTATTTCTAACCTTGTCAATGCCTTGACTATTCTTTGTATTCATTTTGCAACTCATGTGAAGAATAAAAGTGTGACTTTTCAAGGGGAAAACACAATTCTATACTTTCTATTCATTTGCAACTCATGTGAAAGATAAAAGTGTGACTTTTCAAGGGGAAAACACAATTGTTCGGTGACCCCAAACTTTTGAACGGTAGTATATACCTACTGTGCCGCCATCGAAATTTATTATAAGGTTGGCTTATTACATAAGTTTGTTAAAAGAATACTCACACATATCACGAATTCACTATGTACAGTGACTGTTTCACTTGTAAGTTGTATTTATTAGTCTTTACGCAATTCACAATAATGGCAGCACTGCCCGTCTCCCAGCCTGCTTTTTGGTGCTATTAGACTGAATGGAGCAAAGACTTGTAGGTACAACCTCGTATTGAAAGCAGGGCTGTACATAGTTGCTGAATCCACGACCCGCGTGAGAGTTCTGTTAATAAAGCTATAAAGTGAGCCTGTCTTTGTCTGCTTACTAAAGGGAAGCTGATTTCCTTTGTTAAATCCATCAAGCGTCATAATACATTTTAAACAAATGCTCTCTTTTTTTTTTTTTTTTTTTTTCCAAACACTGAGCCACATGCGGCTCTGGACTTGCGGGTTGGTGACCTCTGGTTTCAATATTTTTGACGTCTATTGTTTTGCATGCAATGAGTTAATGCAGGTGTGTTTTCATGACACTTGATGTTCAACATCTCGGATTACAAGGAAATTCATGTTGGCTCACATTCCGTCATTCTCGCTTCCTTATACTTGAAATTCAATATTGACAATTTCACATTGCCAAGTGGCACCCATGCCAGCTTGCTCAGGTTTAATATTAGATGTTTTTACTTTATAAAGGTGGGAATCATTAATAGCCAACAGAAATTGCCAATGTCATACTGTTACGTCATTAGCAACATATAGTATTGTCTTTTTTATCCAAGTCTTTTACTATGATACTATGCAGAGGGCTGTATGTTTAGTTCTCAACATGAGAGTAGACTGCCCGGTTCAAATCTCCTTTTGACAGTCTGTCACTTGGGTAAAAATACAATACATATTAAAGTGTGGGAATTTCTGGGTAGCTCTGTACGAGTTGCGGTACGAGGCTCATGATAACAATTACCTCACGATATGGTGATACATCAATTGTCAATACATTGGTCAGGAACTCATTCTACATTATTTTACGAAACAAATACAGTGATCCCTCGCTACTTTGCGCCTTCAGTCCCTTTTCCTTCAGTCTTTTTTTTTTCCAATTAAAAAAAAAATACTGATGAGCTGTCCTGAGCAGATCGCGTAATCTCACTCTCCCTCCTTCTCCCTGCTCTTTGTTGGTCAGGCAGTGAGTGCACTAGAGTTATGTATTAAAGTTAACAATGATTGACAGACGTTGATATTTGATCTTGCCAGAAAGCGGGCTTCCAAGCGCCGCATGCGTCAATCATCGTTTAACTTGTTAGACACTAGCTGTGGCAACTCATTGTGTGTAAGTGAGCAGCTGGAGCGGATTTAAGTGGTCCCAATGAAGCATTTAATAAAGCCAAGCATTTTTTTTTGCTTTATTCTTGTTTAAAAAATAATTCGGTGGGACTGTAACATGTTTAAAACTTATCATACTTATTATATTTGAAGTGCTTAAAACAATTTAGTAACATGTATATGTATACATACATATATATATATATATATATATATATATGGTAAGTACTTATATCGCGCATTTATCTATATTGGTACAATGGCCAGATCGCTTTACATTAGCACACATTTACCCTTTCATGCCCACATTCACACACCAATGGTGCTGCTGCCAACCTATTGGGGGCAAATTAGCATTCAGGTGGGTTCTGGTCCCCATTAACAGCGAAAAACGATGGATCACTGTAATAAATAATATAAAAGCAAGCTCTTTTCATTCTCTTGCTGAGAATTGAAATTAGTATCTCTTGAAGACGTCTAATCTGTTTGAAGTGGGAGTTTGCTGCCATCCCTCCCACTGAATTTGTGTTTAAAGGAGACTATGCTTTTATAGGCATGGGTTTATTGATGTGGTTTCTTTATAACAAGAAGTGAGACAACTTTACTATCCAACAATAAGTGCTAATATCCTTCCCTAAAACACAATACAAACGGACCCTTAATATACTAATTAATGTAATTGCTAACTAGCTTAGCGCTCAGTTCAAAGTAATATCTCATCAACAAAGAAGACAAACAATACAATTGGCTTCCTTACCTCTGCTGGAGGCACACTGGATCTAAGAACCCAAAAGATAATTTAACTCTGGACACGTTGTAATATTATTCATTCAGCAAACCAACAGCAATGGAGCAGTGAACTCCCTCTCTTACTCTTAACCATTGGCACACACGCGCAGCCTCACGTTACACACTAACAAGGACTAAAACGGGACTGGTCATAGCTGTCGGCAAAAATTGATGATGAAATTAGATGGCAACTAATTTATTAATTGATTTTAATCGAGTTAATGCTAATGAGCTAACATATTCAAGTGGAAGATTTTCTTAGGAATCACTTCCTTTCTTTTAAAGAACAACATCGTTTCTTGGCAGGTGCATATTCATAAACTTTTGTGATGCAAAGTATCACGCTATATCACCATTTTAATATGTTGCCACAGTACAGAATGTTTACAATATGTACCAGGGTTCACAGTATTTCTTCTGAGTATTATTCCTCATCTCGAGGCTCTCCCTTTTGTAATATGTTCTTTCTAAACACTCAGGTACCAATCTCTGAATCTTACCCACGTCTCCGAGCACAGTGCTGGCATCTATGAGTTCCGGTGACCTCGGCTTGCATCGTGGATCTTTTGTTTGATGGACTTGAAGCGAAGCAGAGGTCTGCAGATGCTACTGACACTGGAAAAGGACATCAAAAACTCTTTAGAAGACGCGCCAAGCGCACATGCTTGTCAGTTGGACGAACAGAGGACATTTGAATGTATGTGTTATGGATGATCTTTTAAAAGAAAAAGAAAAAAAAGGAAATGCAATTGTGCTCCCTGGCTGGAGCTTCTTATGTCAGAACCAGAGTCGCAAACCCGGATGTGGTTCTTACCCGCCGTCTTATGTTTAAAGTTCTGACTTATGTTTTCTAATACTTGGCACACTTCCTCAAGACACTTTATAAGCTAAGTTGGGACAGTCGCTTTCTCAAAGCTAAGTGCATATAGGCATTTGACTAGGCTGGGACAAGGATTCCTAACGGGGGTCTGCTTGGCTCAATAAGAAACAAGAAAGAACCGGGACTCTTCAGGTTTAAGGAATGGAGCTTTATTAAGCCCGTAAGCTTGACACGGCAGTATATACAGTATTTCATTGATGCTGGTCCTTTGTTTCTCTATCAAAAGGATATTTTTGAAATTTTTATCGGAAAAGATGGGCACTTTGCGGGACTCTCATGCCCCCTCACCCTTCATGTGGCTGACATGCAAAACAAGCAACTTCCCTTCCCTTGTGTCCACCATATTTGCTTTTAATCAGAAGTAATTGCCGTGGATGTCGTTATATTGTTACATTTGCACAAAGAGGAATTACAGTACTTGTTATGAAAGCTCACATGCCCTAGTACACAAGCTCAAAGCTGTATGATGGAGAAAAATAATTTTAGCTACTTTAAAAGTGTTTTAAGTTTTTGGGGCGATGAGAGACAAGTCAATCACGTTTAAGTATTATGACAGAGTATTTTTTACCCAGCTCTGTGGTCTGCATTATAGAGCTTTGTATGTGTCACTTTTAACTTATGAACCCCCTCCCAATCTTTTCCATCGACGTCTCTGACTATGCAACATGTTCAACATAGCACTCTCCCAACATCAAGCCTCCATTTTCAGAGATTTTATTCTATCCTTGAGTATATAAAACGAAATATAATAATCTTATCTTCATTAAAAGGAAATATTTTTGTTAAAATACCAATGAAGTCCCGAATCATGTTCCCCCGTCATGTGACTGTGCCATGTTTTTAAAGTTTATCAGAGTTGTTTTACAACAGATTAAGATGTGTTTGCTTGAGATTGATAAATTGGATTGATTGTATTGAATGGACGGCGGATTTGAAAAAGAAATCATATCAAAAACAACCCTGTGTTCTATGTGCGTGATTTTACAACTCTTTAAAATGAGGGCTCAAAATGACTGATGCTAATCCTGCACAACTAGAATAGCATCAGAATTAGAGGTCGACAGATATATTGGCCGGCCGATATATCGGGTCCAATATATAGATTTTTTTCCGACATTGGCAGATTTACAAAAAAATCTCCTGATTTACAAAAAAATTAGCCGATTAAAAAAGGATTTTGATCAGGCATCTGTGTGAACAACTGCCGCTGACGGATGGTGGGACCCCGGAAGGACCCCCGCAGCAGCTTGAAGGAAGTCAGGCTTGCCTGTTGTGTTAATATTGTAAGAAGAGAACATGCAATTTTGCTTCAGCCTTTTAAGGCGTTTACCGATTGATCCTTTCACTCTAAATGTAACTTGTAGCGTGTTGTCACTAACGCGTTACTGTAATATGATTACTTTCTTTCAGTAACGAGTAATTTAACACATTCATTTTTACAAACCTGTAATCTGATTAAAGTTAGTTTCCTTAGTGTCTGTGCGTTACTATTTTGTTATTGCCTCATAATGTATGTAGAATGACGAATATTGTAGTCATGTAGGAAGAGCATTTTGAATAGAAAATGTTCAAAAGGTTCCCGTTACGTGTTTGTTTCCATGGTAACCGCTCACAGTTACTCCCTGTTTTGGTCTCGAGTCACGTGTTTTGGGACTGATAAAGGCTTGTGCCAGCGCGGGTGCACATTCGAGCCGAGTGCAGCCACCTGTTGAGATGTGCGAGGGAATGTTGAGCCGTGTACATCCATGAATGAACGCGAGTATTTTTCCTTCATTCTGGAGGATTTCAGCGATAGATTGGAGCTGCTACATGCGCGGCCGTCTCGTAGCTTTGCTGTTACAACAGGGAGTAGTCATTGGTGAGCATTGTTTACATTATATTCGTGTTGCACATTTATGCCATGAGGTGACATGTTCGTTTAGCATCTTTGGGATGTGTAAGTCCGATTGAGTGTATAGTGCTTAGTTGCCACCACGTTTTGTGGCCAAAATGATCGCGTTAGTGTACAGCGTACTTCTGGGTTGTGCGCGCGCATCCGCGCCCACCCCCACCTTTGTGCTTATTGCACTATGCAATTCATTTGTGTGCTGTTGATTATTGTGCAGTCAATTTGCATTGTTTTACATGGGCACTGATATGCCGTTAACTCTAAACCCTTACCCGAAATTCAGAATTTTTTACATTAGGCTTAATCTTTGAGTTAGTGAGAGTTGATTTCAACAAATTCCATGCAGTTTGTCAGTTATTTGTTAGATTCAGGGCTCCGGAGTGGCCAAGACAGCGTGAGTCAATGGTGGTTGAAATCAACTCCATCGACTAATTAAACTTCCGCTAACTCGATGAATAAGCCTTATGTGAAAAATTCTGATCTTCCCCTTTAAATTCAATTATCGAAAAAGTCAATTAACTTGCGATGACATATTTCTGTTGTCATATTGACAACAGAAATATTGATGACATTGATATATCATTATGTTTAGGCGGCAAAAGGAGAACAAATGGTAAAAAGTAACTGATAAATTACGTTAAAGACCAAATGTGAAGTAATTTCATAAAATGCCAAACAGGGTCACAATTAATGTAATTAAACATTGTCCAACAAATAAAGCATGAAAAAATAATGTATATGTTGTATATTTGACAAAATAATCGCGTTTCCGAAGTTCGAGCCTGAAAGGGGACGAACCCGGAAGTGATACGTCACACTGAGAACAGCGATGGCAGCGCTCCATATGGCTGCCATACAAAGCCCTTCAAACAATAATTCAAACAGAGATATAAGCGATAGACAAGCGCCAGTGAGGAGATCCAAGTTTTTGAAGAGTTGGAGGAAGAGGAGGAGGTTGGAATTTTATGTTGGACCGCACATGTATTATCCAGACGCAAATCGGGATGCAAACAATGTGCCCAGACTACCTGACATGGAATGGAGACAAGACCCATCGAGATTACAAGATTGGTAAAATATAGACTTTTATTATTTTTATGATTTGAAGCAGGTCAGGTAAATAAACCACCTACTATTGCCTGGGATGAAAGAAAAGTTTTGACGAATCCCCGATCATGTTTTGTAATGAATAATAGAAGCTAGCGACGTTGCCTTTTATTTACCTGACATGTTTCGGTGAACACCTCCGCCTTTGGATCCTCTGACGAAGGCGGAAGTGTTCGCTGAAACATGTCAGGTAAATAAACCACCTACTATTGCCTGGGATAAAAGAAAAGTTTTGACAAATTTATAAGTGTAGGCAAAATGAACTCAATACAACTATGATCGGGGATTGCCACGAGTTAGCTTTCGGCTAACGTCGCTAGCTTCTACTGTTCATTCAACAACACGATCGGGGTTTTGCCTCGAGTTACCTTTCGGCTAACGTCGCTACCATCGTTCCACAACAGATGGCAGCTCTGCTTTGACAAAGTAATCAGTCATCTATCCAAAAATCACACTTACTTTTTGGCAAATCCTTGATCATAAGCAGACCGGTTGAGGAAGCAGGCATCTTCGAAGTGTTTGTAGCAGAGAACACTACTCGATGATGGCGTGAAATTCATTCGCTTCGTGCGAACGAAAGATGTCCATTTACTTGCCCTGCTATCCTTTGGCCAGTCATACAACTTTTCTTTAGATTGAGAACAATACATCGCCACACACCGCCATGGCATCTTACCGAGAAGCAATGCAACAATACTGTTCTATGGCGGACTTCCCTCGCAGTTCTCTGTGTGACGTAATTTCCGAACATTGTCGAAGAAAAGCATTTTCGTTGTCAAACATAACGAAAATATGCTTATAATTGTTTAGCCTTTGATATTATTAAAAAACATGGTTGGCCAACCTTACTTCACATTTGGTCTTTAAAGCAACTTAGTTATTTTGATAATAAAGTAATCAGTAAACTAACTCGATTACTTTTTTGAGGGTCTGAAGACGGTACACAAGAAAGCCCGCAAACAGTTTGCTGAAGACATGTCAACAAAGCACATGGATTACTGGAACCATGTCCTATGGTCTGATGAAACGGGCGGGCTTTCATGTGTACCGTCTTCAGAAGAGGCTTCCTCCTGGGGTGAAAGCCATGCACACCAATTTATGTAGAGTGCGGCGAATGGTCTGAGCACTAACAGGCTGACCCCCCACCTCTTCAATCTCTCCAGCAATGCTGACAGCACTCCTGTAATGAGTCACATGACATTTGGAGCGAAAATGACAAGCAGTACTCAATTTGGACATTTTGGGATGTACGTAGTTTCTAAGGGGTGTACTCACTTTTATTGCCAGGGGTTTGGATATTAATGGCTATATTTTGAGTTATTTTGAGGGGAAAATAAATGAACTGTATTATATAAGCTGCACATAGACAACTTTTCATTGTGTCAAAGTGTCATTTTGTCAGTGTTGTTCCATTGAAAGATATACTGAAAAATATCTGCAGAAATGCGAGGGGTGTACTCACTTTTGTGATACACTGTATGTACCTAATTAATTTAGATTTGAGTGAATTATAATATTATAATTATTAATTTTAAAAAAATCACTTCTCCCAAACAAATATATAATTGGATAGGGTTATCGGGCCGGCTGGCTCTACCAATGAGGTGTCCCTTTTTTTTTTTTTTCAGGGAGTTGGCAACCCTAGTAAAGGGATAGCCAAAGGTGGATACAAAGGGTTCTAAAATTTGACTTGGAGCTTGACCAGAAACCGATGGATGGGGTGTTTGTGCGAGCTAATATAAATAAATTGGCAGAGACCCTCCCTCACGTTGAATTACATTAGGGAAATTTAGTTGATTTCCCTTTTTTTTTTATCAGTGCCTCATTTCACGCTTACATTTACACCATTACTGAGCGTGCACATAACCCAGACTGGATGCAACGAAGTCAAGCAAAAGTGCTGCTGACTACACCATCGGTGACTTGAGAACACAAATGATATTAAGTGGAAACTGAATAAACCGTGCCTTCAGGGAAATCAGGCAAATTAATACTAAGAATTACTACACGCACAAGTGAAAGCTAATTAGATAACCACTTCTCCTTAATGCTGATTGAAGGTCAGGGGTTTCAGGGGAAAACCCCGATAGCAGGTGACTGTGGGCCCGGTCCGGCGCCAGCTAGACACATTCACATAGCAATCACTGCTGAACGTCAACATCAATCTGACAGTCCAAATGATAGGTTACGCACTGTTCCAGGGCAGACCGTGCAGACAGGACACGCTTAAAATCTGAAATTTAACAGTCGACATGTGACGTCACAACAACGTGCACCGTGAAGGCGTGGATCTGCGCTGCAACAGTAAAACTCGCAGCAGTCAGGACACAGCGTCTTAGCAGATGGCAAATTTTTATGGTGCTTTATTCAAAGTCATAATCTCATTTTGAAGACACTGCTTGACTGTAGGGCTGTCCCAAACGACTAATTTTCTCCCGATTAGTCAGCCGACTATTTTTACGATTAGTCGACTAATCTAATAATTAAAAAAAATTAAAAAAATTTTTGGGGGTTTTTGTTTACTAATTTAGCAATGAAATTTTTGTTGACGCTTATCAATTCACAAAAAAACATATTGGAACACTTAAATTATTTATTAAAGTACAAATAAACACGTAAATAACAATAATAAATCACAAATAAACAATGAGTTCAAATGCTGATAGAATTAACTAGTGTAGCATCCCGATTGAAAAGGTGGTCTCTTAAACTGATGGTTTACAACTTTTATTCCATCCTTGATGTAATCACACCGTAAGAGCTGCGGTGCACACAAATAAAACAACACAATTAGAAGTTAGCAAAAACTTTTCATCTTTTTCCTTTTAAACCTTATTTATATATCAATGAATTGCCTTTACCTTAATTTATTACCTTATCATTGACAATCTCTCCCTTGAGTGCAATCACTGTATATACTGTATATATTTATGACCTTTTAACCTTATATAATTTTCTATACCATAAAATAAACCATAACATGAAATAAACCTTTCAGTTAGCATTAAGGACAATACTAATAGCACTTATAAGCCCATTGTCAATGAAACATTATTATTCAGTATGGCGACAGCACCCTCTCGTGTACAAAAATGAAAAAAAAAAAAAAAAATTTAACTGGGTGACGGCGCTTGAGGTGTTTATTCACGGCCGACGTGCAGCCAAGCTTGGCATTGAAGAGACAGGACAGAAGAGTGTACCCTCCATTGTTTCTTTGAAATAAGTCAATGTTTTGGACACTCTGGTGCGCTTTTTTTGGCTTTGTGCCGCTTTCCCCGCTTGCATACAGAGCATCCGACATTCTGAACTTTCCACGCATATATTTTTTAACCCTTCGTTAGCCGTCGACGGGATGTTGTACTCGTCGACGGATTTACGTCATCGATGACGTCGACTATGTCGACTAGTCGGGACAGCTCTACTTGACTGTTAAACAAATTATTCAATCAAGCATTAATAAAATGGCCGGTGTATTTAAGTGATCTGTCTTGTCTCCAAGTTAATTCAAAATTTGTTGCAGAACAACACAAGGAGGGAGAAAGCATTTTCTCTGTATTGCTATAAATGTTTCAATGTTGGAATACTGTTAGGGCCCCTGCCCCCTGAGCCCCGCTCCTCCTCGTGTTTGTGTGTCACCGCCTTAATTGCAGGATTGGACAGATGGGTGAGCCTGGGACCAGGTACTGGTGACCATTGTCAGCCGCTTACTTGAACCGGTGCTTGGCCTCACATCATCGCCATATCAACGACTCAACTGCACGAGTTTGTGTTTCCAGCATTCAGCTTGCAAAGAATTGTCATCCTGGTACTGAGCTCATTTCTCTTTTTTTCCCACTAGATCCTGTCTGCTTGACCTGCCAGAATGCCTGCCTGCCCGTTCACCTGTTCTATAAACAAACTGCCCACTGGATTCTTCGGACACTATCCACCACTCCCTCTAATCGTCAATTAACTCTTGTTACCACTGCCAGTTTGCCTCCTTTCTCTGCGCTTAGGCCCCCCGTGCCCCAGAACTTAACAAATACAATACGTTTTTTACAGTCTAAAAATGGGTCATATTGAATGTGGAGTTGCTTGTGATAATAAAAAAGAAAAATGGTGAAAAAAACAATTTTTGTAATGTTACAGTTCATTCTTATGTTAGCATTAATAAATGGCATGAAAAAAAGTGTGATTCTTGCTTTTTTAATTCAGACATTTATTTTGCAACATAAACACTTAATAATATGGTACATTGAACAAAATGGACCCCAAATTTAATAATGAATACGCTTCTGATACAAATCTGGCCCTGTGCTTGCCCAGGTTAAGTAATATCTGTGCCATATCTGGGCCATACATTAATGTGGTTTCTGCTACTTTGGACCAGTTCTGGCCCAAAACTGTTTGCTGATCTGGCAAGTGAATCCATATTGAGTTTAGCGGATTGTTCAAAAAAGACACTGGGCCGGATCCGTTTTACGAAATTGGGCAAAAGTTTGCAGTACATCTTGCCCATGTATGCTCCAGTTATATTTTGCTATCTGGGAATATACCCGTTACATTTATACATTATTTGTTCAGATATTGTGGTAAATCACTCTTAGAAGGTCTGATATATAATACAGTACTTGATGTTAATGTGTGTGACTTAGAAATGTTTTCAGGTATGAACTGTCAAATTTTATAATCCATTCACCACAATTATAATTGCACATCTGTCAAAATGACATCTAACCGCAGCAACCACCCATGTCTGTTACATAACTGTTAAATGGTTCATAATTTAACCGTTTGTGATTATCTAATGGAAAAACGTTTTCACCCAGTTCGTGATGGTGACTACCCAATGAGGGGAAAACTTACTTACTTGGTGAAAATTAGTTGCAAGTGTGCAACTTTCAGACGCAAACTTAAACCCAATCGTATGCAAATGTCAGCCACATGTGCTAGTTTTAATTTGATCCTTGTGGTATTCGGGGTAGAGATGCCAACTTCCTGAAAATTAAATGTTTTTCAAAGGACGGTTGGCCACACTAGTTCGGGATTTCATGTGCGCTGCAACCAATTTTAGCTGATATAATAACCTGCGATAATTATTTCATTTCATGATTATCCCAACTTCTGTATATTGACATTTGTTTTTATTATGGATAATCCATTCCTGACATTTCTTTCTGGTTTAAACTTTGAGGAAGGTCACAACGTACCTGCTGGCACCAAAAGCTCGATATTGGTAGGGACGATATAACAGCATAACCTGCATGTACACTTTTTGCTGGGGACGGGACATTAATAAAACCAAACAGAATGGGTGAACGACGGTCAGGGCTACATTTCTCACCAATAAGAACCTAATTAATTGATAGGCTAAATGATTAATGCAAATAAAATCTGACTCATACTAACCTTCACTTTACTTCTGAGTAAAATTTACTTCTGAGTAAAATTTACTTGAAGCACTAGCAGATAATCACACTTATTTCTAGTAGATTTACACTTAAAGCAAGGGAATTAATTTTTTTTTTTCTCCTCCAGTTTTAAGGAGGTGGGTTTTTGCAGTGCATATGTATTGGTTCAGGCCATACATCGTTCGATTCAAACCTTTGTTTTCAAGAACTACTAAAGAAACATTTTGAAAATTTACAGAATAAATGGTCTGGATTATATCCGCAAATTTAAATTGCATTATTTGAACACAAATTGTATGAACATACACAAGAAATCTTGTTAATCATCTCTTCAGTATCCAGGAATGCTAAAAAATAAACATTTGTCTTAATACTCAACACTCAAAATTGTCTGTCTAAACAAATAAAATATGACAACAAAAACGTCTAAGGAAATAATAAAAATAAATAAAAATAGAGCCTTCCTTCAGGTAAAACACTGCTGCTTTTGTCCACAAGCACAGTCAAACTCAACAAAAAAATAAAAGCTCCTTTGGGCTGCTTTAAGACCACATAAATAAAATAAAAGTGCAAACTGGGGACAAGGGGGTAAATCTTGTTCCACTACATTTCTTACAGTTTAATCAATGTTAACAGTAGAAAGTATCCAGGAAGATATTTATCTCAAAGCAGCTTTCTCCTCGAGTTCAATGAATTCGCATGGATTAAATGTTATGCTAACTGTGATGTAGGTTGGACTTTCAGTAACAAAATTTGTGGTGTGTTCCCCACCTACAAAACATTTACATTTATATATGACTTACAGTGGCTGCTGCTGGCGGAAAAAAACTTCTAATACCACACATCTTCGAAGGGGGCGTAGGAGGTGACATGTTGTAATTCTGGGGGTGGGGGGGTTGAGTATTAAGTCATCAGCCAAACAAAGGTGCGTTTGAGGGGGAAAAATGGACTGGCAAATTCAGCACGTGAAAAGAGGTCAATGTACAGTAAGTCTGAACATAATGAAAGGACTGTAATTCACTTCATAAAGGTAGGGTCCATTCTATCTGTAAGTGCCTAAATAACATTTGGATAATCATTTATGTTAATTGTACATAATTTAATTGGTTCTATGACACAAGTTGTTAATTGTTATTTGGTTAAATAAGACAGGCTTGTTATTTGTTTATTCGGGTTTGGTGGGACGTGCTTGTGACATCATTTCGTATGATATAAATGTAGAACGAGGCCTGTTTTGGACGAGTGACTCGGCGTGACGGCAGGAAGAAGGAAGCAGAAAATAAGTCTTAAATAGCGTTATTATGTGAATTAGAATCATATTTTGAGACGATTCGACTATATACAACAATTTAGCAAATCGCAGATGACGAGAAATTAGTCTTTTAATCTGCCGGTTAGCCACGCCTACCATTATAGGGCTCAAGCGTCCCCAACAGGTGGATGACGTCAGCGGGAGACTGGGCTCATCGGTTTTACTATACAGCCCATTGAGGGGGAATTATTCAGAACAAGGAAAACGTGACGAAGAGAGCCGCAAAATGTCATTGTTTCAGTCTCTCTACTCCAATATTTTTACAGGATATTCTTTTTATCCAAGTATTTCTCCCCAATAGCTAAATAAATGGCTTGAGATGGACCAGTCAGCCTGTCGAGGGGGAACTATTCACAACGAGGAAAACGCGACGAAGAGATCTGCAAAATGTCATTGTTTCTGTCTCTTTACTTCAATATTTTTACAGGATATTCTTTTTATCCAAGTATTTTCCCCAATTGCTAAATAAATGACATGGTCATGACAAATAACAGTCTTGTGCTAAGTGGAATATGAAATATTAAAAATGTATTTATTCAGTGCATGGCAAAATTACTCCATAATGGTCAAAACTGTCGACTTCACCTTTACTGTCGCACTTCCCGAACGATATTTTATGACACCTAAATCGGACATATGTCATTTCCCTTCCCCGGCTTCTGAGAATGTAAAAAAACCAAGAGGCGTGACAGCTATCCGACATGCTAACCCGAACCAAGTGATGTTTCAAAGTCTTCGAAGCGGAAAATCACACATAACTAGCCCGGATTATTTGACATGACGACTGGGTTGTCGATTGTCATCGTGGATCGGCAAACAGCCCGGCGGAGAGCAATTTACAGCTCGTTCCCCGGAGGAGGGCGGCTGCAGTTGTTGTGCAGCTAACGTGCAGCTAATGTGCATGAGGAGAGCTTTTTACATGGCTATCAATGATCAAACGTAAGTAGTCCTTTATTTAAAGACAGTTTGTAGTGTTTACTTTGTAATCGCTGTATTCGTATTTGACATAATACAAAACAAGATGTTTACTCACTTCCTCGTAAGTCCAGTGGTCCCACAGTAGTAGGGCTTGTTTTGGCCAATATCCACGGTGAATGGGAACCTTTTGAAACTCCAAAAAGGCGCACACGCCTCTCCCTCATACAGCAAGATTTTTCTGCAGCCGTTTGGCTGGCGTGATGCGAAAAATAAACATATTAATCCGAAAAATTAGCTGAATCCGTTGTCCTCATACACAACAGTTGGCTGTATAGTGGAGTCCTTCTCCCGTACACGTCACAGCGCCCTCCTCCTCAATGCAAGACCGAAGCCGGAAGTCACTCATGTTCATGGCGCGGGATAAAAAAAAAAAACTAAATAAATATAGCGATCGCTTCCACGCACATCCAAGCGCTCCATATCATTCAGGAGCATAAAATACGGTGTGTATTATGAAATAAACATGCTTTTTCGTGTCACAGGCACTTTAAGGATAGAGCTCAGATAGTTTTTGACCTACGTTCTTCTACATTCTCTCTTTCAATCGATCTCTCAGTTACTTTTTGGATGTCAAGCCGTGGATTATTTTTTATGTTGCATTAAATTAAATTAAATTAACGTAAGGAGCTGCGTGAGAGTTTTTCTTTTCTTCCCCGCTGTCTTGCAGGTACGAGGAAGAAGGAACGTTGTGGAAACTACCCTATCCTTACAACATATGGGAAGACAATCTAAATGACCTATATAACTGAACCCATTACATTATATAAAGGTGGTGGGGACAATTTGAACATGCTGAAAAGTTGGTAGTGTTATGTCCCTAACATCCCTATGCAAACCTATGCCCTTGGCTGGCACTTAGTGGGAAATAATTCATTTAAACACACAGTCAGATGCCCTGTTGTTTTATATTAAGCAACTGTACTTAACACCATGACCTGCGAATGCAGGTCAAAATGTCAAGATGAGAACTAAAAGGCATGCACATTTGAGATGACATGTCAAAAGTTGTATGTGGCAGCGGAGCAAACAAAAGAGAGCAAGAATCCAGACCTTGTGGAATGCCACATTAACTCAAACAAAGAACCTTTTTGGGCACAACTTTGGGAACTACTTTCATACTGCTCTTGGGAAATGTATCATGTAATTGCCATTAACCCAGTTGTTAACTATCAGGTGGCCATAGGTTACCGCCTCACCTTAATTTCTATTTAGATTAAATGGATGTGTCTTCCCAATTTATACAATATTGTAGTTGCTCAGGATCCAAAATTCCCTTCTCTTCATTAGTGGAGACTTGCAAAGCAAACATTTGTCATCTCAGAAAAAAAGGTCTCTCGTTCTCGCGACGGTCTGCATTGTGACACCTTTGCATTTAGATTACCTTTTAACATTCCGGCCTCAGGAACCACTTACATTACAGGTATTTTTGTGACAGACTGGAAAGATGGCTGGAATGAGTCATTTCTTTTACGTCATGTGCTGGGGAAATTCATGCCATGAAAGGCGAGGTTACAAAGGTTATGACATGCACTACCCTGTTTTCATGCGCCTACTAAATCTTAGAAAAAGTATGTTTTAGACCAGGTTTTGAACTGGTTCGCCCTCAATTTACAGGCGTTATTCAATTTCTTTCTATTTTTAGTCCTTAATCTGCTAGGTGGAAAAACTCGTTTGCTCAGTGGAAGGTTGACTTATATATGAGGAAGTATAACAGGTTATATAACAAATTTTGACCTATTAATAAAAAATGCTATCAAAATTATAAGATTTTTGAATTGGAATTAGCTAAAATATTAGCTTTCTACCATAAATACAGTGGTATGAAAAAGTATCTGAACTTTTTGGAATTTCTCACATTTCTGCATAAAATCACCATCTAATGTGATCTGATCTTTGTCAAAATCACACTGATGAAAAAACTGTCTGCTTTAACTAAAACCACCCAAACATTTATAGGTTTTCATATTTTAATAGTATGCAAACAATGACAGAATGGGGGTTTAGATAAGTAAGTGAACCATCACATTTAATATTTTGTGGCCCCGACTTTGACAGCAATAACTTTAACTAGACGCTTCCTGTAGCTGCAGATCAGTCTGAAACATTGATCAGGACTAATCTTGGACCATGCTTCTCTAGCAAAATGCTGTCAGATTCCTGGGATGTCTGGCATGAATCGTTGTCTTTACAGTAAGTCATGCCCCAGCATCTCAATGGGGTTCAAGTCTTGACTTGGCCACTCCAGAACTTGTATTTTGTTCTTCTGAAACCATTTTAAAGTTGATTTACTTCTGTGTTTTGGATCGTTGTTTTGTTGCAGCATCCATCCTTTATTTAGCGTCAACTGTCTGACAGATGGCCTCAGGTTTTCCTGCAAAACATTCAGATAAACTTTGAATTCATTCTTCCATTAATGATTGCAAGTTGTCCAGGCCCTGAAGCAGCAAATCAGACCCAAATCATGATGCTCCCTCCACCATGCTTGACGGTGAAGATGAGGTGTTGATGTTGGTGAGCTGTTTCATTTATCCTCTACGCATGACGTTGTGTGTTACTCCCAAACAATTGAACGTTGGTTTCATCAGTCCACAAAATATTTTGCCAAAACTTCTGTGGAGTGTCCAAGTGTCTTTTTGCAAACATTAAACAAGCATCAATGGTTTTTTTCTTAGACAGCAGTGGCTTCCTTCGAGGAGTCCTCCCATGAACATCATTCTTGGTCATAGTTTTACATATAGTGGATGTGTGCACAGAGATATTGGACTGTGCCAGTGATTTCTGTAAGTCTTTAGCAGACACTCTAGGGTCCTTTCTACCTCTCTGAGTATTCTGCGCTGAACTCTTGGTGTCATCTTTGGTGAACGACCACTCCTTGTGAGAGAAGTAACACTGCCAAACTCTCTCCATTTGTAGACAGCTTCTCTGACTGTCGATTATTAAACATCCAGACTTTCAGAGATGGTTTGGTATCCATTACCAGCTTTATACAAATCAACAATCCTTGATCGCAGGTCTTCAGACAGCTGTTTTGACCGAGCCATGATGCACATCAGACAATGCTTCTCATCAAGACAATTCTTACCAGGTGTGTGTTTTATAGTGGACAGGGCAGCTTTAAATCACTCATCAGTGATTGGGCACACACCTGACTTAAAATGTTTGGTAAACATTGCTTTCAATTGCTCTTTACTTCTCCTGAGGCAGAGGGTTCACATACTTATTTCCCCCCCTTCTGTCATTGTTTGCATGCTATCCTCATTAAAATATGAAAACCTATAAATGTTTGAGTTGTTTTAGTTGGAACAGGAACTGTTTTCATCTGTGTGATTTTGACAAAGATCGGATCACATTTGATGGTGATTTAATGCAGAAATGTGACAAATTCCAAAAGGTTCAGATACTTTTTCATACCACTGTACACGGATTTTGAATCTTAAAAATTAGCTTTTGTTAGGGTTTGTTTCCTCCTAGTATGACTTGTCCCTGTGATTGCCCATTGATTTCACTTGTTGTGCCTGCTCCTTGTATATCCACCAAGCTGCTTCCTCTCATGTCACCCTCCCGTGCCTCACTGTCTCCATACCCCTTGTCTGTGTACAAAAGATCTTTTTTGTTCAGTCCTTGCTGCGACATTGTCCATGTCTATATCTGCGTCATAGACCTCGTGTATGGCATTACATTTGTGCCACTATTCTGAGCGAGCAATTAAGCCTGTCGCAATATGCAATAATTCCATTTATCGCAGGATAAATAAAAATGAAGTCGGTAATTTTTCCGCTGTGATTTATCGTCTCGCGTGCACGTGTGTGCGCGCGTGCGGCAGACATGCTGTTAAAAGTTCGGATTCCTTATTACCAATTGCGCAAAATGCATCTTCGTTCCAGGTCCGGCAAAAAATTGTTCAACGTATACCGGCCGCGTCAGTGCTCCGGATTGACTTTGGACCATCTCCGGCGTGCCGATGTTGTTGACGTGTGGGCGCTCCCGTCAGGGGTGACATTTCACGCGGGGCGGCTATTTTTCGGCACAACACCGGATATTTCAGTGGCAGAATAAGAGTGCTGTGCTTCAAACTCGTCCTGTTTATGAAAGTCGATTGTCATATGCTGGTGTTGTGCAGTAATGAGTAGATGTGACTTCTGTGGCGTTTGCTAACTTTTTTAATGCGTGCACACACTAGATATCATGAAATAGCAAACTAGATGTGCTACGTCCCATGCCATTGGCTACGTGAGCCCAGAGTGATTATGGGACACGTAGTCCATATACTACATCGATGAATTATAAACCGCCATGACTGAATGGAAGTTAAGAAGGCCAAATCAATCAATTCAAGTGACTATAGATAATGCTGCAAATATTGTTAATGCAGTACGTGACACAGATGGATTCGGACCACAAATAGGATGACTTGCTCACGTAGTAAACTGAACTGCTAAGAGAGCTGTAGCAATCAACAGTGTGCCCCGCCTCACTTTACAAACAGTAAAGATTGTTATCAGCACTTTTATACTAAATTTCTCCAGATCAGTAAGAATTAAGCACATAGCTATTATGCACTAAAAAGCATGTTTATATGATGGCAATTTAATATTTGCCCGTTTGCAAATTAAAAAAAAAAAAAAAAAATACAGTTTTTTTTTTTTTTTCAGAGCATTAAATGTATTGAATCGGATCGAAAATCGTGTCCCCCGTATCGAAAATCGTACCGAACCGTGACTTAAGTGTATCGTTGCATCCCTATGGAACACCATTGCAGAAGTTATGAGGGGGAAAATTTTCATTTGCCTAAATGCTTAAGTTGTTAACTGCAATTTTTTTTTTTTTCTTCAAAAACACATTTTATTTATTCTGTGTTTCTGTGCGGTATTAATATTGTTGTCTTTTACGTAAGAGGCATGGTCTATTGTTTTTAGTTGTGATTT
This sequence comes from Corythoichthys intestinalis, assembly GCF_030265065.1. Lineage (NCBI taxonomy): Eukaryota > Metazoa > Chordata > Actinopteri > Syngnathiformes > Syngnathidae > Corythoichthys > Corythoichthys intestinalis. The sequence continues at coordinate 10,560,306 of NC_080415.1, read as the reverse complement.
CTTATCGCGTTTAAATGGGTGTACTTGATCTATTAATACATACTGTATTCTCACTGTGTTATTGTAAATAGGTTTTTTAAAAAAAATGGGGGGGGCGCAATAATATCGCATATCGCAATAATTTATGAGATAAATTATCGCACACTAAAATTTGTTATCGCGACAGGCCTACGAGCAATTTAAGATTTTGAGCACAGAAAAATAGATTTTGAACGCGTAAAAACATATAGAGCGAGAAATAATTGAAAATCAGGATTTGCCCACATTATTCTAATTTGATTCATTTTGTTTGGGTGTTGTTAATCTTGTGATTCAAGCATTGGGTTTTCCCAGCAGTGGCTATAGATTTATACATAGTGATAGGTTCTTATCTGAAGACTCCACCTCTTTCTTCACACAAAGGATTTTTTCTCTATACCCATGCATTTGATGCAACATAACAAGAATGAGGAACTTTTTTTTTTTTAATCTCATACATGGTCCTACATCCATTTATTTATTTAATTTTATAAGAGTTACATTAAGATTAAACAGATGCAATTCCTTCTGAAAAGAAGTACAAACATTGGAACGCTGCTTCCTTTTTCTTCAGTTTGTTTGTTTTCTCTGTTGAGTCATTTCTAAGTGCCAATGAGTTGTTGTTTTTTTGCTTTATTTACACTTGTAAAGTGCTGAAGTGCAGTGTTGAATAGCACTTAGACATGGTCACAAAGGCTCATGATTTATTTCTGGATAAGAAGACTACTATTCTACCACCTGAGACTCACCACGCCCAAATTTATACACCTACACTGATGTAGCAGAATCTTTTCAGTCATACACGTGCTAGTTTTACTCTGTTCGTGGGGATTTCACATTCATATTTGCACATGTTGAGCAGATGGATTTGAATGAAATAAATGCCATCCACCTGGACAGGTCCGGGGCCAAGACAAAGAGGCAGTTGTGAAAGCAGGCTATATCATGCTAAAATTATGTCATACTCTAAATTACATACTTCAATGACTTGAAAGTATATTCATTGTAAATGATAGGTTTCCAAAAACAAAATTAAAAAATTTAATGCATTAAAAACATTTTATGAGAAGGCATTTTCTTTTCAAATTTGTAATCTGCAATTACGAACACATTTATTAACACCTGTATTTCCTGAAGCATTCACATAGTTCCTCTACTTAAAGTGTGACTGTCCGCCTGGAATCGAGACAAACACCAGTTTTTTTCCATTACCCGTTACATCACAAAGAACAATAATATGGATAAATCTATGTATAGCTAATAGAATTACAGTATATACTCTAACTTATACATGCTAATTGTTTGTGTGGATTGTTGTTGCTGTACCAGCAGCTAGTTATAAACGCAAATTTGAAATGCTGTTATTGAAGATGAAACTGATTTAATTTCATTTTTATTTTAGTTTCATTCTGCAGGTGTTGATGTCATGAGCAGCTTAATAACGTCAGCAAACCACACGGATGTTTGACATCATCATTTCGGAGCTTAGCTTGCTGTCAAGCTAGGACCAAGCTAGGTTTCATAATGATATTGACTGGTCAGATTCAACCTTCAGTGCGCCACGCCTTCAAGCAGGGCGCCATCTGACAATCCGCTTCAGTTATTCGCAGTCGGTCGCAGCAACACACGCCGGATTTATGTTAAAAAAGTATGAAAGCTGTACCGCATGGAAACAGGAGGGATTGTCTCAGGAGTGATTTGTTCTTGAATTCAAGGTAATTATTATATTTTTCGTACCATGCATGCATTTTGAAACGTTGTGAAAAAAATCATTGGGAGAAATTAGCCGCTAAAGCATTGGCATTATACTTCGCAATATTTACGTAAAATAAATGCTACTTGCATGTTCGAGACTGTTTTGTATCCATATCTATTAAGAATTCAGGGTTTTAAGCATTTATTCACAAGAATTTTCACCGGAAAAAGCTCTTTGTTTACATATGCCGGCCGCTAATTTCCTTACTGACTAGCCTCATAGTTCGCAATATTTACGTAAAATAAATGCTACCTGCATGTTTTTTTTTTTTTTTTTGCTTTTAACCAATATTCGAGATTGTTTTACATCCATAACAATAGAGAATTCAGGGATTTAAGCATTTATTCACCAGAATTTTCACCGGAAAAGCTCTGTTTATATATGGTGGCCGCCACATTGACAGACTAGCATCGTACTTCGACATATTTACGTAAAATAAATGGTAACTGCACAGGATTTTTTTGCTTGTAACAAAGAATCGAGACTGTTTTACGTCCATATCTATAAAGAATTCAGGGATTTAAGCATTTATTCAAAAGAATTTTCAACGAAAAAAAGCTCTTTGTCCGTGATTCCACTCGGTCAGCTTTGACGGCCATGCCAACAATGCAGACTTGGCGCCATCGTCTTGGCGAGGACGGTACAATTACGTATAATACGTGTTTTTGGACAGTTGTTTTGAGAATTTGGAGGTGCTTAGGGGTACTTGAAGAATTTTGACTTACGTGAGAATTCGGTTTACGTCGGCAGCATAGGAACGGAACTCGCTCGTAACCCGTGGACTACTTGTATATCGTATACATTTTATTGAATTACTATTTCATTTAGCCAACAATCCTGGCACTCCTGACACACTTTGTATCACTCCTTATCTTGTGTGGTTGTAAACCATCAGGGCCAGCTAGATCTAACTATATACTATCATAAGCACTGACAACATTTACAATGTAAAGTTATATTGATTCCTTTAAATAGTATGAATTTATTCCAAAGTACTTATCTTGAATGGATTGCTCCATACCCTAAATAGAATGTGAATTTTTCCTATTTTCTTTCAATTAAAAATTGATAAATAAATAGATAAATAAATAAATGATGATGATTATAAATGCCTTCAAAGGATGTGGGACATTTACTTATTGTTGAATTATTTCTTTGTACTGAATTATTCTTTTATCACATTTTATCCTGCAATTGCCACATAATAATGTTGTTTTAGGAGGTGTGTTAAAGTGGTTAATTTGGGTAAGTCCCCACTTACCGTTCAGGAAAGAGCTTTGTGTTTGTTTTAGTGCATTGTGCAGCTTTTCCCTGTGCTTCCTTATGGGCTGACACACACACAAAAACGTGATGTGCCCCTTGCCCAATATGGGAATCCTCACGTGGCTTTTAAACTAAGGTGTTGACATCTATTCTAGAGACACAAAGCTGAAAGGACAGTACTGACCTTTTAATTGATGCTGTCCAGAAGATGGATGCTGTGTGCGGGTCTGTTTGTATTTGTGACCAAAAGAACTCCTGGCATGACATCATACAGGAAAAACACATTCACAGATTAGTGGTTGAGATAAGCTACTCAAGTAAGACTTTTTCATGGTGTCTTTGAAGAGACACCTGCTACTCACTCACACACACACTCAGACGCCAGTCAGCCCACACGCACACATATGCAGAGCTCTCCACGCCAGTTGCTGATAACGAATATTGCTGCCACATGATGAGTGTAGAGTGATTTCACGTGCATAAATTCAATAATGCTGTTGGGAGTCCAGGAATCCCTCAAGTTACTACAGAAATAAAAACATGTGACTGGAAGGTGGCGGTCAGCTACAAGCAGAGATGTGTAAAGTAGCCAAAAATATTACTCAATTAAGAGTAGCATTACTTCAACATAATATTACTCAAGTGAAAGTAGTCATCCAAATATTAGGTACAAGTAAAAACGTATTCGGTTAAAAAGAATACTCAACTAATGAGTAACTGCTTACAATATCAGATTTTTTCAAAAGAAATTTAAGCAATGGTACAATAATTTTTGGACTATAAGGCGCACTTGACTATAAGCCGCCACCCATCAAATTTTAAACGAAAACAGTATTTGTTCATAGATAAGCCGCTGCTGTTCTCTCTGTATTATGGAATATTTACACCAACCGCTAACACTTTATTTGACAGTGGTGTCATAAGACTGTCATAAGACCGTCAATATTATGACATGACACTGTCATTTAGTGTTATCCGGCAAATTATCTTAATTTGAATGGATATAAAAAAATCTGACCTGGACATAAATTAGTTAGTGACAACATTTGCTAAACCCTAACCCTAACCCTAACCCTGGCTCAAAAAGACTCCTTATGATGAGCAACATAAATGAACCCCAGTTTCCCTTGCCCGGACGCGGGTTACCGGGGCCCCCGTCTGGAGCCAGGCCTGGAGGTGGGGCTCGAAGGCAAGCGTCTGGTGGCCGGGCCTGTCCCCATGGGGCCCGGCCGGGCTCAGCCCGAAAAGGCAACGTGGGTTCCCCTTCCCATGGGCTCACCACCTGTGGGAGGGGCCAAAGGGGTCGGGTGCGTAGGGAGTTGGGCGGCAGCCAAAGCCGGGGGCCTTGGCGTTCCGACCCCCAGTTGCAGAAGCTAACTCTTGGGACATGGAATGTCACCTCTCTGGCAGGGAAGGAGCCTGAGCTAGTGTGTAAGGCAGAGAAGTTAGATATAGATATAGTCGGACTCTCCTCCACACACAGCTTGGGTTCTGGTACCAATCCTCTCGAGAGGGGTTGGACTCTCTTCCACTCTGGAGTTGCCCATGGTGAGAGGCGCCGGGCAGGTGTGGGCATGCTTATTGCCCCCCGGCTTGGCGCCTGTACATTGGGGTTTACCCTGGTAGACGAGAGGGTAGCCTCCCTCCGCCTTCGGGTGGGGGGACGGGTTCTAACTGTTGTTTGCGCTTATGCACCGAACAGCAGTTCAGAATACCAACCCTTTTTGGAGTCCTTGGAGGGTGTGCTAGAGAGCGCCCCCTCTGAGGACTCCCTCATTCTCCTGGGGGACTTCAACGCTCACGTGGGCAACGACAGTGAGACCTGGAGGGGCGTGATTGGGAGGAACGGCCCCCCCGATCAGAACCCGAGTGGCGTTCTGTTATTGGACTTCTGTGCTCGTCACGGTTTGTCTATAACGAACACCATGTTCAAACAAAGGGGTGTCCATATGTGCACTTGGCACCAGGACACCCTAGGCCGCAGTTCGATGATCGACTTCGTAATCATGTCATCGGATTTGCAGCCGCATGTTTTGGACACTCGGATGAAGAGAGGGGCGGAGCTGTCAACTGATCACCACCTGGTGGTGTGTTGGCTCCGATGGCGGGGGAAGATGCTGGCCAGACCTGGCAGGCCCAAACGTATTGTGAGGGTCTGCTGGGAACGTCTGGCAGAATCCCCTGTCAGAAAGAGTTTCAACACCCACCATGTTCTGCACCTCCATTGTTGAGGCGGTCGATCAGAGCTGTGGCCGTAAGGTGGTTGGTGCCTGTCGTGGCGGCAATCCCCGAACCCGCTGGTGGACACCAGCGGTAATGGATGCCGTCAAGCTGAAGAAGGAGGCCTATCGGGCCTTTTTGGCCTGTGGGACTCCGGAGGCAGCTGACAGGTACCGGCTGGCCAAGCGGAATGCGGCTTCAGCGGTCGCCGAGGCAAAAACCCGGACATGGGAGGAGTTCGGCGAGGCCATGGAAAACGACCTCGAGGAAATTCTGGTCCACCATCCGGCGCCTGAGGAGAGGAAAGCAGTGCACCATTAACACTGTGTATAGTGAAGATGGTGTGCTGCTGACCTCGACTCGGGACGTCTTGAGCCGGTGGGGAGAATACTTCGAGGCCCTTCTCAATTCCACCGACACGCCTTCCTTTGAGGAAGCAGAGTCTGGGGACTCCGAGGTGGGCTCTTCGACCTCTGGGGTTGAAGTCACTGAGGCGGTTGGAAAGCTCCTCAGTGGCAAGGCTCCGGGGGTAGATGAGATCCGCCCGGAGTTCCTAAAGGCTCTGGATGTTGTAGGGGTGTCGTGGCTGACCCGTCTCTACAACATCGCGTGGACATCGGGGACAGTGCCTCTAGATTGGCAGACCCCCTTTTTAAGAAGGGGGACTGGAGGGTGTGTTCCAATTATAGAGGGATCACACTCCTCAGCCTCCCTGGTAAAGTCTATTCAGGGGTGCTGGAGAGGAGAGTCCGCCGAGAAGTCGATCCTCGGATTCAGGAGGAGCAGTGTGGTTTTCGTCCCGGCCGTGGAACAGTGGACCAGCTCTACAACCTCGGCAGGGTCCTCGAGGGTGCATGGGAGTTCGCCTGATCAGTCTACATGTGTTTTGTGGATCTGGAGAAGGCGTTCGACCGTGTGCCTCGGGGAGTCCTGTGGGGGGTGCTCCGGGAGTACGGGGTACCGAGCCCCTTGGTAAGGGCTGTTCGGTCCCTGTACGACCGGTGTCAGAGTTTGGTCCGCATTGCCGACAGTAAGTCGAATTCGTTCCCAGTGAGGGTTAGACTCCGCCAAGGCTGCCCGATGTCACCGATTTTGTTCATAATTTTTATGGACAGAATTTCTAGGCGCAGCCGAAGCGTTGAGGGGGTCCGGTTTGGTGACCTCAGCATGAGGGATGAGATCCTGCCCCAAGTGGAGGAGTTCAAGTATCTTGGGGTCTTGTTCACGAGTGACGGTAGCAGGGAGCGGGAGATCGACAGGCGACAGGCAGTAATGCAGACTCTGCACCGGTCCGTAGTGGTGAAGAAGGAGCTGAGCCGAAAGGCAAAGCTCTCGATTTACCAGTTGATCTACGTTCCTACCCTCAGCTATGGTCACGAGCTTTGGGTCGTGACCGAAAGAACAAGATCCCGGATACAAGCGGCCGAAATGAGTTACCTCCGCAGGGTGTCCGGGCTCTCCCTTAGAGATAGGGTGAGAAGCTCGGTCATCCGGGAGGGACTCGGCGTCGAGCCGCTACTCCTCCGCGTAGAGAGGAGCCAGCTGAGGTGGCTCGGGCATCTGGTTCAGATGCCTCCCGGACGCCTCCCTGGAGAGGTGTTCCGGGCATGTCCCACCGGCGGGAGGCCCCGGGGATGACCCAGGACACGCTGGAGAGACTATGTCTCCCGGCTGGCCTGGGAACGCCTTGGGATCCTGCCGGAGGAGCTGGTTGAAGTGGCTGGGGAGAGGGAAGTCTGGGCTTCCCTGTTAAAGCTGCTGCCCCCGCGACCCGACCCCGGAACAAGCGGAAGATAATGGATGGACAACATCTGCCAGATGACATTTCATGACATCTGTCATAAGCATTAATTAATGCCCATGACAATGTCATGCAAGGGCGTAGGTTTGGTCTCAACATTGGTAGGGATGCTATAATAGCATAACCTGCATATACACTTTTTGCTGGGGACAGGACAGTAAGAAGACCAAACAGATTGAGTGAACGGGGGTCAGGGCTACATTTCTCACAAATATGCTGATGTGTTGCCTATGTAAAAATGAAAAAAGTTAAAACTGTTATTTTCAAGGGAGAAAATTGGGGAAATCCCCCTTTCTTCATATAAAGGAAACAAGCGGTTGTGTTTTTTGTGTCTGTTATTTTTATATATATTTTTAGGGGTGTAGGGGGGGGGGTGTCTGCATAGGCTGCAAATAAAATTATTTTTAAATGAATGATGGAGGAAATAAAATAAATGTATTTTAATTAATGAAGAAATGCACAGTTGAATTAACATTAACGGTAGAAAACACATACAGTACAGAAGGACACTTATCTCTAAGCTGCTTCCTGCTCGAGTTTTGCAGGTTAGCAAGTTCACACAGTTTAGTGTTATGCTAACTGCGATACAAGTCGGAGTTGCAGTAGCAAAATTAGTGGCGTGTTCCCCACCTGCACAACATTAATGAAAAATTCTCATATCCCTCGTCTTTGAAGGGGTGGAGGAGGTGGCATGTTGACATGTATTTCTGTCGGAGTTGTGTGAGTGTGCGTGTTTGTTTGTTCTAGTCATCAGCCAATCAAAAATGCGTTTGAGGGGAAAAAATTTATTGGCACATTCAGCAAGTGAAAAGGGATATGTGTAAATCTGAACATAATGAAAATACAGTAATTGACTTAATAATGGAAGGGTCAATTCTATTCTTACAACATATGGAAAGATATTATAAATTATTATCATTAATAATGATCATCAATTATAATCATTATATAATTCAAATAAGGTTGCTTAAAAGTTGGTAGGGACAATTTGAGCATCCTGAAAAGTTGGTAATGTTATGTCCCGACCGTCCCTATGCAAACCTACGCCCTTGGTGTCATGTCATAATTATCATGGTCCTATGACAGTGTTATGACGCTGCTGTCAAATAAGTTACATATTAACCTAAATAAATCAACAGTAAGCCACACTGGACTATAAGCCGCAGGATTCATTATGAGGGAAAAAAGGTAGCGGTCTATAGTCCGAAAATTACGATATATATATTTTTCTCAGCACAACGTCATTTATATGAACTGCTATTATTAATCATATGCTGTACTTAATACCTAGTACATGACCATATTAGGCCAGAAAAAATACACGAAAATGATCAATTTCTGACCACAAAAATCTACAGAAATGAAACATCCTCTGTCCAAAGAGCATAAGTGCCCTGTAGTGGAAGAAACATATTTCCTACCATGACATTAAAACAATCTTATCGCCTGGGAGAAAGGTTGTAATCAGCGCTTCCGAGTACAGTGGTACCTCTACTAAATATCCTAATCTGTTCCAAGCCCCCCCCCCCCACAAACTCAGACACAAATCTTTTATAAAGCATTAAAATTGCATCAAAACATGTAACAAATACGTGTTACAAATAGATTGTTGCACAATAGACATACAAGGATCATTGTGGATCATGTGAAAAAACAAAGAACAAAGAATAAAAGTTTATATAAACTCACGTAAAGCTGTTGGAATGGTGAATGAAGAGGACGCTGGGATACCCTTATACACATACAGTAGAGAACCGTCTTAGATCCCCGATGAGGTGTATCGTAACCGGAAAATTCTGCATGTAGAGACGTTCATAAGTAGAGGAACCACTGTACTGTTGACGCCAGCGCTCTATATCAAATAGTTTATTTTTTACGGTGCTTTAAAGACGCCACGTGAGCAAACAAACCTCCGACTGCAAACTAGTGCGTGGTCATGTGATTGTATAGTTACGTCTGATTGGTATAATAGAGCCATATAATTATTGTTGCGATGTTTCTGTTTAAACTGGTAGAGCCACTGAGGGCATCTCTGGCAAAAATGAAGTAAAATCTAATATGTACAATAAAGAGGAAACATGTAAACTTTAGCATTGCCCAAAGTAGCAGTAGCAGAATAAGAGTATTGATTCTTCTTCACAAATCTACTCAAGTAAGGAGCAAAAAGTATGAAGTGACAACACTACACTAAGAAGTACATTTCTCTCAAAAAGTTACTGAAGTAAATGTAACGGAGTAAATGTAAATGTAAAGCATCACAAGGTAACTTTTCCATTTTGGTCGATTTTAGCGACGCAGGTGGACAAAAGTGGTAGTGTTTTGCCTTAAGGAAGACTGCATTTCTCATGAGGACCTGCACATAGCGTCGTAAAATCTTGATCTCCCCGGCACCTGCAGATGGGTTAAACACATTTCTGTTCCCAGCGGCAGTGTTAAGATGAACAGTAATGAGGAAATGAATCCAGTAGTTGCTAAACAATAGCATATGACGATGTTGACAATGAGAAATGTTTGCTTTTGTATTATATTCCCCACAGGCCCTTTTTTTCGTCTCCTCGGACAAAATGTTTTCTCTTTTTTCCTATGCAATTTATGCAGAATTTGCGCGAAAGCATTCGCATCGACTTCCATCTTTAAAACGAATAGGGAAAGAGGAAAGTGACATATGCCGTAAAGCAGTCGGTAGTTTTTTTGTAGTTTTTTTGTGTGGCAGGGTTCACCCTCCTCAAAGTTCATTAGTACAGTGAAAGCCATACAGACCTCCTCAAGAAACAAAAGAGTTGTCATTCAGCTAGCTGTCAGTCGACATATAATCACAAATGTTAGTAAAATATTTTATAATGATTGAAAAGTTACCTAGTGTTGCTATAACTGAATGGGTATACAGTGGTATGAAAAAGTATCTGGACCTTTTGGAATTTCTCACATTTCTGCATAAAATCACCAGTAAATATGATCCGATCTTTGTCAAAATCACACAGATGAAAAAAACAGTGTCTGCTTAACTAAAACCACACAAACATTTATAGGTTTTCGTATTTTAATGAGGATAGTATGCAAACAATGACAGAAGGGGGGAAAATAATTAAGTAAACCATCACATTTAATAATTTCTGCCCCCCCACCCCGGCAGCAATAACTTCAACCAGACGCTTCCTGTAGCTGCAGATCAGTCTGAAACATCGATCATGACTAATCTTGGACCATGCTTCTCAACAAAACTAGCTGTTCCATTTTTCCTCCACATGTGACTTTGTGTGTTACTCCCAAACAATTCAACTTTGGTTTCATCAGTCGACAAAATATTTTGCCAAAACTTCTGTGGGGTGTCCAATTGCCTTTTTGCGAACTTTAAAGGGCAACAATGTTTTTTTAGACAGCAGTGGCTTCCTTCGTGGACCCTCCCATGAACACTATTCTTGGCCATAGTTTTACATATAGTTGTTGTGTGTTGTGTCTGTGCCAGTGATTTCTATAAGTCTTTAGCAGACACTCTAGGGTTCTTTTTTACCCCTTTGAGTATTCTGCATTGAACTCTTGACATCATCTTTGGTGGACGGCCACTCCTAGGGAGAGAAGCATGAGTGTCAAACTGTCTCCATTTGTGGACAACTTCTCTGAATGTCAATTGATGAACTTTCAGACTTTTAGAGATGGTTTTGCATCCTTTCCCAGCTACATACAAATCAACAATCCTTTTTTTTTTTTTTTTTTTTTTTTTTTTTTTAAACCTGTCCTGTTCAGCTGTTTGACACAGAGAATGGAAGTCTAAGTGCCCGGGTTGTCTGAACAGTTTTAATGTTTCACATTAAGAAACTGATATATTCCCATTGTGATCATTCAAAATACCTTTTTATTATGACAAAGCAGCGAACAGGAAGGGATTATGGGGGGACAGAAGAAAAGCAACACAAGAGAAGAAAGAAAAGAAACACATACACAAACAACAACAAGAAATACATAGAACATCTAGACTAATTATTAATATGCTGGTGCCATCGTCAGCGAGATGTATTTCCGGTTTACACCATGTGGGGGCCTATTGGCCAGTGAAAGAGGGGGACAGGAGTGGGGGTGTCTATAAGCTAAGTGATTGAAAGAGGTAGAGTCTACACAAATCAGTTCTGTGATCTAGAACCCAGTAATCATGTGAATCTCTTATGAATGTAAGCCCGTTGGCGATCAACCCTACGCCGCCCCATCACCAATCCCGGCACCCAGACCCCCAACCCGGAGCACGCGAGCCCCACCGGACGCGCGACAGCCACGCAGACGGGCGGAGAAGCCGCGCGGGAGCCGACCCAGGGCCACGGCCCCCACCCAGCCAGCCCGGGGAGGGAGGGTGGGCGGGGGGTCGGGGGCTCAAGCGCAGCTCATCCCTCCTCCCGCAGCCCAGCAAAGGAGCCATCGCCCCCCCCCCCCCGGGATCCAGGGTGGTCCCCCGGGCCACAAGCGCACCCATCAACCGGCCTTCAGGGATGGCAGGAGGGGACGCACCACCAACCCCACGTCTATCCCCACCCCCGCCCGCCCACCCGGGCCATGAGCCACAGCCGCAGCCCCCCAACCGGCACGGCACGCCACGGGAACCCCAGCGGCCCACTAAGCCCAAGGCAGGGCAGGGCCCCCCGCCGGTGCAGGCAACACCCCACTGATACACCGGCGCCCAGCCAGCGACCCGCGACGGAGCGCAGGGCGGATGCCCAGTCAGAGAAGTACAAATCAACAATCCTTGATCGCAGGTCTTTGGACAGTTCTTTTGACCGAGCCATGATGCACATGAGACAATACTTCTCATCAAGGCCTTATCAGGTGTGTGTTTCATAGTGGGCAGGGCAATAGTGGGCAGGGCAGCTTTAAATCACTCATCAGCGATTGGGCACACACCTGACTTAAATTGTTTGGTAAAAATTGGTTTCAATTGCTCTTTAAATCTCCTTAGACAGAGGGTTCACTTATTTTTCCCCTTTTTGTCTATGTTTGCATACTATCCTCATTAAAACACGAAAACCTATAAATGTTTGGTTGGTTTTAGTTAAAGCAGACACTGTTGTTACATCTGTGTGATTTTGACAACGATCAGATCACATTTGATTCGGATTTTATGCAGAAATGTGAGAAATTCCAAAAGGTTCAGATACTTTTTCATACCACTGTAGACCTTAAATCAATGTAAATCTCCAAATCCTATGAAGTTTGGATTTGTGTAACATGTAAACAAAGAAAAATATTCTTACTTTGAATGGGGCAGAGGCAACAAAAGACTAGGAAAGCGGAGAATCCCTGCTAGTTTAGAGGCAAAAACGAAAATTGTCTGAGCCTAAGCTACTCTGTGATTGATGCAAACCGACGCAAAATATTTTAAAAGTCCACGTTTCACACCTCATTTCACATTTGCTTGATGATCTTAGATATTTAGGTAGGGGTGTTGTACAGAAAAGATGGGAGCAAATACTTTTTCACAGCACACACCCACTCTACATTTATCCTCCCAGCCTCTTTCCTACCCAGTACAATACACGGGCTTAGAGCATTTAATGTTGTCTTTATGGTAATAAACACGCAAAGCCTTAAATGACTTCACAAAACGCTAGGTATGCAACAGCAACAAAAGGCAAAAAAAAAAAAAAAAAATCGTTACCCAACGTGTTACATAACCACTTGAAATTGGTACTTAAAATTTGTAGATCAGAATGCAAGCAATTCCTTAAATGACACAAAATCTCTTGGTATGAGGCGTGTCTCCCAGAAATGAAATGAAAATAGATCATCTTCTTTTATGATGCATGCCATGCCCCAAATTGTAATAACTTGAAGAGCAGGAAATTAGATGAAAATAGATGATCTACAATCTTGATTTTCCGTGCTGGAAATATGCCATGCCCTACACTCAAAAAAATGGGGTGTTGAACTGACATAAAAAAATTATGGAAAGAATTTTCACCTGATAATATTGCTTTCCTTCAGCATTTAGCAATTGTGTCCTTTTAACATAAAGCATACATGTCTCGCCAACATTAGGCACTTATGTTGCGTGAACATAACGCACTCTTCTCTTGTTGAGCCAACATAAGGCACTCATGTTCACCCCAAAATACATGTTGAACCGACATTAAATAAATACATAATTTGCACCTGATTAAATTGCTTTCCTTCAGTATTAAGTGTTCTTTTAACATAAAGCACACATGTTGAACCAACATAAGGCACAACTACGGCTGTCAAAGTTATTGTGTTGACGGGCGGTAATTAATTTTTTAAATTAATCACGTTAAAATATTTAACGCATTCACAGAACGACCCACTCATGCATTGCTGCAAACAGACTACAATGGCACCGTTCTACACATACATAGAGTTAAGAGGCAGTGACAAGTGAGTGGAGTGGATGCAGGCATTCATTTGGACCTTTCTTTTATTTTAATCTAAAGCTTTGATGTGTCTTCCACAACAATACTAACTATTGAAGCGAGCAATGTGGGGAAGACTGAGACGATATAGTATTTGCAGCCGCTACACACAGTCATGGTTACCCACTTCCCATCATGCATTTGGGCAGAACAGTTTTGTCACAGCATTATCTTTTACTGAAAGCTCAACAAATACACTACATGGAAATATTTAGTCACAATATACAAACTCACATTTATCCTTTAACAATCTATCCGTGGATCCCTTACACAGAAAGAATGTTAATAGTGTTAATGCCATCTTGTGGCTTTATTGTTATAATAAACAAATACAGTACTTATGTACAGTATGTTGGATGTATATATCCGTATTGTCTTATCTTTCCATTCCAACAATAATTTACAGAGAAATTTGGCATATTTTAGAGATGGTTTGAATTGCGATTAATTACGATGAATTAATTTCCAAGCTGTGATTAACTCAAATAAAAATTTTAATCGTTTCACAGCCCTAATTTTAACGTAAATGGCCGTCAATGGCATCAATTTATTTATGCCTCAATGGAATCCAGTACATTGGCATCAATAGTAGTGATATTCATGATAGTCAATGGCATGGACGTACATAGCTGTCAGTGGTATTGACTTACTTAGGATCCACTTCAATGTCAATGGGCTGTAATGGTAAGTGGTAAAAAATCACAACCACCTATGTTTTCCTGTCATTGAAAATGAAGGGAAAATGTTTGCCATTAAAAATGAATGGAATTCCGGTCATTTTGATATTTAAACGGTGCCGGTCGGTCAAACGGTTTGGAGTCTCCAGTGCGCCGAAAAAATGTGGATAATACGATTACGAAAGAAAGAAATATAAATAAAGTTGAGGAATTATACTAGCTTGACCTTTGCCTTTCAAAGTCTCATCTAATAAAAAATCTCTTTTCACATACAAAATAATAATTCAATGGTGACGGTACCAATGAGGTGTCCCTTACTTTTTCAGGGAGTTGGCAATCCTACTTTTAAATCTCGCGAGAAATCACGAGACTATTGCAATTAGTTGGAAAGACACATTACCATTATGTTGCATCAACAATATCTAATCAAGCTCCTCATTTACTGTTCATGTTTATGTAGAGACTGCATGATTTAATCGTGCTCACCTTGGAAACATGATGGTTTCTTGCTGAAAATGCACACTGTCTTTTAGTAAACTTTACAACCTGCCTGATTTATTTTTTTCGAGTGTAAATGACACACCTTGCACCTTGACACATACATTGCAAAGCATGTCACTACAGCAAAAAGGCTGTTTCTTAAAAATTAGATGAAAATAAACCAATAAACGTCATTTTTCGACTATAAACCGCTACTTTTTTCCTACGCTTTGAACCCTGCGGTTAATGATTCAGAGCACCTTATATATGGGATAGACAACCGTGAAGTTGCCCCCCCATCAGACGCAAATTTATATAAAAATGATGTCAATCTTTTGTGTTATGTTTGTGCTGTAAAAGGTTTAGTTTGTGCTGCTGTCGTTTTTTTTTTTTTTAGATATTTACAATTCTTTTATAGGTCAATCTGAGCTCAACCAGCCCCCCATTTGAGTATTTCGAGTGATGACGTTAATTGCAGCCCCTCCATTGGGGGAGTGTACCAGCTTTCTCAATTACAGAGGTGTGTCCCAACAACTAGCGCAAATGTAGCACAAAGAAATGGCATCCTTCGGGTCCATCTTCAGGACTCACAGCCCCCTTTTACTGCAAAATGGACCCGAAGAGGTGCCATTTGTTTGTGCTACGTTTGCGCTAGTTGTAGGGACACATTAAGAGAGTTGGTACGCTTCGTCAGCCGCGGGAGTTGGATACGGAAAAGCTGCAATTGACATCATCAGTCGAAATTATTATCGTAATATCTATAAAACGATAGCAGCACAAACGTACATTTTTACAGCATAAATTAACATGAACAAAGCATAAACGATTGACATCAGTTTAAGCCATTTTTTAATCAAAATGGGGAGCTGGTTGACCTCAGATGGACTGATAAAAGAATTGTAAATATCTCAAAAACGATAGCACACAAAAAACTTTTTACAGCACAAGCGTAGCCCAAACGATTGACATTTTTATATCAATTTGCATCTGATGGGGGGCCAACTTCACAGATATATGGACTAGCAGTATGGCCCAGAGTTGCCAGGCATATTATTTGTGCTGGGTTTTTGGGGCCAAGGTTTGTTAAATAAACACATAAGAAACCTCGAAATAAGGGCTTCCCCATGATTTTGTATAGTAGCAGTATGGCTCGGCATTTCTTGGGTTTGTGTAACGTGAACGCAATACAACCGAATGGCCGATCAAACATACTTTCTTTGGAGATGCCGCTGCAATGTACACTGTAAAAAATTGCTGTAAATATACGGCCAATTTTGAACACTAAAATCCCGTTTTTGTGTTAAACAGTTTATTACTGTAGTTAGCAATGCATTGTGGGTTACCAGCATTAAAGCAACAAGACAAATGCTGTAAACGGTATGTTAATGTTTCAATTACATGACACTACCAAATTTTTTGGAAACTGAGTTTTGACTGGAAATTTGGAGCATGGTCAGAAATCTCACATCTTTTACATTGTGACAATATAGACTACGTTTTTTGCCAATTTAAATTGAAATAACTAGACACCGCAAATAATTTGCCATCAAATCCTGGAGGACATAATTAGTCATAATTTGGATGTTGGAGACTCTTCAGAGGATGACTTTAGATGACATTTGCTGCTCCTCAATGCTTGTTCTTTAACTTATATTGGGATTATGTGTACCAATTTATAATCGGTGAGTTAATTAAGTCTTACTCATATTACCTAAATTATAGTATATCAAACTAAAGTTCTGAGGATTGCTGGATAGCGATATATAATATTGATGTTAATTCATCTGGAGTGCCAGTAGAGGGGAGTTTTCTATTGTTTTGCAAAAGATGCAGCTGAGTGAATTTTTTGGGGAAATAAATAAAAGGCGTTTGCCAGTGCGCGGTTAAAAAGGCAAAATCCATGTATCCAACAGTGGAGTTACAATACGATAAAATTTATTTTAAATTATTTATCTATTTATATTATTATTTATTTAATACATTTATTATGTTTATGTTTTGATTGTTAGTAGTTTTAAATGTTGATGTTAGCTAAATGCATTAGCGTTAGCTGTAGCGGATGATGTATGGGAGTTGAGCCTCAGACTACAACACAATCACATCGATGCAAACATCAGACTGGATGTTTTGTTGACCTGTAGGCTATATTATTATATTGTTTGACGTCGCCTCCATTCTATTCTACTCATATATTATATGTTTCTTGTTGTATCCCCACTCTGATCTAAACTGGCCCTTCTTCAAAAATTGAAGTATTCCATCACCCTGAAGGCTGATTTATGCTTCTGTGTAGCGGTGACGGCGGACCTACGCCATTAACGCAGATCCGATTATGACCCTATGCCATAGCCTGACTGGCACCTCCAAAAAGTCCTGACTACACATCACGTCAACGCGCTTGACGTGAATGTCGAAGGACTGTGATTGGTCCGCTCAGAACATTGTCTCCGATTCAGCACAACAACACCATTTTCAAACATTCGCAAACGACTTCATTGTCGCCTACACTTCAACATTTGTATTGACAACATTTGTTGTTTAATATTAATCAGCTGCAGCTGCAAATGCACGTTTCATCTCCATTGCCATTGCTGTCAATGACTGGTGGAAAATAAAGGAATTTGACAAGAGTCCCCCAAAACCACACAAAAACAAAGCCACACCAATCTAGTGGTATGGCGGTGAATTACTGTGGAAACGTCACTGGCTGCAACAAACTTTGTCCCCACATCACACATGAGACCAATGTTTACATTTGGAGTAAATTAGGTGCTTTTTTTGCTTCAGTTTTTTTCTTTCTTTTTACAAACTCTTACTTCTTCATATTGAAGAACCCATGCAAAGAATGGGAGTATTATGGACAATAATCTTTCACGTATTGTAAAGTCAAACCCTTATAAACATCAACAAAAAAAGCATTTAGCAGACAACCAGGGTGTGAACTGGAAAATCACTGGCATGCAAGCACTATGGAAACGATGCACAGCTGGAAGAGATTGGCCAATCAACCCATGAGCAACCCAGAGCTATAAAAGCAGGAAAGGAAGATGGCAGCCTGGTTTGGCTATTGACACTTGCAGTCCTGTGCAGCTGGATACGTTGGCAAAAGATAACCAGAGAGGCAGCCGGTAAACAGCAGAATTAAAAGATGAAATGTGCCAGCAGCGGCCATTAGCACATGGCTTGACTCACCGGTGGAAATGTTTGGACAATTGTAGTATATTGTTTAGGGGTAATTTGGGATTTGTCCTTGACCGATCACCACTTCTGACCCAGCCTGTGCTGCCTGACCTGACTACGTCAGAGTTCCAGCCCAATCAACTTGCTCAGCCTGTCCTGCTTGACCAGTATATGCCAGCACTCCATTGAGCTCAACCTGTCCTGCTTGACCCGATTGCGGCAGATCTCCAGCCTGCTCAGCCTGACCTACACGACCCGACTGCACCATCTCTCTAGTTCCTGTCCGTTTTCACTGCCTGCCAACACGATGAAATAAAACCTCTGTTTTGCACCTGACATCAGCATTTTTTTCTGTACTAGATGGAAATATATGCATTCATAGACTGTAAAGTCATTTTCCCAAATACCGTTAAAAGACAGTATATCGTTAAAAATGCAGCATACTGCAGCTCCTCAGTTGCCTGCTCTTTACTTTGAATTCTGGTAATACAGGAATATATAGTTTTTCCTGGATTAGACTACTACTGTTAAATATTTTTGGTAATGGCAATCCTGCTGACGGACTTTTACTGTATATTTTATAAACACAGGAATCAACTGTTTTTCTGGATTACGGACTATTACTGTGAAACATTTTTACATTACCAAGACTGTAAAGTAACAGTCTGGTAATGGTAATCCTGTTGACAGACTTTTACTGTATTTTCTATAAATACAGCAATCAACAGTTTTTCTGGAAAAAGGACTATTACTGTGAAGCATTTTTGCATTACCAAGACTATAAAATAACAGTATATAAATGGCAACCCTGCTGCCAGCTCTTTACCGTTATTTTACACTGAAATTTTTTACATTGTAGCAATGGCAGAAGGCTTTTACATCACTATGTACAGTATTGTGGCAAGCTACTTGGAGAAGAATAAGAGAGACAGTTTTATGTTTCACACTTGCTGTTCTTGTGCCTCATACACTGCACGACCCCAAGAGACAGCGCCTTATTGAACAGAAACCACCAAAACATAACAACTGCAACCACCACTCTCAGTCATGGTTGCTGCATCTATCCATGAAGCATTGCGGGTGTAACACATAATAAATAACAGTCGCTAGAGTATACATATCCAGCAGAAATGAAACCATTAGCAATATTCAGAATTTTTTTTTTTTTTCATCCAGCATCTTGTGTTCAAGTGCTCAAAGCTTGCCTGGTATATCAGACTCACCGCTGTTCCAGCGATTGAGTCTGGCGACCGTCCGGCGGATCAAATTCCGAGGGCGGAGCAAGCCACAGCAAACAGACAGCGGAGTGGACCAATCAGCGATGGGCAGACGTGACGTTGTTAAAGCGACAAGTAATTAGCGTGAGCGGAGAATGTTTATTCAACATGGCTAGCGCGAGCCATGTTGGCTGTTGTCAATGACGTGTTTCGATGTGTTTTCGGTAATTTAAAACTGGTTTTACCGCGGATTGGAACATATTCTCGGCTCTCCCGTTCGCCATCTGTGTTGTTGTAGAGACGACTTTTGGGCGCGCAAGAGTAACGTTACTTGTTAAGATCACGTCACGCAAATAAACAAATCTTATTGGACGATTGATTTTGTACCTTGCTCGAGAGGCCGTTAATGGGCTGGGTCACAGACTATTTCTCACAGTGTTTGAAAAATACAGGGAGTATAGTCTGGCTGTGCCAGGCAAGCTCAAAGCCACAATGGATCATCGCAGCACAATTAAATTTGTACATGAAACCGTAACGTTTGAAAACCAACTCCGACACTGAAAGAGACGCATCTTTTGCCCAAAAGACGGCACTGTTACCTCCACAATCAGGTATTTCTTTGCTAATTTTGGGAGTTTCGAATTAATTTTCTGCACTAAATGGAGGCCTACAGAGCTCAAACCCATCGAAGAACACTCCATGAAACAAAGTGCAACTATGCAATATCTTCCCAAACGTTTTAGAGTTCATAAGGAAGGAACACAAACACAGAATGCCCCCCCCCCCCCCACACACACACACACACCATCACACACCAACAAAGTTCCATTCATATATAAGTACACTGGAACCTCGACATACGATCGCATAGACATACGATTCTTTCGACATCCGACAATAAATTTGACTCGTCATTTGTCTCAACATATGAGGTGTACGTGTGAGTGAACTGGCTCGACATTATGGCCGGGCACCTTTGACCACCGTTCGCCAGTCTCTCTAAGTTAAGGTGAGAATAAAAACAATTAAAAAAAAAAATCCAATTGTTATTATTATTATTTTAACATCAGTAAGGAAGTTGCCAGCTTCGTCAGCTTTTTAATCATTTATTTCAGAACTATATTTCAATACATCTACTGTCCGCCGGAGCTGACGCTAACAACATGAAAAGAGAAAATAAAACCTTCCCACTCTTCTTCCACACCTGTCTCACTCTCTTGTCAGTCACACGGTGCGTTCAGGAACAGTATGCAAAACACAACAGCCACATTAGAATCCAATTCGTTACATTATTATTATTAGATTATTATTCAGATTTTTATTCATAGTTCATTTGTTTTGCTATGTGTAATTGCTATTTGTAATTACAGTATTTATTAAGGATTTAGCATAGGTTTTTGGGCTGTGGAACTAATTAATCGGATTATAATGTATTTTAATAGGGAAATTAGCTCGATATATGACCATTTCGAGTTGCAAACCTGGACCTTGAACGAATTAAATTCGTATGTAGAGGGACCACTGTATAGATTAACCAATGAACCTAATTTACGGACTATAAACTGCTACCTTGATATGATATTGAATTGCAAAAGTATCGATACTCAGTTACAGGTCACCGATAGTTCAGTGTCATGGAGTATTTTATTTTATTTTTTTTTGCACTACTCTTGATAGTTATGGAGGTTATTTTTTGCATTTTCCTTGTTAACTCATCAGCTGCCTTTGACGGTGCTAGGCGTCCAATGCATCCCCTACTCATTAAATTACATTACTCTAAGTATTTCTTGACACGGTCAGACATCAGGGTTCCAATTACTGCATTCAAGTGTTATCTTTGTTGTGGTGAATGGTGATGCAGTGCAATTCTACACTAGCAATCATTAACACAATTCAAAAACATTCCAACAGACACAAATCACATGTGCAGTAAAAAGAAAGTAAAAGTCAGTCATTGCATTGAGATGTTCACAGAGGGCGTACAAGTAGGGAACTGCCCAAAATGCCCAATCAGGAAGTAAAGGTATTTTACCAGAACTCTACTTGTTTCTTTTGATGTAATACAAACATTAAATTATAGCACCAATTTATGTACTTTATATTGCTCTTAGAATGATCCTTTCATGGTCCTTTGCTGTTAATTCTTCATGGCCCTCTTGATGTCATTCAAGTCTTTCAAAACTGATTATATTGTGGATTTATTTAAAAAAAAAAAAAAAATGCCCATATTCCTCAAACAATAAAGTGGAATTGGCAAGAGTAGAAAAACGTAGGTGCTAAGTGATCATTAATTTTTATTTATTTATTTTTTTTTAAATCCAGAAGTGTCAATGTGTTTACTCAATTTATTGCCCACTTAACCCTTTCATGCACAATTTTCAGAGTATTGTAGATAAACTAGTATATTTCCATTCATTCACACAATACATATCTGTTCATTTCAAATGGTTGTACATTTTCATAGCTGTGTGTTATTTACAGTACAAAGACTTCTGCTCTTTCTGTTTTGTCTAGCTATGGGCAGCACTAGGCTGCTGCTTAAGACAGGAAATATAAACAACATATACACTGCTGGCCAAAAGTATTGGCACCCCTGTCAGATAATGCTCAATTTCTCCCAGAAAATGATTGCAATTACAAATGTAATAGTTTGTAATTTCTTCATTTATTTTGCTTGCAATGAAAAAACACAAAAGATAATGGAAAAAACAAATTCAGTCATTATCATTTTTCACAAAACTCCAAAAATGGGCTGGACAAAAGTATTGGCACCCTCAGCATAATACTTGTTAGCACAACCTTTAGACAAAAATAACTGCAAACAACCGCTTCCGGTATGTATCAGTGAGTTTCTTACAATGCTATGCTGGAATTTTACACCATTCTTCTTTGGCCAACTGCTCCAGGTCTCTGAGATTTGAAGGGTGCCTTCTCCAAACTGCCATTTTCAGATCTCTCCACATGTGTTCTATGGGATTCAGGTCTGGACTCATTGCTGGTCACTTTAGAAGTCTCCAGTGCTTTCTCTCAAAACCATTTTCTAGTACTTTTTGAAGTGTGTTTTGGGTCATTGTCCTGCCGTAAGACCCATGACCTCTGAGGAAGATCCAGCTTTCTCTGGGCCCTACATTATGCTGCAAAATTTGTTGGTAGTGATCAGACTTCATAATGCCATGCACACAGTCAAGCAGTCCAGTGCCAGAGGTAGCAAAGCAACCCCAAAACATCAGGGAACCTCCGCCATGTTTGACTGTGGGGACCGTGTTCTTTTCTTTGAAGGCCTCATTTTTTTCCCCTGTAAACTCTATGTTGATGCCTTTTCCCAAAAAGCTCTAGTTATGTCTCATCTGACCAGGGAACATTCTTCCAAAGCGTTTTTGGCTTTCTCGGGTAAGTTTTGATAAGCGCCAGCCTGGCTTTTTTATGTCTCTGGGTCAGAAGTGGTGTCTTCCTGGGTATCCTACCATAGAGTTCCTTTTCATTCAGACGCTGACAGATAGTACAAGATGACACTGTTGTACCCTCGGACTGCAGGACAGCTCAAACTTGTTTAGATGTTATTCGAGGTTCTTCATCCACCATCCGCACAATCTTTCGCTGAAATCTCTCGTCAAGTTCTCTTTTCCGTCCACATCTAAGGAGGTTAGCCACAGTGCCATGGGCTTTACACTTATTGATGACACTGTGCACGGTAGACACAGGAACATTCAGGTGTTTGGAGATGGACTTGTAGCCTTGAGATTGCCCATGCTTCATCACAATTTTGCTTCACAAGTCCTCAGACAGTTCTATGGTCTTCTTTTTTTCTGCATGCTCAATGTGGTACACACAAGGACACAGGACAGTGGTTGATTCAACTTTAATCCATTTTAACTGTGATTTAGTTATTGCCACCGGCTGTTATGTGCCACAGGCAAGTAACAGGTGCTGTTAATTACAGAAATTAGAGAAGCATCACATGATTTTTCAAAGGGTGCCAATACTTTTGTCCGGCCTATTTTTGGAGTTTTGTGAAAAATGAAAATTATTGAATTTTTTTTTTCCCATTCTTTTTTGTGTTTTTTCATTGCAATAAATACAACCAAAGCATTTGTAATCGCAATCATTTTCTGGGAGAAATTGAACATTATCTGACAGAAGGGGTGCCAATACTTTTGGCCAGCAGTGTACACTGGCTGAGATTCAGGGCACTTATCTTGGGGTCACCTCGTGATATTTTATGAGGTGTGTCCTAATCAATCAGCTTTAAATTACTCTTTCCCTAAGGAATGTACTGTATATATATTAGCCATAGGCGGAGTTTGACTTTTGGGGCAGGGGGGGCACAACATGTTGATGACCCCAAAACGCAGTGTCAGCAATAAAATTCACTGACAAGAGTATTTATAATAAGTTGACAATGAGCGTTTTTTGTTTCCCATCATTCTTGAGGGGAATTCTAAATCAGGTTGCTTAGGCAATACTTTTCGCCAAGATCGTCATCCATTGAATATGGTACTCTCGCCGGTGTCGTGCCAATGTAGTTACCCCAGTCAAAAATTGTATCCTCTGGGCGGAGCCATATGGAGGTAGATTTGTGTCTATATTATTCAACCAAAAAATGTCGCTTCAATTAAAAAAAATGTGTTTGAATGCAAAAACTACAAAAAAAAAATGCATGTGAAAGCTATAGGACATTTGTGTCTAAATCATTCAATCCCCCCCAAAAAGTTGCTTCAATTAAAAAAAAAAAAAAAAAAAAAAAAAAAAAGATATTTTCGATCAAAGAAAAAAAAATTTTTTTTTAAATATATTTTTTCTATTTTTTGTTGTTGTTGTTGTTGTTGTTGTTGTGAAAATTCTATGCAAAGTAAATGACCGTCTAAGGTGCTTGAAAAAATAATTTTGTCCCATTATAAAAATATATTTTCTTGTTCATTTCATTCTTATTTTGTTGCAATTTTATTGCTTTACAACTTATATATATATATAGGAAAGTATATAGGAAAGTTAATTGCATGCAATGACACTTTTTGGACACCAGGGGGGGGGCTGGCCCCCCCTTAAAATCCGCTTATGATCTTAGCTGATTAATGCTTTCTTTTTGTTCCTGAAATGTGTGTCGTCATCTCCTGTTCATTATGAGAATTAAAGAACTTGTAAAATGGAAATATTGACTTTTTCTTCAGTATTCATTGAACTTATTGGCTGCCATTGACGGCGATAGACGTCCAATCCACAATAGAACATAATTTTGTTTGTTCTATTGTGTGAAGTGAACATCATTTTGTTTGTTCTATTATGTGAAGTGAACCTCACAGTCAAAATGGATTGGACGTCTATCGCCGTCAATGGTAGCCAATGAGTTAAATAGGTAAAATGTGCATGAAAGGGTTAAGTGGACAACAAAACGGCTAAACGTATTGACCTCCCTCTGGATTGATTTTTTTTTTTTTAATTATCCCTCAGCACGTACATATTTCGACTAGTGCCAATTCCAGTTTTGTGACTCCGCCCACGAGACGCACTATATATAAACCGAGAGCAGCTACTATTTCTTGCATTGCATGAGCGGCTTTGCTCAAGGTTGAAACCACTTTCATCCGCATAAACGTGACTTGAACAGCGCATCATGCCCGCGGAAAAGCGCTTTGTGTTCTCCGCTCGCATTATTGGAGCTGTGCAGAGGCAGGCACCGAAACTTAAGGTGAGTGCAAGGCTCCAAAAGTGAAATTGCAGTGCCAACATATCTTTGCAGTGATGGTTTTCCCTTATTTTGCTCGAAAAACTCACTTTAATCTTGTTTTAGGTAGTCTGAAATGTGCCCCCCCCCCTCCCCCCCGTGTAGTTCTTATTTATAATCTATCTGATCTCTAATTGATGTGACAATTGATGTCAAATAAATGGATTTGCAATCTCGTTAATTCCATGAAATATTTATTAATTTATTTTGGCCGCTTTACAGATGTTCATGATATCAGTGCTTTGGTCAGATGAGAATGAAGTGATTGTCTATAGGTCTTTTGAAGATTTCAAGAACTTTCACGTGAGTTTTCTTTCCCTTTTGTGTAATAGTTTTAAAATGACGCCTCTCACTCTTACAAAATAAAGATTAAAAATGTTATTTCCCCTCTAAACAGAGGCAGCTGAAAAAGAAGTTTCCTCTCTTCAACTCAAATAACAGCAGAGTGATTCCCAAATTTAAAGGTAAGATCATTTTTAGCTACTTTTGTAAGAATAAAGAAAAACAGGGATGGGATTGGACTAGTTTATGGTACAAACAGACTGAAAAGGTTGGTTGGGTAAACAAAAGATTCGCTCTCATTCATGAGTATTAGGTTACAAATTAGGCATTACATATGTTTTGTTCTGTTCACGGAACATAATACAATGCAGTGCAGTGCTGTGTAGTGTAGCGTTATGAAGCAGTTTTTCAAATAATAGTTACCGATGAATAATCATGATATTTCGTCAGGTGTGGGTTGAGTAGCCAAAAATATTACTCAAGTAAGAGTCATAAGCGGATTTTAAGGGGGGCCCAGGGGGCCCAGGGCCGTCCTGGTGGCCTAAAAGTGTCATTGCATGAAATTGACTTTCCTATACATATATATATATATATATATATATATATATATATATATATATATATATATATATATATATATATATAACTATATATATATATATATATATATATATATATATATATAACTATATATATATATATATATATATATATATATATATATATATATATATATATATATATATATATATATATATATATATATATATATATAACTATATATATATATATATATATATATATATATAACTGGCCCCCCCTGGGCCCCCCTTAAAATCCGCTTATGACTCTTACTGCAACACAAATGAATGAAATGAACAAAAACATATTTTAATAATGGGTCAAATTTTTTTTTTTGAACAGATCTTGTGACTAGCACCTTAGACAGTCATTTGCTTTGCATATAATTTTCAAAAAAAAAAATAAAATAAAAATAGGGGAGGGCATTTAATTTTTCAAATAATTTCTTGTTTTGAGTGAAAATATTTTTCTTTGATTGAAGCAACTTTATTTTGGATTGAATGATTTAGACACAAATTTCCTACCCATAATATGGCCCAAACACAAAAAGAATTGCTTCAATCAAAGAAAACCTTTTCAATGAAAAATTAAGTGTTCAAATGCAGATTTTTCAATCTCAAATATTTTTTCGGATCCAAAAATGTTTTTAATGATTGAAATTTTTCTTTTTTTGATCGAAGTGATTTTTCTTTTTGAAAATTTATATTTTTTGAAGCAACTTCTTTTTTTGATTGAATAATAATTCAATCAAAGAAAAATAGCTTTCACAAGCATTTTTTTTAGTTCAAAATTAATTTTTCCATCCAAACACATTTTTTGGGGATTGAAGCGACTTTTTTTGATTGAAGCAACTTTTTTTTTTTGATTGAATAATAAAGACATAAATCTACCTCCATATGGCTCCACCCAGGGGATACAATTTTTGACTGGGGTAACTAAATTGGCACGACACCAGCGCGCGTACCATATTCAATAGTTGACGATCTTGACGAGAAGTATTCCCTAAGCACCCTGGTTTAGAATTCCCCTCAAGAATGATGGGAAACGAAAAACGCTCATTGTCATCTTATTATTATAAATATTCTTGTATTTGTATTTATTGCTGACGCTGCTTTTTGAGGTCATCAACATGTTGTGCCCCTCGTGCCCCAAAAGTCAAACTCCGCCTATGAGAGTTGCGTTACTTAAAATAACAATACCCAAGTAAAAGTAGTCATCCAAAATGTACTCAAGTACAAGTAAAAAAGCATTTGGTAAGAATACTCAAGTAATGAGTAATATTGTGAGTGACTGCTTCTGACTTTTGATTTTATTTTTTTAAACATTTTTTTTTCTATATGAACTGTTATTATTGTACTTTGAATAAGAAGACTATAACCTATTACATAACCACATTAAGCCAAAAAAAAAATATATATATATATATAATAAAAAACTGAAATGAAGCCTTATTCATCAAATGAGTCTGAGTGCCCTCTAGTGGAGAAAACATTTCCTATTATGAATGTAAAAGGATCATATCTCCAGTTTTCTGTGATCAATCGGTGCCAAATAAAAACTGGGAAAGCGTGTTAGGTAGGACTTCTGGAGCCGTCCCTTAAGAGGGGGGGTTCTATCATGTGCCAGCATATTGCATCTTACATCACATGTGCCAGCACACTGCATCACACTCATGCATCACAAAGCTTCCATCACAAAGACTTTGTGCTCCTCATTGTGTCACAAAGAACAACTGAGAACAGTATATAAGCCACGAACACATAGCATTCATTGTCAAGTCGTCGCGTCAGCGATTTAGCATACTCTTGCATGTCAACTGTCTATTACCGCTTGACCTGATTGTTTTCTTTGCCTGTCAACATCAATGAAATTCTGTGTCTGCGAGACGTAACTGGTTCCTCCGTCCCGTACTCGATAGAGAGGTTAAAACTCTAGCACTCTATTCAAATACTTATTTTTTACGGTGTTTTAGGGACGCCTCGTGATTAAGCAGGCCGGGGTGATCATGTGCTGCATTCGAGGAAGGTGGGAAGTCAGGTTTTTCCAACCTCCGACCAGGAAAAATGTTAAGGCAGTGCCGCCATTTTTCCTCCACTATTAGATCGCTTCCGAGAAGGCAGGTTTTCTGGAGATCAAAATGTCTTTTAATGGCCAAAATAAAAATCCACTTGTCTCGAACAACCATTTTTGTTATTTACATTCACTTGGAACACTTTGACGTCGCAACTGGTACCATCCGAGTGGGATAAGTCCAATTTTCCACATTCCTCGAATGCAGCAATAGAACGGCAAGCTTGAGACTGATTGGTATGATGCAGATTATTGTTGAGACATCTCATTGGTGTAACTCAGGGGTCCCCAAACTTTTTCCTGTGAGGGCCACATAACTTTTCCCTTCTCTGATGAGGGGCTGGAGTCAGTTTGTAACAGAAAAAGTGTGACGATTGCAGGAGTGCCTAAATGTAAAAATTTGTTTCTCAGAAAGCCACAATCAAATAACCCTTTCTGGATTCTTCACAGAACAAAAGTAAATAAAATAAAAATAATAATATAATTTAATATTATATAATATAATATAATTAGGGCTGTCAAAATTATCATGTTATCGTGTTTAATTAATCACGTTAAATTTTTTTGACACATTTAACGCACATGCCCCGCTCAAACAGATTAAAATGACAGCACAGCGTAATGTCCACTTCTTACTTGTGTAATGTCCACTTCTAACATGTGTTTTTTGGTGTTTCGTTGCCCTCTGCTGGCGCTTGGGTTAGACTGATTTTATGGGTTTCAGCACCCATGAGCATTGTGTAATTATTGACATCAACAATGGTGAGCTACTACCGGTAGTTTATTTTTTGATTGAAAATTTTACAAATTTTATTAAAACGAAAACATTAAGAGGGGTTTTAATATAAAATTTCTATAACTTGTACTAACATTTATCTTTTAAGAACTACAAGTCTTTCTATCCATTTAACAGAATGTTAATAATGTTAATGCCATCTTGTGGATTTATTGTTATAATAAACAAATACAGTGCTTATGTACCGTATGTTGAATGTATATATCCGTCTTGTGTCTTATCTTTCCATTCCAACAATAATTTACAGAAAAATAGGGCATATTTTATAAATGGTTTAAATTGCGATTAATTACGAATGTGGAGGCAGGCCGTATCTGGCCCGCGGGCCATAGTTTGGGGGCCTCTGGTATAACTGGTAGCGCCACTGTTGGCATCTATGTCCAAAAAAAAAGTTAAAAACTAGTTTGCAGAATAAAGAGGAAAAATTTAGCGACTAGTGTAGCACAAAGTAACGGAGTAAAAGTAGTGTTTCTTCTTCACAAATCTACTCAAGTAAAAGTAAAAAGTATGGCTTGGCATGGATAAATTATCCATAAATCAATTTGTCCACTTATCCTCAGTACTGTATTGGGTCTTTGGGGGTGCTGGCGCCTATCCTCGCCAATTTTGGGTGAAAGGTGACCCTGAAGTGGTTGCCAGCCAATCGCAGAGCACGGATAAAACCGAAACAAGCTTTCGCACACACAAGATTTATAGTGTTCAATTAAATGCATGCTTTTGGAATGTGGCAGGAAATCAGAGCATTCAGGAAATACCCACAGAGGCACGGGACAACATTCAAATTCCACAAGGTTGAGCCTTAAATTGAACCCCTTTTTAGCAGAGTTGTGTAGCGAACATGCTCACTCGTCATCACCGTGCCGCCTTATTCAAGAAATTGCGTAAAAGTGGGTGTTAAACATCCATGTCTTGCATGCACTAAATGCTAAACAGAACAGATTTAAATTTCACGTTAGTTCTGCAGCAATAGATTATTTTAGTAGTCGATTAATCGATAAACTAGTTAGTTCAAATAATTGAGAAATCGGATAAGGAACATAAACATTTAAATACCTGAGCTGAGCTTCAAACGGTAAAAAATAAATAAATGAGGACCTAAGTACGACAAAAGAACATTTGGCTAACTTACATAACAAAAGTCCGCTAGCTTAAATGCTATAACATAGACCTCATAATACTTGACATGACACGGGAAATGGGGCTGATCCGTAAGGGAACTATTTTCAAAAACTTCAGAAACAAATATTTTCCAAACCAAACTTGCTACCGACATAAAACCAAAACAGGCATCTACCTTAGCTATATATGAGTCTCCATGAGCAGCGGCATTAAAAAATTCAAAGTTGTTCCCTAATAAAATCCAGATTAAGTATTTTTCCCAGGTTCCTACTGGGAGCTCAAGGCTGGCGTAGTGGCCAGCATTGTTGGCATGGCTGTCAAAGCTGACTGAGTTGAAACACAGACAAAGAGCTTTTTCCGTTAAAAATTCTTGTGGATAAATTCTTAAAATCCCCAATTTTTTTATGATATGGTCGTAAAACAGTCTCGATTCTTGGTTGAAAGCAAAATAAAACGTGCAGTTAGCGTTTATTTGACGTAAATATGTCATAAGTACAATCCTATTCTGTTAGTGAATGTAGCTAGCAGCCACCTGATGTAAAAAGCTTTTCTGGTGAAAGTTCTTGTGAATAAATGCTTAAATCCCAGAATTCTTTATATAGACGTAAAAAAGTCTCAATTCTTGGTTAAAAACAATAACAAAAAACATGCAGTTAGCGTTTATTTTACGTAAATATGTCGAAGTACAATGCTATTCTGTTAGTGAATGTAGTTAGCAGCCGCCTGATGTAAAGAGCTTTTTCTGTGAAATTTCTTGTGAATAAATGCTTAAATCCCTGAATTCTTTATAGATGTGGACGTAAAAGAATCTCGATTCTTGGTTAAAAGCGAAAAAAAAAACGGGCAGTTTGAATTTGCTTTACGTAACTATGTCGAAGAATTATGCTAGGCTGTTAGCTCTTTGTTATGATAAGGGGGGTGCCACATTGGCTTTTTAGGTTGAAAATTCTTGTGAATAAATGCTTAAATCACTGAATTCTTTATAAATATGGACGTAAAACAGTCTCGATTCTTGGTTAAAAGCAAAAAAACAGGCAGATAGCAGTTATTTTACATAAATATTGCGAGGTATACAGCTGGTAAATTCTCCCATTGATTTTTTTCATAACATTTGAAAATGCATGCATGGTACGAAAAACATAATAATTACCTTGAATCCTCGAACAAATCACTCCTGAGACAATCCTTGTTAGCATGCGGTCCTAAATTCGGCTTTGTGCTCAAATGCATGTGGAGCGCAGTGAATAAAGGAGCTTTCAAGTCAAGTTTTTTTTTTTAAGTCTATGGCTATAACTTTTTTTTTTTTTTTTGATACAATGCTCTTAACAAATGGTTGAAACACATATTTCCGCAAAAAACGGCTAAATATAGCTATAAACTAAATTACGAATGCATTACAAAAACATTAACTCAAACAAAAACTTAGCTTATGTTGGTCTTAACAGGGAGCAAGTGGATTCAGCCATGTGAAATGAGTTATATCATATTTAGTGTTGCCACTCGAGGGCAGTATATCCATCTAAATTAATAAAACTTAATGCAAACACTTTCAAAACAACGGCAGTTTGATGAAAAGAATACTCGAGGCAGCTAAATTTAATTGGAATCTTTTTTCCAATCAAATTACTCGGCCTAATCGATTAATAATTGCAGCATTATTTCATATTCAGGCGATTTAATTGATCTTCAATTTTTAGATTCCAGGTCCAAAAGCTCAACAAACAATAGGAATTAAAACGTCCATCTTCATAACTAATTCCTTCTCCTCAGGGGAGACTCAAGCAAATGGCCTCCAGCAAAGCAAATCCAAGCGATACGTCCAACGAATGAAGGGCTTGGAGAGCTACTGCAACAAACTGCTCATGTGTGACCAAATGGTGACCCAGAGTTCAGAGGTCACCCAGTTTTTCACACCGCGCGACCACGACACGGAGCAAGATTTCACCAAGAACAGGTAAATTTTCCGTAATTATTTTTCAGCGTCGATGGTGAGACAAACTGACGGGTTGGTGTGTGTCAGCATCATGATCCTGCTGTCAGATGATAACTCGGGCGGAGGTGGGAGCGGAGGGATCAGTGGTGAAGGAGGAGGCTCCATAACCCACCCATTTGTCACCGAGACATACCGCTGCGTGGCCGCCTATGAGACCAAAGACACAAACAATCGCCCTTTTAAAGTGGCCATGGATGAAACATTGGACGTCCTGATTAAAGAGCCTTCTGGTTAGTGTACTACTTATTTATTAATTAGGATTCACTGCAATTGTACAAATCTTTTTTTTAAATAGAATTTATTTCGAACATGCAGTAAAAAAAACATACTGTAAAATAAACCACACTAAATTATTACCGTATTTTCCACATTATAATGCCCACCTAAAAGCAACCATTTTTCTCAAAAGCTGACAGTGCGCCTTATAATCCGATGCACCTTATACTGTATATGGATTAATACTGGTGTAGGAGACAGGTACTTTTTCTCGTAGGCATCGTCTTACTGTTTGCATTATTCTAACACACTTAATATAATCAATCAGGGAATAGTATCGTTTCTCGTAATAACTGTTTGACTGTTTGTATTACTCTAACACACCAAATATCAAATAAATAGCACTTATACCATAGTTTAAGGAAAACAAGCAGAATATAGGGTGTAAGAGATAAACAACACCTTCTTATCACCGAAGCCCAACGAGTGCGTCATGCAGCTGACTGAGCAAGAGTAACGCTGACAAGCCTACGTCTGCAAATAGTTTTCCAGACAGTCCAGAACAAATGGCGGTAAGCCCTGCCCCAACACAAGGAAAACAAATGCCCGATATCTAACTGATAACACGACGGACAAGACTCCAAGAGCCCCTTTGATGCTGAGGTGGATCTTTTACATCTATTCAAAAGCAAGATAATTTGCCGGAAGATGTAAAATGATATCTGTCATAAGCATTTGTCAATGCTGATGGCAGTGTCATGTCATAAATATGGTCTTATGACAGTCTTTTGGCACCACTGTCAAATACAGTGTTACCAAATACCATAACTAGTAATGGTGTAACGGTACATGTATTTGTATTGAACCGTTTCGGTACGTGGTGCTTGGTTCGGAACGGAGGCGTACCGACGAGTTTCTGACTTAATGTAACATTTACTTTTTGAGGCTGTGAGTCGATCGGGTTACAGTTTCTTTGTGTAGATTATATTTACTCCGTCTTCTCTACTATAATGAGGACCAACACGGTAGGACAGTATAACCCAGAAACGTCAACGGCGTGACAACGTGGCCGCCGCGAGAACACAGTGAAACGCGGGCGTTAAAGTCAATCAGCCAATGCACACCAGTCGCAGTGCGACCGCTTGTTAGAGGCGTCTCAGAAGCGGCTCAACATGACGCACGCGAAAAGAACGGCAGAGTTTATTATTTGACGCAAGACACGACCCTCCTGCATCAATACTACTACCGGTAGGTAGGATCGGGCAGACCGGAAGTCACTCGTGTAAAAATACGGTGGATCCGGTCGATTTTCAAACTAATATGCAATCGTAACCCACTTTTTGAGTCCATCAGATCTCTTGAGTGGTAGATCGGGGCACAGTTGACTTGTCTTTGTTGATTTACTGCTGTCTTCTCTGCTTTAAATTGGGGCACAGTTGACTTGTCTTTGTTGATTTACTGCTGTCTTCTCTGCTATAACAATAACCAAGACGGCCCCGTGTTCAATACGAAACCCTCCTACCACAACAAAACAAGTAGGAACTGATATTCACATAGGAACTAAAGTTATACAACATAAAATATACAATATAAATGAATACTACATCACATTTGTAAAATGTAAACACATAATAAAATAAATAATGGCCCATTTAAATAAAATAAATAAAATGAGCTAAAACACCTGTAATTAAATAATAATAATACACAGATCCTGCTTACACAATTAAATTCATTAATTTCTGTGTGGCGCTTTATCTTTAGAAAATCCACCAATAAAGCTTTTGAAAACCGTTCATCAGAAAAAAAAAAAGATTCATTGAGGCATTTCATTTTTAAAATACATGTTAAAATCATTGTCGTTGGGATTGCTTTTCTCTTTAGCACAGGACTTCTTTTTTCTTCTTTCTGTCAGAAAGAAAGCTGACCAATACACGGGGTCTGAAAGGAAAATTGTTGTTGGTATATCTTTAATTACCCGCTACTTTTTGAGCAGAATTATAGCTTTGTATAGGCTAATGTTCCTATTGTTGAAAGCACAAAGGTGTGTAATAAACAACTAGCACATTTATATTTTGCATTTTGTTTTCTTACTGTACCGAAAATGAACCGAACCGTGACCTCAAAACCGAGGTACGTACCGAACCGAGATTTTTGTGTACCGTTACACCCCTAATAACTAGCAATTAATGAAACAACTGGAACACTAAGTGAAGAAATAGCTAGCACAGAACTTGAATTTTGATTGGTATTTACACTTGTGTCGCTGCGATGCATGCTAGGAGGCATGTTAGACAACAACAGTTAACAGCAGTTGGCAGCAGAGGTTGACTGTCTCCCTCAAGGGAGCAGTGATGGCCAAATGAAGCTTGTTGAACCAATGAAGCTTTGAGGGTTCATTTGGTCTTATGACAGTCTTATGATGCCGCTGTCAAATAAAGTGTTACTAGTTAATATCTTTTGGTGTAAATATCCCATAATACAGTGAGGACAGCTGCGGCTCATAGTCCAGGCGGCCTATCTATGAACAAATGCAGTTTTTATGTCAAATTTGGTGGGTGGCGGCTTATAGTCAGGTGCGCCTTATAATACGGAAATTATGGTATTAGAATCGATTTTTTTGTTTTTTTTTAATTTTGAAAATAAATTTTAAAAGGTTCATGCGGATAGTTGTCCTATTTTGAATTACAGCAACTACATAAAAAGACACAATTTAAAAATACTTTTAGGACAAGTTATAAAACTTGACTCATCCGAAAGTTGATCCAGTTTTTCTTCTCAGACAAAAATGTGTGGCCTTAATGCAATAACTACTACCTGCCCGATCATCATTTCTGATATCATTTTCCTCTCCGTTTCAGGTTGGTGGTTGGTGGAGAATGAGGAGAAGCATATTGCCTGGTTTCCTGCTACTTATCTGGAAAAAGAGGAAAATGATAACAGTGGATTCCAGACGGAAGGTGTGGCATTTGTCTGCTTATTTCTTTAACTTCAGTTCTGTGTCACGAAGTAAATGTTTCGCAACTCTTTGTCATACTAAAAGGCTTTGACAATCAAACAAAAGATGCTTTTAGGGCAGGGACAGGTAACTAATTTTACACTACGGCCACAAAAGAAAGTGGTGATCTCTCCAGCTTGGTGAGAGCCACGCCAATGTGCCAACTTCAATTTCAGATTCATTTAATGTATTTAGATGCTGGCTGCCATATAAAAGGACACATTTCATATTTTATTTATTTTGACTTCATAGTCAATGTGGTCACGCTAAGAAAAAACATACTCAAGTAAAAGTACAAAAATACTTTCTCTAAAGTTTGCAACTAAAACTCTCCCGATGCAAAAATGTGATATACAGTATGTACATATATAAATATATTTTATATATATGGTGGAAAACACTCAGGTGACTTGATGTTCCGCTCTGAGACCCCCAATTTGGCCAACTTTCAAAAATGTCCGCTATGCATGTGTGACACATCATTCGAAAGCTTAAAATCTCCATTTTCTGGGGGGAGAAAAATTTTGAACAGGAGGGCATTTAATAAAAAAATTAACAGCGAAACCCTATCTGGAGGGGAGAGCACAAAAGAGCAGAATTAAAGACGCATGAAAGTGATATTATCGCGTACTTACCTTGTTTTGATCGAGTGTCAAGACACAGCTGTGAATGGCCACAGCTGGATTTTGGGGGGATTTTATGGGTGAAACATGGTAATAAAACAAGGGTTGCGATGCAGAAATCGCAGACATCAAGGAGTGGTCGAGATTTTCTTTTTCATATACAGTGGGGCAAATAAGTATTTAGTCAACCACTAATTGTGCAAGTTCTCCCACTTGAAAATATTAGAGAGGCCTGTAATTGTCAACATGGTTAAACTTCAACAATGAGACACAGAATGTGGGAAAAAAACTCAGAAAATCTTGTTGTTTGATTTTTAAATAATTTATTTGCAAATCATGGTGGAAAATAAGTATTTGATTAATATCAAAAGTTCATCTCAATACTTTGTTATGTACCCTTTGTTGGCAATAACGGAGGCCAAACGTTTTCTGTAACTCTTCACAAGCTTTTCACACACTGTTGCTAGTATTTTCGCCCATTCCTCCATGCAGATCTCCTCTAGAGCAGTGATGTTTTGGGGCTGTCGTTGGGCAACACGGACTTTCAACTCCCTCCGCAGATTTTCTATGGGGTTGAGACCTGGAGACTGGCTAGACCACTCCAGGACCTTGAAATGCTTCTTACGAAGGCACTCCTTTGTTGCCCTGGCTGTGTGTTTGGGATCATTGTCATGCTGAAAGACCCAGTCACGTCTCATCTTCAATACCCTTGCTGATGGAAGGAGATTTTCACTCAAAATCTTTCCATACATGGCCCCATTCATTATTTCCTTGACACAGATCAGTCATCCTGGTCCCTTTGCAGAAAAACAGCCCCAAAACATGATGTTTCCACCCCCATGCTTCACAGTGGGTATGGTGCAATTCAGTTTTCTTTGTCCTCCAAACAAGAGAACCTGTGTTTCTACCAAAAAGTTTTATGTTGGTTTCATCTGACCATAACACATTCTCCCAGTCCTCTTCTGCATCATCCAAATGTTCTCTAGCGAACCGCAGACGGGCCTGGACGTGTACTTTTTTCAGCAGGGGGACACGTCTGGCAGTGCAGGATTTGAGTCCCTGGCGGCACATTGTGTTACTGATAGAAGCCTCTGTTAACTGTGGTCCCAGCTCTCTGTAGGTCATTCACTAGGTCCCCCGTGTGGTTCTGGGATTTTTGCTGCCCGTTCTTGTTATCATTTTGACGCCGCGGGGTGAGGAGGGAGTTGAAAGTCCGTGTTGCCCAACGACAGCCCCAAAACATCACTGCTCTAGAGGAGATCTGCATGAAGGAATGGGCCAAAATCCCAGCAACAGTGTGTGAAAAGCTTGTGAAGAGTTACAGAAAACGTTTGGCCTCCGTTATTGCCAACAAAGGGTACATAATAAAGTATTGAGATGAACTTTTGGTATAGAGCAAATACTTATTTTCCACCATGATTTGTGAATAAATTCTTTAAAAATCAAACAATGTGATTTTCTGTTTTTTTCCACATTCTGTCTCTCATGGTTGAGTTTTACCCATGTTGACAATTACAGGCCTCTCTAATATTTTCAAGTGGGAGAACTTGCACCATCAGTGGTTGACTAAATACTTATTTGCCCCACTGTATTTAACCTTTTAAACGTTTTTTTTTTTTTTTTTTTCAATGTTTAGATCGATTAATTATCATCTAACATATCGGAGAAAATGCGACAGTAACAAAAAAAAAAAAAATACAATTCAGCAATTGTTATGAGGTAGATATCCGTGACTTTTTACAGACACCATTTTTTTCATTGTGATCTAATTTGTTTAGAAGTTTGAATAATTTTTTAAAGTCTTTTTTTTTTTTTTTTTAAACTTGACATCAATTAATGGGTCTAAGATAAAAATGACAGACTTTGAATAATAAATACAATTAATTACCTTTGTTTTTATGGCTGAGTTGAAACAAAAGCGGTTGCGCGACGTCTGTAAACGGGGGTTTCCTGGGTAAAACGGACAAATTAAAAATATATCGGGGGCTTAATGGGCCATGAATGTGATATGGCAGCCTATATGTAGAGATATTGTTCTATCAAACACACACACTTCTTTTGGCTAAAAATAGAGCAGTTTATTTTAACAAAGGGTGCTTTTTCAATCTTGTCTGTGTTTTCCGCCATATACAGTACATACTAGGGGTGCAACGGTTCAGTTAGCCCATGGTTCGGTTTGAACCTCGGTTTTTGTGATCACTTTTTTTTTTTTATTTTTTTTTTTAAACTGCCTATATTTTGCTTTTAAGAAAATGAAATAAACACTTAAAATGTAAACATTTTCGACTGTTAAAATGCCTCTTAGCTCTTTGGCTAGTGTAGTGACTGACTACTGAAATACACACACAGTAGTAAAATAGTTACTTGGCAAAGTAACTGGTGGTACCTTTCATGTTTTTTTTTTTTTTTTTCATTTTTTCCAAAAAAAAATGGAAACAATAAACAAAAACATAGTCACCTTTGCTATGTTTGGAGGTCATTTAATGTTGTGAATCAACCATTAAAGTTGATAAAATTGCTCCCGTTTTTGAATTAGTTCCCTTCTGTCTCCTTTCGACATGTGAAAATTTTAAAACTGTTTCATCCTTTAAAGATAGACTCAAGTCAAGATTTTGCCGATTTAGGAGTGTTTAAGATAAAAAGTTACTTAGGTTCGCTAGGAAGGTTCACTACAAAAGAGCCTTTCTGAGAAGTTTACTGCTCTAAAATGGCGGCTGTTTACTAACGCTACCGAGTCTGTCATTTCGTATGTGGTTCTACATGCATGAGCTATGGCTGCAGTCAGGAAATATTGGAGCCACCTAGCCTAGCATCGCGTTTGCTACAGCGTCACAACAAACATTCTTCCCTCTCCGTGTCTCTGATTTTTCACTAACACACATTGTCTCATTGCCGAAACGTTATAGTGGACCGTCACAGTTAGGTAGTAGCACTCTGTAGCACGGGACGTTCAACTGTCAGTGGTTAGGGCGAAACTATGTGCTTTAGCGAAATCATCTTCGATGGCTTTGCGTGCCATTTAATAAATGTCGGGGATTACGTTGTTGGAGAAATATGTCTGCGAGGGAACAATGTAATGCGGGTCAAGCGTTGCAAATAAATTGACGAAGTCCGCCGTGTGTTTTCACTGGTGTCATCTTCAGGGTTGTCCTGCTCTGAGAAAGTTGGGGGGACCGGAGTCATCTTTTAAGTGTTGCCATTAGCATAGGGAACAAGCGCTGAGCAATGCTTGCAAATTGTTCAAAATTTTTTTTTTTCAATATTTTCTCTCCCTCCGCATTGTAGTCCACGGGGAAACCGAAATGTTGCCACACCGCAGAATTGAAAGAAGCTGGGGCTTCCTCAAAATTCGGTCTCTCCACTCCTCCGCTCGCCATAGCTTTTTGTTTTCTTCCTTGTTTCACTTTCACTTCGCTCGTAAGCGAGAGAGGGCGTTACTCGGATTCTATTACACAGGTGCTTGACAGCGATCGGACATTTACTTGCGGGGCGGGAATTTCTCCACAGCTGTGCTTCACGTCACACACAGTCACACAGAGCTCGACCAATTCATTCCACAAGCGTTCGGAATAAATTAATCGCAAAACCGAAGAGGCGTGGTTCATAAAGGCGTATTGAACCGTACAGGGCGAACCGTATGGTTCGGCTTTGAACCGCAAACCGTTGCACTGCTAATACTGTACATACATACAGTATATACGGAGATCTGACTCACTATTCAAAGAAAGAACCAGAAAATTGACCACACAGTTGTATTTAAATCTGTACAGGATGGAAAAAGCAAGCAATAAAGTTGACTACTAACAGAAGCTTAACAAGCTCCAAAACTCCAAAACTTAAGCTTAATGGCGGATTGCAAGCAACTATCTGGTGCATACCACCACCTGTTGTACAAGAGTGTGGTGGTTTTTATTAGTCAATATCCTGTTCACCTGCCTAATCTTGTTTGTACTTGTGTTACTGCCTCTAGTGCTCAGTTACAGTATAGTTGCACAAGGCTTATCGATTGCGCCGAGGGCATTAGAATGAGACTGTCAAATCGCAATGAGAAAAAAAGAAAACAAACAAAATTAACGTGTAACGCAGGCGACAATTTGAAAAATTGTGGCGTTTAATAGTAGTAGTAATAAAATAGTAAAGTGTAGTTAAGTAAAACTAAAATGTATCACTTCATATTTATACTCAAGTAACTGACTGTCTCAGGAAATTAGAATATTGTGTATTCTAATTTCCTGAGACAGTCCTGTATATATACACAGGACTGTCTCAAAAAATTAGAATATTGTGTATTCTAATTTTCTGAGACAGTCCAGTATATACACAAAAGTGTACAAACAGTAAGTACAGTAACAAAGTACTTTTACTTCGTTACATTCCACCACTGGTATCGGGCTCCACTCAAATACAGTACATGCTTTAATCTGTTTTCATCACAACTTGGCTGAACCTGTTCTTCTGTGTCTTCACAGGTCCACTCTACTGTGCCGTGCGGAATTACTTCACCAAGAAGCACGATGAGGTGTCTTTGCCGATTGGTTCCGTGGTGGAGGTGCTAAAGATGTCCGATGACGGCTGGTGGCTCACCAGGTAACCAAATCTTTCCTGGAATTACAATGCTTATTGCTTTGCATCTCTCCATAAAAGCATTTCAACGTGTTTTTTTTGTTTTTATAGATTCAAAGGGAAAGTGGGCTACGTCCCTGCTATGTACCTTCAGCCCTACAACAACCCTCGGACAGGACTTTTCAGTTTAAAGAACAAGCTAAATAGATCCTCGCTCAACTTGACAATCAGCGGAGCCCCTCTGGACGCCTCTACTTCTTCAGTCCAACACACCAGGGAAACTCACGCAGGGCAAGGTTCTGGAGTCCAGTCCAGAGCTCGGCCAAGTGGGCTTGGTAATCTGGCTAAAGCCAGATCCATGGAACTTCTGTCAGAGACTCAAAATCAGACTGCTATTCCCGTCTGGGATGAATTCATCCACACCCACGTGGACGGTCACACTCGTAGCATCAGCACAAGCTCAAACGCAGAATCCAGCTTCTTCTCGGTCCGCAGCATGTCTTCACCATCCACAGTAGACGCGTTCCTACCCTCTCTTCAAGAGAGCGTGAACGTGAATAAGCGTAGGAACCAGGAACGCCGGAACTCCAGCGCTAGTTTTTTTAGTGATATAAGTTCTGGAAGTTCTGGGAGCTTCAGCTCCAGAGGCAGCGACATGGGCACGGTTGCTCCATCGGTGCCTCCAAGACCCAAGAAGGAGGAAATTATGAACAGGTGCTCCGCAAATACCCAAAAAGCTGCTCTGGCGACTAAACCCAACCTCCAGATGAGGCCTGAATCAAGAATTCACACTCGTTTGTAGGGATACAGTCCAAATACTTCACAATGGAGTTATGATTGAGATGTTTTACGCTAGCTAGTGCTCATTCATCACATTTTTAAAAATTCTGCATTTAACCTCTTTAGCGCCAATAACACATACGCCTGTACATAAGACGTATTTTACTGCAAAATCATCACCCCATTGATTCTAGAATCACCCGAACAGACAAGAGACGGAAAATATTCATCCAATGACATGATTTTACAATATGTAGATTATGGCAAGTGAAATATGTAGCTTCAATGAAGCACTGGGAAGAGTAAATAGGAGCAACA
Source organism: Corythoichthys intestinalis (assembly GCF_030265065.1). Classification (NCBI taxonomy): domain Eukaryota; kingdom Metazoa; phylum Chordata; class Actinopteri; order Syngnathiformes; family Syngnathidae; genus Corythoichthys; species Corythoichthys intestinalis. The sequence goes on along the minus strand of NC_080415.1, from coordinate 10,519,222 downwards.
CATTGGTAAATATTGTTGAAGTGGATTGTTGGATCTCAGTAGGTAAAATATTTTCTCATCACTGAATTCATCATTTTTCTTATTATTTGTTATTTTTTTTTTCTATTCACAGAAATTACAGCATCAGTTCATACTGAGATGTTTAGAAATACTATTAGCTGTTATACATTTCACAGGTGTAGAGAATGATCATTGTTGTGACTTCTAACTTTCATCATGTGTTAGGACACTTAAATAAACTTTTTACTTAAGTCAAAATGAGTTTGTTGTCTTTCGTCTGTTCAAAATACAAGAAATACCTCAAAGGTGACTTGGCTTACAAAGAAAAAAATTACATTTTTTTTTTTTTAAATAACATTGGATGCCACTTTACCAGGTTAGTTTGTTTGAAATGTTTATTGTCATCTTCATCGGTATCAATGGCAGTTGCAAAATGTAATATGATTAGCCCGAAGAAAGAAAGAACCAAAGAAAGACAAGGGCAGACGGGAGAAGCATATGCTTATCCAGACCCGTCCCCTTGCAGCCAAGGACGCACAATCAAACATGGTAAAGTTGCATACATCATACTACATGAGCTTTTGTTTTTTTTTCCAAATGAATTTTCTTCCCAAAAGTTATTGATTTGCCATAGCACTTAGCAATGTTGTCGATTAGTGTGAGTTCATTGATTCGGGTGATTGTCAGATTTTCCAGACGTGAAGGTGTTGGCCGGACATGGGCGTTGGTTTGGTGTTGGTCGCATTGTTGAGAAAATTCTGTCCAGTGAACTCCAGCTCCATCGTGTACGGTTGTTACAGTTCAGGCAGCAGGCACATAGACGAGCAGTTAATGATATGTGTTTGCTACAGGGCATATTTTCAGGGCGTGCAATGTTATGGCTATTTACGACCAATTCCCTCGCTTATCGACACTCCTCTCACACTCCCATAACTTTGTCTATGTCACTGACATTCCATCATCCATTTGTTGTGGGAACATTATGTTATGGCTGTGTGTGTGTGGCAGTAGTGTTATGTGTTATTACAACTGGTGTTCAAGTAGCGACTCAAAATGGTTTCTTTATAGGTAATTTAATCTGAACAGTTTTGAAGTTTATCAAGTCATAAAATTTTAATTGCTTGGATTTGATGTAGAGCTCATTTGTGTGTGCTCTGAACGGTGCATTGTGAATGATCCGAATCGCTTTCTTTTGAAGGATCAGAAGAGGATGAAGGTGAACCTTATGTGTGTGTCCACAAATTTCTGAACAGTAGCTAAGACGCGGCAAGATAAGTGCACTGTAGAGCGTTTGAAGAGTCGTCTCATCTCGGCTCATTCTGCCAAATAGCATGTATTTAGTTTTTTCGAGATTCAGAGATTTTTTTATTAATTGGCGTCGAACCATTGCTGCAATTTTACGAGTTCAGCATTTATTTGCTTAGTGAGACTTGTCAGGTCCTTTCCTGAACAAAAGCTATTGGTGTCGTCCGCAAAAAGTACCATTTTTAGAAGTACAGATGCTTTGTATAAGTCATTTATGTAAATGATGAACAGTTTCGGTCCCAGGACAGAGCCTTGGGGCACCCCACATGTGATTTGATGTGTAGCTGATTTACACCCATCAATTGTTACATATTGGGATCGGTTATGTAGGTAACTACGTACCCAATTTAGTACAACACCTCGGATTCCAAATCTCTCTAGTTTGTCCATTCAGATATTGTGGTTAACTGTATCAAAGGCTTTTTTCAGGTCCAGGAAAATTCCCACGGAGTATTGTGTTTGGTCAATAGCATCCGTGATAATTTCTACTGACTCCGCTAGTGCCTGCGCAGTGGAGTGGTTTTTCCTAAACCAATATTGGCTATCATGTAGTAAATCGTGCTTTGTTATGAATTTGTCCAGTCTGTTGTTGAAGAGCTTTTCGAGGATTTTGGATAATTGAGGCAGGATTGAAATGGGTCTATAGTTATTGAACTATGTTATGACTGAGTTATGTTGTGACTGTTTGCACGATAATTTGCGTTGAAAGTGCCACCAATGCCATTTTCGAAGCCAGTTAAGGTGTTACTTCTCTGGCTCCTCTGCAAAAAAAATGTTCTCATTCAGAAGCAGCTGACTGGCATTCCCCTTAATTTGCATCCTCTTTTTCCTGATTGGCTGTGGGTCAGAAATGGGTGGGTGTTGGCAATGCGTATGACGTAAATCGGAAGTTCAGAATTTTTGACGTTAGGGTTAATCTTCGAGTTAGTGGGGGTTTAATTAGTCAACAAATTCCGCGCAATTTGTCATTTTCAGGTCTCCTCAGTGGCTAAGCTAGCGCGAGTCAATGGTCCCATCTTAGCATGTCAATAAAAAACGATATGAACAGAGCTAACTAACATAGTCAAATACATTCAAAATGCACATCATTGTTCCAAATATCTATGCGGCCAAGACAATGTCACACTAGACTGCCGTAATTCATTTTTTTTACAGTGGTATGAAAAAGTATCTGAACATTTTGGAAATTCTCAAATGTCTGAATAAAATCACCATCAAATGTGGTCTGTTTTTTGTCAAAATCACATAGATGTAAAAACTGTGTCTGCTTTAAAGAAAACCACCCAAACATTTATAGATTTTCACATTTTAATGAGGATAGCATGCAAACAATGACAGAAGGGTGAAAAATAAGTACATGAACCATCTGCCTAAGGAGACTTAAAGAGCAATTGAAACTAATTTTTACCATACAATTTAAGTCAGGTGTGTGCCAATCACTGATGAGTGGTTTAAAGCTGCCCTGCCCACTATACAACACCCACCTGGTAAGAATTGTCTTGATGAAAAGCATTTTCTGATGTGCATCATGATTTGCTAAACAGAGCTTTCTGAAGAACAGCGATCAAGGATTGTTGATTTGTATAAAGCTGTGAAAGGATACAAAACCATCTCGAAAGGTCCAGATGTTCATCAATCAACAGTCAGAGAAGTTGTCTACAAATGGAGAAAGTTTGGCACTGTTGCTTCTCTCCCAACTAGTGGCTGTCCACCAAAGATGACGCCAAGAGGTCAGTGCAAAATACTCAGAGAGGTAAAAAAGAACTCTAGCGTGTGTGCTAAAGACCTACAGAAATCACTGGCACTGTCCAATATCTCTGCGCATACATCACCTATACGTAAAACTGTGGCCAAGAATTGTGTTCAAGGGAGGACTCCATGGAGGAAAGCCACTGATGTCCAAAAAAACGTTGCTCGTTTAATGATCGCAAAAGGGCACTTGGACACTTCACGGTCGTTTAGGCAAAATATTTTGTGGACAGATGAAACCAAAGTTGAATTGTTTGGGAGCAACACACAACGTCATGTGTGGTGGAAAAATGGAACAGCTCACCAACATCAACACCTCATCCCGACCGTGAAGGATGGTAGAGGGAGCATCATGATTTGGGGCTGTTTTGCTACCTCAGGGCCTGGACAACTTGCAATCATTAATGGAAGAATGAATTCAAACATTTATCAGGATGTTATGTAGGAAAACCTGAGGCCGTCTGTCAGACAATTGGGGCTAAAAAGAGCATGGATGCTACAACAAGCCAATGATCCAAAACACAGAAGTAAGTCAATTTATGAATGGGATCAGAAGAATAAAATACACGTTCTGGAGTGGCCAAGTCAAAGTCCAGACTTGAACCCCTTTGAAATGCTGTGGCATGACCTAAAGAATCATGCCAGACATCCCAGGAATCTGACTCAACTACAGCAGTTTTGTAGAGAAGAATGAGCCAAGATTAGTCCTGATGAATGTACCAGACTAATCTGCAGCTACAGGAAGCGGCTGGTTGAAATTATTGCTGCCAAAGGAGGGGGGCACAAAATATTCAATGTGATGGTTCACTTAATTATTATCCCCTTCTGTCTTTGTACTATCCTCATTCAAATATGAAAACCTTTAAATGTTTTGGTGGTTTTAGTTAAAGCAGACAGTTTTTTCATCTGTGTGATTTTGACAGGGTTAAGATCACATTTGATAGTGATTTTATGCAGGAATGTGAGAAATTCCAAAAGGTTCAGATACATTTTCATACCACTTTATCTTAGGCATGAAACAGTTCAAAATATTGGAAACTGAGTGCCTTTATAAATGGGAAACTATTGAAATTTGTTTCTATTCAATACTGTCTATCCACATACTAATTATAAACACTATCAGAAGCATTGACCTTCAATTACAACCTACAAGTGTTGCCTTTTTGTTTGTGGTGTTCCTTTGACATGCAGTGCAATTAATATGCATGACACTGGTTTACTGTGAATTAAATCCAAAGAATAAGAAGACATTTTTCTTCAAAAAATGAATGTGAGTGTTGAATGAGCAAAGCATATTTAGAAAGTGACAGATGACAAATCCTGTATTGGCTTGGTGACAGCTTTTAGGGATTCACAACACAAGTGATAATGACTACGAATAGAACTTCAAAGGGGAATGTGGTTTTCTATATTCGACAAGAACATTCCAATTGTTCTATTTGTGTCACAATAGAAGTAAAAGTAGGTTGGGACTGGAAAATTACTACTGAAACTAATGGGACTTCCACAAATGTAGTAAGTATGGAGACGGTTAGAATTTTTTTTATCTTTGAAAAAAAAAAAGAAAAAGAAAAAAAGGATTGCACCTATTTCCATCATAAAACCGTAATTACTTTAAAATTGTCTTCACTCCACTTTCTGAAATTTTAGCAACATTTAACATTTATACTGCTGAGCTGATTTTCACTGCTCACCAATGTGTGAATACCGATTTTCTTTTTTAAAGAGACAAATCACTGAAATAGTAGCACCAGCGCTGTTGATATTTTCATTTCAACACGTTGTCTTTACTCAGGCTTGAGCGATATTTGTTTGAAATATCGTTTGCTAAGCATTAAAACTTTAACATAGCCACAAACGTCTCAAACTTGTCATTGATACACACGGTCCTTATGTCAATGTTACCTATGAGTCACTACAGTGGACACAAGAATGTCATTCAATCCCCTACAAGGCGCTGATTAGCTTTTGCAGTAGCAGTGGGGAAAAACTTAAGAAAACAAAGGAAGGCTGGACTTGTCAAAAGAAAGGAAATAAGATAAGATGGTAGAACGTGCATTTTCAACATCATACAGTGGGGTAAATAAGTATTTAGTCAACCACTAATTGTGCAAGTTCTCCCATTTGAAAATATTAGAGAGGCCTGTGATTGTCAACATGGGTAAACCTCAATCATGAGAGACAAAATGTGAAAAAAAAAAAAAAACAGAAAATCACATTGTTTGATTTTTAAAGAATTAATTTGCAAATCATGGTTGAAAATAAGTATTTGGTCAATACCAAAAGTTCATCTCAATGCTTTGTTATGTACCCTTTGTTGGCAATAACGGAACCCAAACGTTTTCTGTAACTCTTCACAAGCTTTGCACACACTGTTGCTGGTATTTTGGCCCATTCCTCCATGCAGATCTCCTCTAGAGAAGTGATGTTTTGGGGTTGTCGTTGGGCAACACGGACTTCTCACTCAAGAACGGTGAGCAAAAATCCCACAACCACACGGGGGGACCTAGTGAATTACCTACAGAGAGCTGGGACCACAGTAACAAAGGCTACTATCAGTAACACAATGCACCGCCAGGGACTCAAATCCCGGACTGCCAGACGTGTCCCCCTGCTGAGGAAAGTACACGTCCAGGCCCGTCTGCGGTTCGCTAGAAAGCATTTGGATGATCCAGAAGAGGACTGGGAGAATGTGTTATGGTCAGATGAAAAAATAATAGAACATTTTGTTAGAAACACAGGTTCTTGTGTTTGGAGGAAAATGATTACTGAATTACACCATACCCACTGTGAAGTATGGGGGTGGAAACATCATTCTTTGGGGCTGTTTTTCTGCATGGGGACCAGGACGACTGATCTGTGTAAAGGAAAGAATGAATGGGGCCATGTATCGAGAGATTTTGAGTGGAAATCTCCTTCTATCAGCAAGGGCATTGAAGATGAGACGTGGCTGGGTCTTTCAGCATGACAATGATCCCAAACACACAGCCAGGGCAACAAAGGAGTGGCTTCGTAAGAAGCATTTCAAGATCCTGGAGTTTTTAATTACCAAAAACACATCGACACAAGTCATTGACAACAGTCTGTCTCGCGCTAGCCTTGTTGAATAAACGCAGCTCTCCTCGTATGTTTACTTCCGCGCGCAAGTCCCTCGTCCCGCCCATCGCTGATTGGTCCACTCCGCTGTCTGTTTGCTGTGGCTTGCTCCGCCCTGGAAATTTTATCCGCTTAATGGTGGCCAGACTCAATAGCTGGAACAGCAGTGAGTCTGGAGAATCAGGCTAGGAGTGGCCTCGCCAGTCTCCAGATCTCAACCCCATAGAAAATCTGTGGAAGGAGTTGAAAATCCGTGTTGCCCAACGACAGCCCCAAAACATCACTGCTCTAGAGGTGATCTGCATGGAGGAATGGGTCAAAATACCAGCAACAGTGTGTGAAAAGCTTGTGAAGAGTTACAGAAAACATTTGGCCTCCGTTATTGCCAGCAAAGGGTACATAACAAAGTATTGAGATGAACTTTTGGTATTGACCAAATTCTTATTTTCCACCATGATTTGCAAATACATTCTTTAAAAATCAAACAATGTGATTTTCTGTTTTTTTTTTTTTTCACATTCTGTCTCTCATGGTTGACGTTTACCCATGTTGACAATTACAGGCCTCTCTAATATTTTCAAGTGGGAGAACTTGCACAATTAGTGGTTGACTAAATACTTATTTGCCCCACTGTAAATCATTTGGTGATGATATACTACCTTAAAGAACAGCTGCCGATTTTACTTGAATGGCCCTGAAAAATAAACTAAATAAATGTGTCAAGCAAAGGGAACTCACATTCATTTTTATTGCCCTTAATGATCATAACAACTATCTAGTGTTGTTTTTCCTCAACGTTGATGATAACGAAAATATTTTGTCAACGAACACTTTTTTTCATGACGATGACGAGACAATAACGAGCTAAAAACATGTTTTGGGAGACTAAAGGCTGAGGTCTGCTTCTGCGGCACACCTACGCCGAAAAGGCAGACCCGATTTACGACCCTCTGCCATTAACCAGTGTTGTCAGTAACACGTTAATGTAATCTGATTACTTTCTTCAGTAACGAGTAATCTAACGCGTTAATTTTTCCAAGCCAGTAATCCGATTAAACTTAGTTTCCCTAGTGCCTGTGCGTTACTATTTTGTTTTTGCCTCATAATGTATGTAGAATGAAGAATACTGTAGTCATGTACGACGAGCATTTCTCATCGGGGGAAAAAAAAACGGGTCACGTGTATTACGATACTGTTTGAGGCTGTCTGCCACGGCGGTCAACAACATAGCATTCTGACGAGGCAGCGAGGCTAACAGTGAAAGGCAACCATAGGTGGAGTTTTACTTTTGTGGGGCTGGGGGCAAAGCATGTTGATGACTGAAACAAAAGTCAAAAGTTTGGACACACCTAAACATTTTTACGTTTTATATATTTTCCCTACTATTGTAAATCCTTTCTGAATACATCAAAACTATGAACGAACTTGTGGAATGGCAAAAAAAAGTGAAATAACTGAAAACAGGTTTTATATTCTACATTCTTCAAAGTGTCCACCTTTGAGGTGTCGCCAAACTTTTGGCCAATACTGTATATATACAGTACATATATATAAAACTGTTCAAGCTCAGTTGTTGTTGGTTGCGTTTGTAAGCTTAGGTTTACAGAAATTCTAAATACCCATCTTGCCTCCACAGGTGTAGTTTTGGCTTAGCAAGTTAGCAAAGCAAAAGCTAGTGTCTTAGGTGCTAGTCACATGATCTGCTCGAAAAATGATTTTGACCCATTATGAAATACGTTGAAAGGTTAGTGTTCATTTCAACAATTTTTGTTGTTTGTTTTATTGCTTTACAACTTTTATAGACAATATATTAACAGCTGGGTCTTTATTTTAAAGGGGAAGTTCAGAATTTTTGACATTAGGCTTTATCTTGGAGTTAGCGGGGGTTTATTTAGCCGTTGGAGTTGATTTGAACAAATTCCGTGCAGTTTGTCAGTTATTTGTACTCTCAGGCCTCCGGGGTGGCTAAGCTAGCATGAGTCAATGGCGGTTGAAATCAACTCCATCGACTAATTAAACCCCCGCTAACTCAACGATTAAGCCTTATGTGAAAAATTCAATTACATGCGATGACATTTTTTGTTGTCGTTTTTATGTTGAGGCAGCAAAAGGAGAAACATTGGTAAAAAGTAACTGATACGTTATTTTTAAAGTAACTTAGTTACTTTGATAATAATGTAATCGGTAAAGTAACTAGATTACTTTTTTTTAGGTGTAATCAGTAATCAGTAATTACATTACTTTTTTAAGTAATCTGTGACAACACTGGCCGTAACCTGTCGTGCACCTCCACAGATTCTTGAATAGGCGACGCGTCAACGCGTGGTGACGTGACACAAATGGACTGGGATTGGTCCGCTCAGACTGTTGTTTCCGGTAGCATGATATCACCGCCATTTACAAACATACAGTGTATCACAAAAGTGAGTACACCCCTCGCCTTTCTGCAGATATTTAAGTATATCTTTTCATGGGACAACACTGACAAAATGTCACTTTGAAGCAATGAAAAGTAGTCTGTGTGCAGCTTATATAATAGGGTTAATTTATTTTCCCCTCAAAATAACTCAAAATATAGCCATTAATATCTAAACCCCTAGCAACAAAAGTGAGTACACCCTTTTGAAAAAACGTACATCCCTAAATGTCCAAATTGAGTACTGCTTGTCATTTTCCTTCCAAAATGTCATGGGACTCGTTACAGGAGTGCTGTCAGCATTGCTGCAGATATTGAAGAGGTGTGGGGTCAGCCTGTTATTGCTCAGACCATACATCGCACTCTACATCAAATTGGTGTGCGTGGCTGTCACCCCAGGAGGAAGCCTGTTCTGAAGACGGTACACAAGAAAGCCCGCAAACAGTTTGCTGAAGACATGTCAGCAAAGCACATGGATTATTGGAACCAGCGCTTATGGTCTGATGAGACAGGCGGGCTTTCTTGTGGTGACCTAGTCGGCCAAAAACTGCCAACTTTTTATCGGTTTATGTCACATTTTTGGTTGGTGCACTTTATCATTTATCGTGTATAAATGTTTGCTGTGAGTCTGTGACTTACGGTATTGGCGCCGAATATAAGATGGCCCTGATTATAAGACGACCCCCTTTTTCAAGACTCAAGTTTGAAAAAAGACTTTTTGAACACCAAATTAAATTTTTAAACAGAAAATAATTACATCTGAATTCTGAAACAAATGATTATAGCAATATATTTGCGAGAAAAAGCATGTTATTTTGCCTCATTCAAATCTTAATACCTGAACATTTAAATATGTAAACTAAAGTGCAATCACATTTGTAAATGAATGGCTTCTGGTTTTTGAAATTGAAATAAGCCAATCTATTGTGATAAAACAACAAAATTGCAATAAATGCATTAACCATCAAAGTGAGGTCTAACTAACTGTAGTCGTGAAACAAATCTGAATAAGGAAAAACATTGCAATAAAATAATGCAAACTGGTTAAACTTGAGAGTAGCTGAGATCTGTCATCACGGAACATTACTCCTCAAGTTCAGCATTCGCTTAATTGATATCTGGCGCCATCTAGCGCCGGGAATGGGTATTATGTCTCGAGCCCGAATATAAGACGTCTCCCACTTTTTCAGTCTTATTTCAATGCAAAAAACACCGTCTTATATTCGGGCCATGCGATATTTCCAAGTCACACTTCAAGTATATGAAGAATATAGCACAGGTTTGTGTCAAAAGACTTGTTTTGATGTTTAATTTTCAACTACAGACAGTTCACACACTTGAAACATCATCAATGATTGAGAGTGCCTTGGTGCTTTTATAATAACGGATGGGGAAGGAGAGGAGTGGATGATGGCTTTCCCCACTTCATTGTGGCAACAATAAAATAAATAACAAAATCATAGCGGGCTGCCGCAACATACGACTGCTAACTTTCGCTTTCCCCCGTTCTTTCCTTTCGCTGCCTGTCACTGCTTCCCAGTCTGATCGCCTCATAAAGGACTGTTCTTCAATGTTGATGAGCTGAAGATCCACATTCAAGTACTCAATCTCCATTGGCATTGTTGTGCAACTGGAAGAAAACTATAGGAAGTCAACAAGAGTCACCCCAAACCGTACAAATACAACACCACACCCCTCTAGTGGCTTGGCGGTCAATTTCAAAGCAACGCGTTCTCTTGCTGCAGAACTATCGAATGCTCTTTGACGCTCTAGTCGCTACGCCGTCACCGCAATGCAGGAGCATAACTCAGGTTTAAAACTTAAGGAGCCTAATGCCAGTTTTCATCTGACGAGACAGGAACGAGACAAAAATGCACAATGATTTCCGACTTTTGTGAAGTGCTGCGCCCCCCCACCCCCACTCACAAGTGCAGTGTCCTCCAGTCCCAAGGCTTAAACACACAATAGGATTTGTTTTATCTTGGCCAGTACGAATATGCAATGTTTCTTTACCCTCTAAAGGTCTTTGCTGAGTGGTCTTTACAGACTAAATGCAACTCGTAGCGTTAGCATAGCAGGTTAGCATGTTAGCATTAGGCTAATGCTAACGGCAAGCGTCGTCATAAACTCTCGGACAACTTTTTCTACATACAGTTCGTCGCGTCCAGGTGGGTATAATTCATTGAAAATAATGTACTGTTTTCCTGCTGAGTGTGTATTATCACCTAGTCGATGTTGTCCCTGTAGATGCTACAATGTGTCTGTCAATGTTTATTGGATATAGTTGCAACTTGCAAACCTTTACTTATTTTTGGACCTTTACTTATTTTTGGTGTACATTTTTTTTTTATTTTACAGAGGAACATTTTTTTAGTAAGCATCAACTAAAACTAGAAAAAAAAATTGTCTTGCGTTTTCGTCAACAAAAACTAGACAAACATGGCATGGAGGTCTAAAAGACCAGGACTAAGACAAAAACTAAAAGGGCTGCCAAAAACAACACTGCAACTTTGACAAAGGGCCTGAGCCAATCCCAGCTCATCTAATTTTGGGCGAGAGACTGGAAAAACCCTGGAATGATTGCCAGTCAATTGCAGAGCAAACAGTCTATGGACAAGCAAACACTCACATCTAATTAACAGGTTCCAATCTTCAATTAAGCCAACATTAATGTACTTGGAATGTGGAAGGACATCCAAGTACTTGTTGAAAATAAAACTCAAATACAATAGTACCTCTGCTTAAGAACGTCTCTACATAGAGAATTTTCAGGTTAAAACACGCCTCAATGGGAAACTATTGCCTCTTTTTAGGACAGGAATTTCAGGATACAAAAAGCAAAAATACAGTATGGCTGGTACTGGCAGCTCCCAGAGTTTATTAAATGTAACATACTTATACAGTGGGGAGAACAAGTATTTGATACACTACCAATGGGAAAACCCATTGGCAGTGTATCAAATACTTGTTCTCTCCACTGTAGTTGCTCTGCCATTGGCTATTGCCTAGCATTCCTGGCATCCAATTGGCTAAGCGCAAGGGTGTCCAAACTATTCCACATAGGGCCGAGGTGGGTACTGGATTTCATTCCAACAGAACAAGATGACAGCTTTTCACCAATCTGGTGTCTTACAAGCAAGGGCACAGGTTTGGTCTCAACATTGGTAGGGACAATATAACAGCATAACCTGCATGTACATTTTTTGCTCGGGTTGGGACTGTAATAAGACCAAATAGATTGGGTGAACGGGGGTCAGGGCTACATTTCGAACGAATATGAATCTAATTACCGTATTTTTCGGACTATAAGTCGCAGTATTTTTTCATAGTTTGGCTGGGGGCGCGACTTGTACTCTGGAGCGACTTAAGTGTGAAATTACTAACACATTATTATATCATTTCACATGTTATTTTGGTGTTTTGGAGTGACACTGATGGTTTGGTAAACTTGTTAGCATGTTATTTATGCTATGGTTATCTGAATAACTCTATGTTATAGCTATGTTACGTTAACATACCGGCCACGTTCGCATTTCGTTGTTCATGCATCATGTTTCATGTTGTTTGATTTTCCTCATACATTCATGTCTGATGAAACTGTTACAGTGATCTTTGTGTGCGCCAATTGTTGCCACCATGTACACCTTAGCAATGTATCCTTTGAAGAGACTTATAAGAAAAGCATTTTGAGTCGCTACTCACACCAGCTGTGATAACACAAAATCACTTTTGCCACACACATAGCCACAACAAAATATTCCCACAGCAAGCAGACGAGAAAAAGTCAGGGACATGACAAAGCCATAACCTTGTGCGCCCTGTAATTATTCGAGCTGTTTGACTGGACGCTGAGTTACTAAACCCAGATTGTTGATTGGGTTTTTGTACAGTTTTGTGGCCATCTGAGGTATGTACCATGTCTGAATGTGCGTCTTTAGTTGTATGGGGGACGGGAAACTGATAAGCATATGCTTCCTCCCGTCCGCCTTTGTCTTCTTCTTCGGTTCCTTCGGGCAAATCATACCACATTTTGTAATTGTCAATGATTGTCAATGATACCGATGATGATGACAATAAAATTTCATTCATTCATTCATTCATTCATTCATTCATTCATTCATTCATTCATTCATTCATTCATTCATTCATTCATTCATTCATTCATTCATTCATTCATTTATGTAACATTATAATACTGCACACTTACTCAGCATGTTGTTCTCTAGTGTATTTGTGTTTTAAATTGCCTTTCAAGATGACATAGCTGTTTTATGTGTTGGATTTTATCAAGTAGCTTTCCCCCAAAAATGTGACTTATACTCTGGCGCGACTTATATATATATTTTTTCTTCTTCATTGCACATTTTTGGGCTGGTGCGACTTATACTCAGGTGCGACTTGTAGTCCGAAAAATACGGTAATTAATATGCTAAATCAGGGATCCTCATTACGTCGATCAGGATCGACCAGTTAATCACAACGCTAGTGTGGGTAGGTTGCGGCTTCCCCCCCAAAAAACATTTTTTTCTTTTAATGTTCATAGGTAATCATGATTATCTTGCGTTGCGTGAGCCACATTTGAGGTTATGCAGCACATGTCTTTCTCTAAGCAGTTTCTTGCTCACGTTTTTCTGGTTCTATAGTTTCCAGCAGAGTTCACTACATTTCTCACAGTTTAATTAATGTTAACAATAGAAAACACAAACAGAAAGACACTTCTTTCTCAGCAGCTTCCTACTCAAGTTTTGCAGGTTAGCAAGTTCACACAGTTTAATGTTATGCTAACTGTGATGCAGGTTGGACTTTCCGTAGTAAAATTAGTGGTGTGTTTCCCATCTCCACAACATTGGCATTTTTTAAAAATTACACACAGTGGTTGCTGCTGGCCAAAAAATACTTTTGATATCCCTCGTCTTCGAAGGGGGTGGATGAGGCGGAATGTTGTCGACATGTATTCCTATCGGGACTGTGTGAGTGTGAGCATGGGTGTGTGTGTCAGGGATGGGTCAAGTCATTAGCCAATCAAATGTCCGTTTCTTGGGGGGGGGGGGGGGGGGGGTCAGCTGCATTCAGCAAGTGAAAAGGAATAAATGTAAGTTTGAACATAATGAAAATAATTCATTTATTAATAGTAGGATCAATTCATTCCTTACAAAATATGGGAAGACAATCTAAACTGAACTCATCATACGCTGCTGGCCAAAAGTATTGGCACCCCATTCAACTTTTTCAGGTAATGCTCATTTTCTCCCAGAAAATGATTGCAAATACGAACGCTTTGTTTGTAATATTCATTTATTTTGCTTGCAAGGAAAAAACACAAAATAGAATGGAAAAAAATTAAATCATTATCATTTGACACAAAACTCAAAAAATGGGCCGGACAAAAGCATTGGCACACTTTGAAAAATCATGTGATGTTTATCTAAATTTGTGTAATTAACAGCACCTGTTGCTTACCTGTGGCACATAACAGGTGGCGGCAGAAACTAAATCACCAGTGCAGCCAGTCAAAATGGATTAAAGTTGACTCAATCTCTCTCCTGTATCCTTATGTTTACCACATTGAGCATGGAGAAAAGGAAGAAGACCAAATAACTGTCTGAGGACTTGAGAAGCGAAAATTGTGAGGAAGCATGGGCAATCTCAAGGCTACAAGTCCATCTCCAAAGACCTGAATGTTCCTGTGTCTAACGTGCGCATTGTCAACAATAAGTGTAAAGCCCATGGCACTGTGGCTAACCTCCCTAGATTTGGACGGAAAAGAAAAATTGTTTCAACGAAAGATTGTGTGGATGGTGGATAAAGAACCTCGACTAACATCCAAACAAGTTTAAGCTGTCCTGCAGTCTGAGGGTACAACAGTGTCAACCCATACTATCCATCGGCGTCCTAATGAAAAGGAACTCTATGGTAGGATAACCAGGAAGACACAACTTCTGACCCAGAGACACAAAAAAACTCAGGCTGGAGTTTGCCAAAACCTACCCGAGAAAGCCAAAACCGTTTTGGAAGAATGTTCTCTGGTCAAATGAGACAAAAGTACAGCTTTTTAGGCAAAGACATCAACATAGAGTTTAGAGGGGGAAAAAAACCCGAGGCCTTCAAAGAAAAGAACACGGTCCCCACAGTCAAACATAGCGGAGGTTCCCTGATGTTTTGGGGTTGCTTTGCTACCTCTGGCATTGGACTTCTTGACCGTGTGCATGGCATTATGAAGTCTGAAGACTACCGACAAATTTTGCAGCATAATGTAGGGCCCAGTGTGAGAAAGCCTCAGAGGTCATGGGTCTTCCAAGAGGACAACAACCCAAAATACACTTCAAAAAGCACTAGAAAATGGTTTTGAGAGAAAGCAATGGAGACTTCTAAAGTGACCAGCAATGAGTCCAGACCTGAATCCCATAGAATACCTGTGGAGAGATCTGAAAATGGCAGTTTGGAGAAGGCACCCTTCAAATCTCAGAGACCTGGAGCAGTTGGCCAAAGAAGAATGGTCTAAAATTACAGCAGAGCATTGTATGAAACTCATTGATAGATACCGGAAGCGGTTGTTCGCAGTTATTTTTGTCTAAAGATTGTGCTACCAAGTATTAGGCTGAGGGTGCCACTACCTTTGTCCGGCCCATTTTTGGAGTTTTGTGTGTTTAATTTTGTTTCCATTCTCTTTTGTGTTTTTCATTGCAAGCAAAATAAATGAAGACCAGTTTGGACATCCCTGGCTAAGAGGGACCTCTACTGTATCTGTATGTGTGTATCCCAGCGTCCTCTTCATTCGCCCCTCATGTTTCGATAGCTTTACATGAGTGTATTAACTTTTATTGTTTACTCTATTCGTTTATTTTTTACGTTTATTGTGCATTAATCTAATTGTAATATGTATTTGATACACGTTTTGATGTATTGTTAAAGATTTACGTCTGAATTTTGGGGGGCTTGGAATGGATTAGGGCATTTTCATGGAAAACGCATCTCTACTTACAGAATTTTCAGGTTACAAAACTACTCCCAGAAGCAATTAAATTCATAAGTAGAGGTACCACTGCACAACGAGAATATGCCATATCCACGAGGTCTGAATCAAGAGTCAGAACCCTTCTAAACTGTATCACATACACACAAAGTAGTTACAGTGGTATGAAAAAGTATCTGAGCCTTTTGGAATTTCTTATATTTCTGCATAAAATCAACATCAAATGTGATCTGATCTTGTCAAAATCACACAGAAAATACAGTGTCTGCTTTAACTAAAACGACTGAAATATTTAGGTTTTCATATTTTAATGAGGATAGCATGCAAACAATAACAGAAGGGGGAAAAAGCAGTAAGTGAACCCTCTGCTTAAGGAGACTTAAAGGGAAATTAAAACAAATTTTTACCAACCATTTTAAGTCAGGTGTGTGCACAATCACTGATGAGTGGTTTAAAGCTGCCCTGCCCACTATAAAACACACACCAGGTAAGAATTGTCTTGATGAGAAGCATTGTCTGATGTGCATCATGGCTTGGTCAAAAGAGCTGTCTGTAGACCTGCAATCAAGGATCGTTGATTTGTATAAAGCTGGGAAAGGATACAAAACCATCTCGAAAGGTCTGGATGTTCATCAATCAACAGTCAGAGAAGTTGTCTACAAATGGAAAGAGTTTGGCACTGTTGCTTCTCTCCCAAGTAGTGGCTGTCCACCAAAGATGACGTCAAGAGTTCAGTGCAGAATACTTAGAGATAAAAAAAGAACCCTACAGTGTCTCCTAAAGACTTACAGAAATCACTGGCACAGTCCAATATCGCTGTGCACACATCAACTATATATAAAACTATGGCCAAGAATGGTGTTCACGGGAGGACTCCATGGAGGAAGCCACTGTCAAAAAAAAAAACAATGTTGCTTGTTCAATGTTCGCAAAAAGTCACTTGGACACTCCACAGAAGTTTTGGCAAAGTATTTTGTGGACAAAAAAACAGAGTGGAATTGTTTGGAAGTAATACACACTGTCATGTATTGCGGAAAAATGGAACAGCTCACCAACATCATCACCTCATCCCCACCGTGAAGCATGGTGGAGGGAGCATCATGATTTGAGGCTGTTCTGCTGCCTCATTGCCTGGACAACTTGCAATCATTTCTGGAAGAGTGAATTCAAAAGTTTATCAGGATGATTTGTTGGAAAACCTGAGGCCATCTGTCAGACAGCTGAAGCTAAAAAGAGCGATTCATGCCAGACATCCCAGGAATCTGACTGAACTACAATAGTTTTGTAGAGAAGAATGCGGCACGATTAGTCCTGATTGATGTGCCAGACTGATCGCAGCTACAGGAAGCAACTGGTTGAAGTTATTGCTGCCAAAGGAGGAGCCACAAAATATTAAATGTGATGGTTCACTTATTTATTTACTTTTATATATTAAATGTGATGGTTCACTTACTTATTTTTCAACCTTCTGTCATTTTTTGCATTAGGTGTGTGACAAAATATCGAAATGGTGATATATCGTGATACTTTGTATCACAAATGGTTATCGATATGCTCCTGCCAAGAATCGAGAAATCGTTTTAAAAAGGTGTCAATGTCTAAAAAAAAAATAAAAAGGAACCAACAAGTTGCTACCAAAATCTTCCACCATAATAGTGTCTCAGTTAACTCTAAGTCTGCATTGACGGTGCACGACGCCGAATCCTTTTAGACTGGGAACGTTCATTCATTCGAAACCAGAGGATTCACAGTCATTCTGTCCGATTTTCAGGGCATTTACAGGTCATTTCCTGTTGACTTTGAGTCACTTCCTATTCATTTGGGTGATTCCCAGGTCAATTCCTGTTCTGTAACTCAAAATAAACAGAAAGTGACCAGTAAAATACTCCCAAATCAACAGGAGGTAACTGAAAATTAACAGGTGAATGACCTTAAATAGGCCAAAATTACCTCATTGGCTGCCACTGACGGTCATAGACGTTCAATCCGTTTGAAGTGGGAGGGATGGCAGCAAATGAACATTCTGCCACCCTCCCAGTTCAAATGGATTGGACGTCTACTAGTGATAAACTCATTCCAATTCATAGCAGAAGCTTGTTTTTCTGTTTATTAGTTGTTTGTAGAATATTCTATAATGATTTCCCGACCAATGTATCGATAATCGTTGTATCGTCATATCGTCAGCTTATCGTTATCATGAGCTTTGTATAGCAAATCCTATTGTATCGTGAGGTACCAAGAGGTTCCTACTCCTTGTTTGCATACTATCCTCATTAAAATATGAAAACCTATCAATGTTTGGGTGGTTTTATTTAAAGCAGACACTGTTATTTCATCTGTGGGATTTTGACAAAGATCAAATCACATTTGATGGCTATTTTATTCCGAAATGTGAGAAATTCCAAAAGGTTCAGATACTTTTTCATACCACTGTATTTGACATGCACAGGCATTTTGATGACTGAAAAATGTCCTCATCGGTATTCGTGGACAAATTATCTCACAAGCTTGAAATGGGTGAAGGTGGTTCCAGTTTTCTTAGAAAAACATTCCAAAAGCATGAACATGAGGATAAGTGCAGACTCCAATTTGCAATGGGGAAGTCCAACAAAAACGGATGGCTAGAGCTCAGAAAGATGATGTTGGCGCTCTTCCAAGTTTTCCACCTGCTGCAATACTGACTATGATGAGAGTAAACACTGAAATGACCTTTGACAAGTCCTGTATCACAATTCCCAGCACACAACTATTTCCCTGTGCTTTCCCTGATTTCACCAGTAAGGAGCAACATTTGCGGTGCATTTATTACCACCAGGAATGTCATAAAACTTTTAAAACAGAGCTTTTAACAAAAAAAAAAAAAAAAAAAAAAAAAAAAAACAGAAAGTCAATTGTCTTCCTCTGACTGCATTATTAGTTAAAATAAAAAATAATGTGGACAAACTGAATAAGAGGAACACCACGTTTTCTGGACCTAATACATATTATTTTGTATTTCTTTCTGCACTGGGCAGGAGTCATCATCAGACAAGAAATGATTGATTGTATTTACAGAAAAAGACAAGGAAGCAATGGATTAATGGTTTACCAAAAACGTGAGACTGATGGGAAGTAGTTTCTCAGATAAAATTGAACCCCTCTTTTTTTTTTTTTTTTTTTTTGAACAGGAGTCCTTGAATGTGTGTGCTCAGTAATATAAACAGACCCGTAAGAAGCTCCATTAATCACTCTGTGAAAACCCAGATTACCAGTTGTCAACCTTGTAAAGATAAGGTTTAAAGTGTGCTGCAGGAGGGAGGACATTTAATAAAGCAATAAACATAACATTCAGACAATGTTTGGTGTCGTTAAAATTCTCTGAGACAGTTATTTTTATACTATGATTGGGATCAGATCCAAATTATTCACCTATGCACTGACTTACCGGCTGCACATGACTGGTTTGTTGGTTTGTTTCTATAAATGAATTAAATTGAATAAAATCTAAAAGTAGAAGTTGGGAGAATTGGCCTTCAGTCTGCCCATAAGAGTCACTTTTGATGGCTCATGGCATGTATCCAAAGTCAAATGCACGTGTGTGTGTGCACATGTGCATGGTGATACTGCAACACCAAGATGCAACAATTGTGTTGAGGAATGGCCTCGCCTTTATACGGTGATGGCGAAAATGGAAGGCGAAAACGCAAACTTTTGATTCCGGCCTGCAAAGTGCAACGATTCAATTTCGGGGATCAATGGAACGCTCTCGCTCCGATAACGTCAGCACTCGCACATGTCACTTTGGGCATGCGCAGTCTACTAAACATTCAAAACGGCAAACATGCCAATGTTCCCTCTAAGCTGCGCGCGTGCACAAACGTGCACTGCTTGCACAAACTCAGCGCAAAACAAAAAAATCTATGCAGCGCACAAAATAAAATTAAACAGAAACGTATTGTAGCGCTCACCAGGACTACTGTTGGCGCTGCAGTGATGTGTCAGCACGACACACCTATAGGTGTGTTCAATACGGCAACGTGCCGCCCATAAGGCGATTTAGGAAACCGCCTAAGGGCGCACCAGCGTCCAAAAAGGCGTCAAGAAAAATATTCAAATAATATTTGATGATAGCAGTATTCAAAAAAATTATACAAAACAAAAGAACAACAAAACCGTTCAAAATAAGTCTTTAAATAATAATGAAATCATTTTTTTAGTGTGCCTTCTGCCCGTTTCAATTTTTCCTGTGATGCGATAATTTTACTACAGACCCTAGTCTCACTCACCACCCAGCAGACCAGCGAGCTACCAGAAGGTGCTATTTTTAGCCTCCGCAATTGAGCGACGTTAGGGTGACAAGTCAACTTCATGAAAAGACGAAAGCACTCCGGGTCGGAAGAAAAAAAAACAAGACAGCAAAGACGTGAAGAAAAACAGGTTTGTTGTGATGATTTTTTTTCAACAGCATAAATACGTAGATTTACATAGAGCTTATATGACTTAGTGCCAGGGGTGAAAGTGGGCCAGAACGGTCAGGAACGCAGTTCCGGTATAAGATTCAGGGCAGGAACGCTGTTCTGGTACACGGTGCTTTGATTCTGAAAATATGACAGCAACTGTCAAAACGCTATGTAAAAAAAAAAAAAAAAAAAAATACATACACAAATGTTAACAACCAGCATAAAGGGATCCTCTATTCTTAAGACAAGTAATTCTTAAAAGATAAATGTTAAAATGTTAAATTTGATATTAAAACCCCTCTTAATGTTTTTGTTTTAATAAAGTTTGTAAAATTATTTTAAGTGATAGGTTGCCATTCTTGTTACGTCGCAGTGCGTGATGTCACTGGTCCTGTTGCCGAAATTCCAGCGTGTCACTCGTTAGCTTTCCCTTCATGTCGTCAGTTCTACCCTTCCTATTTCAACCAGATCTGAAAAGTGAAGAGCAGGACAGCACTGTCGGTCGTTCACAAGACGAGCTTCAGGGAAAAATGTGTGCAGTTAATACCTGAGAAGACAAAAGTTGGGCAAAACTGGTGATGCGAGAGAGTCCTGTTGGGAACTCCGGTTGGGAGCGAGAGTGTATGCTATAATTATGTAGACTGTTAGCATCCAGAGCTGTCGTGTGCTTTACATACAGTACAGGCCAAAGAGCACACCTTGTGTAATCCATGTCTTGTACATTGTAACGCGTGGTAGCGAGGATACGTGTATAAAAGTACCAAAAAGGGGAGAAGCTTCCACTATGCACATTTATTCACAAAAAATAATATTTCCACCTTGACCACTCTTCACCCGGGAGCTCAGCAGTAAGCAAACACGCATTCCCTGACGAACTTCAACATTGTTGTGAGGTCCACGTCAGAGTCACTGTCGTCACTGTAGCGTGACATAGTGCTTTAATTATTTAGTATGATTTAGGGAAAACTCCCACGAAGAATAGTCAACATAAAACATAGCAATAGTAATCAAAATCCGCGTTTTTTACTCACTCGAAGATTCAGGAATTAGACCGATCCCATGGCAATGTCGCAACCGTCGATTCCACAAAATAGACTGATCCGAAAAGCCGCTGTGGGACCGATGAATTAAAAAAAATGGACAGATCCGAAACCAATATTGCAGACGTGGTAGGACTGTTGGATCCAGAAAATAGACGGATCCCTTACTTGACTGGGGATCCAGGTAAAATATTCAGGTGCCAGTTGTAACGAGTGGTGGGTAGGGGCCAAAAAGGGGGAGAAGCTTCCACTTATGCACATTTATTCACTAAAAATAATAATTCCACCTTGACCACTGACTTCACTCCCCTTGTTTCCATTTGACTGGAAATTGCATCCAAAAGCAGCACATCCTGGCCTTTTTCTTCACGAGTTTAGGCAGCAATAAGCAATTGTTTAACATGCTTCACATTTGGAAAGATACCAATTACGTCATCACTGCGAGCCCGCAAACCATGGCGCCAACTAACGGTCAAAATATGGACTAAATATTATAAAATATTGCCATTGATTTAACATTTTATGTGTTTCTAACAACATATTTTAGTACAAGAGAACAAATTTGGTTTATCAGAGCCTACATGTATTTAAGTCCGTGTATTTAAGCATAATCTCTTTCCACCGATATTTATTAGTGATTTTATTCCATGGACGGCATGGACGTTTCCCAAGCTGCTGCAGTTATCAGAGTGAGACGATGACGAGTCACGTCAATGTGCAAATGCACGCAGCAAAGCAAAACACCTGGACTAATTTATCCGTTCAATTGGCTGATATACTGACATGTGATCAGAAGAGATGGTTAGCTCTGACTGGTTCAAATTTGCATGTTTTCTGGAGCAGCAAAAAAAAAAAAAAAAAAAAGTTTGTTGAATTTATGTGACAAAAAAAGGGCAATGCAACATGAAATGGATCAAATCTTTAAGAGCAACGAAAGAGTTGAGGAGGCTTATTTATCATATTTAGTTTTATTTGCTCTGATGGGGAGGAGCAGAACATCTTAACTGTCAATGTGCACTTTGGACTTACAGTGCCTTGCAAAAGTATTCGGCCCCCTTGAACTTGCAACCTTTCACCACATTTCAGGCTACAAAAATAAAGATATGAAATTTAATTTATTTGTCAAGAATCAACAACAAGTGGGGCACAATCGTGAAGTGGAACAACATTTATTGGATAATTTAAACTTTTTTAACAAATAAAAAACTGAAAAGTGGGGCGTGCAATATTATTCGGCCCCTTTACTTTCAGTGCAGCAAACTCACTCCAGAAGTTCAGTGAGGATCTCTGAATGATCCAATGTTGTCCTCAATGACCGATGAAGATAAATAGAATCCACCTGTGTGTAATCAAGTCTCCGTATAAATGCACCTGCTCTGTGATAGTCTCAGGGTTCTGTTTAAAGTGCAGAGAGCATTATGAAAACCAAGGAACACACCAGGCAGGTCCGAGATACTGTTGTGGAGAAGTTTAAAGCCGGATTTGGATACAAAAAGATTTCCCAAGCTTTAAACATCTCAAGGAGCACTGTGCAAGCCATCATATTGAAACAGAAGGAGCATCAGACCACTGCAAATCTACCAAGACCCGGCCGTCCTTCCAAACTTTCTTCTCAAACAAGGAGAAAACTGATCAGAGATGCAGCCAAGAGGCCCATGATCACTCTGGATGAACTGCAGAGATCTACAGCTGAGGTGGGAGAGTCTGTCCATAGGACAACAATCAGTCGTACACTGCACAAATCTGGCCTTTATGGAAGAGTGGCAAGAAAAAAGCCATTTCTCAAAGATATCCATAAAAAGTCTCGTTTAAAGTTTGCCACAAGCCACCTGGGAGACACACCAAACATGTGGAAGAAGGTGCTCTGGTCAGATGAAACCAAAGTTGAACTTTTTGGCCACAATGCAAAACGATATGTTAGGCGTAAAAGCAACACGGCTCATCACCCTGAACACACCATCCCCACTGTCAAACATGGTGGTGGCAGCATCATGGTTTGGGCCTGCTTTTCTTCAGCAGGGACAGGGAAGATGGTTTAACTTTACGGGAAGATGGATGCAGCCAAATACAGGAACATTCTGGAAGAAAACCTGTTGGTATCTGCGCAAGACCTGAGACTGGGACGGAGATTTATCTTCCAACAGGACAATGATCCAAAACATAAAGCCAAATCTACAATGGAATGGTTAAAAAATAAACGTATCCAGGTGTTAGAATGGCCAAGTCAAAGTCCAGACCTGAATCCAATCGAGAATCTGTGGAAAGAGCTGAAGACTGCTGTTCACAAACACTCTCCATCCAACCTCACTGAGCTCGAGCTGTTTTGCAAGGAAGAATGAGCAAGAATGTCAGTCTCTCGATGTGCAAAACTGATAGAAACATACCCCAAGGACTTGCAGCTGTAATTGGAGCAAAAGGTGGCGCTACAAAGTATTAACGCAAGGGGGCCAAATAATATTGCACGCCCCACTTTTCAGTTTTTTATTTGTTAAAAAAGTTTAAATTATCCAATAGATGTTGTTCCACTTCACGATTGTGTCCCACTTGTTGTTGATTCTTGACAAAAAATTACAATTTTATATCTTTATGTTTGAAGCCTGAAATGTGGCGAAAGGTTGCAAGGTTCAAGGGGGCCGAATACTTTTGCAAGGCACTGTATATTTGTTCATTTATGTTAGGCTACTTATTCATTTCCTTATGATTTAAAAAAGTCAATTTTTGTACGATCTTCATTTGTACTTATTTTTCTGAAGGTATGTCACTTATATCTTTATTATTTAAAAAAAAAAAAAAGTAAATGGTTACATTAACTTCCATTTTAATATATATCCTATGTTCTCAAGTAGTTAAAATTGAGATTTGGCATTTAGTATGTGAGGGGGGGAAAAAATTAGGAGATGGAGGTTGGGGTTATTGCTGTTTTTGTTAACTTTTATTTTGCAAATCATTGAAAAAATACAATTTTAGATGAAAATCAGTTTTTGTATGTGGTATAGAAATAACTGTGCTAAAACAGTTTTCTTTGCATTTCAGTAGTTTAAGAGGTTTGACCCCCCCCCCCCCCCCCCCCCCCCCAAAAATTAAATAAATAAATAAAATTTCTGGCTCCGTGGCAACCTTCACATCGGGGAGTTCCTGCAAGAAATTCTAGCCACTTTCACCGCTGCTTAGTGCTAAAGCAAAATTATACTGTATCATTAGCCAGGCTGTTGTTTTAGAAATATTTTCAGTATTCAGCCAGCTGTGGATTAGTTTCAGTTAAATTTACCACCCCTCCAATTTTATAGAAATTTGGACAAAGTGTATGGGAGACTAAAATTGTCTTGCTTATTTTCATGTGATGTGAACCACTTTTACCTTGTGTTAAATTGTGCTTTTCAAATAATTTTGCCTTGCCTAAAAGACACTAAACAAAGACACTGGCAGCAAGAATAGACCGCTTGGAGAGCAGGGCTCTCAGGACCATCGAGAATATCAGGTGGCCCCAGCAAATCTCCAACGAAAACCTTGCAAGCCCAGACAAATCAGCTCAGAGCCTCCCGCCTGGCCGCATCTGTTTGCTTGGATATGTTCTCCATCTTTCTCCTGACCACCCGACAAGCACCATCCTGGAGTTTGACCCAAAGGCTGCAGGCTAGAGACGACCACGAGGAAAGCGCCGCACTCGATGGCTTGACACCATCGCGGACGACCTCCAACAACACGGAGTTACCTTGAAGGATGCAAATGTGCTGGCTCAAGCCAATACTGGAGGGGCCTAGTTCAACTGGTCAGCTCTACGCAGTGGGACGGGAAACCAGCCCCAACGCAAGAGCCATGATGATGATGATAAATGTGCCAGTCCATTGTTTTGGCTGATGACTTGATCCCCCACCCCTAACACACACACACACACACACACACTCACAGTTCCCACAGAAATACCGTATTGGCCCGAATATAAGACGGCACTGATTATAAGACGACCCCCAAATTAATTTTATACAGAAAATAATTACAGTACATCCGAAACAAATGATTAGAACAACAAATTTGAGAGAAAAAGCATGTCATTTTGCCTCATTCAAATCTTAATATCTGAACATTTAAATATGTAAAGTGCAATCACATTCGTATTTGAATGGCTTCTGGTTTTTGAAATGTAAATAAACCAATCTATTGTGATAAAACAACAAAATTGCAAAAACTGCATTAATTATCAAAGTGAAGTCTAACTGTAACTCTAGTCTTGAAACAAATCTGAATAAGGAAAAACATTGCAATAAAATAATGCAAACTGGTTAAACTAAAAAGAGTAGAGATCTGTCATGACAGAACATCGCTTCAATGATATCTGGCGCCATCTAGCGTCGTGAATGGGGAGAGTAGCTGAGATCTGTCATAACAGAACATCGCTTCAATGATATCTGGCGCCATCTAGCGTCTTGAATGGGTACAAGGTCTAGACAGCGAATAAAAGACGACCCCCTCTTTTCAGTTTTATATCAATACAAAAATCACCGTCTTATATTCGGGCCAATACGGTACATGTCAACAACATGCCGCCTCCTCAGCGCCCCTCAAAGAGGAGGGATATTACAAGTTTTTTTGGCCAAGCAGCAGCAGCAGCAGCCACCGTAAGAAATATAAAAAGACGTCAATGTTGTGGAGGTGGGAAAAACACCACAAATTTTGCTGCTGAAAGTCCGACCTATATCAGAGTTAGAATAACACAAAACTGTGTGAATTTACTAGCCTGCAAAACTTGAGTAGGAAGCTGCATAGAGAAAAGTGTGTGTTCTACTGTTAACGTTAAATAAACTGTGAGAAATGTAATGAACCGAGGTTAACTTCCCTCTCCCCAATTTTCATTTTTATTTTGTTTATGTGGTTTTAAAACAGCCCAAAGGAGATTTCATTTTTTAGTAGTATTGTTTTAATTGAAGGAAGGCTTGATTTTTGTTTACTTTCGCTATTGCGTAAGATGTTTTTTCAGTTATATCTAATTTGTTTTTGTTTGTTAAGACAGACAATGTTGAGTGGTCTTAAGACAAATGTTTATTTTCTTAAATACAATACATTTGAAAGTTAGCAGAAAATCAATACAGATTTATTTTTGCATTGATCATTTAGCCTATCAATTAATTAGGTTCATATTCATGAGAAATGTAGCCCTGATCCCCGTTCACAAAACCTGTTTGGTCTTATTAATGTCCCGTCCCCAGCAAAACGTGTGCATGCAGGTTATACTTTTGTAACGTTCCTGCCAATGGTGAGAGCAAACCTACGCCCTTGCATAGACGCTATTCTAGTGAAAAATTAAATTGGGAAGACCAGCTGTGAATGTGTCAGTGCTATTGAAGGCGCTAAACGTCTCATCCATTTTGACTGCTTGAATGAATGATGACATTGAGCCAGGCAAGCTAACAACATTGCCAAAGCTGCAAAAAGAAGTTTATCACAGGATTTTTTTTCTTCTTTGATCATGAATAATTTGGACCCCAATTAGAATGACGTGTGTGACAATGAGACAACATGTTGGCACGAAAGGGGAGTGTTTTCATTCAGTCCTGGCAAACCTTAAACTATAATTGAGTTCTTAGTAGAAGCACGTTGCATGATAATAAATCCCTGCAAAAATGCACGTAGGCACCCACGAATGACAGACAATCCGAAACAACATCAAAGCACCTCTAGGGAATTTTTCAACCATCATAAAATATTTTCACAACATTTGTGATGATATGTCGACTGACAACTTGTTGATTAACACCTGGCCTGGGGGGTCTGTATCGCTTAATTAAGTTTAAGGAGAGTGGCAGGAATTGTCACTATCCAGTCGTTACGGGCAACTGGATCGCAACAGCTTTCTATTGTGCATGTGCGAACCGACGATATTTTATCTCGAGGTATGACGGAAGATATAGATACAGTTGGGCAAATAATTATTTGGTCAACCACTAATTCTGAAAGTTCTCCCACTTGAAAATATTAGAGAGGCCTGTAATTGTCAACATGGGTAAACCTCAACCATGAGAGACAGAATGTGGAAAAAAAAAATCACATTGTTTGATTTTAAAATAATTTATTTGCAAATCATGGTGGAAAATAAGTATTTGGTCAATACCAAAAGTTCATCTCAATACTTTGTTATGTACCCTTTGTTGGCAATAATGGAAGCCAAACGTTTTCTGTAACTCTTCACAAGTTTCTCACACACTTTTGCTGGTATTTTGGCCTATTCCTCCATGCAGATCTCCTCTAGAGCAGTGATGTTTTGTGGCTGTCGTTGGGCAACGCGGACTTTCATCTCCTTCCACAGATTTTCTATGGGTTTGAAATCTGGAGACTGGCTAGGCCACTCCAGGACCTTGAAATGCTTCTTACGAAGCCACTCCTTTGTTGCTCTGGCTGTGTGTTAGGGATCATTGTTATGCTGAAAGACCCAGCTACATCTCGTATTCAATGCCTTTGCTGATGGAAGGAGTTTTTCACTCAAAATCTCTCGATACATGGCCCCATTCATTCTTTCATTAACGCAGGTCAGTCGTCCTGGTCCCTTTGCAGAAAAACAGCTCCAAAGCATGATGTTTCCACCCTCATGCTTCACAGTGGGTATGGTGATCTTCGGACACAATTCAGTATTCTTTCTCCTCCAAACAACCTGTGTTTCTACCAAAAAGTTGTATTTTTGTTTTGTCTGACCATAACACATTCTCCCAGTCCTCTTCTGGATCATCCAAATGCTCTCTAGCGAACCGCAGACGGGCCTGGACCTGTACTTTCTTCAGCAGGGGGACACGTCCGGCAGTGCAGGATTGGAGTCCCTGGCGGCGCATCGTGTTACTGATGGTAAATGCAATATTAGCACAAAGGTCAAAGATAAGCAGGCACCTTAGCACAATGTCACTTACAGCTACAAATCAAGTCAGAAACCTTAATTATTGACTCAGACCTAAAATTTGATAGCCATCTAAAGTCCGTCACTAAATCTGCTTATTACCACCTAAAAAATATAACCAGAATTAAGGGGCTTCTGACTCAACAAGACATGGAAAAACTTATGCATGCATTCATTTAAAAGAGATTGTTGTGGACTTCAGGAGAACACGCCCTCAGCATGCACCCCTGACCATCAACGGTGCGGTGGTCGAGAGGGTGAGCAGCACCAAGTTTCTGGGGGTGCATGTCACTGAAGACCTCTCCTGGACCACCAACACCGCATCACTGGCCAAGAAAGCCAACCAGCGCCTCTACTTCCTCCGCAAATTGAGGAGAGCCAGGGCCCCGGCCCACATCATGCGGACCTTCTACAGAGGTACTATTGAGAGCATCCTGACCAGCGGCATCACCGTGTGGTACGGAGCCTGTTCCAGCTCCTGTAAGAAGGTCCTCCAGCGCATGGTGAGAGCCGCTGAAAAGATCATGGGTACCTCTCTCCCCTCTCTTGGAGAACTGTATACCTCTCGCCTCACCCGCAAAGCCCTCTGCATTGCGAGAGACTCCACCCATCCATCACACAGCCTCTTCAGCCTGCTGCCATCAGGCAGGAGACTGCGGAGTCTGCGAGCCAGAACCAGCAGACTGAGGGACAGTTTCATCCACCAGGCTGTCAGGATTCTCAACTCTCTCCCTGCTCTGCCCTCGCTCCTCACATCCGCTCCATCTGGACTCTGACTTCCCAGTCCCACTTCACAAGCAACAGTCATTTTGCACGCAGTCACTTTACAATAGGCACCTTAAAACAGTTACTTTATACTCACTTTATAATAGTCATTTATAAATAGTCATCTAGTCACTTTATATAACCCTTTTTGCACAATCATACATGTTGGTATGTATGTATGTATGTATACGTGTGTGTGTGTGCGCGCGTGTGTGTGTATAGGACAAAACATTTGCACTATTGCAGTCTGCTACTTTTCCAGTACCTGTTTTTATTTCGTGTGTTTCACATTGTCAGATTGTACAGTTGTCTATTTTTATATATATTTCTTTTATTTCATCTTTACTGCCACTGAGGTTAGAGAGTCACGCAATTTCAATTCTCTGTCTGTCCTTGCACATGTGGTAGAATTGACAATAAAGCAAACTTTGACTTGACTTTGACATTTTCAGCAGATGGGTCTATTGCAACGGTATATTTACGGGTCTTGATAAAAAATCAGTCAGGAAGCTGCAGCTAGTACAGAATGCTGCAGCCAGAGTCCTCACAAATAAAAGGAAGCTGGACCACATTACACCGGTTTTGAAATTGCTACACAGGCTTCCAGTGAGTCAAAGGATAGACTATATAATACTACTGCTCGTCTACAAAACACTTAATGGCCTTGGACCAAAATACATGCTTTATTTGTTAGATTCCTATGAGACATCTAGACCCCTAAGGTCGTCTGGAACCGGTCTCCTGCAAATTCCAAGAACAAGAACAAAGCAGGGTGAGGCAGCATTTAGTTATTATGCTCCTCACCTTTGGAACAAGTTACCTGAACGTATGAAGTATGCTCAAACTGTTAGCTCCTTTAAATCAGGGCTAAAATGCTTTTGTTTAGCACTGCATATCCATAACTGTCTATAAATTTCAATGTACTTGCTTTCTATTCCTCTTGTGCTTATCTCCATTGCTGATTTCAATTATTATTTGTAGTAGTAGTTTTTGTTTTATTTTTATTTATTTATTTTTATTCTACTTGTGATTAAATGCAATTTTTATGTATAATTTTATGTTTTATTTTGTCTTGGTTTTTACGTTGTATTGATTTAAATGTGATTTTTATGATCTTCATGTGATGTAAAGCACTTTGAATTGCCTTGTGTTGAATTGTGCTATATAAATAAATTTGCCTTGCCTTGCCTTTAGCACCTCTGTAACTTGGTTCTCCTGCTAGCGTCTGCCAGGTGTTATTATTCTTTTATTGTACTTCAGTGGTAGCAAACTGTATTTATTTCACTTTTATATTTAAGGTTATGTTTTTAAATCCTTTTTACTCTTGCACTTTTTTACTATCCTGCACCTTACACTTTTATCTTTGTCACTGTGTGGTTATGGGCGCTGGAAACCAATTTCCCTGAGGGAACTCTCCCAAGGGATAAATAAAGTTTATTGAATTGAATTATTGAATTGAGTAGCCTTTGTTACTGTGGTCCCAGCTCTCTGTAGGTCATTCACTAGGTCCCCCCGTGTCGTTCTGGGATTTTTGCTCACCGTTCTTGTTATCATTTTGAAGCCACAGGGTGAGATCGTGCATGGAGCCCCAGATCAAGGGAGATTATCAGTGGTCTTGATGTCTTCCATTTTCTAATAATTGCTCCCACAGTTGATTTCTTTACATAGCGTTTTACTGATTGCAGATTCAATCTTCCCAGCCTGGTGCAGGTCAACAATTTTGTCTCTGGTGTCCTTCGACAGCTCTTTGGTCTTGGCCATAGTGGAGTTTGGAGTGTGACTGACTGAGATTGTGGACAGGTGTCTTTTATACCGATAATGAGTTAAAACAGGTGCCATTAATACAGGTAATGAGTGGAGCCTCGTTAGACCTCGTTAGAAGAAGTTAGACCTCTTTGACAGCCAGAAATCTTGCTTGTTTGTAGGTGACCAAATACTTATTTTCCACTCTAATTTGGAAATCAATTCTTCAAAAATCAAGCAATGTGATTTTCTGTCTCATATGGTTGAGGTTTACCCATGTTGACAATTACAGGCCTCTCTAATCTTTTCAAGAACTTGCACAATTGGTGGTTGAATAAATACCTATTTGCGCCACTGGATGTACGTGATAGATTAATCAATATATTTTTTTCTTTTTTTTTTTTAATGATAAATTGTCTCTGAAGGGTTTACCTGGGATGAGGGGAGAGGAAGACTGGTTAAACTGCACTATTTGAATTCTTGAAAGACATAAAGTAATGTATTGATCGTAATGGTGAAAGCATGGTATATTTTTGTACACTAGATGGCGGTATGCACCTGAAAGTTGCTTGCAATCCGCCATTAAATCAAGATTTTTTTTTAACGTGCTGCGATGTCCCGAAGGTGATTTATATGTTAAATTCAGACATATAAAAACATTGTTATTCAACCCACATGTCAGACCATTCGAAAAATAGTTT
Source organism: Corythoichthys intestinalis (assembly GCF_030265065.1). Taxonomy (NCBI): domain Eukaryota; kingdom Metazoa; phylum Chordata; class Actinopteri; order Syngnathiformes; family Syngnathidae; genus Corythoichthys; species Corythoichthys intestinalis. The sequence goes on along the minus strand of NC_080415.1, from coordinate 10,488,115 downwards.
AATTTATATGTCTGAATCTCTCGCGCTTATAAGCATAAATCCAACGGGGAAAGTGACGTAGCACTGTCGCATGATTATCCTGTAGCAATTTTGTAGCCGTACTGCGCATGTGCGTTTATTATTTTTTTTTATTGCAATCAATTTTCAGGTGTATACCGCCACCTAAAGTACAAAATGCGCAGCATCCCTTCCTCCACCCTTACCATCTGTACATGAACTTAATGTATTTCAAGAATTTTAAAACTGATTTTTCTTACATACTTGTCCTAAGCCCTTTTCACACACATATCCCGGTAAATTCCCGTGTAAACTGATGCGGGATTTACTCGCACACACGGAGAGATATCCCGGGAATGACGCGGGATGGACACTTTCACAGACTTGTCCCATGTTGCCGACACGGCGCTCTCTCTGCGGGGAGGGCGGCTGGCGCGATTTTATAACACGGACATTACGTCATTTTGGGTCGGCATCGGCAACCAATAATAAAATAAAATAAATTAAATTAAATAATAAATAAGCAATTTAATTTTGTTATGTTTTCAGATTAATTTAGCTATTTCCAGCTTGCTATGTTGATAATTGTGATGTTTGTTTACCGCTTCACAGACTTCCTAGTGACATGACACGAGAAATGGGGCTAATTCGTAGACGGCCTATCAAAAACTTCAAATTCAAATATTTTCAAAACCAAAACTGCTACCGAACTAAACCAAAACAGGCACCTACCTTAGCCATATATGAGTCTCCATGAGCAGCAGCATCAAAAAATTGAAAGTCGTTCCCTAATAAAATTATTATTTTTATGTAATTTAATAGGTTAATCACCTATATTTTCAGGCTCAATACCAATATTTAACATATCATGTAAGTTTTTGCTCAAAATAACAACTTATTTTTCTTTTATTTACTGCATGTTTTCAACAGCTAATAAATCACTCAATTTTCGATCAGAAACTTACTTGAGGAAAGCATACAGAATCCATTATAATATATAAATAGATTACTAATAAGTTATGTATACAATAACAACTTTTTATAAAATAGAATAGCCCTTTATTGTCATTATACAGTTGTACAATAAAATTGTGTAGCATTTCCCTTTGCAGTGCATGACAAGTTAAAATCGCAAAAGTTTGCTTGCTTAGACCCTCCAGAGCCCTGAAAGTAACAAATAACTGAAAAACTACACGGAATTTGTTGAAATCAACTCCACTGACTAATTAAACCCCCACTAACTCGAAGATTAAGCCTAATGTTATAAATTCTGAACTTCCCTTTTAAGGCAAACCACTACTGTTTTTGTCCACCTGCGCCGCTAAAATCGAGCATAACCGAAAGTTCCCTATGGACAAGGGAGTTGGTTTGCATAGGGACGGTAAGGACAAAAAACTAGCAACTTTTCAGGATGCTCAGATTGTCCCCACCAACTTTTAGGCAACATTATTTGCGTTATATAATGACTTCAGTTATATAGGTAATTTAGATTGTCTTCCCATATGCATCATTTTTAGCATAACATTAAACTGTGTGAACTTGCTAACCTGCAAAACTCGAGTAGGTAGCTGCTTAGAGAGAAGTGTACTTCTGTTTGCGTTTTCTATTGTTAATGTTAATTAAACTGTGAGAAATGGAGTGAACTGAGTTTTAGGCTGTTCTCCCCAATTTTACTTTTTATTTTATTCATGTGGTCTTAAAGCAGCCCACAGGAGCTTGCATTTTTATTTTTTGTCAAGTTTGGCTGTGCTTGTGGACAAAAGCAGTAGTGTTTTTCAGTTGTATTTAATTTCTTTATTTAGACAATGTTGAGTGGTCTTAAGACAAATATATATTTTTTTGCATTCCTGGATAGTTAAGAGCTTGTGTTGGTGTATGTTAATATAATTTATGTTCAAATAATGCAATTCAAATTTGATCATAAAATCCGGATATTTTTCCTGGAAGTTTTCAAAATGTTTCTTTAGTCATTTTTGAAAACAAAGGTTTGAATTGAACGGTGTAGGCTGAACCAGTACACATAAAAATTAGTATAAGTCAATACAGATTTATTTTGCATTGATCATTAAGAAAATCCCTTCCCCAGCAAAAAGTGTACATGCATGTTATGCCATATCGTCCCTACCCATGTTGAGACCAAACCTACACCGTTGCTATGGATATTTTAATAAATTATGGGCAACGCTCATTGCATCTGTGTCTCACAGATGCAATTTGTTGCCCGCGATACTGACACCCGGCTGTGTGGTATCGTCCGATTCCCATACTTTACACCAACACCAATTTTTTTTTTTTTTTAAACTATAGTTATATACTTATTTATCAAATCCCAGAAATATAGCTGAAACAGGCTATAAGGCGGTGGAATACTGCATGCTACCCAAACAATACCAAGTTTATTGCATCCCGTAAAACTGCACGTGACAAACTTCAAATGCAGGCCGCCACAATTGTTGTTCAAAACAAACCTAACAAGAAGTTGCATCATGTAAAAATGATGCTAAAAATATGAACATATGATTTGTAATATTCGAGCCGCTTATCCTCACAAGGGTCGTGAGTAATATGCAATATTTTTTGGGGGGAACTTTATCACTTAATTTGATTTGTTTACGGAAGATCTTTTTCGGTCGCTGTTGACAAGTCGCCAATGCTGGCACAAAAACTGAAACTACAAATGAATTGTGGGAATGCTTTGACAAAGTCAAGCATCCCACATATGACTGAATTTTTCGAAATATTTTTCTGCATGTGCTGGTGTGTTTTAATAATTGAGATTGCTTTCTACCTTTCACAAGTTATTTACTGTTTGGTTGTCAAATGAGTTGGGTGATTACAGTTTGATGGTTGTACAGTTAATATTTTCAGCAAATTACCGCGGGAACACAATAACAAGGTAATCATCTCCCTTTTTGGCTGGATGTAGACGTACAGAATGGGTGTATAGAATGTTACAGCAACTATAGTTCGCCTTGTGATGGCTGACTTGGCAGCTACAGTTTGTTGGATCGTACTGGTGGCTTTTCATGACAAAAATGTCACTCTTTTCCCATGCAGCGTACACATTAATTGGAGTTTACTCTTCAGATTTGGTTCCTAAAAGATACGAGGACATTCCTCCGACTGTTATGATTGTGGGCTGAGAACCCTCAAAACAGGCACGAGAGATAACGAGGATCTGATATCAAGCAGTTTATTGTTCATAGGGCTGTGGAGTCTGGCGTGAAGATTCTGGGCAAAAGTACCATTAGCGAGAGGCATAGACGAGATCCTGGAACAAAGCAAATAAGTTGATGATCAGTTGAGTCCACACAGAAATATTCAAAACATGAGAGGGCACTTACAGCGAACTGAAAGAGACGATCCAGCGACGTGGTGGAGCTCTGGCTGGGTTAAGTAGGCTGGTGATGGTGATTGCTGGAAGCTGCCGTCACTCCACCCGTCAGGTGCTGGGCCTGTAATTGGATGACAAACACGCCCACACACTTGCCCAGCCTGGGGCCTGACACCGATGCTATGCTTTATTTGAACTGGCCTTTTTTTTCTTTCACTTTTCTTTTGTAGCTCATTAAATGTGTCAGGTTAAAAGGAATCCAAAACATCCTACAACTGAAAATCATCTGTTAAATGTTTAATTTTAAATGAGATGCTGCATATCGCATTCAATGACTCACTCAAAAGTGATACGAGTTAATTAGTTTTGCAGTCAAATGAAAAGCAAGTATCTTCTATAAGATTTTTTAAAAATAAAAATGTTTTAGTGTTTTTTTTTTTTTTTTTTTTGATTAACTCCTCTCAAGCGATAAAAATCTCGAAAATCCTGCTTTTCATTTGGCAGAGGCATCATGTCCTGTAAATTGTTATTATTTCTGAGTCATTGAATGTGCCCTGTAGTTAATTGTCAATCCGTGTTTGATTTATGTCACTGGTTATCACCTGCTTTGAACTTGTATAGGCGCTATTTTCCAATACATCTGCACCAGTGTTGTCACTACTTATTGTAATCTGATTCCTGTAATTTTCACACTATAGGACGCACCTGACTATAAGCTGCCACCCACCAAATTTGACACGAAAACGACATTTGTTCATAGATAAGCCACACTGGACCATAAGCCGCAGCTGTCCTCATTGTATTATGGGATTTTTACACCAAAAGATATCAACCTGTAACACTTTATTTGACAGCTTGCTTCTTCAGTTACTGTTCTAGTGTTTCATTAATTGCTAGTTATGGAATTTGGTAAAACATTAAATGACAGTGGTGCCTTCAGATTGTCATAAGACCATCATAATTATGATTTGGCATTGCCATGAGCATTAATGAATGCTTATGACAGATGTAATTTTGTATCTCCCGACAAATTGTCTCCCCTTTCAATGGATGTAAAAGATCAGCACTGGACATAAATGGAAATAGTGACATAGTTTGCCGGATGACACTTAATGACATCCGTCAAAAGCATCGATTAATGCATATGGTAATGTCATGTCTTAATTATTATGTTGTTATGGCAGTCTTATGACGCCGCTATCAAAGCAAGTGTTACCTATTACCCCAAATAAATCAACAAATAAGGCGCACCGGACTATAAGCCACAGGATTCAAAATGAGGGGAAAAAGTAACGGCTTATAGTACGGAAATTACGGTACTTTCTTTCTGTAACGAGCAAGCTAATGCGTTAATTTTTCCAAACCAGTAATCTGATTTAGTTAGTTTCCTTAGTGTCTGTGCGTTACTATTTTGTTATTGCCTCATAACGTATGTAGAATAAAGAATGTACCCTTTGTTGGCAATTACGGAGGCCAAACGTTTCCTGTAACTCTTCACAAGCTTTTCACACGCTGTTGCTGGTATTTTGGCCCATTCTTCCATGCAGATCTCCTCTAGAGCAGTGATGTTTTTGGGCTGTCGTTGGATAACACGGACTTTCAACTCCCTCCACAGATTTTCTATGGGATTGAGATCTGGAAACTGGCTAGGCCACTCCAGGACCTTGAAATGCTTCTTACGAAGCCACTCCTTTGTTGCCTTGGCTGTGTGTTTGGGATGATTGTCATGCTGAAAGACCCAGCCACGTCTCATCTTCAATGCCCTTGCTGATGGAAGGAGATTTTCACTCAAAATCTCTTGATACATGGCCCCATTCATTCTTTCCTTTACACAGATCAATCGTCCTGGTCCCTTTGCAGAAAAACAGCCCCAAAGCATGATGTTTCCAACCCATGCTTCAAAGTGGGTATGGTGTTCTTCGGATGCAATTCAGTATTCTTTCTCCTCCAAAAACGAGAACCTGTGTTTCTACCAAAAAGTTCTATTTTGGTTTCATCTGACCATAACACATTCTCCCAGTCCTCTTCTGGATCTTCCAAATGCTCTCTAGTGAACCGCAGACGGGCCTGGACGTGTACTTTCTTCAGCAGGGGGACACGTTTGGCAGTGCAGGAGTCCCTGGCGGTGCATTGTGTTACTGATAGTAGCCTTTGTTACTTTGGTCCCAGCTCTCTGTAGGTCATTCGCTAGGTCCCCCCGTGTGGTTCTGGGATTTTTGCTCACCGTCATTTTGACGCCACGGGGCGAGAACTTGCATGAAGCCCCAGATCAAGGGAGATTATCAGTGATCTTGTATGTCTTCCATTTTCTAATAATTGCTCCCACAATTGATTTCTTTACACCAAGCATTTTACCTATTGCAGATTCAGTCTTCCCAGCCTGGTGCAGGTCTACAATTTTGTCTCTGGTGTCCTTCAACAGCTCTTTGGTCTTGGCCATAGTGGAGTTTGGAGTGTGACTGACTGAGATTGTGGACAGGTGTCTTTTATACCGATAATGAGTTAAAACAGGTGCCATTAATACATGTAACGAGTAGAGCCTCGTTAGACCTCGCAAGAAGAAGATAGACCTGTTTGACAGCCAGAAAGCTTGTTTGTAGGGGACCAAATACTTATTTTCCACTTTAATGTGGAAATAAATTCTTTAAAAATCAAACAATGTGATTTCCCCCCTCCCCACATTCTGTCTCTCATGGTTGAGGTTTACCCATGTTGACAATTACAGGCCTATCTAATCTTTTCAAGTAGGAGAACTTTTGGTGGTTGACTAAATTACTTATTTGCCCCAGTGTATCTCTGTGTTCTTTTTTTGTTTGTGTTTTCCTTCCCCCCTGTGTTGTGATGTTCTTGTTTTTGACCTGTCCTGCACCTTTTTCTATTGCCCACTGTGGATACTGACACCTTTTTAATGCCTGTTGTATATGTTTTTCTTCCTGTGTTCTGTCTTCCGGGTCCGTTATTATTGCCATACGTTCATGTAGTGTTCTGACGACTGACAGTTTGTGGATAGTGGGGTGTTCCGATGTCCATAGGAGGTATTGCTCGGTGTGTTTGGGTTTCCTGTGTACTTTTATTTTGATGTCGCCGTTGTCTGTGTGATGTATGTTTATGTCCTGAAAGGCTATGGATTGATCTATTTCTTCTTCATAGGTGAATTTGATGCTGCCGGTGGTGTCCATGGTGTTGAGGTGGTCCGCGAGTCGTTGTGTATGTCCTGTTTTTACTTTTTCCAGAATGTCATCTAGGTAACGTTTCCATAGTGTGGGTCTGTATTCATCCGGAGTTCCAAATCCTCCATGAAAAAAACGCACATGATAGCAGACAGTGGGTCTCCCATGGCGAAGTCTTCTTTTTGTCTGTAAATTGTGTTTCTGAATTGGAAGTATGTGGAAGTGGCGATGAAATGAAGTAGCTAAGTGATGTCCTGTACTGTTAGATTTGTGCGTTTTTTGAGTGTTCTGTCTGCAATTAACCTGTTGTGCACTATATGTATGGTGGCCTGTGTGGGTGTTTTGGTATAGAGGGAAATGACATCATGTGATATGATAATTTCATCTTTCTGTACTTTTATGTTTGTGAGTTCTGTGGCAAGTTGTTTTGGGTTTCAGTAATGGTTTTATTACTTCTGCGAGTGCTTTTGAGAGGTTATATGTTACTGATCCTATGCTGTCTACTATGGGGCGGAGAGGTGTACCTGGTTTATGGATTTTTGGTGTGCCGTAGATCCTGGGGATGATGTTTGATGTGGGTAATAAGTAGTTGTATGACTGTTTGTCTATTTTATTTTCATTAAGTAGTGGTTTGAGTAACTCTAAGTTTATTTTTCTTGTTTTCTGCTGTTTTTTAACACCTCACAGGCATCATCCTGTAGTAACTGCTGCATCTGCTCTTCATATGTGTCCGTGTCCATAATCACTACTGTTCTGCCTTTGTCTGACGCCTTCATCCATCAGCTGATAAAGACGCCTCAAATGAACTTAATTCAACTAACATGAATGGCGGTTGTAGTAAGTAGTGTGTTGACAAAGTTAAAACTGCTAAATCAAACCAGAGCAACCCAAGGAATCTCCAAAAATGGATTCAGCACGACGTAGATGAGATTCCGAGAAGTTTTGTGCTGTGCGTGAACTCTTATCACTTCGTTGATCATTCGGGGACAAAATTATAACAACCTTTCAGCCAGTGTTGACGTGAGGTGTAGATTGATACGCCGGCCACTTGAGTGACCAAAATGATGTGACATTACAAATACAACCCCTAGCAAAAAGTATGGAACCACCAGTCTCAGACGAGCATTCGCTCAGATATTTTATCATGTAGAACAAACTCGAAACTTGAAAAAAAATAATGAATCAGTTCAAAAGTGCAACTCTTTAGCATTAAGAAACACTAAAAGAAATGAATAAAAAACATTGTGGTGGTCAGTAAATGTTACTTTTATAGAGCAAGTGCAGGGAAATATAAATAGAATCACTCCATTCTGAGGAAAAAATATGGAATCATGAGAAACAAACAAAGAAATAACAATCAAAACACATTTCTAGTATTTAGATATGTGCAGTCTCTGAGGCATGGACTTGATGAGTATTCTTCATCAATTAAGGTGCCAACTCTCTTTGATTGCAGTTGCTAGATCATCCTTGCAGGTCGGAGCCTTGCTGTGGACCATTTTTTGTCAATTTCCACCACAGGTTTTCAATAGGGTTGAGATCTGAGCTATTTGCAGGCCATGACATTGACTTGATGAGTCTTTCTACAAGGAATGCAATAACAGTTTTATCTCTGTGGCATGATGCATTGTCATCTTGGAAAATGACAAACATATTTTCAATTGAAGGAATAAGAAAGCTATCTAAAATTTCAATGTGAACTTGTGCATTTATTGAAGATTTAACCACTGCCATCTTCTCCAGTGCTTTTGCCTACATGCAGTGCTATATAATCAAGGACTGAGGGAATTTTGGTGTTTTCTTCAGGAAGTCATCTTTGCAAATCTCACTGGAACAGCACCAAACAAAAGTTCCAAATGGGAATTAGTCGGTGGTGTTCATTTCAACAAATTCAGTGCAGTTTGTCAGTTATTTGTTAGTTTCAGGGCTCTGTAGTGGCTAAGCTAGCGCGAGTCAATGGCGGTTGAAATCAACTCCAACGACTAATTAAACCCTCGCTAATTCGAAGATTAAGCCTTATGTGAACATTTCTGATCTTCCCCTTTAAATTCAATAATCGGAAAGTCACTTACATGCAATGACATTTTTCTGTTGTCATTATTATGTTGAGGCAGCAAAGGGAGAATTGGTAAAAAGTAACCAATAAATTAATTTTAAAGTAACTTAGTTACTTTGATAAAAAGCAGAGGTTAATTGGTGCTGAATCCTGCCGGAACAAGATCTGACTCCTCTTGATTTTGGCTTCCATGTGTTCCTTATTTGGGAGGATTCGGCACCTCTCGTGTATAGAAAATAATAATAATATAAAACCGTTTTTTTTTTTTTTTTTTAATGTATTGTAATAGCCCCGAATGTGGAAGAAGAAGGAGAGGAGTCGTTGATGGCTTTCTCCACTTTATTGTGGCAACAATACGAAAACAATAAACAAAATAACAGCGGACCGCCGCCACATTCGACCACTAACTTTTGCTTCTCGCCCGGCCCCCCCTCGCTTCCTACTACCTCACAGCTCTCCAGTCCCAGCGTCTCTTAAAGGGACCTTGCATAGTTGCGGACATTACAGTATGAAATAAAATAATAATTGCATAAATTAATTTACATAACAAATCCCAAGAATTGCATGTTGTCTATAAAAATTTAACTTCATTTGAAAGAGTCGTAGATTTGTTGATGCACTGAAAAGCTGGACCAACAAATCACGCCCATGCCATAAAAAAAAAATAAATAATAATAATTAATTAATTAATTAATTAAAAAAACTGGAAATTTGTGGCATTTGGGGAACAATCAGCCAGGACCAAACGGTATTTCAGCATGCCAAAATGGCACTTGCATTTACTGTCTTTTTTCAAAAAGAAGGAGAATAGTTCAAAACCAGTCAGAAAAGCAACAACCGGCAATGGGGGCAGCTGCAGCTATCATGCTAACGGGTGCATCAGGAGGCTACCGTGGCAGCAGCTGGTCAGGTTCAGCGTCACCCGGAGTAGGGGCCAGCTACAGCGCCAGCAATCAGCCAGGTGGACCACCAACAGTACCCTTATGGAAAATTCTGGTTTGGGCTACACAATTAGTAAGGTGGTGGGAACTTTTGGGCAGGAGAAGACAGGGGGGATGAAACTAGCAAAAGAATGGCTTCGTGTTATTTATTGTAATCTGATTTTTTTTTTTTTTAATGTTTTACAAGTTAGACTGTACGTTACTGTATTTCCCACTTATGGTTATGCGGGCAATTGCCCGTGCTGTGCAGAGTATAGCCTAAATAATTGTAAATTGTTGTCATAACATTTATACCATGGATATTATCTGAAATTGAGGCTTGTAAGTCCCACAGCACGCATATTGTTTTCAGCACCATTTTCTGCGTATGTTCCGGGACCTGTGCCCGTCTCATCATCCCTGCGCTGTCATATGTACTTAGTGTTCCGGCACCTTATGATTTACAAATTAAGCACTGTAATAAAGTAATAAGTAAGGTAACTAGATTACTTTTTAAGCCATAATCAGTGATCCTGCACAGTCAGGAGCATAGCAGAAAATGGAGGCTCGGATGGGCTTTTTATTCAAATTAGTCTGGAAATAGAATAGAATAGCCCTTTATTGTTATTATACAGTCGTACAATGAATAATGACAATAGTTGACAGTTAAAGTATTTCTTGAACGACCGAATTAAATCAAGTGCATTCTTTTCATTTTTGCTTGTTAATTTTTAAGCATCAGCCAACCGAGTACTTCTTAGGTACTGATTAATTTGTAGTAGAAGTACCAGTTCGATACACAATTCTGAAACAATTTACTCAAGTGTTTGATTTATTATTAATAATTTATGATATTCTTTTATTTAAAAAACACTTCATTTCATGATTTCTCACAACAATCATCAAGAAACATAGGGAAAACATACATATCAAGAAACAATTAATTATAACATTTTTACACATACATCATTCTTAGGAAGTCATAATTTCGCATCACTGCTGTACAATTTTTAGAAGATGTGGTCTTCGAGGGCTCCCTGGTGCCAAATGCACCATGGTGGTGACACCTGATGCTAACAATACCAGTACAAATTGTCCCCCATAAACTGAATTATTGAAATAATATGTGGGCTAACAACAGTGGGTATGTTTACATGGACAAAATTGATTCAATCCGATCAGTGTTCAGATTAAAATTATGATCGGATGCAGTGTGTACATGGACGCTAAACATATTGATCTTATCAGGTCCTGCGGGTTCATGCATCAGAACGTCATTATTTTGCGGATTGATGATACGTTCATGTATAGTTGTAATTATGGTAAAGATGGTAAGTTTTTAAAGAACATTGATCGGCAATTTTTTTGAGGCCGGCATAATAACGAAGTGTACACATTTATAATTTTTTTTTTTTTTTAACCAAGTGTTCACTAAAAAGGTTTGTATTTTGATGCATTTTCGTCTTGTTGTTGTCAATGAATTAATATGTCTGAAACAGTTTTATTTCCACGCAGCAAACAAAAATGAAGTCCATGTCTGCTATGCAGGGACGTCACAAGACCTAAGACAGTACTGGGGCAAAGCGGGGCATTGGCGAGTGAGCGATTTTTTAAAAAAATTTTATTTTTAAGCGCTTATCTATCATAAAATGTCAGAAATAGCACTTTCAACTATATATAATTGAACCAAAATACAAGTTTCTGTCAAAAAGTGACATTTTATAATTTTTATTTTTTTCAGCCATCAGTATTCAACATTGAGCTATCCCTTGAATCAATTCCCCTACACAGCAAAAATTAAAGAGTTGAAATTCCAGGGTTAAACATTTCAGAGTTGATTTCAACTCCCAATGTGTCATTTTAACACCATTGTATTTAAATTGGGTTCAGTGTTGGAGTTATTTGAAAGAGTTGATCATGTCAATGTTATCCAACTCAGTCCCGAGTTAATACCACTCAATTCTAACACTTTCTGGTGTAATGGTTAGGTGTCTGGAGTCATTTTAAATAGTTGATGGAAATCGGAGTTAATACTACTCCCAAAGTGTTGTTTTAACACTGTCTGGTGTAATGGTTAAGTGTTTGGAGTTGTTTTTAATTGTTGATTCAAATCACTCCGCCCTGGAGTTGATTTCGACTCCCAAAGTGTAATTTTTAACACCCTCTGATTTAAATGGTGTGACATCAGTGTTAACTCAACTCAGGATAGATGTAAATAAGCTCCTACCGCGACTCACACACCTGCACTTCATTTTGAATTTGATGAGCCAACAGACCAACACGGTGCTGCGTCGCGACCAGATTTATTTTTTGTCAAACATGATGTTTACAGAGATGTTTGATGAGCATCGTCATGCTTTCAGAGTATCCACAAGTGAGGAAAGGTGTATAAATAAAATGTCTGAGCTGAAATGTTGCACACCGTTCGATGTTCAGAGCTCATACAGTGCCTCAGATGAACATCTATATATTATAGTTGATTTTATACTGCTGTAATGAAAGACTGACTGGACTGGGGAGAACATGGCCAAACGAAATGTTTTATTTATTTTAATATTTTATTTGTTTTAATAAATGTTTTATATGTGAAACTGTCATTTGTCTAATCCCTATTTTTAACTGTGGTAAAGAGTAAAACCTTTTAATTATTCAACTCTCAGAAGGAGTAAAAAAAACATTTAATTATTTAACTCTCGTAAAGAGTAAATCAATTGTATTTAACTCTGGTAAGGAGTAAAATGATTAGGTATTCAACTCTGTGAAAGAGTAAAATATTTAACTCAGAGCACAGTGTTATTTATTCTAACTCTGGTAAGGAGTAAACATTTAACCCAGAGCAGTGTTATTTGCCTAATAACGTCAACTCTGGTAAAGAGTTAAAGAAGGAACTCTTGGTGTGGTGTTGATATTGAACTATTTCCAAAGTGTTAATTTGACTCTAGAAAGTGTGGACCTATATAAAGTCTGAAAAGGAGTTGAAATTGACTCTGTGAGAATCAATTCAACACCAGGCTTTTTGCTGTGTATGCTCATGCTAAACTTCTATCTTTCCTTCACCTCTTCCTGCTCTTTGCTGCTTTACTTTGTCTGGACAGAAATAGAGATATATCACTGTAACTAAATGCCATTGAAGGGAAAAGGTACCGTTCCCGCACGCACCATATAATTTTTTGCATTAGTATAACACATTCATTAACTATAGTTTAGGCAGACTCCACTCAGTGGCCTTGAACACAGTAGAGTGAATCACCTTATCGGCGCTCATGAGGGGGAAAAGGAAAAATGGTACCGTTTCTCGTAGGCACCGTCTAACTGTTTGCATTACTCGAACACACGTAATATAATCAATCAGGGAATAGTATCATTTCTCATATTCACTGTAGGACTGCACTACTCTAACACACCTAATGTAAAATAAATAGCACACCATAGTTTAAAGAAACAGAATAGATACACAACGCCATCTTATCACAGAAGCCCAAAACGTGTGCGCCACGAGATTGATGCACCAACTCTGGCAATCAGTCCTCCCGACAAACGAACAAGGACAAAGACCATCGCGCTTTGTCCTAAAACAAGTAGTGCCAGCCCGGATAACAAAGTTGATAGCAGGCGCTTGTGACGTCAAGACCAGCGTCGGTCACTGTGGCAACCACGTCCCATCCACGCACGAACCTAAACAGCCCGAAACCGGCCAGAGAGGGATGATCCCAAAGCAATGCCTGGACACACCTCCAGCCGGCCCACAGACTCAAAAAACACTGGACACTGAGATAAGACACTTTTAACACACAATTTTGCTGCTCGGAAACATGTAGCCTTGTTTTGGATCCAGAATTGTCCCTCCATCGTCTGTTTTTACCTTGTTTTTGACCATTGTCGACGAATAAATTGTCAACCTGCTTTCGGCGTCTTTTTCAAACTTTTGGAACATGGAGTCAGTACAAAGGGTTAATATCAGAGATGAACGCGCGAAGTTCCGCCTTCCCGGTTGGCGCGCGCAGAGGCAGCATCGGCAGAGCGGCACTTTGTTCAACTGTCGCTGTTTCCGTGCGGCTTGTCTGGGGAGGCGAATTTCAACACCATTAATCAGTGTTTCTCAACTGGTAGGTTGTGACCTATAAGTGGTTTATGTTGCCTAGGTGGGTTACCTAGCTTACCTCTCTAATTCTCCCTTTCTTATTTATCCTTGCTCCAAACAAATAACTTTCTAACATCCATTTGCAAGGGTAATGCTGCTTGAGTCAAATAGAAATTTAAAAAAAATACAACTTGTTGCAGATTACAGGGACTGCAAATAAACTGCTTGTAAAACAGCTGGAAATTATGATGCGCAAACATTAAAAAATTGTTAGAGGTTATATCCCAAAGTTAGGCAATGAATTCATACAGATTGATTCTATTAATTTTGTTAATAGCTATAAATAGCATTGAGGCTGAAACAGTTCAAATGCTAACATATCATATTAACACATTATTAGACAAAGCTCTTGAGTGAGAGCCTCTCGCTCAAATTGCATTGAACTGTTCATGTATTCATAGCCAGTTAGCTAAAAGAGCTAATCTGCTACTTCATTTTGCGACCAGAGTAGTTTACCGCATTTAACTGCCTGATACAGAAAGAGTAAAGTTGAACCATTTAGATTTAAAATTCATGGGAATAGGCGACCAAACATCAACGCAGAGGTAAAAACAAACAACAAGAATAGGCAGTTTATCTGGCACACTCAGTGTAATATTGAGGCTGCTTTCACATGTTGTTGAAGTCATCGAAAAAAATGATTCTCTATTACATGGATTCCGAATGCGGTGTGTACATGAAGTGTTTTTATTCTGACCAGGCCTTTAAACCGGATAAAAGTGTCCATGCAAACATACCTACAGATAGCGTGTCCATTTTGGTGACTGCTAGTAAACAGAAGGAGTCTTCTCAGGTTAATGTACTCAATGTACATTTCGTCATCTTTAATTTGGACAGTGGCAAACATTCTTGTTTAGTTTCATACAGAGTCCTCACGACTTCCTGAGGTGCTATTGACATATTCCGTTGAAGTTACGCTGGTGAATTTCGCTTTATCGACTCAGTTGAACTATGTGAAGAATGAGAGGACTGATGCGCAGGTGTGAAGGCACCGTCGGCACCAGACTGCATCATGGGAACATAGATGTCATCCATGTTTGGCAACACAAACACTTTCTGGAGAAAGAAATACATGAATGCTTCAAAGTGCAAGAATTATAATCCTATTTTGAGATGATTCAACTATACATAAAAATTTTGGAAAGTGCAGATGACTCCAGTCATTATAGACCCTACTCACCTATGTCACAAAATGACGTGTCGCTGTATCCGGCCGCCATATTGTCCGTATTTTTTAGACCTATTCTCATTGTTTTTAATTAGTCGTGCAAGTTATAGAGCAATTCATGGACGCCCCGGTGTTATCTGACGCTGTAAACTCATTGGATGCGTTGCATAAAAGGCGTTATGTGGAAAAGCTTCAGTTTATCCATTCGCCAGATCCATATTTGATGCCTAAATCGATGTTTTTCGACCCGCTGTCTTCGCCGTGTTTGCCTGACATCTGCTACCATAATATTTACAACTATCTTGTCCACACAAAATCAGCCTATTCTCACAAAAGTTTGAAAAACTTTAAGAGCTTGGAGGCTTATAAATACTTCGTTGCTGGTTGGGTGAAGCAGGTCCTCGTCCACGAAAATTCGGCAGGAATCTATCTTGTGCTCGGGAAGGTGAGTTACGAAATTTTCAATTCAAAATCTTTTGTTCTTGCTAACATCCACTGTCAAGTCTAATGTATTTCATGTCATTTGTCAATGGAGCTAGGGCTTTTAATGTTTATATGGTTTAGCGATAGCACTCTCACTACATACATATATAATATGTAATAAATATGAAGTGCGATAGCACTACTCCAGATTGTCCCTAGTTGAATTTATTTTTTGGCTTTTGACCTCAATAGTGAAATTGTAAATTAATTGTATGACAACTGTCTTATTATCCCCTTATAATTATATATTTTCAGGTAGTTCATTCACAACGTCTGAGTGTATGTTGTTGGCGATTAGCCTAGCAATGATCTTAATTGTGGTTGTCAGCCCAAAACCCTCTAAATATATATTAAATGCATCTTACCAGATATAAAATGACTACTACATAATCTGGGGTAGTCGTTTGGAGCCCAGTTTTCTCGTCGAATTGCAGCAGTCCATCTCGCTCTCCTCACCGGGTCTCTCGGAATACGGTAAAACTTCAAGTCTCTCCGTCTACCTTCTCTGTTTTTGCAACCGACCGCCACACACGACTTCACCATTTTGATTATTAATGTTAACGAGCAGAAAAACACGCCATAATAGGAGGAATTTACGAAGCGCTAATGCATTAACATGACGAGTAGACGGACAGCATGGCGCAGGGGCGTGGCTGTGACGTCACGTGAGTAGGGTCTATAGCGCTCTGGCGCCTCCATCTTGGTGATGACGTCAGAGAATGAGCAATGTCAGCAGATTTAGTATCGAGCCCAATGGAGGAAGAAGAGTTTTTCAGCGATTCTGGTTCAAGTCTGGATTTTTCGAACAATATGATATAGAGCCATGTGTTATGTTTGAGTTGTATTTGGAGGAGGAGAAAGATTCAGAACAAGAAAAAGGTGACAGAGACAACAAACATGAGGCTGATGACTAGAGCAGACTGCATGAGCAACATAAAATGTCATCATTGTTTTGTATCTCTCTACTCCAATATTTTTAAAGGATATTCTTTGTATCTAAGTATTTTTTCCCGGATTGCTATATAAATTGTCTGGTCATGACAAATAACAGTCTTATGGTAAATGGAATATGAAAGATTAAAAATGCATTTATTCAGTACGACAGGGCTAATTTACTGCATAATGGTCAAAACTGCTGAGTTCTTAAACCTCCCGAATGGTAATTTATGCAACCGGAGTTAGTCCAGCTCTTGTCATTTCCCTACCGGGGACTCGGAGACGGAGGAATAAGCAAATACAAAAGAGGATGGTGAGAGCTAGGCTACATGCTAATCTGAACCAAGCGGCTCTTCCAAGTCTCTTTCTCGCCTTTTGAACACAAAAAAATCACACAAAACTATTAATGTTACACACGGCGGCGGGGGTGATTGCCTTTACCGATCGGCCAGCCCCTGGTGGCGAGCAAGTTTTGGCTTATCGTTCCCCTTCTGCGGCCCCGGAAGGCAGTCCCACTGGATCCAACGGGCGTCCGGTGGGAGTGCTCGTCACTGGGGAAGCAGCAGGGGAATGAATGCTGAAAATGGCGCATTCTCCGTAAACAAACTGGGTGACGTTGGACGTTGGAAGCCAAGAACCAGAGACGAGAGCGGGGGGTTGCCCGGGCCCAAGCCTAGTATAGTGCTCTCTAGGCGGGCACCTGAGGAGGGCAGATGGGGGTGGAAGTCTTGACACAATCGAGAACCAGGGATGAGAGTGGAGAGCTCCCCGGGCTAAGCCGAGGATAGCCGTCTTTTGGCGGGCACGCGAAGAAGGCTAGGGGGTGGAAGGCTCAACACAATCGAGAACCGGAGACAAGAGCGGGGGTTTCCCGGGCCCAAGCTGAAGACAGCGCTCTCTAGGCAGGCACGCATAGAGAGCCAAGGGGGGGTGGAAGTCTCGACACAATTAAGAACAAGAGACGAGAATGCGTGGCTGCCCGAGCACGGGCGCTCCAGCCTTCATTGGCCAGCGACCATGGTGTATGACAAGTCGCTGGTCATCGGCCGAGGAAGGTGGGCACGCCTGCCTTTTCGGCGAACATACCAGTGGCTTGTCACACGCCGTGGTCACCGGCCGATGAGGACGGGCTGTCCCGCCTTCACCGGTCCACAGGGAGCACTGTCACCCACAAAATGCAAGCCTTATTAAAATGTGTACCATGATCCCAGTATTTGACATAATATAAAACAGGTTGCTTTCTCATTTCCTTGTCCATCCAATGATCCCTCTATTGTTGGACTTGTTTTGCCCATTCTTCACGGTGAACATGATCTTCTGGAAACCCAAAAAGCCCCACACCACTCTCCCTTGGGTAGCAACAACAGCCTGCAGCACATTGGGCTGGCGTGACGCGAAAAATCACGAATTAATCCGCAAAATCAGATGAATCCGCAGTCCTTCTGCATACAATAGTATGGCTGTACAGTGAAGATAATTTCATTCTCTGATGTCACATCCACTTTCCTCCTCAACCCAAGTCACTCATTTTCATGGCGTGGGATTCGAAAAGTTGAATAAATATATCGATCGCTTCCACACACATCCAAGCGGTACATTTACTTCAGGAGCATAAAATACCGCGTGTAATATGAAATAAACATGCTGTCTGGTGTCATATGCACTTTAATTGAGGAACGTAAAGCATTGGAGCAGTTTGTATCTCTTTACCTGGAATTCATCCTGTAGTTTCTTTTCAATCCACTCAGTCACTTGGCATAAGGTTACTTCTCTTTCACCTAGTTTGGGCCGGACACGCAGATCCAGCTTGGGTGGTATGCAGAAACTATACCTGTAGGCAACAAATTAACATTCAGCACATACATAACTCATGAGCAATAACACCACTACAACTATGTTCTGTCATGCGACATTTTCTGTTCAACAGAAAAAGAGACCACAGGACAAGCAGCATCCACCATTCTGTGTATACAAAAGACATTTAGCATATTGGGAGATTTTCCAGTTTTGAACAACATTGTTTCGTTTTTTAAAAGTGAAATAAAATGGAATTTTAAGGTAAAAGATGTTTCTAAACAGTTTGTTGGCTATCTAAATAGACAGTAGCGGTTTTAGGGGTGGGGCCAAACGGGAATAGGCCCCACCTCTAATTTTAATGGCCCCTGAAGTGCCTCTGTTCTGTCAATCAACTGGCGAGAGGAACAACCGTAATCAATAATCACTTTTGCAATTCCACCCCTTAACTGTTGGTAGCAGTCAGTGTTGTTTTCCTCTACAATGACGATAACGAAAATATTTCGTCGATGAACAATTTTTTCATGTCGATGACGTCACAAAGACAAGCTAAAAACGTGGCTTGGGAGACTAGAACATAACGAAACAAATCTGAGTTTTCGTCTGACGAGACGAAAATGCGACATAGTTTCTGTAATACGTCCACAATGCGTGACATTTTAATATTGTTCTTCAGTACTTCTAAATTAGTGAGGCGCCCGCCCGGGGGGGTGCAGAGGGATGCGCAACCCCCCGGCTGGAGGACTCTTCATCGCTGTCTGCCTCGGACAACATACTTTTTTGCCGTACTAGTAAAGTGTCATTACGCATCCACTCAGTGGGCGGCAGTGGCGCTCTCAATTTCAGAGTGTGCACAGTATTTTTGAACCAAACAAGAGCACACAGCAAAGAGATAGGAAGAGCTGTGCGCCGTTTTCGGTTTTCCGGTTCTCACATTTCCGCCCGAGAAGCGCCACGTTCGGCTTGTGAGCGGCGCAACAACCACCCTCAGGTTTTGGGACCGTTTGAGTTTTGGCTTTGACTTTTAATACAGAGGGAGATAAAGACCACTCAGTTTACTGTTTCTAAAAATGTTTGTAGCGGCTGTAATGCGTGGCAGAGCAGGAAGCGTGCACAATAAGTAAAAAAAGGGAGCAGACTTCCACTTATGCATTCTTACTACACAAAATATAAATATATCCAGCTCGACCACTCAGGAGTACAATGGACCTCGCACACGCCGTCACAATTAACTCCAGTCAGAAGTAAGTAGCAACAGAAGATGTAAACGGACATCAATAAAGGGGCGCCACCGGGTGTGGATGTCATAAGTAACAAAGAGGAACACAAAGTTGACTGATACACACACAGCGGGAAGCCTAATCACTTAAGACGTCACTGAAAGACATTAGACCCCAATCTCATTGATAAGTCGCTTGATTTTTTGTCATAGAAATCGTGACGAATATTGCCAACAATCGTCCCGCTTTGTCAGTGTTACTGTACATCAGTAAACCAGCGAGCACTGTTTAGCATGCTCAGTGCAAAACAACCCCGCAATATACAGTGGTATGACAAAGTATCTGAACCTTTTGGAATTACTCACATTTCTGCATAAAATCACCATTAACTGTGATCTTATCTTTGTCAAAATCACACAGATGAAAAAAAAAAAATTCTGCTTTAACGAAAATCACCCAAACATTTACAGCTTTTCATATCTTAATGAGGATAGTTCGCAAACAATGACAAAAGGGGGAAAAATCAGTAAGTGAACCATCACATTCAATATTTTGTGCCCTACTCTTTGGCAGCAATAACTTCAACCAGACGCTTCCTGTAGCTGCAGCTCAGTCGGCACATCTATCAGGACTAATCTTGGCCCATTCTTTTCTACAAAACTGCTGTAGTTCAGTCAGATTCCTGGGCTGTTGGTCATGAATCGCTGTCTTTAGGTCATGTCACAGCATTTCAATGGGGTTCCAGTCTGGACTTTGACTTGGCCACACTAGAATGTATATTTTGTTCTTCTGAAACCATTCTGAAGTTGATTTACTTCTGTGTTTTGGATCATTGTCTTGTTGCAGCACCCATCCTCTTTTTAGCTTCAACTGTCTGACAGACAACCTCAGGTTTTCCTGCAAAACATCCTGATAAACCTTTGAATTCATTCTTCAATTAATGATTCCAAGTTGTCCAGGACCTAAGGAAGCAAAACAGACCCAAATCATGATGCTCCCTCCACCATGCTTCATGTTGGTGAGATGTTCCATTTTTCTCCACACATTATGTTGTGTGTTACTCCCAAACAATTCAACTTTGGTTTCATCAGGCCACAAAATATTTTGCCAAAACTTCTGTGGTGTGTCCAATTGCCTTTTTGCGAACATTTAACGAGCAAAAATGTTTTTGTTTTTTTGTTTTTTAGACAGCAGCTGCTTCCTCCCTGGAGTCCTCCCATGAACACCATTCTTGGCCATCGTTTTACATATAGTTGATGTGTGCACAGAGATATTGGACAGTGCCAGTGATTTCTGTAAGTCTTCGGCAGACACGCAAGGGTTCTTTTTTACCTCTGTGAGTATTATGCGCTGAACTCTTCGCGTCATCGTTGGTGGACGGCCACTCCTTGGGAGAGAAGGAACAGCGCCAAACTCTCTTCATTTGTAAACAACTTTTCTGACTGTTGATTGATGAACATCCCGACTTTTACAGGTGGTTTCGTATCATTTCCCAACTTTATACAAATCAACAGTCCTTGATCACAGGTCATCAGGCAGCTCTTTTGACCTGGCCATGAGGCACATCAGACAATGCTTCTCATCAAGACAGTTCTTACCAGGTGTGTGTTTTATAGTGGGCAGGGCAGCTTTAAACCACTCATTAGAGACTGGACACACACCCAGCTTAAACTGTTTGTTAAAAATTGGTTTCAATTGCTCTTTAAGTCTCCTTAGGCAGAGGGTTCACTTACTTATTTCCCCCCCTATCTGTCATTGTTTGCATACTATCCTTATTAAAATGTGAAAATTTTTAAATGTTTCGGTGGTTTTAGTTAAAGCAGACACTGTTTTTACATCTGTAGGATTTTGACAAGGATCAGATCACATTTGATGGTGATTTCATGCAGAAATGTGATAAATTCCAAAAGTTTCAGATACTTTTTTATACTACTGTAGCAAACAAGCTGATACTGCCTACAGCAAAAATAACATAATAACAGAATGTATTATATATATGTAACAGAAAATAATGGAGAAGCACTGTTGTACGCGGAGTACGTCAGCCTGCATCGCAGCTGTGTTTGGGTCGTGTCAGTTAAGTGATATGTGCTGCTCCTCTTTCTCACTCTCACAATCCATTTTGACATTTATTCATTCATTCGCTCCTCCCAGTCAAAATGGATTGTACATCTTGTGTTGCACATGGCTGCCAAATGATTTAATTGTATATGGGTTGCCCAACATAAAGAAAAAATGCTAATGAGGAAAGGATGACTACGTCAAAGGATTGATAAAAATAGAATTATAAGCTCAAGGGAAATGGGATGTTTAATTTTGAATACATTTTTAAATGTTACTTTCATTAGCCTTTTATATGTATCAAGTGCTTCTCACCATATCCTGTCAGTAGGGGGCGGTGGGATGTTGACTACTAAGGACCCTGACAACTCTTGAACCTCGACAGTAAGCAGCAGAGGCGTGTTTGACATCTCCTCAAACTTCTTCTTGATGAACTCTGTCTCTGTTGCCTTCTGGAAATATTTAGACTTAGCGATTTTGTCCACAAATCTCAAAATCTTCCTTCCAGTCCGACCACCCCCTGTCCTGTAAGACATAATTACAGACGTGGAGGAGAGTATTAGTGTGGCTAAATTTAGCTTTTGGAGGCTCCACGCAAAGTGAGGAACGAGGAGAGTAGAGAATAAAAATAAATGAAAACAGATGCACTTGGTGGAAATACAGTAATATTTCCCTTTACCCATCTGTAGCTGATGAAGGGCCCTTTTCCCCAGTGGGGCCCTGAGGCAGAGCCATGAAAAACTCTTCATCATCAGATGACCCTGCACTGGAGGACTCTTCATCGCTGTCTGCCAGCACACTTAGGACAGGTTTGCAGCTAGAAAGGCAATTGAAAGACATACATTAAATACTTTACGTACTTAACAATGCTAAACTAACTTGCTTGACAAGAGTACTTAGAAAGACAGTTGAGGTGTGTGTTAAATAGAGAGAAACTTAAAATGGCTCAGAGACTGCGGAGAATGTCGAACTCTGGCTGGACTTTTAATCCACAAGTGAGCTTCTGCGACAGTGTGCTGGTGCTAATCAGTGCAGCAGCTGAGATGTGTGTGTATGATTTCTTACTAACTGCTATCATGAATGTTTCACATAAACTAATGTATGTTTCAACATTATCTATACATATACAGTGGGGCAAATATGTATTTAGTCAACCACAGGGCCGGCCCAGCCTATACACAGACTATGCAGCTGCTTACGGCCCCTGACCACTTGGGGGCCTCCAATCCGGCAATTTTTTTTTTTTTTTTTAACTACAGTTTGCTTTATTTGACTTTTGTGAGTTTTGATACTTGATTACAAGCTTTAAAAAAAAAAAAAAAAAAGTTCTTCCTTAACTTCTTTCTTTTCTCTTTTAGAAGAAGGTTTGGCGCTATCTACTGTAAGTACTGACAATCATTTTGGGTGAGAAGTTTTAAGTATACAGTGCAACAAAATCTGATTAATATACAAAATATGAACGAATGGGTTCGATTGCATGTATGGGTTTTACAGTATACTGTGACAAAATGGTGGGTAAAATTTTCCAAAAAAAAAAAAAAGTTTAAAAATGTATCTAGTCCTACAATTTTTGACCAAATCACATAATTTGGGTATCAAAAATTCCGGGACGATGAGGGGCATAAAAGTTGTACACAGAATTTGGCAAAAATTTACAGTTCCCCGGAAATTTGCCAAAAACTTTCCTATTCATTTTGAATGAAAAAAAAACGCACGCTGCACAGCCCGAACCGTTTGACCGATCGGCACCGTTCAAATATCGGCACGACCGGAATTTTCGCGCGACGATGGGAATTTTTCAAACGGACCCGAAAAATTTTCCCTTCGCCCGTAAACGGCAATTTTCCGGAAAAAAAAAAGTTTCAAAATGTATCTAGTCCTACAATTTTTGACCAAATCACACAATTTGGGCATCAAAAAGTCCGGGACGGTGAGGGGCATAAAAGTTGTATACAGAATTTGGAAAAAATTTACGGTTCCCCGGAAATTTGCCAAAAACTCTCCCATTCATTTCTAATGGGAGAATTTCCCATTCACTTCCAATGGGATTTCCAATTGAATTTACATTGCATTGATGCCATTGACGGCCATGCATGTCGAATCTGTTGATGCCAATGTACTTGGATTCAATTGACTATATGGATTTCGATGCCATTGACGGCCATGGACGTCCAAATTTTTCCCATTCATTTTCAATGGGGAAAAAACAAAGACTCAATAGCTGGAACAGCAGTGAGTCTGGAGAACCAGGCTAGGAGTGGCCTAGTCAGTCTCCAGATCTCAACCCCATAGAAAATCTGTGGAGGGAGTTGAAAGTCCATGTTGCCCAAAGACAGCCCCAAAACATCACTGCTCTAGAGGAAATCTGCATAGAGGAATTGGCCAAAATACCAGCAACAGTGTGTGAAAAGCTTGTGAAGAGTTACAGAAAACGTTTGGCCTCCATTATTACCAACAAAGGGTACATAACAAAGAATTGAGATGAACTTTTGCTATTGACCAAATGCTTATTTTCCACCATGATTTGCATATAAATTCTT
Organism: Corythoichthys intestinalis; assembly: GCF_030265065.1. Classification (NCBI taxonomy): domain Eukaryota; kingdom Metazoa; phylum Chordata; class Actinopteri; order Syngnathiformes; family Syngnathidae; genus Corythoichthys; species Corythoichthys intestinalis. Next base: position 10,464,295 of record NC_080415.1, on the reverse strand, counting down.
TAAAAATCAAACAATGTGATTTTCTGGGGTTTTTTCCACATTCTGTCACTCATTGTTGAGGTTTACCCATGTTGACAATTACAGGCCTCTCTAATCTTTTCAAGTAGGAGAACTTGCACAATTGGTGGTTGACTAAATACTTATTTGCCCCACTGTACACTACCGTTCTAAAGTTTGGGGTCACCCGGACAATTTTGTGTTTTCCTTCAAAAGTCGAATTTTTATTTTTCAAGGGATCCTCGATCTTAAAGACATGTAGGCTCTAATAAACCACAATTGTTCTCTTGTGCTAAACTATGTTGTTAGAAACACATAAAATGTTAAATCAATGGCAATAATTTATAATATTTAGTACATATTCTGACCGATAGTTGGCGCCATGTTTTGCGGGCTTGGAGTGATGACGTAATTGGGACGTTTCCAATCGTGTACAACGATCGTGTATTGCTGCCTAAACTCGCTAAGTAAAATGCCACGATATGCAGCTTTTGGATGCAATTTCCAGTCAAATGGAAAAAAGGGGAGTGATGTGAGTCTCCACAGATTTCCTATTGACAAGAAGAGGAGAAAGGCTTGGGAAAATGCCTGTAGACTGATAAAACTTCCCAAAGACTCAAGGCTTTGTTCTTGCTATTTTTCCCCTACCGCGTTCGAGGCTTTTAGTCGACGACAACTTATGAAAGAGCTCACCGGAGCGACTGGATATAAGCGGAGACTAAAATCAAATGCCGTTCCAACTATTTTCCCTCACAAGCAGCCTCAACAAGCTCGGATAGCGAGTGAAATTCGCGCAATAAAGCGCCAAAGACAAACTCTGGCCGCTCTCTTAAGCAGGCAAGCCGCTCCTGTCGCTACAGCAGTAGGCGAACCTTCGGGCGTACCGCTAGTCACAGAGGAAGCTAATAAATTATCTCTACTGTCAGTTCATCATCCTAGGATTTATTGCCGTCAGATGATGAATTTAATGAGGACAGTCAGCCACGACACGACGCTGATCGTGACTATCACACGTGTGCATTCATAGTTTTATTACCTTCAGTGAGAGTTTGTAATGTCAATAGTCATGAGAATAAAAATGCATGAATGACAAGCTAAGTTCAAACTTGTAGCCTGTACTGTATGTAAAACATACGACAGCCTATAGACCCTACCCACCGACGTCACAAAACCACGTGCTCGCTGTATGGTTCCGCCCACTTGTCCGTCATTTTGTCTCTGTATTAGCATTGGTTTCAATTGATCGAGGAATTTAAAATGCATTTCATGGAAGACCCGGTGCTTTCTGATGCCGTAAACTCACTGGATGTGTTGCATAAAAGGCGTTATGTGGAAAAGCTTCGTTCTATACAGTCGCCAGATCCATATTTGATGCCCAAATCGATGTTTTTCGACCCACTGTCTTCGCCCTGTCTGCCTGACATCTGCTACGCCTACAATTATCTTGTCCACACAAAATCAGCCTATTCCCACGAAAGTTTGAAAAACTTTAAGAGCTTGGAGGCTTATAAAAACTTCGTTGCTGGTTGGGTGAAACAGGTCCTCGTCCACGAAAATTCGGCAGGAATCTATCTTGTGCTTGGAAAGGTGAGTTACGAAATTTTCAATTCAAAATCTTTTGTTCTTGCTAACATCCACTGTCAAGTCTAATGTATTTCATGTCATTTGTCAATGGAGCTAGGGCTTTTAATGTTTATATGGTTTAGCGATAGCACTCTCACTACATACATACGTGTATGTTGTCGGCGATTAGCCTAGCAATGATCATAATTGTGGTTGTCAGCCCAAAACCCTCTAAATATATATTAAATGCATCTTACCAGATATAAAATGACTTATACATAATCTGTGGTAATCGTTTGGAGCCCAGTTTTCTCGTCGAATTGCAGCAGCCCATCTCGCTCTCTCCTCTCCGTGTCTCTCGGAATCCGGTAGAACTTCAAGTCTCTCCGTCTATCTTCTCTGTTATTGCAACCGACCGCCACACACGCCTTCACCATTTTGATTATTAATGTTAACGAGCAGAAAAACACGCCGTAAATAGGAGGAATGTACGTAGCCGTAACAGGTCAACACGGTGTGTTGACGGACAATTGGGCGGCACCAGTCAGGAGAGCGGAGTTGTGACGTCACGTGGGTAGGGTCTATTGGCCTGAAATTAAGGCGGTGTTTTTTGCATTTAAATAAGACTGAAAAAGTGGGAGTCGTCTTATATTCGGGGTCTAGACATTATACCCATTCACGACGCTAGATGGCGCCAGATATAATTGAAGCGAATGCTGAACTTGAGGAGTAATGTTCTGTCATGACAGATCTCAGCTACGCTCAAGTTTGACCAGTTTGCATTATTTTATTGCAATGTTTTTCCTTATTCAGACTTGTTTCAAGACTACAGTTACAGTTAGACCTCACTTTGATTGTAATTTTGTTGTTTTATAGATTGGTTATAGATTGGTTTATTTACATTTCAACAACCAGAAGCCATTCATTTACGAATGTGATTGCACTTTTGTTTACATATTTAAATGTTCAGATATTAAGATTTGAATAAGGCAAAACAACATGTTTTTTCTCTCAAATATATTGTTATATGTCATTTGTTTCAGATGTACTGTCATTATTTTCTGTATAAAAATTAATTTGGTGTTCAAAAAGTCTTTTTTCAAACTTGAGTCTTGAAAGAGCGGGGGTTGTCTTATAATCAGGGCCGTCTTATATTCGGGCAAATACGGTAATTATATTGGAACAAGTTTGATCACCCAATAGTTGACCTTGAAGATCTGCTAAAATAAACCAGAGTCGACATCATACACTCTCTCGCTCCGTTGTCATTGAGACGCACTTGCCACAAGTACACCACCAATTTTGCCAAACTCTTGTCTTATCAGGTATTTCCTGCTCTGCATTTTGCCTTTGCTGCTCGTCTTGTGAACGACCGACAGTGCTGTCCTGCTCTTCACTTTTTTGCTCTGGTTCAAATTGGAAGGGCAGAACCGACGACATGTTGGAGTAGCTAACGAGTGACACGCTGGAAGTTCGGCAGCGGGCCCGCTATCAACCTATCGCTATGGCGACCTATCAATTAAAATAATTTTACAAATTTTATTACAACGAAAACATTAAGAGGGGTTTTAATATCAAATTATTATAACTCATACTAACATTTATCTTTTAAGAATTACTTGTCTTTGAGATCGAGGATCCCTTTCAAGTAAGTTGCAAAATGAATAGAAAATATAGTCAAGACATTGACAAGGTTACAAATAAGGATTTTTATTTTGAATAATAATTTTCTCCTTCAAACTTTGCTTTCATCAAAGAATGCTCGCTTAGCAACAATTACAGCTTTGCAGACCTAAGGCATCCTAGCTGATAATTTGTTGAGGAAATCTCGAGAAACTTCACACCACGCATCCAGAAGCACCTCCCACAAGTTGCTTTGGCTTGATGGGCACTGATTGGGTACAATACGGTCAACCTGCTCCCACAACAGCTCAATGGGGCTGAGATCTGTTGACTGTGCTGGCCACTCCATTACAGATAGAATACCAGCTGCCTGTATTTTTCCTAAATAGTTCTTGTATAATCAGACCCAGCTGCAGAAAGAAATTACAGGGGGGGGCATTACATTTTTTTAGTTGGGCGCACACTTCTTCAAGGTACATTTAGCCTTACATTACTACATCAGTGCACTGAAATATTTTCTGTCACTGAAGTCACAAGTGGTAGTTCATCGTAAAATCTATAAGACAAATGAAAACATATCTGTCAACCCGAGGCTGTTGGCAATCTTACAAATAGTGACGTATGCCCTTACAAATTGGTGACTAATCTTACAACGTTGTATATAACGTGCAATATGAAACAAAAATAAAACTCAATTTTTAAAATAATATAAATTTATTGGTAATGTTGTTACATATAACCTGGTGCAATCAAAGAACAATCAATATCTTCAGCTAAATCATGATTACAAAAATTTAACAGTGACTTTTGCTATAATTGTATGTAGCACTTTTGGCAATTTCTATCATGTCTTTTGATGGCTGCACTTCATGGCACTTCAGCTCGCAATTCAGTTTGACTTAAAGGTAGTTCGTTAGTGTGTCCAATTATAAATGAAAAAGGTCATTTGATAAAATTAACTAACCGATGCAATCTTTAAGTCGGGGAACATTTCTTTTGCTAATTCTGAGAAGTGATCAGCAATAGTTGCAGGCAAATTGTGTTCGGCAACAAATTGGCAGAATGAAATCTCCACTTTTGTCACTTTTCATTCTGCAGACTTCATCTTTATGACCAGTGTTGTTAATCTTACTTTTAAAAAGTAATCAATTAGTTACAAATTACTTCTTCCAAAAAGTAATTCAGTTCTTAACTCAGTTACCTGAAGGTAAGAGTAATTACTTACTTAGCAAAGTAACTGGTATTACCTTTCATGTTTTTTATTCCAAAAAACAAAACAAAAAAAACATAGTAACCTTTGCTATGTTTGGAAATCGTTTAATGTTGTGAATCAACTGTTAAAAGTTGTTAAAATTGCTACAATTTTTGCATTAGTTCCCTTCTCTCTACCTTCGACATGTTAAAGTTATAAAACTGTTTCATCATTAAAAGATTGATTCAAGTCAAGATTTTGCCAATTTAGGAGTATTTTAGATAAAAAGTTAAGTTCGCTAGGAAGGTTCACTACAACAGAGCCTGTCTGAGAAGTCTACTGTTTCAAAATGGCGGCTGTTTATTAACACCGCCGTCTGTCCTTTCGCATGTAGTTCTATAAGCATTTGATATCTCAGCGTAGATTGTAGGCTGTCAGCTACAGTCAGGAAATATTGGCGCCCCTCTTCTCTCACAGTGTCTCTGACTTTTCTCGATTCATTCAACCAGCATAGTAACGCACATTGTCTCGTTGCCCAAACGATGACAAAATCCGAACGGAGGGAAAAAAAAAATTAGTGCACTAAAAACGTACAGATTTTGAATGTACGGTGTACACATTTAAAAATCAGTGCTCACTTGCACAAATTACGCCGAATCCGTACAACTTATTAATTATGCGAAAAACAATGATGCAGTTCTGTGTGCATTTATTTAACTAAAGTGCTTCAGCGAAAACATAACATATGCACTGATGCACCCAATGGCCGGCTACTCGGCGCGCCCTCCCCTTATCTGTGATTGGCTAGAAATCTCCTTCATTCGCTGCTCAGATTGGTTGAATTGAATGACGACAGATCAAGATAGGATGAATAGAGAGTTCGTCCTCTCCGCGTGTGTGCGTGTTTTTTTGTGGAAGATTAAAACAAAAAAATTGTACACAGTAAAGTCAAATCGAGCTAGGGCGGGCACAGCAGTCTCTCAGGGCGGGCCCGGCCCCCTAATGCCCGCCCATGCCGCCGGGTCTGTAATTTGGAGGTGTGCTTTGGGTCATTGTCATGTTGTAGGATGAAATTGATTCCAATCAAGCATTGTCCACAGGGTATGCAAAATGGAGTGATAGCCTTCTTTATTTAAAACTCAGTTGATCTTGCAGAAATCTTGCAGTTTACCAGCACCAAAGCAACCCCAGACCATCACATTACCTTCACCATTATTGACAGATGAAGTCAGGCACTCTTCCAGCATCTTTTCAGTTGTTTTGTTGTCAAAGAAATGTTTTTCTCTTTGATTCGAAGTCCAAACACCTCAAACTTTGTCTGTCTATAAAACTTTTTTCCCCATCCACCTCTATCCAATGTCTATGTTCTTTTGCCCATATTAATCGTTTCTTTTTATCGGCCTGTCTCAGATGAAACTTTTTTTCTTTGCCTCGCTGCCCTGAAAGCCAGCATCCTGGAGTCATCTTTTCACTGTCGACGTTGACATTGGTGTTTTTCTGGTACTATTTAATGAAGCTGCCACATGAGGACCTGCGAGGCATCTATTTCTCAAACTAGAGACTCTTATGTACTTGTCTTCTTGCTCGGTTGTGCAGCGGGGCCTCCCGCTTCTCTTTCTACTCTGGTTAGATCTTATTTGTGCTGCTGGAATTGCACACTGTGTTGTAGGAAATCTTCAATTTCTTGGCAATTTCTCTTATGGATTAGCCTTCATTTTTTAGAGCAGATTGTCAAGTTTCACGTGAGAGTCGTCTTTTTCTGGCCATTTTGAGAGTTAATCAAAGCCACAAAGGTGATGCTCCAGATACCCAACTAGCTCAAAGGAAGATCAGTTTTATAGCTTCTCTAACCACCTAAACTGTTTTCAGCTGTGACAAAATGATTGCACAAGGTTTTCTAATCATCTATTATCCTTCTAAGGCAACTGGCAAGCACAATGTACCATTAGAACACTGGAGTGATGTTTGCTGTAAATGGTCCTCTTTACAAAACAACGTAGATATTGCATTAAAACCGGATGTTTCCAGCTAGAATAGCCATTTACCACATTAATAATGTATAGAGTGTTTTTTCTGGTTAGTTTAATGTTATTTCCATTTAAAAAAAAAAAAACTTGCTTTCATTCAAAAAGGAGGAAATTTAAAAGTGACCCCAAACTTTTGAACTGTAATGTATATAAATAGAACTTTGAGGGTGTGTCTCTGTGTGTTTGTTCTCAATGGACTCTGAAAAGGCCGGCCGGATTTTGACGAAATTTTACACAGTTCTACTTTATGTTTCTGGGAGTGATCTTAGATGGGTTCGATCTCTGAAGGCCTCCATTTCGTGTGAAAATAGCTTCTATTTCTGGTGTTTTTTTTTTAATTCAATATAACTGCTTGTGTTTGGAGACTTGACTTCTACTAGTGTTGCACCGATACCATTTTTTGGGCCCGATACCGATACAGATACCTGGCTGTGCAGTATCGGCCGATGCCGATACCATTCCGATAACACTGTTTGCAACAACAACAACAACAACAACAAAAAAAAAATATATATATATATATGTATATATATATATATATACTGTATATATATACTGTGTGTATATATATATATATATATATATATGTATATAAATATATGTATATATTAGGGCTGTCAAAATTATCGCGTTAACGCACGGTAATTAATTTTTTAAATTAATCACGTTAAAATATTTGATGCAATTAACGCACATGTCCCGCTCAGACAGTATTCTGCCTTTTGGTAAGTTTTACAGCAAGGTTTTTTGTGATGTCTAACAGCGAACTCTTGTGGTCGCTTTGCGACATGGTTTATTGCTTTGTTGCCAGTTCAATATGGCTGCACGACGTCTCGGGCTGACGCCTACGTTGTAATGTTGTGCTTATATGATCCTTGGACAAGATTTGTCCGTAAGTATGGTTGTTGTAAAGAATGTACATATTATGTTAGTAAGCGAAATGTTATATTTTTTGTATGAGACGCTTTTTGTTTATGTTTAGTGAACCTGTATAGCGTGCTAAGCTAACGTTGTTGCTAATGCAATGCTTGTGTACTTTATTTTTGTAGTTTCACTACGGTCTAAAGAGGACAGTGGTTTGAGGCCATTTTATTAATAAATCAGATGAAAAAGGAAGAAGTCTGATTATTAAGGCGTCATTCACTAGCTGTCTAGCTTTGGAAAAAGTAGACGCTTCGGAGTGAGGACGGCATAGACAGATTTAAATGACAGTAGAGTGAAATGCCCACTACAGTCCTTATGTACCGTATGTTGAATGTATATATCCATCTTGTGTCTTATCTTTCCATTCCAACAAATTATTTTACAGAATATATATATATTTTACAGAAAAATATGGCATATATTATAGATGGTTTGAATTGCGATTAATTGCGATTAATTACGATTAATTAATTTTTAAGCTGTAATTAACTCGATTAAAAATTTTAATCGTTTGACAGCCCTAATATACATATATATATATATATATATATATATATATATATATATATATATATATATATATATATATATATATATATATAAGGGATGCAACGATACAGTTAAGTCACGGTTCGGTACGATTTTCGATCCAATTCAATACATTTAATGCTCTGAAACAGAAAATACAACAGTTATTATTATTTTTTTTTTTTTTTTGCTGACAAGCAAAAATAACAGTGCCATCATATAAACAAGCATTTTAGTGCATAATATTTATGTGCCCACTTCTTACTGATCTGAAGAAATTTTGTTTATAAGTGCTGAGAACAATCTTTACTGTTTGTAAAGTGGGGCACACTGTTGATTGCTGCAGCTCTCTTAGCAGCTATATTTACCAAAAAGCAAAACATCCTATTTGTGGTCCGAGTCCATCTGTAACATGTGCTGAATTAACAGTATTTGCAGCATTATCTATAGTCACTGGTATGGATTGATTTGGCCTGCTTAACTTCCATTCAGTCATGGCGGTTTCTAATTCATCAATGGACAATATGGCGTCGCTCTGGGCTCACGCAGCTAATGGCATGGGATCTAATGTAGCACATCTAGGTGGCTATTTGATGATATCTAGTGTGTGCGCGCGAGAGTTAGCATGGGATCTAACATAGGACATCTAGGTTGCTATCTGATGATATCTAGCGTGCGTGCTGCGCCGCTTGAGTGTTTTCTGGCCACAGAAGTCACTTCTGCTCATTACTGCACAACACCAGCATATGAGAATCGACTTTCATAAACAGGACGAGTTTGAAGTACGGGGCTCTTAATTTGCCACTCATTGTTCATCATGAAACCATGAGTTTGCTTAGTCTCTCACGGTCTTAACCTTTCTGATCCCACCGACACTCTAACAGCGGGTGTTAGCTTATGCATGCTAATCATTTGTGAATGCCATGTTAGAAAAGCAGTGTAACATCACGGATATGCGTTGTAGTGAACATCATGAATATGAAGATGAAAGATAATAATTTCGTTTGGTAAATTCGAGACAAAATCATACAGATGTAATGCATCGAGATTTGGGAAGTTAGCTCACGTGGGAAAGACAGTTCTTTTGCGCTCAAGTGACGCCAGTAGATGGTATCGGCGCCCTAAATGTTGGTACTTGTCGATACCGATACCACCAATTCGGGCCGGATCGGCGCCCCCTGCCGATACTGGTATCGGTATCGGTGCAACTTTACTTCTAGCACTCCATTTTCTTTCCCTACAGAGCAGCGGGTGCCGCTGAGCCCCTACACCAGAGGTCACGGAACCGGTTCCGGACCCCCAAGCCGTCTGGACCGGATCTCAAGCTGTCCGGACTAATACACATTGCAACAACAAAAATCATTTTTTCTGCGGGTTTGCAGAGCGGAGGTGGGCAACAAACAAAAACCTTAGCGGTGACGCGCGTGAGCCAGCCAATTGGAAAAGCATTTGAAAGTTATTTTTAGAACAGCATGTCTCACACTTGCTTTCCAGACTCCGCGGAGTGAAAGCCAAAAACTGAGCCGAATGAAGTTGGAGGAAGAGGCGAAAAAGTACAGCAAATGGCTTGCTCAAAACTACGCAAGATTGATGCAGAAAATAGAGTGTTTAAGGAGGAGTAGACCAACACATTTTTGTTCATTTTACCTGACGGCAGCCCAAGAGCTACTGTCTCATCTGTTCAGAGACGGTGTTCTGCCAAAATCTGCTACATTGGCGAAACGTCCTACATTAGTCGAATTTGACACCCAAAGTACTACCGTGCACGCTAAACTTGTTTTGTTTGGATGCATATAGGCAGAACGTACTAAAAAATGCCTTAAGAAAATACTTAAATGCAGTTATACCAAATAAGGACGGTTTAAATACGCTACGTGACTAATGTGGTCAACTGCTTCAAAGCTAACACAAAAAAAACACAATAGTTAAAAGTATGAGAGGGTAATACATGCAAAAAGTATTTTTGAGGCAATGAAAAGGTTCTAAAAAACTAAATATAAACAAAAATAGTGAGTACTCGCCGCTTCTAACCAGTGTGCGCATGCGTGCGGATGCTTGCGCAAGCGCGCTGAGCGTTGTGTAGACGTTTGGCTGCGTAGTAAGGAATGGCCGAACAACGGAAAAGCTTGTAAAAAGCAGCCATTTGAAAAGGCACTATGAAACGAAGCACGCAGCTTTTTCGCAAAGTTTCCCAATGAACTCTGCCATCCGTTCTCAAAAAATAGCGGAATTAAGGGCTCAATATGATCGCTTCATTTTTTATTACTAATGAAATATTATTAAATATTATTTATTACTTACTATACATTTATTTTTTATGTTTTATTTACATTTTTGAATGTTGTAATTATCAGCATGGCCACGTAAAGATCCGTTTGTATTTTTGGACAAAAAAGAAGCATTCAAAATATTTCCGGACCCGAGATTGTTGTAATTTTTAAATTTCGGACCCAGGGGATTTTTAATTCATGACCCCTGCCCTACACTGTCACAAAGCACTCATAGGTGGACATACTTCGAGCTTCCCCTCATTGAAAGACCAGCATCCGCCACTGGATCGGGGAAATCCCTATTACCAACCGTGTATTTCCAGTTTCAGTCACCCATTCAGTGTCCTGTCCACCCTCTTTACCCAATTTGGACAGGTTAAATTTGGTTTGGAGGGTCATCTGTAGTGTGCCATTGTAGGCTAGCTGCAACTCCACCCACAGGCCTGCAAGTGAGAAAAGCAGAGGGGTCATCAGTAGAGCACCCTGAGTAAGACAAATCTCCCTCAAACCTAATCTGGGCGCACACCCGCAGTGGACATGATAAACAGCTTTCATTGTGATTATCGAGCATTGCAAATTCATGATAGATTACATGGAATTATACTGTAGGAGTGACACATCTGGATTGAGAAAGAGGGACAAACTGAATTTGTAGGAAGGAGGCTGAGTAACATCACCAGGTCAGACACTTAATCGCCGCCTCGTCATGTTGGCAGCCAGACTGACTGAATTAAAAACATGCACCCAAAAGCCAATGGGGTTTAAATGTTAGCAGATCACCTTTCGCTCTGAGATTACAACAGGATAACAACGCTAGATCTGATGTTATGCAGCCTTAGCACTTTTTGCATAAGTAAATGCATCATGTATGTCTAGTCAAAAACACATCAGAGCAAACACACACAAAAGAGAGTACGGTAATTAAGAAAAAAACAAAACAAAAATAAACTAAGACTAAAAACCCTGTGGAACAAAATATTAAACCGGATATTTTTGGTTGTGTGGGCGATATACAGTCTTTATGTAAAATAAATGCTAACTGCACTTTTTTTGTTGTTGCTTTTAACCAAGAATGGAGACTGTTTTACGTCCATATCTATAACAAATTCAGTTATTAAACATTTATTCACAAGAATTTTCAACGAAAAAAAGCTCTTTGTCTGTGATTCCACTCGGTCAGCTTTGAAGGCCACGCAAACAATGCAGGCCCCCAATTAAATGGCCCCGCGCCCTGTCAATATCATTATGAAGTCCATGGGTGAGCCTAAACCCACAGTCACAGCTCAACATTATTGACATCAAAACCAAAAAACGGAATTATTTTCCAAAAAAAGCACGTGCGTATGAGTCATATGTTTACATTATACACTCCCTCTCTTTCTCAACAGACAGTTACCAGAGAGAGAAAAACACAAGTTTTACCCCCGCTAGACACTCTAAACACGCTGGAGTTAACTGTTGTAGCTGGTGGGAAACATTCATAACAGAGTTTACTAACATTTAATTTTGTATAAATGTGAAATCATATTGGAGGGATTGCCTCCTCGGTAGCCACCCTCCACAAACATGTTTTACATGTTGGTTGGCCCTCCTTCTCTAAGACGCGGCCGTCTGTAACTTTTCTGTAGCGGAAGTATCTCCATACCAGCAATTTCGTTTTCTTTGATGGGGGAAAAAAAGTTCAGGAGTTTCACCTCCTCCAGTCATCATATAGCACAGCTGACTCACTGACACTGAGCAACAACCGGTGGGGGAGGGTTAAGCCTTGCAGCTGAGAGCGAGCGATTTGTCCATGCATTTTTGAGACATAAAAAATAGCTAGTTCCTTAGGGACGGTATGATGGAAATTTTTTGCAGTTTTGAAACCATGAAATTTTCATACCACGGTCAGGGGTCGCGTTAACCGAATATTTTCCGTCGTTGACCGATTTTTTAAAACGGTGACGGAAAAAACTGAAGTCCACCTGTCGTTTTGACAGGTTGCAATTCACACCCCAGACCACAGGGTGGCGAGTGAGCATATTAATTAGCTATTGTCTCTCTTGATGCATGACGTCGTTGGCCTTACTCTGAAAAATGTCAAGGCAACTGAGTGTCCGAAGTTTCTTCAAAAAGCCCCAAAACGACGATGGTGTTGATAAAAGAGGTGAGAAAACAGGGACTGCACAAGCGGGCACGCAATTCAAGTCCATGCGCACCAGGAGGAAGGTGTAAGACTTCGTTCAGGCCACAGCAGGTGAACTGTTAATTTCATTGTTCCATATCAATGTAGCCTACCTACTGGGGCCACAGTCAGCTGTTTTTGTCACTGCGGAGAAAAAGTTACATATTCATCTGCTTGATGTGTGATGGCACGGAGTGGATTCTCTGTTAAGTTTGTTCGGACAGAATATTAATTTAAAATGAATAAAAACTAAATACTATTGAATATGTTGAAGCGGTATGCAATGTTAAGAGTCTTGTTAGCTTGAATTGCTGTGTCCAGCCGCTGTAGCTCTGCTGCTCTCTGTGAACTCTCTATTCAAGCCGGAACGCGCGCGGCTAAGTGTCTCTGTCACGTGACTGTGTCGTAGCCGCTAACGCGCTCGGCCAAATGTACACACAAGTACGGAAGGTGAATTATGCCAAACAAAGGATCACCACAATGTCATTATCATCATTTTAAAAATTTAAGTGACGGGTAAAAATAGATTATGACCGGATTTTTATGACCTTGTCAGTCAAAATGACAGACAAAGAAAAAGTCTAGCGCAATCTCTGACCACGGTATACTTTAAAACCGGTAATCAGCACATGTCTAATCCAAATATTGTCCAAAAACCCGATACCGATATGTGCGGTCGTGGACTTAACATATTCGTTATTTTTCAATCATTTAATGTTCATTTAATTTTTGCACCATGAATGCAAATGGTCCGCTCACATAACAAATTCCAAGCATCTTAGTTTGGAGACATTTAATGGTCAATAAGCTTGTACAAATGCTTCAACATTCACTTTGAAGGCAACATGCATATTGGCCCAAAAGATAACGAAAAACCAACGTCGATATTACAGGGTTTCTAAAGGTAACAGCAAATCTCATTTAATACTTTTTTAATGCCACTTTATACTAAATTAATACCCATGGACGACTGCACATAGTTCCACATACACAAATTGTAAGTAGAGTTGTCCAATAATGTCTTTCTAACCGATAACCGATATTGTCCAACTCCAAAAATTCGATACAGATATCAAACCGATACCAATATATGCAGTCATGGAGTAAACATATTATGGCTAATTATATTGTGATACCCCACTGAATACTTTAAGTTGTTACATTTATCATTATTAAAGTTTTTCCAATACTTGTTGAAATCAAAATACTGCAAACATCAGTTTTTCTGGATCAAGTGCAAGTGCAAAGTGCCAATACGGCACTTCCGCCTCACATATGGCTCACAGAGCGCTTGTGGCTCAAAATAACAACAAAGGCACACAGCTTCAGTACAGTGAATGAGGTATGTGATGAGTTTACAATTCATTATTTTTCAATCATTTATTGTTCATTTAATTTTTGCGCCATGAATGCAAATGGTCTGCTCATAAAAAAAACATCCCAATCATCTTAGTTTGGACACACATAGACTTCATGATGTATTGACGGGACACGGGGTGTGGGCCTATTCATGGGGGCCTATCTCCGTCAAAGCTGACCGAGTGGAAACACAGACAAAGAGCTTTTTACGTTGAAAATTGTGAATAATTGCTGGAATCCCTGAATTCTTTATAGATATGGATGTAAAACAGTCTTGATTCTTGGTTAAAAGCAAAAAACAACCATGCAGGTAGCATTTATTTTACGTAAATATTGCAAAATATTGCGAGGCTTGTCAGTGAGGAAATTGGCTGCCCCCTTAGAGCCTTTTGCGTTGAAAATTCTTGTGAATAAATGCTTAAATCCTTGAGTTCTTTATAGATATGGATGTAAAACAGTCTCGATTCTTGGTTAAAAGCGAAGAAGAAAAAAAAAAAAAAAAAAACGTGCAGGTAGGATTTATTTTATGTAAATATTATTAACTATGATGCTAGTCAGTAAGGAAATTAGCGGCACCCTCAGAGCATTTTGCGTTGAAAATTCTTGTGAATAAATGCTTGAATCCCTGAATTCTTTACAGATATGGATGTAAAACAGTAAAACAGTCTCGATTCTTGGTTAAAAGCGAAGAAGAAAAAAAAAAAAAAAAAACGTGCAGGTAGGATTTATTTTATGTAAATATTATTAACTATGATGCTAGTCAGTAAGGAAATTAGCGGCACCCTCAGAGCATTTTGCGTTGAAAATTCTTGTGAATAAATGCTTGAATCCCTGAATTCTTTATAGATATGGATGTAAAACAGTAAAACAGTCTCGATTCTTGGTTAAAAGCGAAGAAGAAGAAAAAAAAAAAAGTTTTTTTAACCATCAAGTTAACATTATTTTTAATGCCTCGAACATTTAGTTTAATGCATTTTAAGACCTGCATTTTGACAAATCCATTTAATGACTTTTAATGCTTTTTAAAGACCCGCATAATTATCCAATATCACTTTAAAATGCTTTTTATCGACTCTACAGTCCATGCTCACCTCTGTGGTTAACCTCTGGCCGGGAGGTAGATATGATTTGTGGGATGGAAAAGCCCATATCCAACTCAGTCAGTGTCAGTTCATTCATAAAGTAAGGCAACTGTTAAATAAATGGCACAGCAATCAGTAAACTGCAAATAAACATCTGTCTTTCATAAATGTAGGAAGGCCTTAAAGTGCCTATGACAGCAAAAAGCATGTCTATTTCATAATTCACTCGGTGTTTTATGCTCTTGAATGAAATGGACCGCTTGGACGATCGTTTTATTTATTCAATTTTTTTAATCCCGCGCCATGAAAATGAATAACTTTCTGTTTTGAGGAGGAATGCGAAAGTGATCTCACCCAGGTCAGCCTCTTACAATACAGCATTGCTTTATAGCATGCAGATGGACTGTGGATTCATCTGATTTTGCGAATTAATTCAGTTATTTTTTGCATCACGCCAGCCAAATGTGCTGCAGGGTTTGGTTGCTGCACCAGGGAGAGGTGTGTGAGCCTTTTTGGGTTTCAAAACCCCCCACCCTGAGATTGGCCATAACATGTCCGACAACTGTGGGGCCATTGGACTTAACGAGGAAGTGAGTAAACATTGTGTTTTGTAATATAATATGTCAAATACAGGGATCATGGCACACGTTTTAATACGGAGGTGGCTTGCATTTTGTGGGTGACAATGCTCCTTGTCCACCGAGAATGCCACTCGGCCGACGACCGGCGGCTTGTCGCACAGCCCTCTCTCTTTGCGCACCCGCAGCGCTATACTCGGCTTATGCTCGTGCGGTTCTCCATATTGTCTAGATCTCCAGCTCTCCCCTCTGCCCTCTTCGTGTGCCTGGCAATAGACAAGTAAGCTCGGGTTGGGCTCGGGCAGCTACGCGCTCCTCCAACGTCAGCCGGTTTGTCCTGTGATCATTCTCCAGCTGCTTCAACGGCAAACGATCTCTCCTGCCCACAGCAGGGGAACAAAGAGCTGTAACTTCAGTGACCAGTGAAGACAATCGACAACCCCGCCGCCATGTGACATGAACCCGGGTAGTTTTTGTGATTTTTCGCTTTGAAAGGCGAGAATAAGACTTTGAAACGCTGCTCAGTTCGGGTTAGCATGTCGGCGAGCTGTCACGCCTCCTGGTTTGTTTACGCCAGGGGTGTCCAAACTTTTTGCAAAGGGGGCCAGATTTGGCGTGGTAAAAATGTGGGGGGCCGATCTTGGCTGACGTCCATTACGTAGAACAATATATTTAAGCAAAATTTAGCAAGCCATTCAGTGTGTCACGTTTGCTTTATTATTTTTTTAATGAATAATTTCAACAATCTCGCAACTAGCCTTTGCAGCGTTCTCTTTCGTCTCTCGGGCTCTTACAAAATACTACTGCTGTGAAATTAAACTAGCTTCAAGTTGCTTCAATTTCTCGCTGTGTATCTTCCCTGTAATCTTGTCGTACATGTCAACGTGTATTCTTTAGTAATATCGCCTCACATTGAAATCTTTAAAAACAGCGACTGTCTCTTTGCAAATGAGGCAAGACACAGTTGTTGCGTATTTTAGTGAAGAAATTCGGCCGTCGGCCGTCACATTCAACTTTTTTTTGTTGATTGTCGCCATTTTAGATAATTGCAAGTAGAGGGTCACATGGAGTTGTTTAGCCCTTACATACCTGCAACATGAAGCAATTATCAGACAATCCCATAATTTGAAAAAATAAGGTCCTAATGAAACTTTTTTTTCAAATTTGTGAAAAGAAAAGTCAAAATAAATATGTGTAATAAGCGCTCTAATACCTATAACCCATGCTAAATCATGTTTTTTTTTCTCATGGAACCTGCAGATGCATGTGTTGACTTGCATCGATCTTTTTTTTTTTTTTCTTTCAAAAAGAAATGTCAAAATTCTTAAGTCTGAAAATCATGAAATTTTAGGTGTATCAAATGTGATACGTTTGGCAATAAAGGGTTAAAGTGCTGCTGCCTTTTAGTGGGTAAATGAGGAGCAGCATTTCGTGTGTAAGCTACTTCATATGCTGGTTGCAGTACTGCAGACCAATTTATTAAGTCTGTGTGTGGGCCAGATGTTATTGATTTTATGATAGAGGCTGGGGGCCGGATGAAATTTGACCACGGGCCGCATTTGGCCCCCGGGCCGGACTTTGGACATGTCTGGTTTACGCTCTCCGAAGCCGGGGCAGGGAAATGGCAAAAGCCGGACTAACTCCGGTGGCATAAAATATCGTTCGGGAGGTGCAAAAGTTGATAGTTTTATTATGGAGAAATTGTCGTACTGAATAAAAACATTTTGAAAATTTCATATTCCATTCAGCACAAGACTGTTATTTGTCATGACCATACCATTTATTTAGCAATTGGGGAAAACTACTTAAATAAAAATAATATCCTGTAAAAATATTGGAGTAGAGAGATTGAAGCAATGACATTTTGCTGCTTTCTTCGTCGCATTTTCCTCGTTCTGAATAATTCCTCCTCAATGGGCTGAATTCAAAATCAGATAAAATCGTGACCCTACCGACGTTATCCTCCAGCCGGAAGAGCTAGAGCGCTATAATGACAGATTAAAAGACTAATTTCCCATCATCAGCGCTTTGCCAAATTGTTTTATATAGTCGAATCGTCTCAAAATATGATTCTAATTCACATTATAATGCTATTTAAGATTTTTTTCTATACTATCGCAGGCACTTTAATAGTATTTTCAACACAGTATATTATAGTGACATTCATTACTCTGATTTTGCTGAGCTTCTTCTGGATTTTGTGTGAAACCATGTCAGTCCATTGCTTCTCTCTCAGGAAGTCCCAAAAGATTCGACCAATGAGAGCGTTGACCCATACAGGTGAACTTCCCCTGGGGTACTCCACCTGATGACAGGTACACTGCGGAAACGAGGATTGTTCGGTATAGAAAATCATCTCATTTATCACCTGGCAAGCGTGTGGAAGGACCAGCAGGAGTGTGCCACTTTGGTTTCAGCGTGACTTACGTTTCCTTTGAGGTTGGGGCTGGTCTCCGCGCTGCCAACTCCAGGGCTGGAAAGCGGGAGAGATTCTTCTGTGGCCAGAAGACGAGACATGTACAAAGGGTAGTCAAGCAATGAAAGGCCCCTGGTGGTGCTGCTGCAGAAGGAGGTCTGACTGAGAGGAACTGCAGGCGTGGAGGGGGCATCATCTTCACTGCTGCCCACTCTGCTAGAGCCTCTGCTGCATGGGATATCGCTGTGGCTGCTGATAGCCTGTGACAGTACTGGGTCACCTGCAGGGAAATGGACATTTTATGTAGTTAGCAAAAATAACTGTTCTGGCATGTGTAGTGAAGTGGAGGTGTTAAGGCCTCACGCCAAGTATGCACTCATTTTTTCTTAAAAAAAAAAAAAAAAAAAAAAAAAACTTGGCCAAGAGGGCTTAAATGATAGGGAAACAATTTTTCAACTTGAAGAAATGATTTTGCCTTTGTAGATGAAGTTAAACATTTCTCAGGATGGGGAATATCACATTAGCATTCCAACACTGAGTTACTCATTTGGAATAAGATCTTGAAATATGCATGGTCCACTGCCTCATTTGTGTAATGCGCAGGGTTTTTTCCTCACTGTGTTCTAAATGTGTTCAACTGTCAGTGTGAATTTATATTTGGAATGAAACAGAGAATATGGTACATTAAATTTAATCTCAAATCAGTTAAAATAAATGATGTGCGGTGGAATCGTACTGATAAAAAACTAGTAGCGTACTACTTTTGTCACAACTATTAGTACCTATTATTGTTGTTGAATCACAAAGTTAATAGTTTTTGTAGTCATTATCGGGAAAAAATGCACTTGGGGTTAACATAAACAAGTGTTACTATTAATAGCCCTTCATGTACAGCATATAGAATGGCATTTACCGTAATTTTCGTAATTTTAAGCCGCTACTTTTTTCCTTCATTTTGAATCCTGCGGCTTATAGTGCAGTGCGGTTGATTTGTTGATTTATTTGGGTTAACAGGTAACACTTCATTTGACAGCAGCGGCATAATTATGACAGGACACTATCATGGGCATTACTTAATGCTTATGACAGGTGTCATTAAGTGTCATCTGGCAAATTATGTCGCTAACGCCATTTATTTCCAGCTTGGATCTATTAAATCCATTGAAAAGTTAGATAATTTGCCGGATAACACTATATGACATCTTTTATAAGCATTCATTAATGCTCATGACAGTGTCCTGTCATAATTATGATTGTCTAATGATAGTCTTATGGTGTCACTGTCAAACAAAATGTTCCCAAAAACCATAACTAGCAATTAATGAAACAACTGGAACAGCAACTGAAGAAATAATTAGCGCAGAACATGAATTTTGATCGTTATTTACATCTGTAGCACTGCAATGCATGCAAGGCATGTTGGACAACAACAGTGTTGACAGCAGGTGGAAACAGAGGTTGACTGTCTCCCCCAAGGGAGCACTGATGGCCAAATGAAGGTTCTTGATGCAATGAAGCTTTGCAGCCAATTGATTCAAAGATTCAAGGTGGTTCATTTGATGTTATGACAGTCGTATGATGCTGGTGTCAAATAAGGTGTTACCGGTTAATATCTTTTGGTGTAAATATCCCATAATAGTGTGTGGACAGCTGCAGCTTATAGTGCAGAGCGGCTTTCGTGCCTAATTTCTTGGGTAGCGGCTTATCGTCAGGTGTGGCTTATAGTGCAAAAATTACGGTACTTGCATTTGAATTAGTGCAGTGTTTTAAATATGCAAAATATGATATATATAAATAAATAAACCTGAAAATATTCATTATTGGCACATGAAGCTGAAGTAATAGGCAATGAATGGTAACAAAATAAAGGACATGACTAAAACACAGTACAGTGGTACCTCTACATACAGATTTAATTCGTTCCAGGACCTGGTATGTAAGTCGAAATGATCATATGTCGAGCGGGATTTTCCCATATGAATACATTATAATTTGATTAATTCATTCCACAGCCCAAAAACCTAAGCTAAATCCTTCATAAATCCTGTTGCAATTACACATAGCAAAATAAATACATTTTAAATACAAATCGGAACAATAATAATAATAATGTAACGAATCGGGTTCTAATGTGGCGGTTGAGTTTTGCATGCTGTTCCTGAACGCACCGTGTGACTGCCGCAAGAGTGAGAGAGGTGCGGAACAGTGGGAGGTTTTACTTTCTCTTTTCATGTTCTCTTGTTGGCATCGGATACGGCGGACAGTAGCCATATTGTGTTTCACAAGTTCTGAAATAAATGATTAAAAACCTGATGGAGCTAGGGACTTCATTGCCTATGTTTCAGTAATAATAATAAAAAAAGTGTTCTTATTGTCACCTTAATTTATAGAGACTGGCGTACGAATGTCGGAGGAGACAGGCCATAATATTGAGCCAGGTCACTCACACGCACACCGTGCTCATATTTTTCTATCATTTCTTTCTTAATTTCAATGGTTAGCATCACCTTTTCCCCTTTTTCACTGCCTTCACTAACCTTTTTGGGACCCATGTTGATTTCTCTCAAGAAAATCCGCTGTGCGACTGCCTTGCAGGATACAATGAAATTGCGACGCTGTCAAAAATCATCGTATTTGGAGCATTTCGTCATATCAAATGATAAGTCAAAATTTACGTCGGATGTCGAGAGGATCGTATGTCGAGGTACAACTGTATTTTTTAATGAAAAGCACACAATAAACACAACAAAACTAGAGTGCATATGTAAGGAAAGGGAACGAACTCTGAGGAATGCTGGGATGCCGTTAAATCCAACATTGTCTCCTTAACCAGTTCATATTTTTCCTAATTAAAAAATTCTTCATCTGTGGGTGATGCCACCATAAGTAAGGAGTTCCTCAAGGGTCAATCTTATGACTCATTTCTTTTGCTCGCTGAAAGCTTTACCTTATAGATATCAACAGAAAATTGAAGGTGTGTCATACCACTCGCATGCATATGACTCTCATATTTTTCTTTTAATTCTAATTGTACAGTTATGAGTTCTTAGAGTCACGTGATAAATGTTATAATATTGGGATCCTGTATTCATTAATGAACATGTAGGACTAATCTATAAGTGTGTAAAACATTTTGTGAAGAAGCTGTTAAGTGCTATTTATATAAACAACTCACAAGTGTTTACTTTAAATTGATATACTGACAGAAAAACAATCATTACAGTTGTCTGTGGGGGAGATCTGTATGTTCTCACAAATAGGATTGAGTTTGACATGCAAAGAATTGGAGCACGTAATCCATAATCCACACATATATACTCTTGGCATAGATGCCTTATCTAGAGGCCTTGTCATCACTAATGCAGCATGTATGATCCTCCGACCCAATGGAGGCACACACTTGCCAGGCTTTGGTTTGTCCTGGTCCCTTTCTTGTCGTGCGTCTGTAGTTGTGAGCAGGAAATGACGAAACCACTCTTCCTTTTCTCTCCCCGTGCGCCCAAAGAGGTAAAGAGTTGTTGGTGGGTTACAGAGTGGTTCAGAAAAACGTTGGCATGAGCTACTGCTTGACTGCTTCTCCTCAGACTTTTGTTTAGCCTCCTCCTGGGAATCTACTCCACTGGGCAGTTTGATGCAGATAGGATATTTGGGGTTCCATAGGCGCTTCCGAGCCAATACAGACGGCAGCAAGAATACCTATGATGGACGCAACAGAATATTGCAATGTTAAATTCATCAAATAAAATGGAAAACGAGTACCTTATTTAACCACATAGTGGGTAGTGTGTTATCTTGGGTACGAATAAAATGTGAAGTTTATGCTAGCATCAATGCATCGAAACATCTGTTGACTTATGTGCCATTACTTCCAAATGTATCTTTTAGCATTCCATCTGTGCTTTTGAGTGAAATGTCTGTTGGATCAAGTATTGGACATTAATGTGCGTATGACACTAAAAAGCATGTTTATTTCATATTTAACGTGGTGTATTATGCTCATGAATGAAATGGACCCTTGGATGTGTGTGGAAGCGATCGTTTTATAGATTCAATTTTTTAATGACGCACCATGAAAATGAGTGACTTCCAGCTTGTCTTGGGTTTAGGACGAATGCGAATGTGACGTCACCCGGGTCAGCATTTCACAATACAGCATTGCTTTATAGCATGCAGATGGACTGCAGATTTAGCTGATTTTGCGGATTAATTCGTTTATTTTTCACATCTCGCCAGCCAAATGGCTGCAGAAAATTGTTGCTGCACCAGGGAGAGGCGTGTGAGCCTTTTTGGTTTTGAAAAGGTTCCCATTCACCGCGGATATTGGCCAAAACAAGCCCTACTACTGTGGGACCATTGGACTTACGAGGAAGTGAGTAAACATCGTATTTTGTATTATGTCAAATACTGGGGTCATGGCACACGTTTTAATACGGAGGTGGCTTGCATTTTGTGGCTGATTGTCCACCGAGAATATCACTCAGCGGACGACCAGCGACTTGTTTGCACCCCCCCCATTATACTCGGCTTATTGCCCTCTTCATATGCCCGGTGTTCTGTAAAATTTTCAACCCCATCAGAAATTGCAACTTTGTGTTCAAAATGGCCACGAATACAGCAGTTACAAAGTAAACACTACAAACTTTCTTTAAATAAAGGACTATTTATTTACGTTTGATCATGGACCGACATGTAGAGAAGTTCTCCTCAGACACATCCTGCCATGTTAGCTGCACAACAACTGCACGCCGCTCTCTGTTTACGTCTTCGCCGTGAAGTAAAGCATTATTTTACGCCATATTCGTGTTGACCTTGTGCCTGCTACTCGCTCCTCCGACGTCAGCCGGTTTGTCTGGCGGTACTCTCCAGCTGCTTCCCCAGTGAGCTCTCCTGTCCGTAGTAGAGCCTAGTTCGGGCCTAAAAAATCCAGCCCGACCCGACACGGCCCGCTGGTATTGTAGCCCGACCCGGCCCGAGCTCGATCACTTAACTAGATTTGCAGGCCCGAGCCCGAAAAACCCGATTTTTTTTTTTTTTTTTTTTTTTTTTTTTTTTGAGTGACGCGGAAAAAACTTATTTACTTAAATTTACTTAAAATGTATTTTCATTTCTTCGAGTTTTCTTAATGTTTAAATAATCTACATATTTTTTTTAGAATTATCAAAGCATTCACACAACGAAATAACGCTGGGAAAGTTTGTTAAACATATTTCTGAGTGTGTGGGATATTGTTCTCACATGGACGCGCCTCTCTGACAAGGAGAGGGAACAGGAGAGGGCGGCGCCTCGGCCGTGCAGCGGGAGGACAAGAAGAAAAAGCGGCCGGCGCCACGGCGTTCGTGCACACGCACAAGCAAAAGCGCAATACAGAGAGCCTGCTCTCCATTTTTTTAATTAATTAATTTATTTATTTTTTTGAGTGACGCGGAAAAAACGCAGCAGCAGCAATTTATTTTCATTTCTTCGAGTTGGCAGAAAAAAACGCAAGTTTTCTTAATGTTTAAATAATCTACATATTTTTTTGAGAATTATCAAAGCATTCACACAAGGAAATAACGCTGGGAAAGTTTGTTAAACATATTTCTGAGTGTGTGGGATATTGTTCTCACATGGACGCGCCTCTCTGACAAGGAGAGGGAACAGGAGAGGGCGGCGCCTCGGCCGTGCAGCGGGAGGACAAGAAGAAAAAGCGGCCGGCGCCACGGCGTTCGTGCACACGCACAAGCAAAAGCGCAATACAGAGAGCATGCTCTCCATTTTTTTTTTTTTATTTTTTTTTTTTAAATAATTTATTAGTCCGGCATGGCGGCCCGACCCGACCTGACCCGAACGTGAATGCTTAAATTGTGGGCCCGACCCGACCCGAATGTCGGGTCGGGTCGGGTCGGGTTCGGGTTCGGGTTCGGGCACAAAATCTAACCTCTAGTCCGTAGCAGGGGAACAAGCTGTAACTTGTTCGCCGCCGGCCGGGTTGCCGATCAGCGAAGACAATCGACAACCCCGCCCCCGTGTGACATGATACGAGCTAGTTTTGTGTGATGTTTCGCTTCGAAAAGCGAAAATAAGACTTTATTGCCCTTTTCCCACTGAAACTAGTGGGTCAACGTGCGTTTTTTCCAAGCCGATGCAACCCACTAGCAATTGGCATTTGGCACCTTTCCCATTAACAAAAAAAAAAGCCGTGTCTTTTTTTTTTTTTTTTTAATCACCCGTCTAACCCCCACCCCTCCTCAGCCATGCATAAGGTTACGTGACGTCACCACTCTAAGATGCGTGTCGACACAAGTGCGACCGAATTCATTCAGTTCAAGGAAGTAAACAATGCAGAGCTACATGGAAGCCTCCTTTCCGTTTGTGTTCTCTGTTTTCATGCTTTTTACTGCCCTCAAAATGGTCGAAATTGTTATGACGTATCACGTAAGAGCTTACATCACCACGTAGATTAGGGTGTTGACTGTTGACTCGGGGTTTTGCTTTCACACTGCATGACGATCAGAGCCGAGGTGATTTTAACGTGGGTCGCTTGGCGGGTTGATTGACACGGGTCGAGGCGGGTCACTGCACCTTTCCCACTGCCACCATAAGCCGATTGTTAGTGGGTTGACATGGGTTTTTTGGCCAGTGGGAAAGGGGTATTTGAAACGTCACTCTTGTTCGGGTTAGCATGTCGGCTAGCTGTCACGCCTCTTCTGTTTGTTTACATTCTCCGCAAGGCAGTGAAATGACAAAAGCCTGACTAACTACGGTGGCATTAAATATCGTTCAGGAGGTGCGACAGTAAAGGTGAAGTCGACAGTTTTGACCATTATGGAGTAATTTTGCATATTATTATTTCATATTCCATTGAGCACAAGACTGTTATTTGTCATGACTATATCATTTATTTAGCAATTGGGGAAAAATACTTCGATAAAAAGAATATCCTGTAAAAATATTGGAGCAGAGAGACTGAAACAATGACATTTTGCGGCTGTCTTCGTCGCATTTTCCTCGTTCTGAAATTTTCCCCCTCAATGGGCTGAATTCTAAATCAGATGAAACAATGACCCTGCCAACGTCATTCTTCTGTTGGGCACGCTAGAGCCTTATAACAGAAGGCGTGGCTAAACAGTGGATTAAAAGACTAATTTCGCGTCATCTGCGCTTTGCCAAGTTGTTGTATATAGTCGAATCGTCTCAAAATATGACTGTTATTCACATAATAATGCTATTTAATACTTTTTTTTTATCCTGTCGTACGCACTTTTAATGTCTCTCATGCAAATTATGATAGCCATAAAAGGGAAATATTAAACCTTCGTTCGTTTAAGCACACATTGTTTAAAAAGTACTCCTACTTTGCTCTTTTCCAGCTGGTAGGTGCGCGTTTTTATGAAAATGGACTCGCTGATTCTCTCGTCGTAAATGGCCCTGCGACTGATGTTAGACTGGGGGGTGTCGAGTCGGAGACAGGATCCCTCCAGTGTGGCAAACACAGAGTGTGTCTGTGCTGAATGGTACGTCTCTGGGTCGTAATCATGAACCTCGTTCATCCAACCCTAGAATGTAAGGAAAAACAGTTGAGAAAAAAATCTGCCCCAAATTGTTTATTACCAGCCACTGCTTTTAGACCAGCACCTGCTTCGTGCACTTATGAATTATGTTGTCTTCCTCACCCATACAGTATGTACTGCAAATTGCCTCTGGGGATGACAGTATCTAGGTGTATTTTACTGTACAGTACAGTCTGTTCCTTCCACTGGATGTAGAATTTTATAGTAATTACCACTCAGACACTATGGAATTCTGCTTCTAATTGCAGTCTGGCAATCAAGCATAGATTCTCTTTTATTTTCATCAATTAAAGAATGTGAGCAGTGGTGCAGGAATGACCTTTCACTTGGTTTAAGAGGTAAAAGCTTCAAATAAGTATAATTGGTTTTATAACTAACATTTAAATGTCAGCAGTTATAGATGTGAAACTTTTCTAGTGAGTAAATGTTATTTGAAGCATGAGCTTTGGTTCATTCACGAAGCACTGAAGAATTAAGTTTTGTTTTGTATTTTGCTTTCTTATTTTAATTATTAGCTCAGGATTACCCTCAACAAATGTTTTGATCAGAAGTGTGTGATTGTTATAGAAGAATGTGCGTGGATTAATTAAACTGTAGCAAGGGCGTAGGTATGAATAGAGACGGTAGGGACATAACACTATAAACTTTTCAGGATGCTCAAATTTCCCCACCAACTTTTAAGAAACGTTATTTGCATTATATAATGAGATCAGTTATATAGGTAATTTAGATTTGTATTTACATATGTTGTAAGGATAGAATAGACCAAACCATTATTAAGTGATTTTTTTTTCTCCATTATGTTTAGACTTACATTTATCCTTTTTCACTTGCTGAATGTGCCGGTCCATCAAAAGCACATTTGATTGGCTGATGACTTGACCCCCAAACCCCCCCACCCCCACAGACACGTATGCACACACAGCCTTGACAGATTAATGTCAACAATGCCGCCTCCTCTGTCCCCTTCGAAAAGGAGGAAATAGAGTTTTTTTTTTTCAGCCAGCAGCAGCCTAAATAAAAGTAACGTAAAAGACGTCAATGTTGTG
The DNA here is from genome assembly GCF_030265065.1 of Corythoichthys intestinalis. Classification (NCBI taxonomy): domain Eukaryota; kingdom Metazoa; phylum Chordata; class Actinopteri; order Syngnathiformes; family Syngnathidae; genus Corythoichthys; species Corythoichthys intestinalis. The sequence continues at coordinate 10,437,973 of NC_080415.1, read as the reverse complement.
GAGGTGGGGGAAACACCACTAATTTTGCTCAAACGTGGAGTTGAAGGGGGGGGGGCTGCAAAGTGTCATTGCTTGTACTTCACGTTCCTATATAAGATTTTGAAATTGAGTTTTGCGGTAAAATATTGTCTATAAAAGTTGTAAAGCAATTAAACAAACAACAAAAACGAATGATATGAACAAAAATAAATATTTTTATAATGGTCAAAATTATTTTTCGAACAGATCATGACGGTCATTTGCTTTGCTTAGCCAAAACCACCTGAGGACAGAAGAAGATATATGTAATTTTTTCAAACCTAAGCTTTCAAAAGTGACAACAACTACTGAGCAAGAACCAAGGATTGAAAATGTGGACCATGAAACGCCAGAGAGCACCACCAAAACGGTGAGCAGAGTTTCAGTTTACCCCAGTAAAGACGCTAATTGTACGACAAAGCCTCCACCGGTGGGCGTACCATATTCAGTCTTGCCGAAAAGTATAGCTGTCCTAAGCACCCTGATTTAGATACCTCTTCAAAAATGATGGGAAACAAAAAAAAAAAAACATGCTCATTTTCAACTTATTATTATAAATATTCTTGTAAGTTAATTTTATTGCTGACACTGTGTTTCCGGGTGATCAGCATGTCCCCCCTGCCCCAAAAGTCAAACTCTGCCAATGATTTGTCAGCTGAAAGTTTGACCTGATACAGAGTTAGCATAACATTAAAATGTGGGAACTTGCTGCCCTGCAAAACTACTGTGGTCAGGCCAGAGGAACAACCAAGCTAGGCGTCCCTCATTTGGATCGTTTGCATTATTTGCAGTAGAATAATGCAACTACGGTGGATTCAGAGTGGAAGTCTCTTTATTTAAAAAAAAAAAAAAAAACTATCCAATAATGGTTCCACTTCAGGGGGACACTAACATGAACATTAACTGCCTTGAAAAAAAAAATCTGTAAAATATCGCACATCAGAATTTCGTGAGAGTATTTTGGTTCAAGTCTTGATGTAGTCTAGTATGCCTCAAATGTACAGTAGATTGGTCCTTGAATATCTGACATTTTTTGTCATTATTTTTTTTTCTCCCAATTCACTTTTATATTACAATACTTTAGTTTGAGTCAGAAGTGGACCCATTCTTGGAAAACCCGCCGTTTTTTTAATAAAGGGAATTGCACTTCAAAATGTTTCTTTAGTCGTTTTTGAAAATAAAGGCTTGAGTCAAACATTGTATGACCTGAACCAATACACATGAAGGTTAGTAAAAGTCAATATAGATTTATATTGCATTGATCATTTAGCCTAGCAATTAATTAGATTCATATTTGTAAGAAATGTAGCTCTGACCCCCGTTCAATAATTTGTTTGGTCTTATTAATGTCCTGTCCCAAGCAAAAAGTGTACATGCAGGTTATGCTGTTATATCATCCCTACTAATGTTGAGACCAAACCTACGCCCTTGAACTGTAGTGATGCTAAGTAATTGTGCACGTTGCTTTAGCAGCAGAGACCAACACACACTCATAGAATTGTCATTGAACAATCCATCACTGTACTAACTGCGTCGTAGTAGCGCATGCTTATCTGTGCATCACATAAAACTAAATGCTACTCTGAGTAATCTTCTTTCTATTTGAGGAATTTGAGCAAACCAGTAATTCAGCATTCTACTATAAATTGTTTTCAAGTTTAGAGGTTACACTCATAAGCGGATTTTAAGGGGGGGGGGGGATCCTGGTGGTTGAAAAGTGCCATTGAATGTAATTGACTTTCATATATATGGTGGAAAACACTTAGGTGACTTGAAGTCAGACCCGGCGGCATGGGCGGGCATTAGGGGGCCGTGCCCGCCCTGAGGGACGGCTGTGCCCACCCTAGCTCGATTAAACTGTGCTGTATAATTTTTTTTTTTTTTAATCTTCCACAAAAACACACACACACGGGGAGAATGAACCCTATATTCCAGTGTTTTTCAATCGATTGTTCCGCCGCCTCGAGAAATTATCCAATGTCGCTTTTTTTTAACATCGTCGGGCAAAGTTGCAGTAGGAAGGAAGGAATGTGGAAAAAGTTCTCGGTTGTGTGCAGATGAGTCATTTTGCGTTCAAGAACTGCTCGGTTTTCTAGCCGTCAGGCACCTTGCTCTCCGTAACAATGTGGACCCCAGCACTTCTACTGTTCATTATTTGACTCGTCAAGTGTCGACATATACAAAAGTGTCCTTTCCATTTTATCCATATGTGACGACCGTTAATCCTCCCTCTTTGTTTTATTCCAACACATTATCGAGGACAGCTAGGTGGGAGATACCTAGAAATCCGAGCAGTTCTTGAACGCGACACGAGCGGCTATCTAGCGCCATGGCGCCATACAAGCTTAAACTCATCTCCAAATGAACCCCGGTCGCTTCAGAACAAGTCGATGGATTATTTGTTACGCCTTCGTGAAAACACAGAGAAATGGGCAACTTTTTTGAGGAAAACTACAAAGGTAAATAAGAACGCCCTGAAAGCCAGTTACTTTGTTGCTAAATCCCAAAAGTCCCAAACTGTGGCAGAGACGATAATACTACCTGTCTGCAAAGCCATTGTCAGCGAGACGACCAGCCCTGATGTGCTTAAATGCTTTGCTCAAGTCCCCTGTCTGATAGTTTTTCAAGCCTAATTGCTAAACGTTTCACACTGAGTATGTATAAATACTGAGAAATTATTTTATAATTAAATATACTATACAGAAAGTAATTTTGGAACATTTTGGTGTGGTGTGCCGCGAGATTTTTTCCAACGTAAAAACGTCCCGTGACTCAGAAAAGGTTGAAAAACACTGCTCTAGTCTTCCTATCTTGATCTGTCGTCACAATCAGAGCAGCGAATGTAGGCATTTTCTAGCCAATCACAGATAAGGGGGGGGCGGGCTGAGTAGCCGGTGTTGTGCCGAAAAATAGCCGCCCCGTGTGAAATGCCCCCCCCCCCGACGGGAACGCTTATTTTTAACGCTTTATTGAGCGTTTATTTGATTTATTTGTTTATTTATTTTATTGTTTAGCCCCCACACGTCACTCGTACAGCTTTTTCTTACCAATCGATGGACATGGAAACGATTTTCTTATACCGTGAATATATGTATTATTTTACTCTGCTTGAACTAAATGTCATAACTGTGTGATTGTCATTGAGATATGGTCGTGAAAACCTGTAGACTAATACATTTCTGTTCAAAGATGGTTATGTGGCCCAGTCCACGATTTGTTAGTAAAATAAAGTACTAGTATTTTGTCTAATTTATTTATTTAAAAGTGATTTTACAGTCGTAAATCCATTACTGTAACGAGTCCATGAAAACATTTGATGTTTTCACCTCAATAAAGCGTTATAAATAAGCGTTCCCGTCAGGGGGGACATTTCACGCGGGGCGGCTATTTTTCGGCACAACACCTGTTATTGTGTACTGCGATTGGATAGGGATTGCTCCGGTTACAGAAATGGTGATTGAGCGGCTCCTCCATTGCTAATTCAAATTGGAATGGACATCCGTGTTTTCTTTTCAAGAAACTAAAGACAAACTCAAGCCATGACAAAGACGCGGCTGAAAGTCAACATGAAGGGATAGCGCTGCCACCTCCTGCAGTTTCACTGACTGACACTATCATCAGAAAATATAACGGGTAAAAACGCCACTGTTACGGCTAAATTTACTTTGAAGAACTGTGCCCCCCCCAAAAAAATGTAATGCCCCCCCTGTAATTTCTTTCTGCAGCCGGGTCTGCTTGAAGTTCCGCTCTGAGACCCCCAATTTGGCCAAATTTCAGAATTATCCGATTTTCACATGTGATACATCATTGGAAAGCTTAAAATGTCAATTTTCTGTGGCTAGAAAATTTTGACCAGGAGGGCATTTAAAAAAAAATAAATTTTAAACAGCAAAACCCTAACTGGAGGTGAGAGCACGCGAGAGCAGAATTAAAGACGCCATGATTTTAACGAGATATTATCGCGCCCTTACCTTGTTTCGATCCAAAAACTCCATATAGCATGTATCATCGAGTGTCAAGACACAGATGTGAAAGGCTACAGCTGTATTTTTTCGGGATTGTATGGGTGAAATATGGTTATATATCAAGGGTTGCGATGCAGAAATCGCAGACGTCAAGGAGTAATCGAGATTTTCATTTTCAGATTTTAACCCTTTTAAATGTTTTTTTTTTTCTTCTTTGTTTGGGTGGATTATTTATAATCTAAAATACTGGGGAAAATGCGACAGTAACGAAAAAAATACAATTAAGTGATAGTTATGAGGTAGATATCCTTGACTTTTTTACAGACGCCAAATTTTTCATTGTGACGTTATTTTTTTAAAAACTTTAAAATATGCGAGTAAATAATTTTTTTAAGTCGCTTTTTTTTAAAACGAAATATTAGACATCAATGATTCTAAGCTAAAAATGACAGACATTTTGAATAATAAATAAAATTACTTACCTTCTTTTTATGGCTGGGTTGAAACAAAAGCGGTTGCGGTACTGTTAGGGCCCAAGTACACTGCATGCGTGATCGTTGCGTTTCTGGTCCAAATCCGGTAAAAAATAGCGCCGGAGCCAATCCGTTCCCATTATATCCTATTGTTCATCGTATACCGGCCGCGTCAATGCTCCGGCTTGACTGCGAACCTCCTCCGGCGTGCCGCATGCCCGCCGGATGGTATAGGCTATTTTCTATTTTTGCCGGACACGCATCCGACAAAATGGGCGGAGCTGGGCCTGGACGTAACAGCCCAGGTGCCTAATCACGGTTTAAACACGAGCGAAGATGGATGATGAGCGCTTCATCATGGAGGTGGAAACCCACAAAATCATTTATGATGCAGCAGATCCTTTCTATAAGGACAATATAAAAAAGGAAGCTGCAAGGTGTCCTATTATGTGTGTTTTTCTGTCCTGATCTCATCATGATGCAGTCATGTCTGTCTCTTAATTCCAGATTAACTAAAATATCAATATGCAAAGAAAATATGTGCTCTCTCTCTGCTTCTCTGATGAGTATAGACTCCGTGTGTTTTTCGTTGTTTTAAATGGCACATTATCGCGCGCGATCACGCGAGAGCTCACGGGGGGGACGAGGTCGGCGGACCGCAGACGTGCAGCAGCCGGTATGATTTGCCTGTTTTTGACGGACTGCGTGGCACGCAGGCAACACTGAACCGGACCGGAACCGCAACGATCACGCATGCAGTGTACTTGGGCCTTTAGGTTTTGTGTTTGTTTTCTCCTAGTGTGACTTGTCCCTGTGATTGCCCATTGCTTTCACCTGTGTGCGTTCTCCCAGTGTGTCCTGCAATCTGCATCCACCTGTGTTACCCAGCTGTTCCTCGTCTCGTTACCCCTTGTCTGCGTGTGTGTATATAAAGACCAAGTTTCTTGTCACTCCTTGTTGCGTCATTGTCAATGTACTGGTCCACGTTCATGCCTGCGTTCCCCCCCAGTTCCTCGTGTTACTCGCCCTGCTTTGAAAGTAAGTTTTGTTTGAACCTTGCCTTTTGATCCCTAGTCCTTTTGTTTGTACTTTGTGCTTTTGTTAGTTATAATTAAAATCATTTTTTGAGTTCTCTGCCACCTGCCTTGCATTATTGTTTCACTGCATTTGGGTCCACACAACCTGCCTGCCCGCGCATTCCCTGACAGGTACATCTGTAAATGGGGATTTTCAGGTTAAATCGGAAAAATTAAAAATAGTTCGGGGACTACATGCGCCATGTATCTGCTATGGAAGCATATAAACATATTGTTCTATCAAACACAACAGTTCTTTTGGCTTAAAATACAGCAGTTTATTTTATAGAGGAGTGCGAGAGCAGAAACTGCTTTTTCAGCCTTGTCTGTGTTTTCCACCATATATAAAAGCTGTAAAGCAATAAAACTGCAAAAAAAAAAAATTAAAAAAAAATGAATGAAATGAACAAAAAAATATATTTTTATAATGGGTCAAAATTATTTTTCGAACAGATCATGTGACTAGCAACTTAGACGGTAATTTGCTTTGCATATAATTTTCACAAAAAAAAAAAAAAAAAAAAAAAAAAAGAATTAGGGGAGGGCAATTTATTTTTCAAATGATTTTTTTCTTTGATTGAAAATATTTTTTTAGGATTGAAGCAACTTTTTGGGGGATTAAATGATTTATAAACAAATGTCCTACCCATAATATGGCCCAAACCCAAAAAGGATTTTTTCAAGGAAAAATTAGGTGTTCACATGGAAATTTTTCACTCTAATATTTTTTCGTATTCAAAAACTTTTTCGATGATTGAAATTTTTCTTTTGTATTTAAAGTGATTTTTCTTTTTGAAAATATATTTTTTGAAGCAATTTATTATTTGATTGAATAATAAAGACAAAAATGTCCTAGCCAAAATGTGGCCCAAACACAAATAGACATTACTTCAATCAATAAAGTTGCTTCAAAAAAAAATTGACAAAAAAAAAAATATATATATATATATATATATTCAAAGAAAAATAGCTTTCACATGCACTTTTTTGTTTCAAATTTATGTTTGCATTCAAACATATATATATATATATATATATTTTTTTTTTTTTATTGAAGCGACTTTTCTTTTGGTTGAAAATATATATTTGGAGTGAAGCAACTTTTTTTTGGGATTAAAAAATTTATACACAAATACCCTACCCATAATATGGCCCAAACCCAAAAAGGATTGCTTCAATTAAAACTTTTTCAATGAAAAATTAAGTGTTCACATGCAAATTTTTCAATCTGAAATATTTTTTCGCATTCAAAAACTTTTCCCATGTTTGAAATTTTTCTTTTTTTGGTTGAAGTGAATTTTCTTTTTGAAAATATTGTGGCCCAAACATAAATCAACATTACTTCAATCAAAAAAGTTGCTTAAAAAAAAAATTGACTTCCATAAAATCCAAAAAATAAAAAATTAAATAAAAAAATACATACCGGTACATAAATAAATAAATCAAAGAAAAATAGCTTTTAAATTTTTTTTTTTTTTAGTTTCAAATTTTTGCATTCAAACACATTTTTTTTTTTTTTTTTTTTTTAAATGGAGAGACTTTTTTGGGGGGTTGAATACATATATTCTGATTGAATTTTTTTTTTTTTTTGAAGCAACTTTTTTTTGGATTGAATAATAAAGACACAAATCTACCTCCATATGACTCCGCCCAGGGGATACAATTTTTGACTGGAGTAACTAAATTGGCATGACACTGGCGGGTGTACCATATTCAATGGATGACGATCTTGGCGAAAAGTATTGCCTAAGCAGCCTGATTCCCCTCAAGAATGATGGGAAACAAAAAACGCTAATTGTCAACTTATAATTATAAATATTCTTGTAAGTTAATTTTTTTGCTGACACTGCGTTTCGGGGTTATCAACATGTTGTGCCCCCCCGCCTCAAAATTCAAACTCCGCCTATGGTTCCACTGTATGCAAAATGACTCAATTTACCTTGAGGATGTTTGGTTCAGTAGAGCAATCTCCTAGAATTCCCTCTCCCAGAAGTGGTCGGTTTGGAGAAGCTAAACAAAGAGACCTAGAAGAGCCCATTCTAATCAGCAAGAGTCCGAGCAAGAAACCCATTGCCATCCCAAGAGCCAGGCCAGAGAAGTACGGATTTAGAGGTAGGGTAAAATAACCGTAGGATAATACTGCCACACAGAATAAACTCATGCATGGTGGAGGATTGGTTGCGTGAAGTGGAGAGTGAAGTGAAGTTGTCCTGGATACAACTTCAGCAGGTTTCCTGGACTGTGGCTGAGCATTGTTGGAAAAAACCTGCGTCATGTCTCCATCCAAGTAAAACCCTTGCTCTTCATCACTGAGATGTTTGCAGTGATGCACAGGACAGGTATTTCTAGGGCTTCTACCAGGATTTTTAACTGGAGGCCAGTTGAAAACATCCCCATCTATCCTGCCACCACTCCTTAGTGGAGAATCTGACATCCCCGTGTCTGTGCTACCTTCCCGATGCAATCCTCTGGAAATGGCCGAGTTTGCCTTACAATGGTGTTTGGGGCTGCCTGTGCTATCATCTTTCCTAATCTTGTTGAGCATACTACTCAACGGTTCATGAACCGCCTCTGAGAGTTTTCTCTTGGTGTCCTCGAGCTCCATTTTGAAGAAGCCTCCTTTAAGACCCTCTCCACTGGGAGAGAGAGTGCTGGGAGATGGAGGCGCTGTCCGAGAATCTCCACCACTTCGGATCTTGGGCTGCGTAAGATGTTTCAATAAGTGGAGGTTGAGGCGCGAGTCTGATTTGGACTGCGACACCTCTGGCTCCGAACGGGAGAGCTCTGTAGAGATGGACTTCACGAGGCTTAGAAGGGGTTTTGGTCGGAGTGTGGAGCCTTCTCTCAGCTCAAGTTCTGTGGAGAGGGACTTCACTAGACTAGCCAAGGGCCGATGAGTGGGCGAAGGAGAGCCTGGGGAGAGGAAGGTGGGGCTCATGGCGGATAAATTACCCAAAGAACCAGGAGACGACGGTGAAAGTGGTACGTGGAATGCTTGTGGCTGCGATCTTCTGTCATCGTCACCCGAGATCTGCTTTTGACTTGAATGTGACACCGAGGGATAGTACTCATCATGGTCGAGTGAGAATATGAGCTCACTCTCATCTAGGCTACTCCACTCTCCCTCAGTTCCAGTCAGCTGGATAACAATCCCTCGAGGGAGATGCCGCTTTGTCCCGATCGAGTTTGGGACAACATCTGGGCTGCGGGCATCCGAGAGGGATCTGCCACCTCCTCTTGCATCTTCTTCACATCCTTGAACCCAATGGCTTCCACTCTCTGCCATTTCGTGACTACATCACACAACCAAGACACCTAAGAGTCACTGAAAGAGAATAAACACAACATAGTCAGCGGAAATATTGTGCCTTGAGGCAAAACAAATGAGAACAAATTTAAGCAGACACGGGATGACAGATTCTTTTCTATTCTGCCTCATTTGTGCAAAAACTAATCCCATCCTGCCAATTAGGTATTAGTGTGTGAACGTCACATGAGCGAATTTACCCACGTGTTTGAGTTTAGACAGTGAATTGGTGCCAAGTCAGCGCTTCTCCCAAAGCTGTTGCTCTACATATGAGTGTTTCAGAGGCAGGCAAAAATAGACCAGACAGGCTTTCAAGCCCTAATGTTAAATAAATACAAGCAAGTGTGGCTTGGATGTCATATCTTTTTGGCTTTGATTGAATATGAAGACTACACATGAATATGGGACATCAAGAGACATATAACCCACAAGAATTGAAAATGGATGAATATGACTGTTCAGCAAATGATATCCTAAAAATTTTTTCAAAGAGTGACTATGGGGATCTCACTAGAAAGTTGCTTGGTTTGAGTCTTTGCAAGGACAGAAAAGGCTCTCATTTTGTAAAGGACTAATGGGAACATTTTTTTTTTAAAGCTTGGAAGTAAGGGAAAACAGGTGGATGCATCATTGAGAACATGGGCAGAGACAGTAGCCAACAAAGGGCATTTGCGCACCCACTCATGTCCCCCTAAGAGTTGTGGGCCCGGGATACGGATTAGAGCGGAGGCATTGAACTTAAGGGCCCTCCGTACTCCAGAAACCTGACTCCTCGCAGTCTCTGTTTGTCAGGTGTTTGTATAACAGGACTCAGCTATTATTGAAGAAACAAGTCTGGACAAATGAGAGATGAAGCTCAATTCATAGTATGACGAAGACGGTCTTAGCAATCCAGTTCGCGTTTCGCTCAGAAGATAATGGCCTGCCTACAAAGGCCAAATGATTAGACGTTTTGACTAGCAGCGTGCTGGTAATTTTTCCATCAGCTTCAAGCCTGTCTGGTTTCAAAGTTCGTCCAATTAATCAGAATCAAATGTACTTTCTCTTCTTGTTCCCTTACTCTATTGCATCTTTCCAAACTGTAACTCCGTCTGCTAATTCCCATTAGCAGTCCTGGTGCATCCTGTCTATCCGTCCAGGGAGTGGATCTCTCTGTGGTACTCCCCAAGGTTTCTCATTTTCTCCCAAAGAGTTTTTGGAGTTTTTCCTTGCCGACTTGGAGGGTCTAAGGATGGGGGATGCCCAGGACTTGAACTTTATTTATTTCATCTGCTGTTTCTGATTGTGTGTCATATTGCCTCTGCAAAGCCCTTTGAGACAACCTTGTTGTGATATCGGGCTATACAAACAAAATTGAATTGAATTGATTTTCCTTGCCCGGGTAAGCCAAGCCAGGCTGTCAACTTTTCCAGGATGGCAACCCTTCTACGGCGGAGTTCATACAATGCATCCAGCCTGTGGTTGAGCTCTGTGGCAATATGTTCCCTCCAATTAGATGAGCAGTTTACCCAATTCCACATTCAAGCTCAACAAGACTGTATTTATGTCCAGGCGGTCCAAGAGAAGGGTGCCGAGATATTATCTTGCTGGGCGGCAGTCGACATCTTGTACTCTCAAATTTCGTGCATTTGTTAGGTTGTTCGTCTGCTGCCCTTGTTTTGAAATCCCCTTCATTGTGCTGGTATTTGAGTGGATTGGTTTTATTATCTTATTGGCTCTCTGCCTACCGCTTAGGTTAGTATTATTGATCCCCGTCGACCTACTGTCACGGACCCTTTTTTCACAATCGCGTGAATTATTGTTTGTATTTAATAAACCCTTGAAGGAATCCCTCCGTTGTCTTCTGCTTTGAGGTACAACCTTGTTTCCGCAGTTGCTGGCTCTAACGTTGGCAATAAAATAAACCACACATTTCCAAAGATGGACGATGGACTCTGTTCCTCGGCTCTACAATCCAGTAGTAATTTAATTTTGTTATGTTTCTAGTTTAATTTAGCTATTTCCAGCTTGTTATGTTGATGTTGATAATGGCGATGTTTGTTTATCGCTTTTCGTTTTACCGCAAAGAAAGAGGAAGTGACAATCGGTGATTGAAGAAGTGATATTTACATCATCAGCCATCGTGCTGTGACCTGGGAATTTAACGCTTCCTTTCACATATGCCTCGTCCCGGGAAAGTCCCGGACATTATACTGAGATGCTATCTGTTAAATGTCCGCGTGCTCGCTGTGTCAGTCAACCTGGGAGATTGCTTTCACATCCAAGGCCTGCCCATTTAAATCCCGGGATTTTAACGGTGTTTAGGGGTATGTGAAAGGGGCTTCAGATAGATAAATGAAGACAGTTCAAAACAAAGTAAGCCGGTGTGGGGGCAAGGAAGGGGGATGGTTGAAGCACGAGAACGCATCCGCTTCATTGTACACTAGAGAAGAAAGCCTAAAGGCTAGAGAAGAAAGCTTTTTGTCTCCGGTATCTAGAGCCACTCTAGTATTACAACAAACAAGCCACCATAACATACTGTAATAACACTATGAACAGAAAGCCATTTAGCTACTTCTAATGACTTTTGGGCTTTGTTAGGTAACTAAGCGGTCAAAAATCCAGGCCCAAGAACTATATAAATCCATTATCATCACACAACTTAGTGTTCAGTATTGCACAATACACAGAACCTGAAGTTTTATTTTTATATATTATGTGACTTAAAGCCTTCTTTAGACCAATCAGATTTATGTAACAATATTACAGTTCTGTGTGGCACGATATTAACCAATTCTGCAGCAGATGGTGGATTGTGACTAATCTGCTCGCATCCAAAATGCATGGCGAAAAGATAAAACCAGAGAGTCACACATGGAGACGTTATACTTTCGTCATAGATTTTCACACGGTGTGGGGGAGGGGCAAGAAGGACGAGAAGTGTATTCATCACACTTCTTTTACTGGGGCTTTATGATTGGCAATGCAATCTGATTGAAAGGGCCCATCTTTCATGCATTCCAGTGAATTTTTCTTCAGGAATTTACAGGCCTCAGAAGATAAGATTTCCAGTCTTTCCAGAGTATAACACTCTGATTACCATTTATTATTTCTGTCTAAAGCTGCCACAGTTTTAAGCAGAAATATGTTAAAAGTTTAAATGTAAAATATTATAGAAATTTAACTTTAGGGGGAAATGGGTAGGCAGTTAAACTTGATAAAATGATAGGAATTACCTCATTGACATGCAAGTTCCATTTCAGTGAGTAAGGTAATGTTTCGGGCAACCTCATCAGACATGAACAGTTACAATCTGCGATTAACATTAATTCAGGGTTTAGCTGTGAATCTAACAAATCACACTGGCATGGCTTATAAAATAAGCCAACATTTGGCAGGGTGGGTTTCCAAGCTAGCTCATCTCTACGACCCAATGTCACATTTGCTCAGACTCTGCACAGGGAAATAGAGGTTACTAAATGATCTGACGATGACTCAAATGGGAGTTGGGAGGGTGGTTTCGTTCATTGGTTGAACATTAAGGAATCAGCAACAATTGAATCAAACAGTTCTTTTAACAAAACAACCTGAAAACCATAAAAATATCAGTTAGCTGTTTTTTAAGAAAACAGACTAGTAGACAATAAAAAGCACATTTATAACATATGTACTAACTAGACATCTACAAAACATCTTCCTGAGCACTGATTTAAAAAACACAAACAAACAAAAAGGAAGAGTTTGTCATTTTGGCTTCTGGAAATATTGTGCGATTACAACTCGTACAAGTTCTCTGGTGTTGGAGTAATTCTCAAAATTCATAGGTTTGCTGGTCACTTCAAGTAAGGCTGCATCAACTCATCGATTAAATCGATTAAAATTAATAAATTAGTTGCCAACGAATGTATGATTATCGATTTTTGCCGGCAGCTATGAGGAGTTCCGTTTGTGCCCTTGTTTGTGTGTGGTGTTAGGCTTTGCGTGCGCGTCAGTGATTAGAGAGAGAGATCAAGAGAGACAGAGTGAGAGAGAGTGAGTTTACTGCTATATTCCGGTTTGCTAAATCCATAATATTTACGCAAGAGTTACATTGTCTTGAGTTGTGTGTGTTGTTATAGCCAGTGTGCCTGTGTCAGAGGTGAGTAAATGAAGACAATTTTATTGTTTGTATTGTTTGTTGATGAGACCTTACTACGTAGCATGGAGTGCTTAGCTGTTTAGCGACTATGCTAATCAGTGTCTTAAAGCAAAACTACCGTATTTCTCGGACTATAAGTCGCACCTGAGTATAAGTCGCACCAGCCATAAAATGCCCAATGAAAAGAAAAAAAAACATATATAAGTCGCACCGGAGTATAAGTCGCATTTTTGGGGGATATTTACTTGATAAAATCCAAAACATACAACAGATATGTCATCTTGAAAGGCAATTTAAAATAAAATTTAAAAAAACAATAGAAACATTCATGCTGAATAAGTGTACAGTATGATAATGATAAACTATGCATGAACAACGAAATGCGAAGGTGGCCGGTAAGTTAACGTAAGAAAGCTATTAAGAGTTATTCAGCTAACTAGCTAACTATAGTATAAAGGACATGCTAACAAGTTTACCAAACCATCAGTGTCACTCCAAAACACCAAAATAACGTGAAATGACATAATAATGTATTAATAATTTCACACATAAGTCGCTCCAGACTATAAGTCGCACCCCCAGCCAAACTATGAAAAAAAACTGTGACTTATAGTCCGAAAAATATGGTAGCTAACTTTTCAACCTTCATCAAAATAATTTCATAACATTTGTGATAATATGTCACCTGACAACTAATTCAATGACACCTCGTTTACATCTTGAGGGGGTCTGTATCGCTTTCACTTGCACTTATTAACTTTGAGGAGAGTAGCAGGAACCATGCCAAGCAAAAAAAAAATACAAATGTGCTGACTGCTTTACGGCATTCATCACTTCCCCCATTCATTAGAAACACAGAAGACGATGCGAAAAATGGCAGAGCAACAAAAGAGACAAAATGTTTTGTCCGAGGAGGAAAACAGAGAGGCTACCAGGATATACAGAATATATATTGGGCCGGCTTTCACTCGCTGGCGTGACGCTTCCCCTCCCCATGGGGGTTTTAGCTACACAAAGCCACATGGTTGCTAACCATTTTATGCTATTCTGTAGTCACAACATGATTCCGATTCTTTATCTTATTACTATTCATCCCTCAAAAAGCCGATCAAAACAGAAATGTTGTTTAATCCGCAGGTGACCGGGAGATTGATTTTTGATTCATTGATGATTTTATGACACTGTGCGGGTGTGCACTAGTCCTCATTGGAAACGCAGTCTTCCTTACGGCAAAACACTACCGCGTTTGTCCACCGGCGTCGCTAAAATCTACCAAAACTGAAAAGTTACCAAGTGTTGCTTTAAGTGTCCATTTGTATTGTGTTTTGGACAAGGTCGTAGGTTTGGTGTCAACATTGGTAGGGACAATATTACAGCATAACCTGTATGTACAGTTTTTGCTTGGGATGGGACATAAATAAGACCAAACAGATTGGGTGAACGGGGGTCAGGGCTACATTTCTCACGAATATGAACCTAATTAATTGATATGCTAAATCAGGGGTGCTCATGACGTAGATCACGATCGATCAGTCAATCGCAAAGCTAGTGTGGGTAGCATGCGGCATCCCCCCTCAAAACACTTTTTTTTTAATGTACATAATTAATTATGATTGTTCTGTGTATGTTGTGTTGTGTGAGCTACATATGAGGTTATGCAGCACCCCTCTCTCTAAGCAGCTTCTTGCTAATGTTTTTCTAGTTCCATAATTTCCAGCAGAGTTCACTACATTTCTCACAGTTTATTTAATGTTAACAGTAGAAAACACGAAGAGAAGGACACTTCTCTCGAAGCAACTTCCTACTTGAGTTTTGCAGGTTAGCAAGTTCACACAGTTTAATGTTATGCTAACACTGATGCAGGTCGGACCTACAGTAGCAAAACTAATGGTGTGTTCCCCACTTCCAAAACAATGATGTCTTTTTTACATTTCTAACAATGGCTGCTGCTGACTGAAAAAAAAAAAAAAAAAAAAAAAAACTTCACATATCTCTAATATCTAATGTGCGTGTGTGTGTGAGGGTTAAGTCATCAGCCAATCAATGTGCATTTAGGAGGAAAAAATGGACCGGCACATTGAGCAAGTGAAAAGATGTACATGTAAATCTAAAAATAATGAAAATAATTCACTTAATAAGGGTGGGGTCAATTACAACAATTAAAACACATGGGAAGACAATGTAAATGACCTACATAACTGAAGTCATTACATAACGGAAATAAGGTTGCTTAAAAGTTGTGGGGACAATTTGAGCATCCTGAAAAGTTGTTAGTGTTTTGTTCCAACCGTCCCTATGCAAACCTATGCCCTTGGTTTTGGAGAAGCATACAGTGGGGCAAATAAGTATTTAGTCAACCACTAATTGTGCAAGTTCTCCCACTTGAAAATATTAGAGAGGCCTGTAATTGTCAACATGGTTAAACCTCAACCATGAGAGACAGAATGTGGAGAAAAAAAAAAACAGAAAATCACATTGTTTGATTTTTAAATAATTTATTTGCACATCATTGTGGAAAATAAGTATTTGGTCAATACCAAAAGTTCAATAATGCAGGCCAAACGTTTTCTATAACTCTTCACAAGCTTTTCACACAAAGTTGCTGGTATTTTGGCCCATTCCTCAATGCAGATCTCCTCTAGAGCGTGATGTTTTGGGGCTGTCGTTGGGCAACACGGACTTTCAAGTCCCTCCTCACCCTGTGGCGTCAAAATGATAACAAGAATGGGGAGCAAAAATCCCAGAACCATACGGTGGACCTAATGAATGACCTACAGAGAGCTGGGACCACAGTAACAAAGGCAACTATCAGTAACACAATGCGCCGCCAGGGACTCAAATCCTGCACTGCCAGACGTGTCCCCCTGCTGAAAAAAAGTACACGTCCAAAGTATTGGGATGAACTTTTGGTATAGACCAAGTACTTATTTTCCACCATTATTTGCAAAGACATTCTTTAAAAATCAAACTGTGATTTTCTGTTTTTTTTTTCCACATTCTGTCTCTCATGGTTGAGGTTTACCCATGTTGACAATTACAGGCCTCTCTAATATATTCAAGTGGGAGAACTTGCACAATTAGAGGTTGACTTAATACTTATTTGACCCACTGTATAAGCACTTGATTTATTGTTAGATAGTAAGTTGTTTCATTTTTTCATAAAGAAACTACACATATAAACCCCTTCATATAACACGACACAAACTCACATTCAAACTGTAAACTGTCATAAAATAGAGTGCTTTTAAATTTTTGCATTGTATTTATGAAAAACTGATAAAGAAAACTGATTCATTACAGTCTACCTCTTCCTTATTCGATTTTTTTTTTTTAGTATGTTTCAAGAAAATAAATGAGTCACAATACCTATCAGTGCTCTGCCCACAAAATTTAAAAAAATGTCATTCAGCAGTACTTTTTTCTATTTGAATGAACAGGACTTTTGTCCGATTTGTGTACTGAGATTTTTTATTTTTTTTAATTTTTTTTTATATTTTATACTCAGAGCTTTAAATAAAAACTTTAACAAGTTTTATATACTTAAAGCAAGACTAGGGAACTTTCAGTTTCGGTCAAATTTAGCGGTAGTGTTTTGCCTTAAGGAAGACTGCATTTCCCATGAGGGCCAGCACATAGTATCGTAAAATCCTGATCTCAGGATGCCTGCAGTTGGATTGAACAACATTTCTGTTGCCAGCTGCTGTGTGAAAGATGAATAGTGATGAGGTAATGAATCCAGTTGTGACTAAACAACATCATGTGACGATGTTGAAATTAAGAAACGTTTAAATTTGTACCATTGTTCTGCCAAAATATCCTACACGGCGAAACGTTTTAACAATGGCCAGTGCGCTTGCATACACCATGTACACATCAGTTAAATGCAATGAGTACTTACTATTTTTGTTTTTATTTGGTCTTTTTTTACCTTTTCATTGCCTCAAAATACTTATTCTCTGATAGCTTTTAAACCAGACATGTCCAAAGTCCGGCCCGGGGGCCAAATGCGGCCCGTGGACAAATTTCATCCGGCCCCCAGCTTCTGTCATAAAATCAATAACGTCTGGCCCACACATAGACTTAATAAATTGGTCAGCAGTACTGCTACCCACGGCCGTATTACGGACCGGGCCAGTGGGGCCGGCGCCCAGGGGCCCAAGGGTCCAGGGGCCCGGAGGATAAATGGCAGTGTGTGATTTGGGACAGTATTAACCTGTCAAATTGCGTACAGTGCGACTCAAGTGCACTGCTTTACAGTGCACCGAGAAAGTACTCGATTTGGGGCTCATGGTTAATTTACGTGCGCAACCGCACATACTTGCAGCAGAACGATCAGAGCATTATGCACGATACTGGTAGTGTTGCCAAAAACAAATCACCAAAAGTGGCTCTCTGAAATGTCGCTAGATTACGTCACAACGTTACTATTAGAGCTGGGAATCTTTGGGCACCTAACGATTCGATTACGATTCAGAGGCTCCGATTCGATTATAAAACGATTATTGATGCACCCCCCTCCTTTTTTTTTTTTTTTTTTTTTAAGTTTTGTACATTAGTTCCAAAATTGTTCAAAAATACTCTCAGGCTAAACCAAACTACTATTTCAGTATCAAGTTCGCATATAGCAGTAAACAAATATACAAAAATAACATTAAATAAAAAAAACTCCAGTCCCCATTCTGTATCAGCAGCTTTAAACTACATTCAATTAATTTAATGTTGTGAATCAACCGTTAAAGTTGTTAAAATTGCTCCCGTTATTCCATAATTTCCCTTTTGTCTACTTTTGACATGTGAAAGTTTTAAAACTATTTTAAAGATAGATTCAAGTCAATATTTTACCGATTTAGGAGTATTTTAGATAAAAAGTTAATTAGGTTTGCTTGGAAGGTTCGCTACAACAGCCTTGTAGGGAAGTGTACTGCTTTAAGATGGCGGCCGTTTACTACCGCCCGCATCTAGCTTTTTGTAGATATGCTGCTTACGCTACCGAATCTGTAATGCATCTAGTCCTATATAAATGATATCTACCGTAACATTATGTGGCTGTACTTTGTAGCAGCTTTTTCGGCAGCAGTCAGGTATGTTGTTGTGTTTTTTTATCTCGTGGCATGAGTTGAGCTAGAGCCGTGAGTTGAGCATTGGCATTACCTGAGGGGCCGGGTAATGAGAAGCATGATGTTTAGCTACTCTCGCTCCGTTCCGTCCCGAAGACCGCGCGGCGCGCTGAGTGTGTTGTACTTCCGCTTTACTTGGCATATTTCAATAATCGGAATTTGGATGTTTGTGAATCGTTCTCGAATCTTCCACGGCCGAATCGCGAATAATCTAAGAATCGGAAATTTTGCACACCTCTAGTTACTATGATGTCATAACGTCAGGCACGACTCATTGATCTCAAGAAAATGTGTTGACAATCCCAAACTGTACAGTTTCAAGATCGGGGCTAAGGTGCGGTGCTGCTTAACCATGAAATAAGCTTCTGGTGGCAGTGCAGATCTGAAGTTACATTGAAAAACAATGATGTTGACACTCGAGAGAAAGAGTTTTTTTTTTTTAAGTCTCCAGATTCTCTTTAAAAGTCGCTAAATTGCTAGATGAGGTTTTAGTCGCCTGAGATGGCCAGAAGTCGCTAAATCTAGTGACAAAGTCGCTAAATTGGCAACACTGGATACTGGCGGTATCATGTAGGGGGCAGGCATTCTTATATTAAACTAAATTATAAATTATATTGCAAACTCCTGGCCCTGGGGCCCAGACCCCCCATAATCCGGCCCTGCTGCTACCAGCATATGAAGTCGCTTACACACTAAATGCTGCTCCTCATTTACCCACTAAAAGGCAGCAGCACTCTAAGCAACATTACCCCGTGTGACCCTTTACTCCCAATTTTCTAAAATGGCGACAATTAACAAAAAAAAAGAAAGTTGACTGCGACGGCCGACGCTTCAAGGATAGGTGGAAATTGGACTATTTCTTCTCTAAAATACGCAACAACAGTGTCTGCCTCATTTGCAAAGAGACAGTCGCTGCTTTTAATAGTTCAATGTGAGGCGATATTACTAAACAATACACGCTGACATGTACGACAAAATTACAGGGTAAATACGTAGCGATAAATTGAAGCAACTTGAAGCTAGTTTAATTTCACAGCAGCAGTATTTCGCAAGAGCCCGAGATTCGAAAGAGTACGCCACAAAGGCTAGCTGTGAGATTGTTGAAATGATTAATTTAAAAAAATAATAACACAAATGTGACACACAGAATGGCTTGCTAAAATTTGCTTAAATATATTGTTCTACGTAAAGGCCGTCAGCCAAAGTCGGCCCCCCACATTTTTACCACATCGAATCTGGCCCCCTTTGCAAAAAGTTTGGACACCCCTGTTTTAAACATTGTGTTCTCTTGTGGTAGCTTTAAAGCAGAGTGTTTTTCTGTTGACCTCATTAAGCACATAGTGTATTTAAACCACCCTTTTTTTTGATATTACTACATTTAAGTATTTTCTTAAGGCATTTTTCTAATACGTTCATCCTGTATGCAACAAGAAAAAAAAAAATAGCTGAACGCGCACTGTAGTACTTAGGGTGTCAAATTCGCCATTGGTAGGATGTCTCCCTGTTGTAGATATTTTGTTAGAACACCGTATTCCCCCACCAACCCTCCGCCATCCACCCTTCCGTCGCTGATCAGTTCAGGCGGGTGGTGGGGGATCACGCCAGTGGGTGAAAGCCGGGTTTGTAGTTTTTTTGTGTGGCAGTGTTCCTGCCATCCTCCTCAAAGTTAATTAATGCCAGTGAAAGCGATAGAGACCCCCTCAATCCATAACAGAGGTGCCATTTAACTAGTTGTTAGTCGACATATCTTCACGAATGTTATGAACATATTTTATAAAGGTTGATATGTTCCATAGTGTTGCTTTAAAACAGTACAGTTGTAGACTATAAGTCAGGAACCTGTAATAAAATATTATTTTTTAAAGAATTTGTCATCCATTTATCTTAATGGTTCCCTACAACATGCCTAAAATAATTTAAAGTTGAATTGTGAAAGTAATTGAAAAACAGTGACATACATCCGATTGATCGATTAATCATTCAATTAAACATCAGAATAATCAATGATAAAAATAATCGTCAGTTGCAACTTCAAGTT
This sequence comes from Corythoichthys intestinalis, assembly GCF_030265065.1. Lineage (NCBI taxonomy): Eukaryota > Metazoa > Chordata > Actinopteri > Syngnathiformes > Syngnathidae > Corythoichthys > Corythoichthys intestinalis. Next base: position 10,417,862 of record NC_080415.1, on the reverse strand, counting down.
TTAAGAAAACTTTTCAAGATCGAATTGTGTTTGTTTGCATCTGGAAAAACAGCAATGGAGTCCAACAGGCAAGTGGATGAATTAGATATAGGACGAGACACTGGATAGTATATTCAAGGGGAATTTCCCAGGTATACCCTGCTATTCAAACTTAAAAACTTGAATCATGATGACTGCCGTGAAATATGAACTCACAGAATAATCCTCAAATTCGAGAGAGCTTTAAATTTTTATGGATGCTTTGAACAATTTGGTGCTGTGCCTCAACTCAAAGATCGAGCTCTCGTGACATAAATTGAAGCAAATAACAATAATACAAAAATGATTACATTATAATACTTAGTCAACCTTACCGCTGGATTATATTGCAGTTGTTTGCTGCCCTGACAGATGATCTGCAAAACAAATGCACGGAGTTTACTCACCCGTCTGTTCATGTTGTGCACAGGCATGGGATCCACCGGACAGCCACATTGGTCAATTGATAAATCCATCTTCCATTTGGGTGTGCAAGGACTGTGGAATAAGGAGGAGACTGAGAGCACACACTCTCCTTCACCATCTCTCTCTTTCTCTCTCACACACACCTCCTCTTAAGCCAAATGCCTGTATCCAGATGTGTCATGCATTGCTGAGAATCACAGCTCACCAACTGATTATGAAAAGCATGGTCTCTCCGCATGATAATCCAGATTTAGAGTAGAGCAGCCCCAACAGAAGCACACAAACAAACTCGCCAATCCAATGCACACATTCTAAGAATATAGAATGCTGTACCAGCCAGTACTTATTAGTCTATCCAGTTGCAGCTCCTTCATCTTGGCCTACATAAAGAAAAACCCGGTAAGCCCCAGATATGAAATGATGAGGAACGAGGTCAAGTGGTGAGATGGGGCACAAAAGTTATCATCCATCACTGACTGTAGATGTTCACAGACTTTGTATATTGTGTAGAAATAGAAGTAGAAGGTTTTTCTATCAAAGCACTCTCATTTTATATATAACGGAAAACATAGATAAGGACAAGCCAAAAGAACTGTTGTGTTTGATAGAACAATATGTCTACATGCTGCCATAGCAGTTTCATGGCGCATTAAGACCCCGAACAATTTTTAATTTGTCCGTTTTACCCTGGTGACCCCCGTTTACAGACACCGCACAACCGCTTTTGTTCCAACCCAGCCATAAAAAGAAGGTAAGTAATTATATTTATTATTCAAAATGTCTATCATTTTAAACTTAGAATCATCAATTGATGCCTAATAGTTAGTTTAAAAAAAAAAAAAAAGAAACTTCATAAAATTAAATTGCATATTTTAAACTTTTAACCAAATTACGCCACAATGAAAAAAAAAGTGTCTCTAAATAGGTCACGGATATCTACCTCATAACTATTGTTTATTTATTTATTTTTTTTCTTTTGTTACTGTCGCATTTTCCCAGATATTTTTGATGGTAAATAATCGATCCAAGCAAAGAAAATTTGAAAGGAAAAAAAAAAAACGTTTAAAAGGGGAAATATTTGAAAAAGAAAATCTTGCCTACCCTTTGATGTCTGCAATTTCTGCTTTGCGACCCTTGTTATATTACCGTGTTTCACCCATAAAATCCTGCAAAAGTCCGGCTGTGGCTGTTCACAACTGTGTCTTGACACTCGGTGTGGGAGTTTTTTGAGCCAATCAAGGTAAGTCCACGATAATGTCTCGTTAAAATCATGGTGTATTTAATTATGCTCTCTTATGCTCTCACCTCGAGTTTGGGTTTATTATTATTATTTTTCTTAAATGCTCTTGTGTTCAAAATTTTTCTTCACCCAGAATATTGAGATTTTGAGGTTTCCCATAGACCTCATAATGTAATTTACGGGACAGGGGGCACGGGGCCGATAAATAGGGGGCCCACATTGTTGGCGAGGCCATCAAAGCTGACCGAGTGGAGTCACAGACAAAGAGCTTTTTTCGTATAAAATTCTTGTAAATAAATGCTTAAATCCCTGAAATCACCTAAATTCTTTATAGATATGGACGTAAAACCGTCTCGATTCTTGGTTAAAAGCAAAAAAAATGTGCTGGTAGCATTTATTTTACGTAAATATGTCGAACGTGCGGCTCGTCTTTAAGTTCACTGTGGCGCCGCCTTACCACAACAAAGAGCTTTTACGTTGAAATTCTTGTGAATAAATGCTTAAATCCCTGAATTCTTTATAGATATGGACATAAAACGGTCTCGATTCTTGGTTAAAAGCAAAAAAAAAAAAAAAAAAAAATGCAGTTAGCATTTATTTTACCTAAATATTGCAAACTATGATGCCAATGCCTTAGCGGCTAATTTCTCCATTTTTTTCATAACGTTTAAAAATGCATGCATGGTTCGAAAACTATAGTAATTATCTTGAATCCTCGAACAAATCGCTCCTGAGACAATCCTTCCTGTTAGTATGTGGTACAGCTTTCGTACTTTTTGAACCGAAATCCACCGTTAGTTCGCTGCATGCGTGTGTTTGTGAATAGCTCCTCTTGATGTGGGCAGCCCCCTGCTTGAAGGAGTTGTACAGTGCATGGCCGAGCTGACCCGTCAATATAGATGATGTCTATGGCTTTCCAATTAATGTATCACACATGCATATAGGAACATTTTGAAATTTGGCCAAATTGGGGGTCTCAGAGCGGAATTTCAAGTCAAATGAGTGCCCATAGCAAAAATTTGCTACTCATCTGTTGCTTAATCTCGTCTCGTAAGACGAATTTGGTCATCTCAAATTTATCTCATTCTCTGCTTAGGAGCAAGTGATGAGTCAAAATGAGCAAAGACATCATTGAGACAAAGGAGATTGATTTGAGAAAAACTGCATTTGAGCAATATTTGAGAAGAGAAATTCTCATAATTTAAAATGAAGTATAGTTGTAGTATAGACCCTACTCACCTACGTCACAAAATGACGTGTCGCTGTATCCGGCTGCCATATTGTCCGTATTTTTTAGACCTATTCTCATTGTTTTCAATTTGTCGTGCAGGTTATAGAGCAATTCATGGAAGCCCCGGTGTTATCTGACGCTGTAAACCCATTGGATGCGTTGCATAAAAGGCGTTATGTGGAAAAGCTTCAGTTTATCCATTCGCCAGATCCATATTTGATGCCTAAATCGATGTTTTTCGACCCGCTGTCTTCGCCGTCTTTGCCTGACATCTGCTACCCTGATATTTACAACTATATTGTCCACACAAAATCCGCTTATTCTCACAAAAGTTTGAAAAACTTTAAGAGCTTGGAGGCTTATAAATACTTTGTTGCTGGTTGGGTGAAACAGGTCCTCGTCCACGAAAATTCGGCAGGAATCTATCTTGTGCTCGGGAAGGTGAGTTACGAAATTTTCAATTCAAAAGCTTTTGTTCTTGCTAACATCCACTGTCAAGTCTAATGTATTTCATGTCATTTGTCAATGGAGCTAGGGCTTTTAATGTTTATATGGTTTAGCGATTGCACTCTCATTACATACATATATAATATGTGATAAATATGAAGTGCGATAGCACTAATCCAGATTGTCCCTAGTTGAATTTATTTTTTGGCTTTTGACCTCAATAGTGAAATTGTAAATTAATTGTATGACAACTGTCTTATTATCCCCTTATAATTATATATTTTCAGGTAGTTCATTCACAACGTCTGAGTGTATGTTGTCGGTGATTAGCTTAGCAATGAACTTAATTGTGGTTGTCAGCCCAAAACCCTCTGAATATATATTAAATGCATCTTACCAGATATGAAATGACTACTACATAATCTGTGGTAGTCGTTTGGAGCCCAGTTTTCTTGTCGAATTGCAGCAGTCCATCTCGCTCTCCTCTCCGGGTCTCTCGGAATACGGTAAAACTTCAAGTCTCTCCGTCTATCTTCTCTGTTTTTGCAACCGACTGCCACACACGACTTCACCATTTTGATTATTAATGTTAACGAGCAGAAAAACACGCCATAATAGGAGGAATTTACGAAGCGCTAATGCATTAACATGACGAGTAGAGGGACAACATGGCGCGGGGGCGTGGCTGTGACGTCACGTGAGTAGGGTCTATACTCCGGTGCGACTTATATATGTTTTTTTGACTCTTCGTTGGGCATTTTATGGCTGGTGCGACTTATACTCAGGTGCGACTTATAGTACGAAATTACGGTAAGTCCGATTAAGTGTAAAGTGCTTCATTGCAAAATAGTAAATTGCCTGGTAATATTCAACAATTGTTTAATTTAGAAGACGTACATTATAATTTAAGAAGGACATTTAATTTTAAAAGGATTAAGAACAGAACAACAATAAAAGGTTTCAGCATATCAATTTGTGGAGTAAGGCTATGGAATGCTCTGAATGTAGAGTTCAAAGAATGTCAAAATATTTATCAATTCAAGAGAATGTTTAAACAGTCAATATTTCAGTGTTACATGTGTGAGCCTGTGCAATGATTGTTTTGAAGTTTGTATTTATCTTTTTGTGGTTATTTACTTATTGATTTATTTTGTTATATTGATATGCATGTACAGTTTTGAAATATATGGAGGTACGTCTTATATATAAAGTTCATTGTATTTTGAATGTGTAGGGGTGGGGACCTTATAAGCTATGCTTCTTTTCACTCCCTTTCAGATGTTTTTGTTATTTCAAATAATAATTTTTGTGTGGATTTTTTTGTCACCTGAAATAAATAAAATCAATCAATCAATCAATTGCCACCACTTATTGTGGCCAAATTGACCGCATGTATATACGGCATACTTCCGGGGTGTGCGCGCATTCGTGCCTGCCCCACCTTTGTGTTTATTGCAGTGTTTATTGACAAGTTTCTGAGGTGCTTCCACTTTACTTAAATTACTTTTGCAAGTAATCTGTGACAACACTGATCACCAAAAAGAAACCTTAATGGACTTCCACGTACAGTCTGACTGTACTAGTTTAATTGCTTTGTTGCACAACATTTAATTCAGGTCTATATTTAGAGCATATCTTCGACATTATTTATGTCAACCTTATGCAGTGATGGGATGATTACCTACTTATTATTGGTTGGTTATGTAACAAAAGGAAAGAAAAAAAGAGTGAATGAAGTTTCCGAGGGGCTTTCTTGTTCCGCGGCGTGACTGTTATGTGAGTGACTCCAGCAGGCATGTTGGCCACCCCTCTCATTAGACCGGCACACTCACACACATGGACACACATACCTTGCCATCTGTTGCCATCTGTTCAAAAATAGCCCTACCAGAAGCTTCCTAAGTGAATGAAAGATAGGCTGAGTGCTGGTGTTGCAGTCCTATTTGCTGAACTTTCTCCTCCAAAATGACCACAAGCCAGAGTGTTTATTTTCCAATTTTCAAGAACAGCGCCATGCTTATTCACTGCCTGGCTACTTTCATTCCCAGCATTAGAGTGAAGGTGTAACAAGATATGGAAGCTGTTCCAGATCAGTTCATGGAATTCCACCCTATCCATGGGACTAACGTGCAACTGGACTACTCAGCGACGCAGGCCACGCGGGTGGAGAGCTTTGCTAATGGAGTGTGCTTCAGCAAACAACCCCTAAAACCAGGAGAGATTTTCCTTGTTGAGATTGAGGACAAAGAACTAGGCTGGTGTGGCCACCTTCGGATAGGCCTGACAGCTAGGGACCCCAGAGACTTGGAGGTGGTTCCTGAATACTCCATCCCGGATCTGACTGACCTGGGCGACAGCTGGGTTTTCGCCATCACACGTAACCACAACAAGGTTGCGGAGGAGGTCGAAAACGTCCAAGAACCTGGAGATGGACTACTTGGAGGTCAAAGACTGGGGCGAGGAGAGGTTGAAAATCAGGATGATGCAATCAGCAAACCAAAGACTTTTTTCACAGATTCTCACTTGCACATCGGGAATGTACGGATCCCGAGAGACAAGCTGGTTGGCCGCAGTCGGCCTGGGCGCTTCAGCCACATTTTGGATGACTTGTACAAGACCAACGCTTTGCCGCCCACAGCCAGACGCAGCCGGATAGGGGTTCTGTATGTACAAAAAGGCCCTGATCTAGGTGACATGCATATCATCATTAATGGGGAAGATATGGGTGCTTCTGCAAGAGGCATCCCCACCATAGAGCCACTTTATGCTGTCGTGGATGTATTTGCTGCTACAAAGTGTGTGAGGATTGTGCAGGTGGAGTATGGATGTGAGTATTACTCGGCATGCTAAAAACAAAGAGTTTTATTTTTCCTTATTGCTATGTTTTTAAATTGTCCACTTTTCAGTCTCCTCCTTGCAGACATTGTGCAGGAAATCCATCCAAAAGCACATTGTCCACAGAATGGCAATTGACTGGCTGGAGCTACCAGAGGCACTGAAGCGCTTTTGCAAGTACGAGTGAGATTTGACCAAGCTGTAACAACCTGAAATATCGAGGAACTTTCTGACTCACAAAGATGGAGTGAACTGAACTGGGATTGTTTAGATACTGTTACCTGCATGAAGGAGAAGATCAGATCTGTGTTTAATGAGTCTATTCATAGCTGCTATAGAATGCTTTGAAAACAAAAGGCACTAGAAAATGAGTGGCAGAAAAATGTTGACAGACCAGTGATAGCCTAAAAGGTTTTTGTTTCCAAATCCTTTTCAAATAATAAACAGCATCATTTCTTCTTTTCTTTTTTGTAAATAATATGCCATTTAAATAAAAAGTGACAACGAATGAATGAACCAACCAACCCCCGGTTGTCTTTGATTGATAATAAAATATTTGAATATGCAAATATATATGGCGGAAAACACAGACAAGACTGAAAAAGCTTTTTCTTCTCTTGCACCCCTCTTTAAAAGACACTGCTGTATTTGAAGATAAAACAACTGTTGTGCTTGATAGAACAATATGTCTATATGCTGCCATAGCAGATTCATGACCCATGAAGCCCCCGAACTATTTTTAATTTGTCCGTTTTACCCTGAAAACCCCCGTTTACAGACATCGCGCAACCGCTTTTGTTTCACCCCAGCCATAAAAAGAAGGTAATTATTTATATTTATTATTCAAAATGTATGTCGTTTTTAGCTTAGAATCATTCATTGATGTCTCATATTTTGGTTTTGAAAAAAAAAAAAAAACTTTAAAAAATTTGTCACTCACATATTTTAAATTTTTAAACCAGTGGTGTCCAAACTATTCCACATAGGGCCGCAGTGGGTGCTGGATTTCGTTCCTACACAACAAGACGACATCTTTTCACCAATCTGGTGTCTCAAAGTGTAATCAGTTGATTGCAGTCAGGTGCTGCTTGTTTTAGCACAAACTTCATTGGCTAAACTGTCTGTGTTCGATTGGTAGGAACAAAAACCAGGACCCACAGCGGCCCTTGAGGACAGGTTTGGACATCCATGTTTGAAACAAATTATGTCACAATGAAAAAAATTGGCGTCTGTAAAAAAGTCACAGATATCTACCTCATAACTATCGCTTAATTGTATTTTTTTTGTTACTGTCGCATTTTCTCCGATATGTTAGATGATCAACAATTGAGCCAAACAAAAAAAAGTTTAAAAAAAAAAACGTTTAAAAGGGTAAATATATTAAAAGGAAATCTCGACCACTCCTTGATGTCTGCGATTTCTGCATCGCGACCCTTGTTATATTAGCATGTTTCACCAATAAAATCCCCAAAAAATCCAGCTGTGGCAATTCACAGCTGTGTCTTGACACTCAGTGATACATGCTACATGGAGTTTTTGGATCGTAACAAAGCAAGTACACGATAATATCTCATTAAAGTCATGGCGTCTGTAATTCTGTTCTCGCATGCTTTCACCTCCAGATAGGGTTTTGCTGTTTGAAAGAAAAAAAAAAATATATATATTAAAAATGCCTTCCTGCTCAAGATTTTTCTTCCCCCAGAAAATTGAGATTTTAAGCTTTCCAATGATGTATCACACATGCATAACGGACAATTTTGAAAGTTGGCTAAATTGGGGGTCTCAGAGCGGAACTTCAAGTCACCTGAGTATTTTCCGCCATATATACATACATATATATTAGGGCTGTCAAACGATTAAAATGTTTAATCGAGTTAATTACAGCTGAAAAATTAATTAATCGTAATTAATCGCAATTAATCGCAATTCAAACCATCTATAAAATATGCCATATTTTTCTGTAAACTATATATATATTCTGTAAAATGAATTGTTGGAATGGAAAGATAAGACACAAGATGGATATATACATTCAACATACGGTACATAAGGACTGTAGTGGGCATTTCACTCTACTGTCATTTAAATCTGTCTATCCTGTCCTCACTCCGAAGCGTCTACTTTTTCCAAAGCTAGACAGCTAGTGAACGACGCCATAATAATCAGACTTCTTCCTTTTTCATCTGATTTATTAATAAAATGGCCTCAAACCATTGTCCTATTTAGACCGTTGTAAAACTACAAAAAAAAAAGTACACAAGCGTTGCATTAGCAACAACGTTAGCTTAGCACGCTATACAGGCTCACCAAACATGCACAAAAAGCGTCTCATACAAAAAATATAACATTTCACTTACTAACATAATATGTACATTATTTACAACAACCATACTTACGGACAAATCTTGTCCAAGGATCATATAAGCACAACATTACAACGTAGGTGTCAGCCCGAGACGTCGTGCAGCCATATTGAACTGGCAAGACAACAATAAACCATGTCGCAAAGCGACCACAAGAGTTTGCTGTTAGACAGCACAAAAAGCCTTGCTGTAAAACTTACCAAAAGGCAGAATACTGTCTGAGCGGGACATGTGCGTTAATTGCGTCAAATATTTTAATGTGATTAATTTGAAAAATTAATTACCGCGCGTTAACGCGATAATTTTGACAGCCCTAATATATATATACTGTATATATATACTGTATGTACATATATATATATATATATATATATACTGTATGTGTGTGTGTCCAGAAACAAACAGTTATGTTTGATAGAACAATATGTCTATATGCTGCCATAGCAGATTCATGGTGCATTAAGCCCCCGAACTATTTTTAATTTGTCCGTTTTACCCTGGAACCCCCCGTTTACAGAGCGCACAACCGCTTTTGTTACAACCCAGCCATAAAGAGAAGGTAAGTAATTATATTTATTAGTCGAAATGTTTATCATTTTTAGCTTAGAATCATTAATTGATGTCTAATACTTCGTTATATATTTTGTATAATATTTATATAGTAATATTTAGTTAAAAAAACAACTTTAAAAAACTATTACCTCCCATATTTTAAACTAAAAAAAAAAAAAAAAAAAAAAACGTCACAATGAAAAAAATAGTGTCTGTAAATAGGTCATGGATATTCACATCATAACAATCACTTAATTGTATTTTTCCTGTTACTGTCACAAACAAAGAAAAATTAAGGGGGGGGGGGGGGGGAACGACCATTGTTGCCGTTTGGATTATTTTTTATGGGATGATATCGATGAATTAGATACATTAGATGCTTAAATCATAAATCATAGGTCCTAGGCTTCAAGGCTAAATACAATAAATAGATAGTGTTATGTACTCACATTTATGGTCCCTTTATGCATATGGAGCCTTTTATTCTCAGCATCTCGCATTCACATTCTTTAATCATAATTGAAACAATATTAGTAAAGCCCACTGCAAAAAATAAAATTCTATGGCATTGGAATTTAACCACTAAAATTCCCGTGGATGCACACACTAAAATCAAGCCAAATCAACAACTGTAAACAGTAAAATTATCATCACTATACAGCTAACTCCCTGTCATGCCATGTTTATTTTGAAAATAAAACACTGGGAGAAATAAATTTACATTTACAGTACTCACACACCAATTTCCTTTACTATTGTACATCCACCCACATGTCTTAGTGCATGTATATTGATTATCGAAGACCTGAGTAGACAAAGTGGATCATCTTTAAGTGTTCGTTATTTATTACAGTGGGGAGAACAAGTATTTGATACACAGTCAATGGGAAAACCCAATGGCAGTGTATCAAATACTTGTTCTCCCTACTGTATGTACCAGGATGGGTGTCCAAAACCTTTTTTTAAATGAGAAACTTAAAGAAAATTTCAAAGGTCGGAAAAATGTTTATTTTTCAATCACATGATTTGACCTACTTTTAAAGTGTCAAAACATGGCGTCCTGTTCAAAATTTTTCTTCGCCCCAGAAAATAAAGATTTTAAGCTTTCCAATGATGTATCACACATGCATACATATGGGACATATTAGATTTCATTTTTTTGTTTTTTTGGCCAGCGATGCCAACAGTAGCACCGAAAAAAAAATTAAGTATTTGACATAGAGCACTGCCGTCAACATGACTTGACAACGCAGATTTTCACCTCTCTCCCAGTTTTAATCGGCACCGACTGACCACGGAAAACCAGATATAGGATACTTTTAATTTCATAATAGGAATTATGAAGGAACTATTTACTATTCAACTATTCAAACCACCGTAGGAACTATTTTCTCCACTGGAGGGCACTCATACTCTTTGAATGAATGATGCTTCAGTTTTTTATTGTTTTTCTTTCGCGCCGGAATTCAATGTTTTTTTGTTGTTTTTTGGGGGGTATTTATTTGGCTTAGTGTGGTTACGTAATATGTTATATTACAGTATAACAATAACAGTTCATATAGACAATTTTGTGCTGAGAAAAGAAAATACTATTGTTTTTTTTTTTTAAATCAGACATCATAAACAGTTACTCACAATGTTACTCATCACTTGAGTATTCTTTTCACCAAATACTGTTTTACTTGTACTTGAGAACATTTTATTTTATGACTACTTTTACTTTTACTCGAGTAATATTATTTTGAAGTAAACCTACTCTTAGTTGAGTAAAATCTTTGGTTACACTACCCACCTCTGGATGGATGTTGTACTGATATAATTATTGTCAAACAAATTGATTTTTTTTTAATCTAAAAAAACAAACAAACAAAAACAAACAAACAAACAAAAAAACATGCATATAGGACAATTTTGAAATTTGGCCAAATTGTGCGTCTCAGAGCGTCTCTGTGGAATTTTGCCAAAATTATGATAAGATTTATAACATATCTTTTATCTATTTCTAGTCATTTAAGGTTGGACAGGCCAAACAAAATACTGTACGATTAAAAACAATTTTCAATGAGGGCTCAACCTTACTATTATCTTTTTGTTTTTTATTTTATTTTGGGGGGGGGGGTGGCGAATCAACCTTATTAGTGGTACCATTTGCTTATCAATGACGTTTTTTTTTCAAACCATAATCATGTTGTCAAACACTGCCACCTAGTGTCCTAAAAGCTAAACGCAGTAGGAGGAGTTACCGTTTAATCTCACGATAGGAGGAAAGTAGGAAGCTGTCAGTTTTACACTGCTCTTTACATCACCTATACGGTTCGACGCAACCTTGTACGAGGTGGAACAAGTTTGAATTGGTGCACACTAAACAGTACAGCATGTCCTTCTGTCGTTTTTTTGGTGGGGAGACCTACAAAGACCATTTCAAACCAGGTGAGTGTTACAATCAAACAATCAGCTGAGGGGTGATGTAACCTGCTTTGCGTGTGAATTACGAGCAGGCTGTGTGACTAGTCAGTTTTTAAGACGTAAATAACGTTTATTTCGTTCACTGCCATTGACGGATGTGACAGCTATCCAAACCATTTCTAGTTTAAACGGAGTCCATTTAATGGACTGGACACCTTCTGCCGTCAATGTCCCTGAGACATGATCAGTCACTGCCAACCACTTTTAGTTCTGTTCTTCCTATGGGGAAATGGTATTTAGGTTTAATTTACCTAATACATTCCCAAAACATTAAAATTACTTTCATTGAACCGTGTCTGTAATTGTGAATGGTTTCTGATATTGACTGGAACCACTGTAAGGTGGGTCCTGCATCTCACCAAAAGTCAACTGGGAAATACTTAATTTAAAGCAACATTAGGTAACTTTTCAACCTTTATGAAATAGTTTGCGTAACATTTGTGATAATATGTCGACTGACAACTAGTTGAATGAGACCTCTGTTATATCTTGAGGCATAGACTTGATAATGTATTGATGGGACACTGGGCGCGGGGCCGATAAATAGGGGGCCTGCATTGTTGGCGAGGCCATCAAAGCTGACCGAGTGGAATCACAGACAAAGAGTTTTTTTTGGTTGAAAATTCTTGTGAATAAATGCTTAAATCCCAAATTCTTTATAGGTATGGACGTAAAACAGTCTCAAATCTTGGTTAAAAGCAAAAATAACCGTGGAGTTAGCGTTTATTTTACGTAAATATGTCGAAGTACGATGCTAGTCTGTTAATGAATGTAGCTGGCGGCCGCCTGATGTAAACAGAGCTTTTCCGATGAAAATTCTTGTGAATTAATGCTTAAATCCCCGAATTCTTTATAGATATAGACGTAAAACAGTCTCGATTCTTGGTTAAAAGCAAAAAAAAAAAACTTCAGTTAATTTTAAATTATTTTTATGTAAATATTCCCCCATTGATTTTTTTCACAACCTTTCAAAATGCATGCATGGTACGAAAAATATAATAATTACCTTGAATCCTCGAACAGATCACTCCTGATGCAATACTTCCTGTTTGTTTGCGGTACAGCTTTAGTACTTTTTCAACAGAAATCAGTCGTTAGATCGCTGCGTGTGTGTTTGTGAATAGCTCCTCTTGATGTGGGCGGCCCCCTATCTGAATGCGAGGTGCAGTGCATGACCGATCTGAGCCGTCAATACATTATGAAATCTATGCTTGAGGGGGTCTGCTGTATCGCTTCCACCGGCACTAATTAACTTTGAGGACGGTGGCAGGAACCCAACAACACACAAAAAAAACCTACAAATCTGGTGACTGCTGAAGGGAATGGTACCTTTTCTCAGATTTACTGTTTGACTGTTTGTATTACTCTTACACACCCAATATAAAATAAATAGCATTTATATCATAGTTTAAGAAAAATAAGCAGAATATATTTCATATTATGGACTTGGAACAATTGGAAATTGCAGCGCCAAGACAACGGGCAGATAAGGGCATAAGAGATACAGGACGCCTTCTGACCATGGAAGCCGTGCGTCATGCAGCTGATTGAGTGAGATTGACGCTAATAAGCAGGTGATAGGCAAGACATCTACAAGCGCATGTCTGCAATCGCCATCAGCTCTTCAGGACAGTCCAGAACAAATGGCGAGACATCCCATCTAACAACAAAGAACGTCGGATAACGCCTGTATCCAACTGATCACACGAAGATTCCAAGCGCCCCTTTGACGCTGAGGCGGGCGAAACCTCCCACTCCGGTTGCCTCAGTAACGGTGACTCAGCAACTGTGACGCACAAACTATACAGCCCTACCTGCAATAGAATATTACCCAAAACAACACCCAATCTTCGTTGAAATTGCGCTAGCGGTTCGGCTGGCGTTATTCCGGCAATCTGGCTGAAACGTCAGATTCCTTCACTGCTTTACGGTATACACCTCTTCCCGCTTTCTTTATTCATTATAAAGACGGTCGATGCGAAAGCTTTTGCGCAAATTCTGCAAAGAGGGCAGGGCAACAAAAGAGACAAAAAGTTTTGTCTAAGGAAGACAAAAATCGGCGGCTATCAGGATATACAAAATAAACACTGCCCAGCTTTCACTCGCTGGCGTGATACCCCACCCCCCTCCCCTCAACTGAACTTGTCAGCACTGACGAGTTTGGGTGGTGTGGGGTGGTAGCAACACCAAGCCACACGGTTGCTAACAGTCATATGCTATTGTTTAGCCACAACTCGATACATTACCTTATACCTACTATTCATCGTTCACACAGCCGCTGGAAACAGACATGTTGTTTAATCTATCTGCAGGCGACCGGGAGATAGATTTTTGATTGATTGATGATTTTACAACACTGTTTGCGCTGGTCCTCATGGGAAATGCAGCGCTGGTCTTCATGGGAAATGCAGTCTTCTTAAGGCAAAACACTACTGCTTTTGTCCACCGGTGTCGTTAAAATCAACCAAAACTGAAAAGTTACAAAGTGTTGCTTTAACCCACAACCAGGTGGTCTGTGTCTGGTACCCTCGGTAGAACCCCCTCAAATGACTCCATCCCACCCCCAGTGCTATCTAATGTTTATTCTGTGTCATATTTTCTATAGGTATATACGTGTGCTCAAACTGTAACCATCCATTATTCTCAAGTCGGTCCAAATTCGCCCACTCATCTCCATGGCCCGCATTCACAGAGACCATCCGAGAGGACAGTGTGACCAAACTGATGGAGAGCCTCTCAGCCTTCAAGGTAGGCAAGGCCTTAACTACCTTTTGTCTATGTACATAGTAATCATTGTTTGAATTTGTCACCATGTTTGTAGGTTCTGTGTGGCAAGTGCGGCAACGGACTGGGTCACGAGTTTGTAAACGATGGACCAGAAGAGGGAGTGTCCCGATTTTGAATATTCAGTCACTCACTCAAGTTTGTCCCAACCAAAGGTGAGGAAAGCTGGAATGCCATTACAACACATTTAATCAAATCATGACACTCACCTATTGGAGTCTAAGGATAACAGCCTGGCATTATCAAAGACTGGACTGGCAACCAGTTCAGGGTGTGTCCCAGCTCTCGCTGACCCATGTCCAAGGAGGGATTTGTGTATCAGGATCCAGCTAAAGAGTGACTCTATCAAATTCAATAAAATAATGCCAATTTTATACATACTGTACATATTACAAGGACCGTATTTTCCCTACTATAAGGCGCACCTAAAAGCCTTCAATTTTTTGAAAGGCCAGTAGTGCGCCTTATTATCCAAGGTGGCTTTTATATGGATAAGTATTGGTCAATCATGGCATGACATTCCCATTAGTGCAACTTCATCAAGTGGAAGCATAATGCAACCCCAACAACTACTACTACTGCGTCTTATAATGCGCTGTGCTCTATATATGAAAACCGTTTTGAAGTGCTTGTGACAAAATAAATCGTAAATAGCATTATTATTGGACTTAAAATCATTTTTTGAGACGATTCGACTATATACAACAATTTAGCAAAGTGCAAATGACAAGAAATGAGTCTTATAATCTGCCGTTTAGCTTCTCCTGCCATTATAGCGCTGTGGCGCCTCCATCTGGGTGATGACGTCATAGGAGAACAACAAAAACAAAAGAGGAGTGTGAGAGCAAGGCTACATGCTAACCCGAACCAAGCGGCTTTTCCAAGTCTCCTCCTTGCCTTCAAAAACGAAAATTTATACAAAACTACCCCAACTCATGTCACACACAGCGGCGAGGGTGATCGCCTTCACCGATCCGCCAGCACCCGGCGGCGAGCAAGTTTCGGTTTGTCGTTCCAATGAATGCCAAAAATGCCGCATTCTCGGTGGAGAAACCGGCTGACGTCAGAGCGCGTGGCTCCTCGGGCCCAAGCCGAGGATAGCGCTCTCTCGGCGGGCACCCGAAGAGGGTCGGATGGAAGTTT
Organism: Corythoichthys intestinalis; assembly: GCF_030265065.1. NCBI lineage: Eukaryota > Metazoa > Chordata > Actinopteri > Syngnathiformes > Syngnathidae > Corythoichthys > Corythoichthys intestinalis. Next base: position 10,402,357 of record NC_080415.1, on the reverse strand, counting down.
CAACACAATTGAGAACCGGAGACGAGAGCGTGTGGCTGCCCGAGGACGGGCGCTCATTGGCCGACGACCATTGCGTGCAACAAGCCGCCCGTCGTTGGCCGAGGAAGGCGGCCACTCCCTCAAGGTGGCTAGGGAGCATTGTCACCCAGAAAATGCAAGCCACCTCCTTATTAAAACGTGTCCCACTGTTGTCGGACAAGTTTTGCCCAATTTCGCGGTGAACAGGATCTGTTTGAAACCCAAAAAGGTTCACACGCCTCTCCCTGGTGCAGCAAGAAAAGCCTGTAGCACATCGGACTGGTGTGATGCAAAAAATAAATAATTAATCCGCAAAATCAACTAAATCTGCAGTCCTTCTGCATACAATAGTATGGCTGTATAGTGAAGATGATCTCTTCCGCTGATGTCACATTCGCCTCCTCCCTAAATCGAGACGTCATCTAGAAGTCAATCATTTTCATGGCTCGGGATTAAAAAAAAAAATTTGAATAAATATATCGATCGCTTCCACACAGCTCAAAGCGGTCCATTTCATTCAGGAGCATAAAATACCGCATGAAATATGAAATAAACATGCTTTTGCTGTCATAGGCACTTTAAAATAGGCCATTCATTGAAGGTGGGCCTTATACTCCGATGCGCCTTATAGGGCAGAAAATACAGTAATTTAAATTCCATTCATGTATTTTCTAATCACAAGGCACACACAAAACAAGTAACCTTTCACGCTCACATTCACACATATTGACAATTTAGTCTTCAATAAATTATGAAGTTATTAGGTATGTACTTTTGCAATGTATTTTCTATACATGACACCCAATATACTGTATGAATTTTTTTTCTTCTTCTTCACAGGTTAAGACAAGCAATAACGAGTGAGTTGCCTGACTACGGTACCTGTCCGGGATGAGTTTTTGATGTGGCCAGGAGAAAGTCCTTGAGAAGGGCATCCTGTCTGCTGAAGTATTATCTCAGACCAGCCTGACTCGTGGCATGGACAGAACACGTGCACATATTGATTTATGAACCTGTTTTCTACAATATCTCATATTCAACACGTTGGCTGCCATTGACAGCAATAGATGTCCGATCCATTTGAAATGGGCGAGTTGGCAGTGAGTGAACGAAAGTTCATTCGCTGTTAGCCTTCCCACTTCAAAAGGATTGGTCGTTAACTAATGAAAAATGAATTTTAATTTGCAGCAGAAGTATAAAAAGATCCACATAATTGATCATCTATCATTGCTAATGGCATTGAAAGAGTTACATAAGAATCCCAACTTTTATGAAGCATGTTCTATGCGACTTAAACATTAAGTGGTGGGGGGACAACAGAAAAAAATACTCTTTTTATGTTGCATAGGACAGAATGTATATTTTTGCTCTTTACATGGAGCAATTTGATCTATGCACTGTATTTAGTTGAACTTTGCACGTTTTGTATCACTTTAAAAAGAAAAAAATGTAATTGCAAATAATACACTGAGCAAGTTCATTGAGCAATCCAAGTGGAATGTTCCATTGTAGTGCATCAAATCTCTTGAATAGATAATCCCTGGGTTAAGAGTCTACGACGTACCTGATTTAGTTATTTCAAACGCCATTTTGTTTCCAGTTTTTTTTTTTTTTTTTTTTTGTGACCTCGGGGAACATATTTTTTGCCGTACTAGAATAAAATTACACATCCATTGTGCGTAGTATTTTTGAACCAAACAAGAGCACACAGCAAAGGGCACTGGAGATATGAAATGCTAAGATGAGGAAATATGACTAAGCGTATGTAGCGTTTGGCTTTTCGCTTTGACTTTTAATACAGTGGGAGATGAGAAAAGACCAGTGTGTTTACGTGTGTAAACATGTTTGCAGCAGACAGCACGAAGCCAAATCAATTAAGATGTCATTTAAAGCAACCCTTGGTAACTTTTCAGTTTTGGTTGTTTTTAGCGACACCAGTGGACAAAAGCGGTAGTGTTTTGCCTTAAGGAAGACTGCGTTTTCCATGAAGACCAGCGCACACCCGCACAGTGTAGTAAAATAATCATTCAAAAACCAATCGCCTGCAGATGGAGTAAACATTTGTCTCAAGTGGCTGTGTGAAGGATTAATAGTAATAATGTAATGAATAAACAATAGCATTTGATGGTTAGCAAACATGTGGCTTAATTTGGCTTACCTCTCCCCACCACCATCACCACACCCGTAAGTTTGGTTGGGGGGGGGTGTCTGTCACCCCAGCGAGTGAAAGCCGGGCCAATGTTTATTCTGTATATCCTGGTAACCTCCATTTTTTCCTCCTAAGACAAAACTTTTTATCTTTTTTATTGCTCTGCCATCTTTGCAGAATTCACGTGAAAGCGTTCGCATCGAATTCCATCTCTATAATGAATGAGGAAAGGGGGAAGTTACGTATTCCATAAAGCAGTCAGCATATTTGTAGTTGTTTTTTTTGTGTAGCAGGGTTCCTGCCACCCTCCTCAAAGTTAATTAGTGCCGTTGAAACTGATTAAAGGAATCTGACCTTTCAGCCAGATTGCCGGAATCACGCCAGCCGAACCGCCAGACACTCGCTGGCGCAGCTCCAATGACCGAACTCACGACAACCCGGCCAAAAGGCCAAACTCCATGCGTTCACCTTAGTGTTAACCCCTTGTACTGAATCCATTTTAAAATCTGGAAGAAGGCTTCGGAACACAAGTTGACAATTTATTCAAGTCGACAGCGATCAAACAGCAAGGCAAACAGCGACAGACCTAGGCGAGGACTCAGGGTCACCATATCACAAGTCAACAAAAGGTTCCCGAGAAAAAATGACAACAATTAGTTAAACATTCATTCTTTTTGAAGGCTCTCCCAGGGTGGGCCGTGGGCAGGAAGTGGGGTGTGTTTGGGTGTCCTTCTGTTGCAGATTTGGGCGGTCAAGTTCGTGTGTCACCGTTGCTGGGTCATGGTTAACGAGGCAACTGAGGTGGGAGGTTGGGCGCGCCTCGCCGTCTGAGGGCATTGACCTATCAAATTTAGAGTTGTTTTTTTAATCTGGTGTTATGGTAGTACACGACGTCCCGCCATTTGATCTGGACTGTCCTGAAGAACTGATTGCGGGATTTGGTGTTGCAGACGTAGGCTTGTAGATGTCTTGCCTATCACCTGGTAGTCAGCGTCAATCATGCTCAGTCAGCTGCATGACGCATGCGTTGGGCCTTCCGTGGTCAGAAGCCGTCCTTATTGGCACGTTGTCTTGGCGTTGCAAGTTCTAATCATTCCAAGTGCAACTGATCATAATATCAGATATAATCTGCTTGTTTTCCTTAAACTGATACAAAAGCTGTTTATTTCATATTGCTTACGTTAGAGTAATACAAAGTCGAACAATAAATACGAGAAAAGATACTATTCCCTTTACGATACTGACCCCCTCAAGATATAAAAGAGATGTCATTCAACTACTTCAGTCACATATTATCACAAGTGTTATGAAAATATTTTGCAAAGGTTGAAAAGGTACCTAATGGTGCTTTAAAGACATTAAACCCCAATCACATTGATTAGCTGCTTGATTTTATTTTTTCAGCAAAAACGTGCCGAATATTGCTAATAATCGTCCCGCTTTGTCCGTGTTATGTTAGTAAAGCAGCGAGCACCGTTAGCATCATATAAAGTGGCATACCAAGTTCCTCAGTGCAAAATAACCCCACACCATAGCAAAGGAGCTGATACTGTCTCCAGCAAAAATAAACACTGTCCCTCTGTCCAATGGCACTGTCGTTTTTGTTCTATTAATTTTTGGCATTTCGGGTCAAATTGTTTCGGCATATTTTACTCATGAGTTAATGTGGCTAATCAATTTGAATCTATTATTATTTATTGGTTTTATTGAATTTGACTTTTCAGGATCAAATGTTCAAAAATACAGTGATCCCTCGCTACTTCGCGCTTCAAACTTTGCACCTTCAGTCCATCACAGATTATTTTTTCAATTAAAAAAAACAATTAAATGCAGCATCGTATTTTATAGAGCAGTCCCGATCCGATCACTCTCGCTCCTGCTGCTTTTCATAGTCAGGCAGTGCACTGGAGTTTCTTATTAAATTTAACGATGATTGACAGACGGTTAAGGTTTGATCTTGTCAGAGACGCTTACTTCAAAGCATGTGTCAATCATCGTTTAACTTGTTAAACAGTTGCTGTGGCAACTCATTGTGTGTAAGTGAGCAGCTTGAGCGGATTTGAATGGATTCACTAAAGGAAGCATTTAATAAAGACCATCATTTTTCTATGTTATTCTTGTTTAAAAATAATTTGGTGGGACAGTAACAAGTTTAAAACATCTGGTCCCCGTTAACTGCGAAAAACGAGGGATCACTGTATACCTTGAGGTGTATTTTTACAGTTTGAATGTGATTTTTTTTTTTTTTTAATTTAGGCAAATTGATGCGCATCGTCTTTTCTGTTGAAAACACAACAATGTTAACAAAGTTATACCTTGCTTTTTTCCCTTCAATATTGAAAAGCACACAATGTTATGCAGAGGTGTACTTATAATTTATAGAGAAATGACACTATTTACAGTGGCGGCAGACAATTGAGGGGGGCGGGAAACATTTATGTCTTTACGTTTTTTAATAAAAACCAAGTAGAATATGCAGACCCAGTAAAACCTTATGTCTGATGTTTTTTCTTTGCCATAATATAGAAAGCAATGGCGAGTATTTATTACTCTGTGGTTACCAAAGAAACAATTATTATGAATGCTTAATTAATCAGTTATTAATTATAAGTAATTTGCTAATTATTGATATTACGAATTATCTTTAATCAAATTTATTTTCATGTTTTTCCTATTCATTTGATTTTGTAACAAATTGTAGAGCTTTATGAATGCATTGCTACTAATAAAAAAAGAAAAACTAGTTACATTAAACCTGTAATTTCATTGCAGTTTACAAATTGTCCTCTAGATGATGCTATTCCTCTATTAAATCACATTCTTTTTAGTAGAACTGTACTAATAGAACAGCACAATGTAAATAGGGGGTGTGATCCCAAACTGTATCCTTGTATGAAACTCACTACTTACTACTTAGACTTCATCTGTTGTCCATGTTTGCGTGATTGAATGTGAACGTTGGTTGCATGAGTGGTGCTTCCTGGCTGAGCTGCAGGGCACATTCCTTGCGGTGGTGGCTTGGCAATGACACTGAGGTTTTGAGAAGTAGCCGGCCGCCCGGTTAGAGAGTAAAGGCTGTCATTATACAGGCAACACCACGCACACTCATAGAAGAGAATTTGGCAGACAACACATGGCTGTATTCTTGGATATGGCGCATAAAAGCCGCAACTTTGAAGTTTTGTTGACACGTTCTCTGGTGTCACGCGTTCACTTGCAGAAACTGCACTCAATTTACTCTTGACTGACTTGTTTAAGCTATTGTCCTTCTTGAATAGCACATCTACTCAAACCTGCCGTTGCATTCGCACAAACAAGAACTTCACTCGGTGTGCTTTCCAGTCAGCGGACTAGAGTGTCAATGAATTATGACCTCCAAGTACCTCAGTGAGTCCCCTGGTGGTTTTCGATACTTTACATATTTGATTATATATTTTATCTTTAAATAGTTCCAGTATTTACTGTACTCAGTGGGGCAAATAAGTATTTAGTCAGCCACTAATTGTGCAAGTTCTCCCACTTGAAAATATTAGAGAGGCCTGTAATTGTCAACATGGCTAAACCTCAACCATGAGAGACAGAATGTGGAGAAGAAAAAAAAAAAAAGAAAATCACATTGTTTGATTTTTAAATCATTTATTTGCAAATCATGGTGGAAAATAAGTATTTAGTCAATACCAAAAGTTCATCTCAGTACTTTGTTATGTACCCTTTGTTCGCAATAACGGAGGCCAAACGTTTTCTGTAACTCTTCACAAGCTTTTCACACACTGTTGCTGATATTTTGGCCCATTCCTCCATGCAGATCTCCTCGAGAGCAGTAATGTTTTGGGGCTGTCGTTGGGCAACACGGACTTTCAACTCCCTCCGCAGATTTTCGAAGGGGTTGAGACCTGGAGACTGGTTAGGCCACTCCAGGACCTTGAAATGCTTCTTACGAAGCCACTCCTTTGTTGCCCTGGCTGTGTGTTTGGGCTGGAAGACCCAGCCACGTCTCATCTTCAATGCCCTGGCTGATGGAAGGAGATTTTCACTCAAAATCTCTTGATAAATGGCCATATTCATTCTTTCCTTTACACATATCAGTAGTCATTGTCCCTTTGCAGACAAACAGCCCCAAAGCATGATGTTTCCACCCCCATGCTTCACAGTGGGTATGGTGCTATCCAGTATTCTTTTTCCTCCAAACAAGAGAGCCTGTGTTTCTACCAAAAAGTTCTATTTTGGTTTCATCTGACCGTAACACATTCTCCTAGTCCTCTACTGGATAATCCAAATGCTCTCTAGCGAACCGCAGACGGGCCTGGACATGTACTGGCTTCAGCAGGGGGACACGTCTGGCAGTGCAGGATTTGAGTCCATTATGTTAATGATATTAGCCTTTGTTACTGTGGTCCCAGCTCCCTGTAGGTCATTCACTAGGTCCCCCCGTGTGGTTCTGGGATTTTTGCTTACCGTTCTTGTTATCATTTTGACGCCACGGCTTGAGGAGGGAGTTGAAAGTCCGTGTTGCCCAACGACAGCCTCAAAACATGACTGCTCTAGAGGAGATCTGTATGGAGGAATGGGCCAAAATACCAGCAACAGTGTGTGAAAAGCTTGTGAAGAGTTACAGAAAACGTTTGGCCTCCGTTATTGCCAACAAAGGGTACATAACAAAGTATTGAGATGAACTTTTGGTATTGACCAAATACTTATTTTCCACCATGATTTGCAAATGAATTCTTTAAAAATCAAACAATGTGATTTTCTGTTTTTTTTTTTTCTCATTCTGTCTCTCACGGTTGAGGTTCACACATTTTGACAATTACAGGCCTCTCTAATATTTTCAAGTGGGAGAGCTTGCACAATTAGTGGTTGACTAAATACTTATTTGCCCCACTGTATCCTCCTCACCTCTGGAACTGAATCTGAAAGTCTGAAGTGCGCTCAAACTGTTAGCTCCTTTAAATCTAAAAACTATTGTTTACCACAGCATATTCATAACTGTCAATATATTTCATATTTCAAGTTATTTGCTTTTTATTCATTATGTTTTACTTCTATTTCTGATTTCTATGATCTTTTAATTCGCTTGATGATTTAATGTGATTTTTATGAATGATTTTATTTCCTGTTTCAACTGTCTTTGATTTGTAAAAATCAAAATGAAAATTAAAAACATTTTATCCTTGTTTGTGGATCTTAATGTGATGTAAAGCACTTTGAATTGCCTTGTATTGAATTGTGCTAGACTTGCCTAAGGGGAGTACGTTTTATCTGCCACTCCCATAGGCGGAGTTTGACTTTTGGGGCAGGGGGGCACAACATGTTGATCACCATGCAGTGTAGGCAATAAAATTACCTTACAGGAATATTTATAATAATAAGTTGACAATGAGCATTTTCCCCCCATCATTCTTGATGGAAATTCTAAATCAGGCTACTTAGGAAATACTTTTCGCCAAGATTGTCATCCATTGAATATGGTACGCCCGCTGGTGTCGTGCCAATGTAGTTACCCCAGTCAAAAATTGTATCCACTGGGCGGAGCCATATGGAGGTACATTAGTGTCTTTATTATTCCATCAAAAAAAATTGGCTTCAATCAAAATATATTTTTTCAACCATAAAAATGTAGCTTCAATCAAAAAAAAAAAAGTGTTTGAATGCAAAAATAAATTTGAAATTCAAAAAAACTTCAAAAAAAAAAAAAATGCATGTGAAAGCTATTGTTCTTTGATTTTTTTTTTTTTTTTTTTTTTTTTTTTTTTTTTTTTTTTGATTGAAGCAACATTTTTGATTGAAGTAATGTTGATTTATTTTTGGGCCACATTTTGGCTAGGACATTTTTGTCTTTATTATTCAATCAAAAAATAGGTTGCATCTAAAAATATATATTTTCAAAAAGAAAATCACTTTAATCAAAAAAAAGAAAAATTTCAATCATAGAAAAAGTTTTTGAATGCGAAAAAATATTTTGCATTTGAACACTTAATTTTTCATTGAAAAAGTTTTCTTTGATTGAAACAATCATTTTTGTATTTGGGCCATATTATGATTTGGACATTTGTGTCTAAATCATTCAATCCCCAAAAAATGTTGCCTCAATCACAAAAAATATTTTCGATCAAAGAAAAAAACATTTTTTTTTATCGTGTTTTTCTATTTTATTTTATTATTATTATTTTTTTTGAAAATTATATGCAATGCAAATCACCGTCTAAGGTGCTCGAAAAATAATTTTGACCAATTTTAAAAATATTTTTTTTTTGTTCATTTTATTCATTTTTGTTGACAACTTTTATATACGTATATAGGAAAGTCAATTACATGCAATGACATTTTTTGACCACCAGGGGGGCCTGTCCCCCTTGGCCCCCCCTTAAAATCCGCTTATGGCCACTCCGTTGTATTACGTTCATGTTACACAAAGCCAGCCAGACTGCTAGTTCTTATTAAAAGTGTGAAATTGCAAGCAATGATTTAGAAAAAAAAAATAAAAATGTTCTTCAACTAAGTGTAACAGGTTCATCCTTTGATTATTAATCACCCGAACAGAACATAAAAATCAACGTAAAACTTCTCTCTAAAATACATTCTTTTCAAGTAAAACTTGTAATATTCGTATTCGTGTACGACTGTCGACTGTGTAAATTCTGAATGAATAATTATAAACTATCAAAATAATCATCGCATCTGGGCCAAAACAAAATAACGTGAATGACATAATTATTGCCGTGCTTTAGGGCAAATTGCTGTTCCAACACGCACTCACATGCACACTTTTTGTTTTCAGACAGCAAAACAACATTTATATACAATTATTTGATTGAATGGTATTTTGTGGTTTGTTGTCTGACAGACTAGAAAAAACATCCGAACAGTCTGGGAATAAATCTGATTAGTTTGTACTCTGTGAGCGAGTGGACCCTTTGTGCTCCTCATCAGTCCACGGCAAATTTTACACCTATGAAAGAATGTTATTTGATTATGCAAGTCTTAATCGTTTAGCTGTGGTTTAATTTGACCCAAAGATTGTAATAAAATGTGAATTCCTGCATGTCCCAGAGAGCAACAGTTACCAGGCCTGGACTTGTTTCCAGACAGAGACGGCTCATGTAATTTAGCACTGATATAACAAAAGAGTTGAAGACTCTTGATTGATGGATGGAGGGAGGATGTAGATATGAAAAAAAATGCTGTTAGAAATAAATCATGTACAGTGGTACCTCTACTTACGAAATTAATTGGTTCTGGAAGTAGTTTCGTTAAGTGAAAATTCCGTAAGGAGAGACTTGTTTTCCATGTACAGTGGTATGAAAAAGTATCTGAACTTTTTGGAATTTCTCACATTTCTGCCTAAAATCACCATCAAATGTGATCTGATCTTTGTCAAAATCACACAGATGAAAAAACAGTGTCTGCTTTAACCAAAACCACCCAAACACTTATAGGTTTTCCTATTTTAATAAGGATAGTATGCAAACAATGACTTAAGGGGGAAAATAAGTAAGTGAATTACTGGGATGTCTGGCATGAATCACTGTCTCTAGGTCATGCTACAGCATCTCAATGGGGTTTAAGTCTGGACTTTGTCTTGGCCACTCCAGAACATGTATTTTGTTCTTCTGAAACCATTCTGAAGTTGATTTACTTCTGTGTTTTGGATCATTGTCCTGTTGCAGCATCCATCCTCTTGTTAACTTCAACTGTCTGACAGACGGCCTCAGGTTTTCCTGCAAAACATCCTGATAAACTTTTGAATTCATTCTTCCACTAATGATTGCAAGTTGTCCAGGCCCTGAGGAAGCAAAACAGCCCCAAATCGTGATGCTCCTTCCACCATGCTTCACGGTGGGGATGAGATGTTGATGTTGGTGAGCTGTTCCATTTTACACCACACATGACATTGTGTGTTACTCCCAAACAATTCAACTTTGGCTTCATCAGTCCACAAAATATTTTGCCAAAACATCTGTTGAGTGCCCAAGTGCCTTTTTGCAAACAGTAAACGAGCAACAATGTTTTTTTTTTTAGATAGCAATGGCCTCCTACCTTGGAGCCGTCCCATGAACACCCTTCTTGGCCATTGTTTTACATATGGTTGATGTGTGCACAGGGATACTGACTTAAATTACTTGGTAAAAAATGGTTTCAATAGCTCTTTAAGTCTCCTTAGGTAGGGGGTTCATTTACTTATTTCCCGCCCTTCTGTCATTGTTTGCACTCTATCCTCATTAAAATATGAAATATAAATGTCTGGGTGGTTTTAGTTAAAGCAGACACTGTTTTTTCCATCTGTGTGATTTTAACAAAGATCAGATCACATTTGATTGTGATTTTATGCAGAAATGTGAGAAATTAGCCAATGGCAGAGCCGTATGTTATGTTCAGTAAACTCTGGGAGCTGAGAGTAACAGCTCATACCGTATTTTTGCCCTTTCCCTTTGTAACAAGAGGCAGTATTTCCCGTTGAAGTGTGTCTTAACCTGAAAATTCCTTATGTAGAGACATTCGTAAGTAGAAGTACCACTGTATAATACATACAGTGAGGAGCAAAAAATGTTTCACCCCTTGTGATTTTGCAAATTCACCCAATTAGAAAATAAGTAGAGGTCTGAAATTTCAATCATAGATGCATTTTCACTCATAAAGACATAATCTAAAAAAAATCCAGAAATCATTTTGTATGATTTTTGAAAAATAATTTATATGAAATTTACTGGGGGTCAAAAGTATTTGTACCCCTGAGAATCAGCAATAATTATGACACTCAAAGAGTTGTCAGTAACCACCCGTTTGAGCTCATTATTGTCACCTATGCACACCATAGTCAGTCATAAACCAACTGCTACCATGGGTAAGACCAGAGAGCTGTCGAAAGACACCAGAGGAAAAAATGTTGAGCTTCACAAAGCTGGAAAAGGCTATTGGAGAGCAGCTTGGTGAGAATAAATCAACAATTACTGCAATTGTTAGAAAATGGAAAACGCTAAACATGACTGATAATCTACCTCGGACTAGGGCTCCATGTAAAATCTCTTCTCATGGGGCATTGTCGCGTTCTGCTGCTTGTCAGAATTTGTTTTTGTTGCTGTGGGGGCGTGCCGACGTCGCACCTGCAGCTAATCCCTGCTCGTCAGCTATAGTATATAAACGCAGGTTATCCGGGAGAAGAACGCCGAGATATTTCCCTTGCTGGTCGCCATTAACACGTACTGCTTTCGAGTCGCTTTGTATTTGCCTTCTAGTTCGTCGGACGTCTTAGTTTTGTGATCCTCTACCTTGTGCAGGTATTGAGTGTATTTTTGTTTGTCTTTTTGGCTCTCTGATCCCCGTCGACCTATTTTGTAACAGACCCCATTTGTTATTCCCTTTTTACCGCGTTCACGTGTTTCGTTTTATTTGTGATTAATAAATCCCCGAACGCTTCCCCTCTGTTGTCTGTTTTTGGTTTCAATCTTGTTCTCCGCATCCGCGGATCACAACAGGGCATCACTCATGATGAAAAAAGTGAGGGCTCAGCCTAGAACACACAGCAAGGGATGATCAATGACCTGAAGAGAGGTGGAAGCACAGGTTCAAAGGCTACTGTTAGTAGAACACTACAGTGCAATTGTTTAAAATCATGCATTGCTCAGAATGTTCGCCTGTTGAAGCCAGTACATGTGAAGGCCTGTCTGAAGTTTGCAAGGGACCATCTGAAAGATGCAGAGGGGTCATAGGAGAAAGTCATGTGGTCAGAGACCAAAGTAGAACTTTTTTTACTCGTCGTGTGTGGAGGAAAAAGAAGGATGAGTTCAATCCCAAGAACACCATCCCCACTGTGAAGTATGGGGGTGGAAACCTCATGCTTGGGAGCTGCTTTTCGGCAAAGGGGACATGATGACTTTACTGTATAAAGTGGAGGATGAATGGTGAAATGCATCGTCAGGTTTTGAGCCACAACCTCCTTCCCTCAGTCAGACTTGTCGATGAGTCGTGGCTGGATCTTCATACATGACAATGATCTGAAGCACACAGCCAAGCTGACCAAGGAGTGGCAGCGTAAGCCTCGCAAGTCTCCAGACCTCAATCCAATAGAAAATCTTTGGATAGTGCTGAAACTTCGTGTTTCTCAACAACAGCCCCGAAACTTGACAGATCGAGAGAAGATTTGTGTGGAGAATGGCCCAAAATCCCTGGTTCCATATGTTAAAACCTGGTGAAGAACTACAGAAAGCGTCTGTAATTGCATACAGAGGCTTCTAAACTAAATATTAACACTGATTTTCTCAGAGGTACAAATACTTATGAACCCCAGTAAATTACGAATAAATTATTGAAAAATCATACAATGTGAGTTGCGCATTTTATATTTATTTATTTTTTTAGATTATGTCTCTATAAGTGGAAATGCATCTACACTGCTGGCCAAAAGTATTGGCACCCCTGCAATTCTGTCCAATAATGCTCAATTTCTCCCAGAAAATGATTGCAATTACAAATGATTTGGTAGTAATATCTTCATTGATTTTTCATGCAATGAAAAAACACAAAAAATGGGGACAAAAATTAATCATTATTATTAACTCCAAAACTGGGCTGGACAAAAGTATTGGCAACCTTTAAAAGATCATGTGAAGCTTCTGTAATTTGTGTAACAGCACCTGTTATTTACCTGTGGCACATAACAGGTGGTGGCAATAACTAAATCACATTTGCAGCCAGTTAAAATGGATTAAAGTTGACTCAACCTCTGTGCTGATGTGTCCTTGCGAATCACATTGACCATGAAAAAAAGAAAGAAGACCAAAGAACTGTCTGAGGACTTGAGAAGCAAAATTGTGAGAAAGCATGGGCAATCTCAAGGTTACAAGTCCATCTCCAAAGACCTGAATGTTCCTGTGTCTACCGTGAGCAGTGTCATCAATAAGTGTAAAGCCCATCGCACTGTGGCTGACCTCTCTGGATGTGGATGGAAAAGAAATGTTGAGAGATTTCAACGAAAGATTGTAGGGATGGTGGATAAAGAACCTCGACTAATATCCAAACAAGTTCAAGCTGTCCTGCAGTCCGAGGGTACAACAGTGTCAACCCGTCAGCGTCTGAATGAAAAGGGTCTCTATGGTAGGATACCCAGAAAGACACCACTTCTGACCCACAGACGTAAAAAAGCCAGGCTGGAGTTTACCAGAACTTACCTGAAAAAAAAAAAGGTTTTTGAAGAATGTTCTCTGGTCAGATGAGACAATTGTAGAGCTTTTTGTGAAAAGGCATTAACATAGCATTTATAGAAAAAAAAAAAAAAAAAAAAACAGGCCTTCAAGGAAAAGAACACGGTCCCCACAGTCAAACATGGCAGAGGTTCCCTGATGTTTTGGGGTTGCTTTGCTGCCTCTGGCACTGGACCGGTTGACCGTGGACATGGCTTTATGAAGTCTGACGACTACCAACAAATTTTGCAGCATAATGTAGGGCCCATTGTGAGAAAGCTGGGTCTCCCTCAGAGGTCATGGGTCTTCCAGCAGGACAAAAAGCACTAGAAAATGGTTTGAGAAAAAGCACTGGAGACTTCTGAAGTGGCTAGCAAAAAGTCCAGACCTGAATCCCATAAAACACCTGTGGAGAGATCTGAAAATGGCAGTTTGGAGAAGGCACCCTTCAAATCTAAGAGACCTGGAGCAGTTGGCCAATTAAGAATGGTCTAAAATTCCAAGTGTTGTAAGAATCTCATTGATGGATATCGGAAGCGGTTGTCCAGAGTTATTTTGTCTAAAGGCTGTGCTACCAAGTATTAGGCTGAGGGTGCCAATACTTTTGTCCGGCCCATTTTTGGAGGTTTTTTTTTTCATTGCAAGCAAAATAAATGAAGATATTACTACCAAAGCATTTGTAATTGCAATCATTTTCTTGGAGAAATTGAGCATTATCTGACAGAATTGCAGGGGTGGCTGTACTTTTGGCCAACAGTGTATGATTGAAATGTCAGACCTCTACCTATTTTCTAAGTGGGTGAACTACAAAATCACAAAGGGTGCAAACACTTCTGCTCCACATTGTAAATATATTACAAAAAGAGCATGTTATGTTTTAGGGGTATATCCGCGTAGGCTGGCACTATGACATGACATCCAGTTAACAAGTATAAGAAATATGAGTTGACACAGTTTACACCAGATGCTTGAAAGTAGCTTGTCTTGCAGCTTTAGGCCGAGGCCTATCCTTGGTTGTAGCAACATTTAACCAAAGCTCTCTATATGACTCGAGCCAACATGGATGCCGCTTAACAGCGCTCATGGTGACTGCTCGTAAACACGATCCCGGAGCGCTGTCTAACTGCGTTATCTTCAGTCCCGAGACATGATAAGAGTGAACCTCGGTGACTTGCTTCAAAGCTGCTGAGCTCATTGAGGCGCTGCGACACACTCCACAAAACTATTTAATCAGGAGCTTTTCGACTGAGACAGACATGGAACTGTGATATGCCATGACAGCCTGCGTGTGTGTTTCAGGAGGTTAGCTGAGGTTCCTTGTGTTTGTTTAGGCTACCTGTCAGAGTTGCAGTGATGTTTTTCAAGGCCTCATTCATCTTTGCATCTAAAATAGTCCAGTAATGGAGAACAGCGTTACTTACTTTGCGTCGAACTTTGAGAAAATTATAACACTAGCTTTATTTTGGCATTGGATTCTGTCTAGCCGCTCTTCATATTTACGACTTTGCCTTGCTATTGATATATCATGGTCCTCTGCAGGCTTTTGCAGCATAAAGAATAAACTATAACGATTATAGAGCAGTCTTTACTGCGTGGATGACATCATGACTGGAGCTCATGAAATCGCTGGGTTATACTGGGCACAGTAAATTGTATTGTAACCGTAGCATGTCGTCCCAGATTCTTGTTGAAAGGTTTGGATTTGACGCCGAGGAAAATGGAAGGCCGGAGAAAGAAAGCCAACATGCACGAACACACCCACATATGGATCCAGCAAAGAGTGCTACCCAGAGGTTGAGTGTCTCGATACATGACAGTACAGGGTGGGTTTAATAATTCAACATTGGTGTGTTTTATAAAATAATTTTATAGATTGCCCCCCAGCTCTGGAACTCTCTACTCCCTGATCTACGTAATTTAGGCCTGGAAAATGTTCACATTTAAAAAATGTTACTGATGAACGAACAAGACAGCAATTGTTTAGAATGTTACAGGCCAGAAAAATAGGTCTGTCCACATTATCAGGCTTTTATGCTGCTGTGATGGGCCATGATGTTCCCTCCTGTAGTGAATACCTTCTCAGTGCTAGTGTTCACGTCGCATCAGCGCCCCTCTTTTCTCCGGTGTTCAGGTGGTGTAATTACAGTTTAAATCTTACAACTTTTATCAAATATTTTATCATTTATGTTAACAAAAATTATATGACAATAATCCGTGTTACTGTTTTATCGCCCAGGGTTAACTTCTCTCCCACTTTTTAAATCCAGGCTCAAAACTCACCTGTTTGAATTAACAAGCTTGACCACTGTGCTGCTCTGTGTTAAGTCTTCTTAATTTTATGTCACATGATTTTGCTTTTGAGCTGTGTGTTTGTCAACTTTTATTTGTTTTTCATGTACAGCGACCTTGAATGTTCTAAAATGTTCTTTGAAATACAATGCATTATTATTAGTGATGCCAAATTTATCGCGTTAACAGGCAGTAATTAATTTTCTAAATTAATGACGTTAAAATATTTGACGAATTTAACACATACGCGGAGTCACCCGCTCATGCATTGCCTGAAACAGATTACAATGACGCACTCTCCCATAAGCGGAGTTTAATGGGGGGCCAGTGGGGCCAGGCTTCCCTTTGTGACCGAAAAGTGTCATCGCTTGTAATTGACTTTCCTGTTTGTATAAAAGTTGTAAAGCAAGAAAAAAGCAACAAAAATGAATGAAATGAACAAAAAAAGACATTTTTACAGTGGGTCAAAATTATTTTTCGAACAGATCATATGACTAGCACCTTAGACGGTCATTTGCTTTGCATGTTATTTAAAATAAATAAATGAATAAAATAGGGGAGGGCAATTTTATGTTTCAAATGATTTTTTTCTCTGATTGAAAATATATATATAGTTTTTTTTTATTCAAGCAACTTTTTGGGGGATTGAATGATTTAGACACAAAAGTCCTTCCCATAATATGGCCCAAACACAAAAAGGATTGCTAAATTCAAAGAAAACTTTTTTAATGAAAAATTAAGTGTTCAAATGCAAATTTTTGAGTCTCAAATATTTTATCGCATTCAAAAGTTTTTTTTCTATGATTGAATTTTTTTCTTTTTTTGACTGAAGTGATTTTTCTTTTGAAAATATTTTTTTGTATGAAGCAACTTAGTTTTTGATAGAATAATAAAGACACAAATGTCCTAGCCAAAATGTGGCCCAAACACGAAACAGAATTACTTCAATCAAAAAGTTGCTTCAATAAAAAAAAAACAAAAAAAACAATTCAATCAAAAAAAAAAAAAAACTATTCTAATAAAAATACCTTTCAAATGCAGTATTTTGCGTTTCAATTTTATTGATAAGTGACTTTTTTTAACTTTTTTTTTTTTATTCAAAATATATACTTTGATTGAAGCAACTTTTGGTTTTTGATTGAAGCAACTTTTTTTTTGATCGAATAATGAATACACAAATCTACCTCCATATGGCTCCGCCCAGCGAATACAATTTTTGATTGAGGTAACTACATTGGCATGACACCGGCGGTCGTACCATATTCAATGGCTGATGTTCTTGGTGAAAAGTATAGCTGTCCTGCCAGCAGCCTGATTTAGAATTCCCCTCAAGAATGATGGGAAACAAACAAACAAACAAAAAACGCTCATTTTCAACTTATTATTATAAATATTCTTGTAAGTTAATTTTATTGCTGACACTGCGTTTCGGGGTCATCCATATGTTGTCCCCCCCCCCGACCCAAAAGTCAAACCCCGCCTATGTTTGAGAGCTAAGAGCCAGAGAAAGGTGTCTTGTTTTGTGCTTTTTCTTAAAAAAGGTATGCCACACGCGACGTGCTGGCACTTTGTTTCTTTATTAGCACATTCAGCTTCAACATTAACACAGCTTACGGCTCTCGGCAGGCCGTAACTCTAAATCACTCCTGCATCATGTGAGTAAACAACATTGGCGCCGCGTGCACTTCAGGGTGCATCGGATAATTCTATATCAGAATATTACAAAAGGCGAGTGGACACAGGTGTTCATTGGACCGTGCCATTTATTGGCATAAGCTTTGGCAACTCCTTCACAACAAACATAAGTATCATTTAGTGAAAGCACAACAAAAATATCTCTCAAAAAAAAAAATGTTCACAAAAAGAAAATCGCTTCATTTTGTATTAATGAGGATCTATTCTCACACTGAGGGAACTGGCAGAGAGCTGGCATTCCCAATCAAAATAGCTATGCAAAATCCACATAAAACCTACTCAGACTTTGGTCAAACTCTATTCGAACATTTCGTTTAGTTCAACAAATACACTGGATGGAGATATTTAGTCACAATATACCAGTACAAACTATCAGAGGTCTCGTACGTTGTGAAGCCAGCACTCAAATGACTTGAATTACAGGGAACTACGGCACAGTCAAGGAACAAAACAGACAAAAAAGATAACTGGCATTCCCAATCAAAATAGCTTTGCAAAATACACATAAAACGTACTCAGACTTTGGTCAAACTCTATTCAAACATTTCGTTTAGCTCAGCAATTACACTGGATGGCAATACTTAGTCACAATATACAAACTATCAGAGTTCTCGTACGTTGTGAAGCCAGCACTCAAATGACGTGAATTACAATTGATGGACCAGTAAACAGGGAACTACGGCATCAGTCGAGGGACAAAACACACTATTTGTCTTGATTTCTAAGTTAATTTAAAACTCGCCATTGACACCTTGTGGTGTATTTCAAGCACTACCTTACGTAGTTAAAGACACTGTGGAAGAACGGCAGGGAGCCCATGTAACGTCCCACTCGGCGACGTCAACAATGGCGAGCTACTAGTTTATTTTTGATTGAAAATTTTACAAATTTTATTAAACGAAACCATTAAGAGGGGTTTAAATGTAGAATTAGTATAACTTGTAGTCTTTCTATCAGTGGATCCCTTTAACAAAAAGAATGTTAATAATGTTAATGCCATCTTGTGGATTTATTGTTATAATAAACAAATACAGTACTTATGTACAGTATTTTCAATGTATAGATCTGTCTTGTGTCTTATCTTTCCATTCCAACAATAATTTGCAGAAAAATATGGCATATTTTAGAGATGGTTTGAATTGCGATTAATTACGATAATTTTAAAGCTGTGATTATTCGATTAAAAATTTGAATCGTTTGACAGCCCTTATTATTATTTTTTTTTTATTTATGGTCCTTTAGACTGTGATGGTGTTAGTTTAGCTTAGCACAAAGAAACCTAGTTCCACATTTTGTCTCTCGGCACTTCTGTCACTGCAGTGTCTCAATTAGTGCTATTGTTCTGTCATTGTATGGACTAATTTCATCTGTCTCGTGGGCCTTCCTAAAGGCAATGGATCTATCGCATAGGCCCGCCCCCTCGTAAAATGCGGACAACCCAAGGCTCTGTCATATTCTCTCAGAGGCAGTGACTGAGTGACGAGCGATTTATGGATGATGGCAGGAGTTCAAAAATGAAATAAAATGTTTAATTCATTTTTTTAAAATGAATTTCATCAACAAGCAGACAGAGTGACAGTATGCAGTGGTATTAAACTTTCCAGAGAGGAGACTATTATTATTATCAAGGTGAAATGCTACCACTCGCAACTTAAAAACAAGAAACCCCACAAGCCGAATATCTATCTAGCTATACTATTATTTACTTAGTAACGTTATGTCATGTGTTCTGTCAGATTTTTCTCCCGATACTTTTGTGGCGATTAATAAGCAGTCTTTTACATTTAGTTGGATACTCAATATTTTGCAGAGGTGCTAAATAAACCACTTACATTGTAAACATACATGTGCAACATGAATACGATGTAAAAAAAAACTGCTCAAAATTGAGAGAGCGGCGGGCATTCGAGTTGACCGCAGCGAAATGCTAGGTGTGCGCTTGAGGAGAACTTTCCTTCATGTGCGTCCATGACCAACCGTAAGTACATCTTCCTTTTTTTAGAGTGAGTTTGTGGTGTTTATTTGGGACTTTCAGTGCAGGGGTCTTGACAGCTTAGATTAGTTATATTTTATTAGTGACAGGCTAGTAAACAAGTAGGCAGTCAAATGTTAGCAAACTAACGTTAATAGTTAAGTCTACGTTTCTAGTACATGCTATCATTTTTTTTTTTTTTTTTTTTTTTTTTTTGACAAATCGATCATTAACTTAACTTTGAGCAAGCATAGGTTTCCTTGGGTGACTGTCTTGACATTCAGTTGTTTATGTGGTCGAGAGCCTTATCCATACTTTGCATTTGGCAAGCTTCCTTTTAGACTTTGAAAAAGGCACAAAAAAATTCCTCCCCCTAATCTTTCAGGCTCCCTGGAGTCGAAATCACACATACCCCATGTACAGCGTTAAACCATCGTTTTTTTTTGCAATTTTAAAGTTAGAAAAAAGATTTTTAAGCAACAACCACACAGTTTATTCCTATGCAAATCTACACTGTAAAAAACAACCCACAGAATTTGTAATAAAATTGAGTTAACAATTTACGCTCAGTTTGATGGTGTGAAATTTAACCAATTTTACTTAGTAAATATTACCTAAATGCGTCAACAATAATATACTCAAATAATGTGGGTAAGGTTTACTTAACCTTTTGAAACACGTTATATCACTTAATACCTATTAAAATTGATTATTTACTCATGATTCTAGCGTATTTGTATTGTATATTTTACTAAATGATTTAAAAAAAAAAAAATATTGATTAAAATATCAACTTAATTATTACTATTGAAGATAAGGTTTGTTTTACCCCAAACCTAAAGTCATTGCAGATAAGAGAAACATTTGATTGGCAACTAGGTCATCAGTCCAAAATAAGAAATATGGAACAACATGACTTTTAAGAACTGTTTTAACTGAACATTGAACAACACGAGAGCATCTTTCAGTTGGAGATACAAATAAGGCAAAAATGCTGTACCTTAGATGTTTGAACCCCACAGAAGTGCTAATAAACTACAGTGCAAAATAGTTTCATGAAATTAGTGTGGAAATATATGAACCAAATGTAAATGAAATACATTATTTTTAAAAAAGCAGGGGTCACCAACTCCAGTCCTCGAGGGCAATCTGCTTTCCGCAACTCCCTCCTCCAACATACCTGAGTTAAATAATCAGGATTATTATCAAGCTATTGGATAGCTTGCTGATGAGTTGTTCCTCAATACATATTGACTAATCCGAGTTGTGGTGGCCTCTAGTGGTTGCTGCCATTACTGGGTATACACGCCTCAGTAGCATCGCAGCGTCATTTAATGTAAACAGTAACATTAGCTGCTGCTGACTGTTTGCTGCGGGCGGCACACCTCAGCAAATTCAGACGGGGCACTTCCAGTCAGGGACTAAGGGGAACGTGCCACTCAATTATACCGAAGGGCGAAACATTTGAGACAACTGTATGCCGTAACTGAAAAGTTACATTAAAAAAAAAAAAGGTTAATGGTTCAGATTAAGCCACATTATTACCAGCAACTAATGTTGCCATGCTCTGAAGATCATTGTTAGCTAGCTATCAGGAATGGCTGTCGAAAGCCAGAGATAAAATATACAAATATTTTTACGATAGGTGCTTCTTAATTTAACACGCAGCATACCAGGGTTGTTAATGTTTTCGTATTGTCAATTTTAAAAGAAACCGTAAGATCAAATTTACCTGCTACTGTATGATGCCATTCAAGTTGGAGTGTCCCGCCAAATGAAATGGTCCTCCTTTCAGTTTCATAAAAGACTCTTGATCATACACCTAATATTTTTGGGTATATATTATCTTATTTGTTCAACTTGAAATTTTTACTGATTAAAATTAGGTAAAGACAGTTAATTTTAACCCATTTATTACAGTTCACTTGCTTACCTAAATACTTTTAGTATAATTTATACAATTTATATGGATTATAATTCCTACCCACAATAATTGTTTTTAATAGTGTGCGGCTGGTGTCTGATATCTGTGATTTGTGGGCGTGGTTTTGCGATAGGTCCATTTCTTTGCCAACTCTGATGAGTCTGAAGCTGATTCATTCAACAGCTGATTATTCTCCATAACAAACCACACAAAATACATTAATAAATTCAGATAATACATATGGTCATTTACAATCAAATCACTACCATTTATGTTTCTCTCTCAGCAAATACTTCTATTTTAAAATTATGAGCTTGTGGTCAAAACTCACACACCACCTGTTTCTCAGGCCTGCACATAACAGCTTTTAAATGCATTTCAATATGGGCAGGGTCTCTTTTTAATGATATTTGAGACTGAAACCCATCCTTTAAAAAAATGCAAAAAATGTGATGGATGAGTACAGATGATGATTTCACCTCCCCCTTCTCCTCTGTTATGACTTTTGCAAGCAGTTTTGCCACAAAGCAATTTGACAGTCTTGTGCTGGCATGCTTGGCTGTCATTTTTTACAGTCAAAAGATGTTTCTTGTTGTGAGCTTTTAGGCCACACCCATGCGATAATGCACAGTGTTGGCGTGCCCTATATTTACCCGGCTCGCCACAGAACTCTGCCCTGCATTTACGCCAAAAAGTGTGTGGCCTCGCATCTGGCCTTCACACAGCTTCTCTTTACAGAATCTGCGGCTGTATACGTTCTCCCTTCTGTAGTGTATATATTGTTTTAAAATGGCCATCTGTAGAGGTTTGTTTTCCTGATGACATACCGGGTGTGAAATGTGGGTACTGCGGTAAAATACCACAGACGAGTGTTGTTGTTATTTTTTCCTCAAGGGCAATTATGCTACAGTGAAAGCAATTTAGGAACGAGAATATGAATTACAATGAGGCCTGCTAAAAAATCTGGATTCTGGATTCAACATCAGATTTAATGAAAATCTGTGCAGTGATTGTTCTTTTGTCCAAAATATACTGGTCCAAGGGCATAGGTTTGCATAGGGACGGTAGAGACAAAACACTACCAACTTTTCAGGAGGCTCAAATTGTCCCCACTAACTTTTAAGCAACCTTATTTGCATGAGATAATTTGTTCAGTTATATAGATCATTTAGGTTGTCATTTACTCCACCTCCCTACACCAACTTGGACATCAACTGATACAATGAACCCACTCAAATTGACAATATGCGAAATTCCATGGCAATCAGTGACTTTTCAATGATATGTGAGTAAAAAAAAAAAAAAAAAAAGGAAATAACAGTAATAACTGGACTGTAACACAAATATACTTGTCTGTGTGTCCCGGGCTGTTGGGGGACGGGTATCGATAAGCATTTGCTTTTTCCCGTCTTTCCTTTGTCTGTCATCGTCTTTTTTTCGGGCAAATTCCACACTCTGAAACTGTCAATGATTATGATGATGAGGATAATGACAATAAATTCATTCATTCATTCATTCATTCATTTAGGTTGTCTTCCCATATGTTGTAACGACAGAATTGACCCTACCATTATAAAGTGAATTATTTTCATTATTGTCAGACATTTACCCCTTTTTCACTTGCATGTTTTTTTTTCCTCAAACGCACGTTTGATTGGTTGATGACTTGACCCCCCCCCCTTCCCAGCACACACACACACACAACTCTCACAGTACAGAATTACGTTATATGGAAGGGATATTAGAAGTTATTTTCGGCCAGCAGCCCGCTGTAAGTAATGTAAAACGTAATTGTTTTGAAACACACCAATAATTTTGCCACTGAAAGTCCGACCTGCATCACAGTTTAGCATTACCATTACATTAAATTGTGTGAACTTGCTAACAGAGCAGGAGGCTGCTTAGGAGAAGCGTCCTTCTGTATGTGTTTTCTACTATCTTAACGTTAATTAAATTGTGAAAAATATAGTGAACTCTGCTGAGATGTAAGAAATTTAATGTACTAAGCAGAGGTTGCGCTAGACATTTTCGTTGTCTGTCCTTTTGACTGACAGGGTCATAAAAATCCGGTCATAATCTATTTTTACCCCTCATTTAAATTTTTAAAATGATAATGATGACATATTCAATAGTATTTAGTTTTCATTCATTTTTAATTAATATTGTAACGCTTGCTTGGCGGCAAAAAATTAGACACGGAAGTTGTGGTATTTTTCTCCCTCTGTTTACTCTGCTTACCGCCAACAACACCAAAAAAAACAACAACTCCGCCCCCAAAGAAAAAGAGGCAACTATATAGACCCCAATCACCAACGTCATACAATGATCTTAATTGTGGTTGTCAGTCCAAAATCTTCTAAATATATCTTAAATGCATCTTACCAGATATAAAATGACTACTACATAGTCTGTGGTGATCGTTTGGTGCCCAGATTTCTTGTCGAATTACAGCAGTCCATCTCGCTCTCCTCTTCGGGTCTCTCAGAATACGGTAGAACTTCAAGTCTCTCCGTCTATCTTCTCTGTTACTGCAACCAACCGCCACACACGCCTTCACCATTTTGATTATTAATGTTAACGAGCAGAAAAACACGCCATAATAGGAGGCATGTACGTAGCGGTAATGTGTATAACACAACGAGCTGCCACACAATATGGCGGCTCCAGTCAGGGGGGCGGAGTTGTGACGTCGTGTGATTGGGGTCTATACACAGGCGGCAATCTAGTCCACCAATTGGATGACGCGCTGGCACACCGGGTGCACCAATAAGAACCTCGCGTTGATGTGTCAATCACGGTGCCGCCGCCAGACCCCGGTAACGCTACAATATTCCGACAGAATAGCCAACGACGTCATGCATTAAGAGAGACAATAGCTAATTAATATGCCCACTCGCCACCCTGTGGTCTGGGGTGTGAATTGCAACCTGTCAAAATGACGGACGGACTTCAGTTTTTTCCGTCAACGTTTTAAAAAAACGGTCAACGACGGAAAATATTCGGTTAACGCGACCCCTAGTACTAAGGTTTACCCCCTTCTCCCAAGTTTTCATTTTTATTTTGCTCATGTGGTCTTAAAGCAGCCCAAAGGAGCTTTCATTTTTTGTTCAGTTTGGCTGTGTTTGTGGACAAAAGCAGTAGTGTTTCTCCTGAAAGAAGGTTCCATTTTTATTTATTTTTGCTTTTCCCTGACTAAGAAGATTTTTTTGTTGTATTTAATTTATTTTGACAGACAATTTTGAGTTGAATTAAGACAAATGTTTAGTTTTTTGTTTTGTTTTTTAACATTCCTGGATACTTAAGAGATGATTAAAAAGTTTTTATTTCTTGTGTATGTTGATGTAATTTGTGTTCAAAACTTTAAATCATGCAATTAAAATTTCCTAATAAAATCCAGACATTTATTCTGGAAGTGTTTCTATAGTAGTTTTTGAAAACAAAGGCAAACTGTGTATCACCTGAACCAATACATATGCACTGCAAAAACCCACCTCTTTAAAACTGGAAAAAAAAAAATAATAATAATAATAAAAAAATGAGAAATTCCCTTGTTTTCAGTGTAAATCTGCTAGAAATAAGTGAAATTATCTGCCAGTGCTTCAAGTAAATTTTACTCCGATTTCTTGAAATAAGACAAATAGCTAACTGAGAATATGCTTAACAGACTTATTTTAAGCAAAAAGTTTGTATATTCAAACTTAAAAAAACCTGTTTGTCAGAAATGTTCTTAATTCATTAATACAACTAGCTAACGATAGCACCAACACATTCATAGTTAGTGTAGGTGTTCAATGTATTTGTTGTTGTTATTTGTGCTTCTGCTGTCTCGCTTTCCTTTTCTTCTGTTCCGCATAACCATTTCCAGTTTGCTGCTTTCTTCTAATAAACGAGGTACGTTGAACGATCACAATGGGGAGTATGACATATTCCTATGTGATATAATAAAACTGTATTGACCAATCGGACAATCAGATCTCCATTCTCTGTGTCAAGCAGCTGAACAGGATAGGTTAAAAAAAAAAGAAAAAAAAGAAATGTTCTTAATTCAAGAATAGATACTGTTCAAAACATTATTTGAAAGCATTTTTTTTCTTGATTTAGGTGAAAAATGACTAACCAACAAATGGTAATATTAACTAAACGTAAGTGGAAGAATCCGATGCATTAATCTGTTAACTAGCCTTTAAAACTCAAAACGAGATAAAAATTACTCGACTAGATTTAAGAAAAATTATCAGAAAGATTAACATGTTTTGCTGTAAATTTGCAGTGTGAACATTATTATAGGTCAATTCAGATTTATTTTGCATCAATCATCAAGCCTATCAATTAATTAGGTTCTTATTGGAGAGAAATGTAGCCCTGACACCCAATATGTTTAGTCTTATTATTGTCCTGTCCCCAGCAAAATGTGTACATGCAGGTTATGCTGTTATATCGTGTTTACCAGCATTGAGACCAAACCTACGCCCTTGTACTGGTCGTCCTCAGGGGTGAGAGTGGGCGGAAATGGTCAGGAACGCAGTTCCGGTAAAAGATTCAGGACCAGAAATCAGTTCCGGTATAAGATTCAGTGCCGGAACGCTGTTCCGGTATACGATGCTATGATTCCGAAAATATGACGGCAACTGTGAAAACGCTATGTAAAAAAAAAATAATAATACAAAGCTGCCACACATGCATTTAATCACCAGGGAGAAAACAATCTACCAACATCAGATTTACATACACAAGTGTTAACAACAAGCATAATAAAGTGCTTGTGTAGAGTAATCCGTTTCCACCAATATTTATTATTTATTTTATTCCATGGACAGCATGGAGGTTTCACCGGCTACTGCAGTTATCTGAGTCTGACGATGACGAGTCGCGTCAATGTGCGAATGCATGCAACAAAGCAAAATGCCTGGACTCATTTATCCGTTCAATTGGCTGACATACTGACATGTGATCACCAGAGATAGCTCTGATTGGTTCAAATATGCATGTTTTTTGAAACAGCAAGAAAAAAAGGGCAATGCAACAGAAAATGGGTCAAAGCTTTAAGAGCAAGGAAAGAGTTAAGGTGGCTTATTTATCATATTTAGTTTTATTTGCACTGATGGCGAGGTTCAGAACATCTTAGCTGTCAATGTGCACTTTGGACCTACAGTATATTTGTTCATTTATGTTAGGCTTATGATTTAAAAAAGTCAATGTTTGCGCGATCTTCAAAATATATTCCATTACACTCTGCATAATATAAGTCATTTGTACTTATTTTTCTGAATGTAAGAGTATGTTACTTTTATGTTTATTATTAAAAAACACAACAAAAAGTAAATGTTTACATTATCTTCAATTTTAATATACATCCTATGTTCTTAAGTAGTTAAAATTGAGATTTGGCATTTAGTATGTGAGG
This sequence comes from Corythoichthys intestinalis, assembly GCF_030265065.1. Taxonomy (NCBI): domain Eukaryota; kingdom Metazoa; phylum Chordata; class Actinopteri; order Syngnathiformes; family Syngnathidae; genus Corythoichthys; species Corythoichthys intestinalis. The sequence continues at coordinate 10,375,729 of NC_080415.1, read as the reverse complement.
AAATGAGGGAAAATAAAAATTGGGAGATGGAGGCTGCTGGTTATAGCTGTTTTTGTTAACTTTTATTTTGCAAATCATCGAAAAAATACAATTTTGAATGAAAATCAGTTTTGTATGTGTTATAGAAAGAACTGACCAAAACTGACACCCCCCCCCCCCTCCCCCAAAATAAATAAATGAATAACATTTCTGGCTCCGTGGCGACCTTCACGTTGGGGAGTTCCGGCAAGAAATTCTAACCACTTTCACCCCTGGTCGTCCTCCATCGGAATCTTTTTTAACTAAATTGGTGGGTTACACTGTGTCAAACTTTATGGATGTCCAACTGTTTACAGAACAGACGTAGCAATTGCGATTGCAATCAAACAGCAGTCTTCAAAGCTCCAACAAACTGAGCTCAACTTAACTGTACTGCTTTATGGAAAGATTATTGAACACATTTTGTGCCATTAGGGGACACTAATATGAGTACAAATCAATAAACATGCATTTCACTTTAACATTTCACCAATTACGCCATCAGTTAGCCAACTCTGCAAGAGCTTTTCACCACACATCATTTGTTTGTTGTTTGTACAGCATGTGACGTTCAAAGGCTCGATACTAACACCATGTTTGAAGCAGCCGTCGCTGGTCGTCAAAGGGACTTTTAGGAAGGATTAAAGAGCACAAGTGCGCATGCTGAGCTTTGTACAGCTGTCTGCTTTCCCAGGCGCATACCTGACACAGGTGGACAGGCATTTAACACAGAGGATGTCGCTTACAGTTGCAGGTGTGTTTACATTACGTGTGTGGTTTGAAGGGATGGGAAGAGGGGGGAACATTTCTCTCTTTAATGTCAGTCAGCATTAGATTTCCACTGTACTTGTGACTGATCTTGGTGCAAAATTTTGACATATAGCTGACAAAGCTATTTTTTTCACTTGAACGTCAGATTCCTTTGATCACACTATCTACTGTACTTCATCTTCAAATAATGCATACCATTATATTATCTCCATTTAGTTTGGTCGTGAAGGTTAAAAATCAGTATATCTATATAATGTTAGCACCAGTGACAATCTTATATATTCCAAAAAGTTACAACAAAATTTCTAACATTGTAACAAGAAATGGTTACGTAACTTTTCCGGTCTCAGACATGTTCTAACTCACCACAGTCAAGCTCGTATCAGCATTTGTTTCATCTTTTTTTTCCTGGCAATGTGTGGGTAAAAGATACTTTGTGCTATATCTTCAAACTGTCTGATTTTTTAAAAATCTGAAAACACAAATGTGTTTCCTTCAGATTTTAGATATGCCATATAGCAAAAACTCACAAAATATAAAGAAACTAAACATGCTTTACAGCTATGATGTCTCAATTAATGTGTCTCTCCTCCACAAAAGGGAGAAAGACATTAAGCACTGTAGCACTCATAAATTAAGGGTAAGTGCTAAAATCTGATTCAATAAATGTTAGTTAGGCCTGAACAGCGCCCTGTCCCCTCTTTAGATTCTAAATTGACAATATATACAGGTAGTCCCCGGGTTACGACCAGTGTGGTTTATAACGGCATGAGAGTGTAACGGCGTTATTTTTTGGAGTCATGAGTAATCTAATTGATTACTTTTCCCATCTTTGCAACGTCGTTGTCATTACTGAGGATGTGAAGGGGCGTGTTACTACAATTTGGTTGAATGAAGCGCAAGTTGTCTGATTTTGTGACTGCTTTCTAGGAGAGAGGATGAGGGGGAGGAGGGAGGGTGACATCGTTGCAAACGCAATGAGGATTGGCTAGGTGGCTCAGAGCGTTAGCATTAGCATTTAGCATGGCGATCGTCATCTTACACTCGGGCAAATTTTTTTACATAGAGTTCGTGGCGTCCAGGTAGGCACAATAAATGAAAATATTGTACAATTTTCCTGCTAAGTGTGCTTTATCATTAACAAGTTGGCGTCGTCCTTGTAGACGCTAACAGTGTTGTTAATCTTACTTAAAAAAAAAAAAAAAAGTAATTAGTTACAGTTACCACTTACTTCTCCCTAAAAGTAATTGCGTTAGTAACTCGGTTACCTCGATGTAAGAGTAATTAGTTACTCGGCAAATTAACTGACGTTACTTTTCATGTTCTACACGCTATTACATTATCCATTCTATAACGTCTTTCACATCAAATACGTTTATATTAATTGATCGAATTGAACTCTTTTTCACCCCCCCCCCCCCAAAAAAAAAACAGAGGTCACAGTTTTTCCATTTTTAAAAATTTGGTATGCAATCTTTTAACTTTGAAATGCTGAGAGAAGAAAAAACCTTTTTCTTTTTCCTGTTGTACTGAACCCGCACCGAACCGTGACCCCGGTACTGAGGTATGTACTGTGACTTGTGTGTACCGTCACACCCCTAATATATATACTGTATATATGTTTTTCAATATGCAGGTCAGGCTCTGAAGCTCGCCATGTTAAAAACTAATGCTAGAAAAAGGCGAATGCTATGCTAACACTCCGAGCCACCTAGCATTGCGTTTGCAACAGCGTCACAACCCCCTTCCCTTCTCCCCCCCTTCCACTCTGCTCTCTCCGTGTCTCCCGCGTTATTCAACCAAATTTTAGTAACGTGTGCCTTCACATCCTCAGTAACGGTGACGGCGTTGCAAAGATGACGAAAGTAATTAATTAGATTAATCACTACTGACAAAAGTAACACCGTTAGTAACACCGTTATACTCTAACACCGTTATTAACAACCCTGGACGCTACGATATTATATATACGTATACTGTACGTATACTGTACTGTACTGCAATTGCATCGACATACGATCCTTTCGACATGCGACGTAAAATGCTCGAAATACGACCATTTACAACAGCGTCGTAATTTCATTGTGTTCCCGCAAGACTGTGGATTTTCTTGTGAGAGAAATCAACATGGGTCCCAAGAAGGTAAGTGTGGGTGGTGAAAAGGAAAGGAAAGAAGGAAAAAGGTGATGCTTACAATTGAAATTAAGATGTGGGAACAGGAAACGCCCTTTTTTATGAGACAGGCTCCTCCTCCACGGGACAAAAAAAAAACAATTGACAGCAAAACTGCATCAGGGGAGCCTTAATATATGTGCTCAGGAGCCTGATGAAAAATATTGAGGTTTCGTTGAAGCAGAGGGGTCCAAACAGGAACATGAAAATGACCGTTGCCATTTTGTCTCGCCACGAATTTTGAACAGTCGTAACTTGGCAGATATACAACATATCTGCACCAAACTTCCTGTGCTTGGTGAGAGTCGTACCCTGAAGGTTCCTGTAGGGGTCATTTGCATCAACCTAACAGCGTCAACTTTGTGGCAACAGGAAGTCACTCGTTTTACTTATTAATGTCCGTTTTTTTTCAGGTTGGTCATTGTAGTTTCAAGACCTTTTGTAATACTGCTACATTTTAAGCCCCATTTCCACATCTCTGTCTGTTGCCGTGACCCTTTGCCATTAAAGGGAAGTGGATTTTTTCAGGAACTTAGGCAGCTTATAGAGCCACAGAACGTGGCACACTTGGTTGAATTGGCCCAATTCGAAGATTCATTTGGGTTTTGAATAAGGGCGTGGCTTCAAAGCTCAGTAGCAAACCCTATTTTGTAGTACTGTCTCCAATTGGGTATTTTTGTCCTAGTTGTGTGAATGTGTTTCTAATCTAAAAAAAAGAGGAAGAGAAGTTTAGAGCATGTTAGGTTCACATTAGATGATTAGAGGGGGACGATCGGTCACCACCCTGACCTGCGTACCGTCCGAGTTTGCGTGACGGCCGAGTCGCGCCAAACTGCGAGGGCCCGTTCAGTCCTGCTTGCAGGCCAAGTTTTATTCATTTTGCTACGTATAATTGATATTTGTAATTTTACTTACGGTATTTATGGAGGATTTAGCGTAGGATTTTGGACTGTCGAACGAATTAATCGAAACACAATGTAATTTTATGGAAAAATCCCACTCGTGTTACAAACCAGGTCCTGGAACGAATTAAATTCGCATGTATAGGTACCACTGTACCTACTTGTATGTCACAGTATCTTATTTTTTACTTCATTTTATTAATATGACCTTTCTGCCCTTTGGCATGAATTTGAATATACAATAATGTGGACTTTTATTTTGTGATGTATGCTTTTATTATTTATTTATTGTCATCATCATTGGTATCCTGCGATTGGCTGGCAACCAGTTCAGGGTGTCCCCTGCCTACTGCCCGTAGTTAGCTGGGATAGGCTCCAGACCTCCGCGACCCTCGTGAGGAAAAAGCGGCATGGAAAATGAATGAATGAATCATTGGTATCATTGGCAGTTACAAGATATGATATGATTAACCCGAGAGAGAAAGAACCGAAGAAAGACAAGGGCTGACGGGAAAAGCATATGCTTATCAAGTCCCGTCCCCTGCAGCCAAGGACGCACAATCAAAACATGGTAGAGTAGGCATTATACATTGCATTACATGAGCACATGAATTTTCTTCCCAAAAGTTCTTGATTTGCAATAACACTTAGATACATGGGCGTTGATACGATGTAGGTTGCATTGTTGAAAAAAAAATTCTGTCCAGTGAACTCAGCGACCAGTTTCGCAACTCCATTGTATACAGATGTTACAGTTCATAACAGTGGGCAGCATGCACATATGAGCAGTTAATACTCTGCATTTACTACGGGGCTTATTTTTAGGGCATGCAATGTTGTGACTTTGTCTTTGTCTCTGACATTCATTTATTTGTTGACGGAACACTATGTTGTGTCCGTGTGTGTGGCAGTAGTGTTATTGTATTGAGGTTATTCATGGTAGCGAGTCAAAATGCTGTCCTTGTATGTCCTTTGGAAGGCAGCCAGTGATTCTATGCTGGTCAATGCTGGGTCAGTGGCATTCCAGAAGTGAGCGGCAATTTTAGTCACCAAAAATGATTTTAATGTAGTTATTTTGACACAGGAACCGTCGAGCAGATCGTACGTAAGAGTGCATTTTCTCCCATGAAAAAGTCGTGCAGCTGAGTCAGAGAGAGAGAGAGAGAGAGGGGAAAAATTACAGCTTAGCTCACTGTCTAGCTAGGACTTAGCTCCAACGTCTTGGCGTGGACAGTACAATGAAGTCTAATACATGGTTTTTGATAATTATTTTTAGATTTAGGGGGTATTTAGGGGCACTTAAAGGGTTAATTCTGATTTACGCTGAAATCGTTTGTAACCTGTGGACTACCTGTGCTTCTTTTTAAAACAGATTTTAAAAAAAAAAAGATACATATAACACTACTGGTACGTATAAAAACATTGACATTCCATCATGTCTATGGATTTAAAACGCATGGATATTTAATCAGAAAAAGAAAAGGTACGGGCACATTATTCAGAATAATAATAAAAAGACAAGAATTAAACCCGCAGAAGTTCATTACAGACCGGCAAAGTGGCGTATTTCCGATTGTTATTCAAACATTGCGTTTGATCGATATGACAGAGTGCGTGGCAACTACAAAAAGATAAATGATGTCACCTCCGTTTAGGGACTTAGGCTAATCGACATACTGCCAGGTTGGGAGAGGATCGGGTCGATTGAGACTGCTTCCACCCCCTCTGGTCTGTCATCTGTATGGATGTACTGTCGTGTTGCACCTCACGTATGCTTGAAGTTGCCAATAATTTCTGATCTGTACTGAAAACAAATGGTGTGCTTTTTTTTACGGTACTAATTAGCTGCATCAATGTCAGAACTATCATGAACAGATCATTCTGGGTTCGACGTTTCAGGTAAACACATGATAATCAACTATTATTTGACATCTAAAGTTGCAGAGTTTGTGCCAATGTTCTCATAGTTCAGCCCAGTGAATATACAGATATTATTGTCCCTGGTTACTTTAATTCTTTATACCCAACAATATGTAAGTGATTTGGTTACTGATACATACTGGAAGTCAGTGGTTGCCAACTACCACAAGAGAACTAAATAATTATTTCCGTTTTAAACACCCACATACACAAGGCGCCATCGATGATTAAGTATGGAAATCAGCAGCCGATGGCGTGCTGCACCTCATGGTTGCCAGAAAGACATTCTCCAGACCAATCACACCACAAATATAACACGCCCAAGTTCGACAGAAAGCTGCCCTTTTCAGACAACAAATAAGGAGGCGCACTGTGAGTACGTTTTAGAAACGGAAGTGCCAACGGCGTTTGGTGTACACACACATTTATAGACAGACAGAAAGTGGATGGCAACTGTCTGTCCCAGGATGGCTGGAGTTCAGACATTAAATGTTTGTCACATGGCTCCATGAGGGTGTGTGGTTTGCACTAGTGGGAATCTCTGGGAACTAATGGTGGAATGTAACAAAGTAAAAGTATTTCATTACTGTACTTAAGTACATTTTTGTGTACCTGTGCTATACTTAAGTACAAATATGAAGTGTTACATTTTGCTTTTACTTCACTACATATAGCACGTATCTGTACTTTTTACTCCACTACTTTCCAAATTGTCGCCTGTGTTAACACGTTACTTTTGTTTGTTTGTTTTTTTTTCTCATTGTGAAATGATAGTTGCGTTTTCATGCCTCCGGTGCAATCTATCCATATGCAACTATACCGTAACTGAGCACTAGAGGCAGCAACACGAGTACACGCAAGATTAGGCAGGTGAACATATATTGGCCAATTAAAAAAAAAACAACAGTGAGAGAAGTGCACTTTTAGATGGGTGCTGCACCCTCTTGTACAGTAGGTTAGTTAGGATAGTTGCTTGCAATCTGCCATTACGCTAAATTTTGGAGTTCTTCAGCTTGTTAAGCTTCTGTTTGCAGTGCAGTCAATTTTATTGCTTGTTTTTTTTTTTTCATTTTGCAGTTGTAAATCAAACTGAGTAGTCTTTCTTTGAATATTGACTGTTCTCTGTATGTACTGTTTGTATGTATGCATGTTTTAAGAAAAAGACACGTATTATATTTTTGCATCAGGATAAAATATTTTTACTTTTTATTTAAATTTTAAAGCAATTCTATTTGTACTTTTACTTTAGTATTTTTTTTTTTTTTATCTTGGATACTTGTACCTTTATTTACTCAAAAAAATAAAAATAAAAAAGTGAGTATTTCATCCAGCACTGGTGGGTACCACCCAATATGATACGATTTGCAATACAAGGCACATGATAACAATTACCTTAATACCTTATATGAATATGGAGAAACAAAATTTAGATTCAGGAAATCAATCTACTGTAGTCCACGATACAACTATTTTAAAACAACAACAACAAAAACAAGACAAATATGACAATGTGTCAAAAAATGTATTCCTTCTCACAGACTGTGAGAATATTTCAGGTCAACATTTCTGTAAATAAATAAAGCATCACTATTTTCTTTCAACATTCAGCAGATGAGTTGACAAAAACACTATTCGAGTGGAAAATTTAAGTTCTGTTCTGTTAGTTCCTGTATGAAACAGTGACATCTTTTTTAAACAATGTATTGATTTTTTCTGGGAACATGTTGATAACCTATTGGGATACAAATTGCAAATCGCAATATAACACCATATACAGGGGTTGAACAAAATAATAGAAACACCTAACATTTTGGCATCATTGAACATAATTGTTAAAGAATGGCATGAGAAACAGTGGCGTCGTTAGGCCTATTTTAGCAAGGCTTAAGCCCCCCTAAATAATTTGGTGTTGTTTCATTAAAAAAAAAAAAACCTGGAAAAATTGCTTAAATATTCACTATGAAGTTGCCAGAATATTAGTTTGAATCAATAATCATATAAGCTGTCATTATCAACTTATACAGTGGGGCAAATATGTATTTAGTCGTGCAAGTTCTCCTACTTGAAAAGATTAGAGAGGCCTGTAACTGTCAACATGGGTAAACCTCAACCATGAGAGACAGAATGTGGGGGAAAAAACAGAAAATCACATAGTTTGATTTTTAAAGCATTTATTTCCAAATTAGAGTGGAAAATACAGTAAGTCACCTGCAAGTCACCAAGTCACCTCCTTGGTCACCTACAAACAAGCAAGATTTCTGGCTGTCAAAGAGGTCTAACTTCTGCTAACGAGGTCTAACGAGGCTCCTATCGTTACCTGAATTAATGGCACCTGTTTTAACACATTATCGGTATAAAAGATACCTGTCAACAAGCTCAGCCAGTCACACTCCAAACTCCACTATGGCCAAGACCAAAGAGCTGTCGAAGGACACCAGAGACAAAATTGTTGACCTGCACCAGGCTGGGAAGACTGAATCTCCAATACGTAAAATGCTTGGTGTAAAGAAATCAACTGTGGGCGCAATTATTAGAAAATGGAAGACATACAAGACCACTGATAATCTTCCTCGATCTGGGGCTCCATGCAAGATTTCACCCCGTGGCATCAAAATGATAACAAGAACGGTGAGCAAAAATCCCAGAACCACACGGGGGACCTAGTTAATGACCTACAGAGAGCTGGGACCACAGTAACAAAGGCTACTATTAGTAACACATTGCGCTGCCAGGGACTCAAATCCTGCACTGCCAGACGTGTCCCCCTACTAAAGCCAGTACAGGTCCAGGCCCGTCTGCGGTTCGCTAGAGAACATTTGGATGATCCAGAAGAGGACTGGGAGAATGTGATACGGTCAGATGTAACCAAAATAGAACTTTTTGACAGAAACACACGTTCTCGTGTTTGGAGGACAAAGAATACTGAATTGCATCCGACGAACACCATACCCACTGTGAAGCTTGGGTATGGAAACATCATGCTTTGGGGCTGTTTGTCTGCAAAGGGACCAGGACGACTGATCTGTGTAAAGGAAAGAATGAATGGGGCCATGTATTGAGAGATTTTGAGCGAAAATCTCCTTCCATCAGCAAGGGCATTGAAGATGAGACGTGGCTGGGTCTTTCAGCATGACAATGATCCCAAACACATAGCCAAGGTAACAAAGGAGTGGCTTCGTAAGAATCAATTCAAGGTCTTGAAGTGGCCTAGCCAGTCTGTAGATCTCAACACCATAGAAAATCTGTGGAGGGAGTTGAAAGTCCGTGTTGCCCAACGACAGGCCCAAAACATCACTGCTCTAGAGGAGATCTGCATGGAGGAATGGGACAAAATACCAGCAACAATGTGTGAAAAGCTTGTAAAGAGTTACAGAAAACGTTTTGGCCAACAAAGGGTACATAACAAAGTATTGAGATGAACTTTTGGTATTGACCAAATACTTATTTTCCACCATGATTTGCAAATAAATTCTTTAAAAATCAAACAATGTGATTTCCTGTTTTTTTCCCCCACATTCTGTCTCTCATGGTTGAGTTTTGCCCATGTTGACAATTACAGGCCTCGCTAATTTTTTCAAGTGGGAGAACTTGCACAATTAGTGGTTGACTAAATACTTATTTGCCCCACTGTATATGATCATAAATCTGTCAGTTTCCCCTTAATACACAGAGTAAGGTAGAGGGCTTCAGTGTGTCGCTATCCAATCCATTCCACTTGTTCATATAGAGAACGACCATATCTCTGAAAATCTAGTCAAAATTTTCCATGTGATATTGCTAGCAGTCGGTACTGTCAAGTTCAAATACGAATCCTTAGGTAGACATTTATATTATTACCCAAAATAAGGACAGAAGGCACTCAATTTAGTTGAAAAGCTTGCAAGGAGAAAGATGGGAAACTATACAGCTTCCGAAATTGTTCTCACTAGCCCTCCTTCACCTTGCTTTTTATTTGACATAGCCCTAGCAACAGCAATTTAAAGGGAAAAAGGGGAAGCAAGCTGGCAACACCCCTTGTCTTTGTTTGGCTATGTGTGTGCATGTAGGTGGAATTTCTACATATGTGTGGGCGCATTTCAGCAAAGCAAAACGGCCTCTTCTGCCCTTGACCTGGCAAGATAAAACATTCTTTTTGTGAACAGTAATAATAAGCAAAAGCATTTCTTCATTGCGGGCAGCAATTGATTAGAGCAAATATATAATAACAACTTAATAATTATCTGATCAAACACATTTCATTAAGCAATAACATTTGGCAAGTAATAAAATGCAACAATACGATTTCTTAAATGTCCCAGACAGTTTTAGTTTCTTACTGTCTGTGGCTTGTATTGAAGTTGACCTGTGGAACCTAGGCCCGTTTAAACCGGTCAGAATGACAAGGCAGTTCTATCAAGAGCTAAACATATCTATCATTATCAATCACAAGAGTGTACTGCAATCGTTCATGGAACATAATATTATAGTAATCAATACTTTATTGTGAGTCTTTATTGGTAAAAGCAAATATTTAAAAAACATTTAATAATTATCTTACCTTTTTTTATTTCGCAGTCGTTCTTTGCGCACGTTTTACCTTTGTTGTTTTGCGGTCAAAATTTACATCCTAGCTCTAAAATAACGCTGCTACTTAGCTGCTGCTAGCTAGTTAGTCTGAAATGCATTGTGAAGGTCCTAGTAGAGTTGAGTGTGCACTCTTGTTACCACTATCTCTGGGGTGATTTCCTACTGGAACATCAGCTGTGTTTCTCACTTTACGCATACTTTAGATGAGTTCAGGAGCTGAGCTCATTCACGTATGATTATCATCAGTGGATAGTTAAAATAATACAGTACCGTATTTTTCGGATTACAAGTTGCACCTGAGTATAAGTCGCACCAGCCATAAAATGCCCAAAGAAGAGAAAAAAAACATATATAAGTCGCACCGGAGTATAAGTCACATTTTTGGGGGATAAAATCCAACACATAGAACAGATACGTCATCTTGAAAGGCAATTTAATATAAAAATACAATAGAGAACAACATGTTGAATAAATGTACAGTGTACAGTGCATGAACAATGAAATGCGAATATACTGTCCTCACCAGGACGCTACGGCTCGGTCCTGGCTATACAGCGAACTCCCAAATGATGATGCTGGACGTCCGTATAATTTGCTGAATCAATTTGGTCCTCGATACCAAACAGGTTCGTATCAATGTAAATAAATGAGAATTAGGTTGTCTTACAGCAATGACATAAACGGTTAGCATGCGTTCGCTAGCATTAGCACATCGTTCAAACACCCACACAACTGGCTCTAAGTGTCCGATCGCGAGTGGAAAACACACAAAAACAACAGAAAAGGTGATACACACAGGCGTTGCCTCTGTAGAGATATTTTAAAATCATAAACAATGAACGTCTATAGCATAAAGAACATGCTAACAAGTTTACCAAACCATCAGTGTCACTCCAAAACACCAAAATAACATGTGAAATGATATCATAATGTGGTAATAATTTCACACATAAGTTGCTCCTGGTTATAAGTCGCACCCCCAGCCAAAATATGAAAAAAAAAAAAAAAACGCGACTCATAGTCCGAAAAATACGGTAGTTATAATCACTTCACCACCCTTATTGGAGTCAGAGCAGAGGAGCAAAGAAGGTAACAGGGGAAAGACCTCTACATAAAAGGTGAGTAGGAGAGATGATGATTAAAAAGTGGAGAAAGCCAAGAAGATGATTATATATAGCATACATACACACCCCAACACACACACAAATACAGTACAGGCCAAAAGTTTGTACACACCTTCTCATTCATACGTTTTTTGTTTGTTTTTTTATGACTATTTACATATTTACATATCCTGACCCACATATTACTTAAATAAATAAATAAATAAAGTAGTATTAGGCAAGGCAAGGCAAATTTATTTATATAGCACAATTCAACACAAGGCAATTCAAAGTGCTTTACATCACATGAAGATCATAAAAATCACATTTAAATCAATACAATGTAAAAACCAAGACAATCAAAATCGGAAATGAAATTATACATAAAAATCGCATTTAATCACAAATAGAATGAAAATAAATAAATAAAAATAAAACAAAAACTACTACTACTAATTATAATTGAAATCAGCAATGGAGATAAGCTCAAGAGGAATAGAAAGCAAGTAAATTGAAATATATAGACAGTTATGGATATGCAGTGCTAAACAAAAGCGTTTTTAGCCCTGATTTAAAAGAGCTAACACTTTGAGCATACTTCAGAGGTTCAGGTAACTTGTTCCAGAGGTGAGGAGCATAATAACTAAATGCTGCCTCACCCTGCTTGGTTCTTGTTCTTGGAACATGCAGGAGACCGGTTCCAGATGACCTTAGGGGTCTAGATGTCTCATAGGACAAACAAATCTAACAAATCAAGCATGTATTTTGGTCCAAGGCCATTAAGTGTTTTGTAGACGAGCAGTAGTATTTTATAGTCTATCCTTTGACTCACTGGAAGCCAGTGTAGCGATTTCAAAACCGGTGTAATGTGGTCCAGCTTCCTTGTATTTGTGTGGACTCTGGCTGCAGCATTCTGTACTAGCTGCAGCTTCCTGACTGATTTTTTATCAAGACCCATAAATATACCGTTGCAATAGTCCAATCTGCTGAAAATGAATGCATGCATAAGTTTTTCCATGTCTTATTGAGTCAGAAGCCCCTTAATTCTGGTTATATTTTTTAGGTGGTAATAAGCTGATTTAGTGACGGACTTTAGCTGGCTATCAAATTTTAGGTCTGAGTCAATAATTACGCCAAGGTTCCTGACTTGATTTGTAGCTGTAAGTGACATTGTGCTAAGTTGCCTGCTTATCTTTGACCTTTCCTTTTTTTGGCCCAAAAATGATCAGTCAGGGTTTGAAATGTAATCTGCGCGACTTAAAAATATTTGGGAACAAACTATTACTGTGTTGTGACTCAAAGTCATGGCATTAGCCTCTATATACTGTAAATGTTCAGTCTTTGTTAGCGGTTTGTGAAGTTTTGTGCTTGTACGCTATGTTCACTTTTCCTTTGTAACTCCTGCGGGCTAAGCCCCCCCCCATGTTCTTAATAATAATAATAATAATACCTCAAACTTATATAGCGCTTTTTTGGACACTCAAAGACGCTTTACATAACATAACACAAAGACAGAATTAAAACCTAGTGACGCCCCAAATGACGAACATTCTAATGAAGTTGAGCATCTCGTGCCGGCCCAATCCCCAGACCTCAACATTATTGAGTATTTATGGTCAGTTTTAAAGATTCAATTAGGACGTCGATTTCAACCGCCATAGTCTCTAAAAGAGTTAGACTGTAGTCTAACTGAAGAATGGCTTAAAATTCCTTTGGAAACAATTCACAAGTAGTATGAATCAATACTTCGGAGAATTGATGCTGTAATTGCCGCACGAGGCGGACCTACACCATATTAAATTAGTTTTTGTTGATTTTTCAAGGTGTTTCCATTATTTTGTCCAACCCCTGCATATGACGGAAAACACTCAGGTGACTTGAATTTCCGCTCTGAGACTCCCAATTTGGCCAACTTTAAAAATTGTCCGATATGCACATGTGATACATGATTGGAAAGCTTAAAATCTCAATTTTCTGGGGGAGGAAACATTTTGAACAGGAGGGCATTAAAAAAAATATTAAAAATAAAAAAAATTCAACAGCGAAACCCTATCTGGATGTGAGTGCATGAAAGAGCAGAATTAAAGACGCCATGACTTTAACGAGATATTATCGTGTACTTACCTTGTTTTGATATAAAAACTCCATGTGGCATGTATCATCGAGTATCAAGACACAGATGTAAATGGCCACAGCCGGATTTTGTGGGGATTTTATGGGGATTTTATGGGTGAAATATGGTAATATAACAATGATCGCGATGCAGAAATCACAGACATCAAGGAGTCGTCGAGATGTATATTTACCTTTTTAAATTTTTTTTTTTTTTTTTGTCTTTGTTTGGATCGATTATTTATCATCTAACACAGCGAGTGAATAATTTTTTACATTTTTTAATTATTTTTTTTTAAGCAAAATATTAGACATCAATTAATGATTCTAAGCTAAAAATGACAGACATTTTGAATAATAAACATAATTACTTACCTTGGGTGGGTTGAAACAAAAGCGGTTGCGTGACGTCTGTAAACTGGGGTTTCAAGGGTAAAACGGACAAATTAAAAATAGTTCGGGGGCTTAATGCGCCATGAATCTGCTATGGCAGCATATAAACATATTGTTCTATCAAACACAACAGTTGTTTTGGCTTAAAATACAGCAGTTTCTTTTAAAGAGGAGTGCAAGAGCAGAAACTGCTTTTTCAGTCTTGTCTGTGTTTTCCGCCATATACTAAGCTTGAGAATGATAAACCGATACGACCGGATATCTGGTTTTACAGGTGAGAGATACAGCTGTATCGATAGTTATGTTACCGTTCGACAGTAATTAGCCATTAAATATTCAATGAGCCAATGAGAATTTGGCTATCGCGGGCACAAGAATGGGCTTCTAATGCTTAGTTCAATGCATTGCTTAATATGATAATTTAGCTTTTACCTCACATGCTGCGCTTGTGTCATTCACCACACAGCACACTTAGATTGTGACCGCCGTCGTAGTTGCCTCAACTTCCCATTCATTCGGCAGAACCGCTAGTAGTCGCCTTCATTACCCGATCGTCACGGGCGTGTCATAACAACGCGAGAGCTAACAAAACCACTGTAACGCACGCGTTTTCTTCACAGCCCAAAACGAAACTAGTAGTGGCAACGAAGCAACATGCTAAAACAATTGACAGTTTGCGCACCACACCAATGACGTGCAGCGATTGATTTTCAACGCACCCAGGAAAACAAAAGTCAGACTTTGAAGTGACGAAGGCAACCAGATCTGTTCGCATGGAACAGAGCTAGTGTGAAGTGTGAAGCGGTACAGAGATTGTGAGTTTTTAACCCTAAAAATTAACCCACTACAATGGTGGAAAGGGCGGCATATTGTTTCCACGAAACGCAGTCTACTTAAACATGAACATGTGGATCAGTTGATCTTCCTCAAGAAAAAACTGCCCTTCAAAAAAGATATAGACAGTGATGAGGAATAAAATAATTTGGAAGCACAGGCATAAGTGAATGACTTTGCTGTGTATAAGGTTAAAGTGGAAATGTGAAGTAAGGTTGGCCAACCATGTTTTTGAATAATATCAATGGCTAAACAATTAAAAGGATATTTTAGTTTTTTTTTTTTAATGCAACCCTTCCAGATTCTTTGTTTAACCCATAGCAACGCCCTTGACAACGAAAATGCTTTTCTTCGGCAATGTACGGAAATCTTCGGAAATGACGTCACACCTAGAAGTGCGAGGGAAGTCCGCCATAGAACAGTATTGTTTGTTGCATTGTTTCTCGGTAAGATGCCACGGCAGGTGTGTGGCGATGTTTTGTTCTCACTCTAACAAAAAGTTGTTTGAGTGGCCAAAGGATAGCAGGGCACGTAAATGGACATCTTTCGTTCTCACGAAGCAAATGAATTTCACGCCATCATCGAGTAGTGTTCTCTGCTACAAACACTTTGAAGATGCCTGCTTCCTTAACCGGTCTGCTTATGATCATGGATTTGCCAAAAAGTTAGTGTGATTTTTGGATAGATGACTGATGACTTTGTCAAAGCAGAGCTGCCAACTGTTGTGGAATGTACAGTAGAAGCTAGTGACATTAGCCGAAAGCCAACTCGTGGCATAGTTGTTGTTGTATTCGCTAGGTTAAGCGTGTTTAAATTGTGCGTCATCTACGATCTTGTCCGAAAGGGTTAATCCACTGTCAATTGAGAAAGGGGTGTGGATGTGCATATAAGCGGGTCAGCGTCGCGGTAATTCACGGTCACGTTGCCGTAAGAGACACACACCGCCGGTGAGTTTGTGCACATTTATCTGTATTTGTATTTGTATTATGTATTTCCACCTTCATGCTTCAAGCATTGCATTGCATTTGTACGGTTCAGCGTTTCTTTCACGGTGATCGCTTGATAGCCTTCTAGTTTGTGTTTTACGTACGAGAGCCGCTGACAGGTGACAACAACAAGCCTGTTGGTTTTAATGTCTGGCAGCGAATCAGCGAGCGCGCAGGTCACGCAGTGAATCATGGGAAATGTAGTCTCGGGACAACACTGAAGTGGTGCTTTGTAATCTGTTCGCTTGTGTGAAAAAAACTACATTTCCTCACGCCAGTAGACGCCACTTCCTGCCAAGAGCCCCGAGCTGTGTTCGTACTGTTAGCTCCATGTGTTAATAAAGAAACCAAGTTTTCAGCACGTCGTGTGTTCGATACATTTGTAAACAAAAAGCTCATAACAAGACACTATGCACGATCCTTTTAAGAGACGCTTGAGTAGTAGGAGGTGAGGAGGAGATCAGCGAGAAGCAAAACTTCGCAGTCGAATGTGGCAGCAGTCCGCTATTATTTTGTTTTCTTATTGTTGCCACAATAAAGTGGAGAAAGCCATCAAGGACTCATCTCCTTCTTCCCCCCAACGTTTTTATATTATTATTTTATATGCACGAGAGCTGCCGGATCTGCCAAAATGAACATTAAGTCTGATAATTATTTTTTTAAACAATGTCATCAGATAGACAAAAACATAAAATTATGTGCAAATGCCCGCATCTTCAAATCCTGAAACGAATAACAGCCTATATCTAACCAATCTTGTAATCTCGATGGGTCTTGTCTCCATTCCATGTCAGGTAGTCTAGGCACATTGTTTGCATCCTGATTAGCGTCTGGCTAATACATGTTAGGTCCAACATAAAATTCCAACCTCCTCTTCTTCCTCCAACTCTTCAAAAACTTGGATCTCCTCCCTTGCGCTCGATCTATCGCTTATATCGCTGTTTGAATCATTGTTTGAAGGGCTTTGTATGGCGGCCGTATGTATGGAGCGCTGCCATCACTGTTCTCGGTGTGACGTATCACTTCCGGGTTCGTCCCCTTTCAGGCTCGAAATTCGGAAACGCGATTATTTTGTCAAATATACAACATATACATTATTTTTTCATGCTTTATTTGTTGGACAATGTTTAATTACTTTAATTGTGACCCTATTTGGCTTGTTATGAAATTACTTCACATTTCTGCTTTAAAGTAATGATTATAGACCTGTCTGTCTAAAATGCCATGTTTTTATTCCCCCAGTTATACCAGTGGTAAAGCATAATTTATCATTTATTTATGATAACACTAGCAGGTTTAATTCTTTTTTTTCTAGAGCTGCTGCATATAATTAATATTTTTTGCTTGTAAGATGTTTGTGTTGAAAGTTTGCACTTAAATTACTTACCTAATGTGTTCAAAACACCAGGAAATACAGTAAATAAATTACTGCACTTTATTGTTGTCTGTCACTGGAGTTATATTTTATTATCAATCCCATCCAACAAAATGACGATCATATAGTAAGCTTTTTTTTTTCATAAAAAAATAAAACGTAACATTGGTATGAAATTTTGTTGTTTAATTTAATCTTTAATCTTTGTTTTATATGTTTAAAATACTGTACGAACACACACAACAAATGTTTACTATGGTATCGTTTTTACTCTGTATCGAACCGTATCGTTCTTAAACCGTATCGAATCATATCGAATCACTCGGCCTTAAGAATGTATAATTTTTTAATCGAATCGTAACCTGTGTATCTAGATACATATCGAATCGACTTCGTGCCAGAGATTCCCATCCCTACCATATACATTGTCACACCCCTAATATGCACACAGCAGATGAGCACTGAAAAGCTACAGAAATCCGACTAAATACTCGGCTCCCAAATGTGCTCAAAACCCTGGGATTTTCTTTAAAATTAATTTCTTTTCACTTGCTTGGCAAACGCTGTGCTATAAGCGAGGAGGCGTCTGATAATTATTTTGGAGGGGCGTGCGTTCTGATTACAAGGGCGTGGAATTGTTTGGCAGTGCAGAAGACTGTTTCCCCATAGACACCCTCGAGTTAGGCAGGATTCGTGCGGGACCCTCAGCCCTCACAACTCTCATCGGGAGGTTCTCAAGGTGTCTGGAGTTAAGCGTTCCGGACGGGGACAGAAGCGCGCGTGTCACCGAGGAACAGTATGGAGCGCGTTTTGACGCAC
Organism: Corythoichthys intestinalis; assembly: GCF_030265065.1. NCBI lineage: Eukaryota > Metazoa > Chordata > Actinopteri > Syngnathiformes > Syngnathidae > Corythoichthys > Corythoichthys intestinalis. The sequence continues at coordinate 10,357,758 of NC_080415.1, read as the reverse complement.
GCGGCGCAACTTTGGCACCACTTGCTCCCGCTCAGCTTCTTCTTCCGTCTCTTGAAACGTGCCTTTTAAAAAAAAAAAAAACATAACTATGAAGACTCATGGGATGTAGTAAATGGAGAGCTGCATTCAACTTCGGACACCTCAAGGTGCAGTCCAAGCTGTCCGTTTTCTTGACCATGATCATCCTCTTTGTCTATCTCTTTTACTGTCTGAACGGATTCTGCGAGTCCTTACCGAGACCCGTGTATGACCAAAAGAGTAGCCACATGGACAAAAATGTCTACAACGAGGCACACGAGACGTCACCAAAGCAAGCAGATGCTCCGGACCAGTTCTCGGACGTTGCTACGAGCACAAATAATACGATGGCCATTGCGAATAACTTTGGGAGCAAAAAGTTTCCTCAGGCCATCATCATCGGGGTGAAGAAGGGAGGAACGAGGGCTCTGTTGGAGTTCTTGCGCATCCATCCGGACGTGAGAGCAGTCGGAGCAGAGCCTCACTTCTTTGACCGCTTCTATGATAAGGGACTGGACTGGTACAGGTAAGATCAGATAGCACCAATGACACGCTAATGCAGTAGAAATCCCCAAATTGAATTAGGAGAATCAGATTACTGACAAAATATTGGCACATTTGAATTCGCTTAATTTATTTCACATGTTGCTTCTGAATGTATACTTATTTTATTTCAATGTTCTCAGACTCATTGTTTTTTCCTTAAGGAGATACTGGAATAACGCATGTATTTTATTAGGGCTGCAACTAACGATTATTTTCATAATTGATTAATCGGACAATCAATCAAACGATTAATCAACTAATCGGATAAATGTAACTTTGTTCAATTACCTTCACAATTTACCTTGAAGTTGTTTAAAGCATGTTGTAAGGAGCAATGACGGCAAAATGGATGACTATTTATTTCAAAAATAATATTTTATGACAGCTTCTTGACTTAACTGTAGTCTACAACTGTATCGATTATCAAATCTGTTGGCAACCAATGTATTAATTGATTAGTTGTCGTTGCCTTCTTAAGAAGCTACACTCAAAAAATGCACATGCACTATTTTAACTTTTTACAATTGTTTTTCATTGTATATACACATTCGTTTTGTGTTTTTACACATTACTGAATCCATTCTTGTGTTAATTATGTAAGAGTCAATTAAAACATTTATGAATAAGTATTGCTTAATATATACGTAACGTGAATATATATGGGGCGCCGTTTGTAAAGCAGCACATGCTCAAAATTACGACATTTACTCACATTTAGCGCCACAGTGTTTAAAATGGTGTGAAATTTTTAGAGTCACTTTTTTTTTTGCACATTTACAACATTATTTAGCAACTTAAATGTTTATTTTTAAGTAAGAAGTTTTGGACCTGATTTTTTAAATCCAGAACTAAATATTTAATTTAAATCTTAAACTTATATCCTATATCCTAAATGTTAAATCAGGAAACGGTCGGAACTAAATATTTAGCTTAATATGCAAATTCACATGACCGGAGACCGGAAGTAACAAAATAAAAGCTGGAGCACACAAAATACTCTTTTTAAATAGTTTCTCCTAAATATGTATTTTACCTATATATTGTTAGTATCACAATGACCTAAGTCCAAGAGCAGACAGCCACCATTGAGTAGGTTTTATTCATTTTCAAGCAACGTAAACGGACAGTCTGAGCTGCTCCACCAGCTTTTATTTTGTTAATTCCGGTCATGTGAATTTGCATGTTAAGCTAAATATTTAGTTCCAACCATTTCCAGATTTAAGATTTTATGATATCGGATATAAATTTAAGAATTAAATTAAATATTTAGTTCTGGATTTAAACAATCAGGTCCAAAACTTCTTATTTAAAAATAAATATTTAAGTTGCTAAATACTGTTGTAAATTTGCACACAAAAAAAAAGTGACTCTAAAAATGTCACACCATGTGTTAAAAACTGTGTGGCGTTAAATGTGAGAAAATGTTGTCGTAATTTTCAGCATGTGCTGCTTTACAAACGGCGCCCCATAAATATAACTTGTACATAGGTGTTTTTCATAGTATATACACGTTAGCTTTGTGTTTTTACACCTTACTGAATCCATTGATGTGTTAATTATGTAAGAGAGTCAATTAAAACACTTAAAAAAGTTTGTTCATGTCCTAGTACTTTGACTTAACAGAAATATGATGAATAAATCTAAAAATACAGTATTTACAACAGAGGAGTTACATGTGTGTTATCATTTCAAGAATTTAGACAAGTTTAAGGTGAAGAAGTCCCAAGCGATTAATTAGTTATCAAAATAGTTGTTGATTAATTGTCGATTGATAGATTAATTGTTGCACCTCTATAAAATAATTTTATAGTTGTATTTAAATATGTGACCAGACAAAGGGAAGCTACAAACGTTTAACATTGTGCACATACGCATAGTACATGTTGCACAACCAGACTGTTTTGTTTTGCTTGACCGGTAGCCAAGAAATGGCCAAGATGTGTAGATCATTGTACAGTTAGTGATGCAAAGTCTTTCCACTGGTTCTTCAAAAGCACTGCCATTACTGCACGTTAGTTACATACCTGTGGCATTTTTGTCTTGGAAAAGTTTCAAACTAGGGCTGAACTATATTGGAAAAAATTCACATTGCGACTTTTTGGGGGTTTGCGATATGTATTGCAATATTAAAACTAGAAGAATTTTCACCAGATGACTTGAATAGCTCTGTTGAGGAAGACTTTGCTTGACTCTGACCATGTTTTTATATTAGTGTATTGCATTCAGTATTTTATTTCTTGTATTCTTATTTTTTTCCATTTTATATTCTTTAAAGAATTTGTCATAGTCTTCATCATAAAAATGTTATCTTAGGTTCTGTAATTTTTTTCTATTGTTGAATTATAGATTTAAGGTGCTTCAATTTATTTTTGTATTTGTTATTCATTTATTTAAGAACTGAAAGTGCAAAAAATGGCAAAACCGCGATATATGATTGTACTCATATAATACCATTTAATTCAGGCTAAGGGGGTTTATCTGTGAATGATCAAGGCATACAGGAACACATGTCTTTGCACACTTGCTGTTTTTATGAAGCAAACCAAAAGTTTACTTGCTTAAAAAAAAAAAATAATCGCACATCCTGCGATAGGATTATTGTGCATACGCACATCCCCATTTCAAACAGTTGACAATAAATCAATCCCAAATGTAGATGTTACACTAAATCAGTGCTTCTCAATTATTTTCTGTTACGTTCCCCCGCAAGAAGAAGTACTGGTCTTTCTAAAAAAATTAGCATTTTATGATAAAGTTCATTATTTTATGTAATGTGCTGATAAACATTAGACTTTCATATATTTATGATTTTAGATTCATTACACACAACTGAAGTAGTTCAAGCCTTTTTTTTTTTTGCTTTTATTGTTTTGATATTGAAGATTTTGGCAAAAAAGTTTAAAAAAAAAAAAATAATAATCCCTATCTCAAAAAATTAGCATATCATGAAGAAGTACTCTAAAGAAGCTACTAACCTAATCATCTGAATCAACAAATTAACTCAAAACCCTTGCGAAAGATTCCTGAGGCTTTTAAAAACTCCCTCCCAGCCTGGTTCGTTACTCAAAACCGGAATCATGGGCAAGACTGTCGACATGACTGCTGTCCAGAAAGCCATCATTGACACCCAAGAGGGAAGAGGCTAAAACACAGAAAGAAATTTCGAGCAAATAGGCTGTTCCCAGAGTGCTGTATCAAGACACCTCAGTGGGAAGTCTGTGGGAAGGAAAAAGTGTGGCAGGAAACGCTGCACAACCAGAAGAGGTGACCGCACCCTGAGAAAGATTGTGGAGAAGGGCCTTTTCCAGACCTTAGGGGACCTGCAGAAACAGTGGACTGAGTCTGGAGTAGAAACATCCAAAGCCACCGTGCACAGGCGTGTGCTGGAAATGGGCTACAGGTGCCGCATTCCCCAGGCCACTTTTGAACCTGAAACAGCGGCAGAAGCACCTGACCTGGGCTACAGAGAAACAGCACTGGACTGTTGCTCAGTGGTCCAAAGTACTTTTTTCAGATGAAAGCAAATTTTGCATGTCATTCGGAAATGAAGGTGCCAGAGTTTGGAGGAAGGCTGGGGAGAAGGAAATGTCAAAATGCCTGAAGCCCAGTGTCAAGTACCCACAGTCAGTGATGGTCTGGGGTGCCATTCTAGCTGCTGGTGTTGGTCTACTGTGTTTTATCAAGGGCAGGGTCAATACAGCTAGCTATCAGGAGATTTTGGTGCACTTCATGCTTCCATCTGCTGAAAAGTTTTATGGAGATGAAGATTTCATTTTTCAGCACGACCTGGCACCTGCTCACAGTGCCAAAACCACTAGTAAATGGTTTACTATGGCATTGCTGTGCTCAATTGGCCTGCCAACTCTCCTGACCTGAACTCCATAGAGAATCTGTGGGATATTGTGAAGAGGAAGTTGAGCGACACCAGACCCAACACTGTGGATGAGCTTAAGGCTGCTATCGAAGCATCCTGGGCCTCAATAACACACCAGCAGTGCCACACGCTGATTGCCTCCATGCCATGCCGCAATGAAGCAGTCATTTCTGCAAAAGGATTCCGGACCAAGTATTGAGTGCATAGCCGATATAATTAATTGAAGGTTGACTTTTTTTTGTATTAAAAAAACACTTTTCTGTACTGGTCGGATGAAATGTGCTAATTGTATGAGATAGAGATTTTTGTTTTTTCTTGACTGTTTTGCCAAAATCATCAATATTAAAACAATAAAAGGCTTGAACTACTTCAGTTGTGTGTAATGAATCTAAAATATATGAAAGTCTAATGTTTATCAGCACATTACAGAAAATAATGAACTTTATCACAATTAGCTAATTTTTTTAGGACTAGTATGTTTCATATCTCCCAAACTTTCTGCCGCCACTGTAAATAGTATCATTTGTCTATAAAATTACTATAAGCACACCTCTGCATAACATTGTTTACTTGTTAACATTAAAGAAAAAAATATATACATCAAAGTACAGTATAACTTTATTAACACAACTACTAAAGATACATTTTGAAGTGCGTGTCCCTGTATTAAAAAATGGGGAGGGATCCAATTTTGGGTCCACTTCTTGGGGACACTGGACCCCAAGACTCAAACTAAAGTATTGTAATATAAATTTGGGAAAAAATTCATGAAAAAAAATCTGACATATCCATCTACATCTGAATCATACTAGACTACCACAAGACTCTAACCAAAGTACTCTCATAAAATTCTGATGTGTGATTTCATTTCACAGATTTTTTTTTCATGTCAGTTCATGTTCATGTTCATGTTCATGTCAGTGTCCCCCTGAAGTGGACCCATTTTTGGATGGCTCATTTTTTTTTTTTTTTTAAAAAGGGACTTACACTCTGAAGCCACTGTGTTACATTACCGTAATGCACATAATACAAACAGTGATCAAAATGAAGGACAGCAAGTTTGACTTCGTTGTTCCTTGTAGAGGCTGGCCTCACCGCAGTAGTTTTGCAGGTTAGCAAGTTCACACAGTTTAATTTTATGCTAACTCTAATGCAGGTCGGACTTTCAGTAACAAAGTTAATGGTGTTTCCCCCACCTCCACAACATTGATGTCTTTTTATATTACTATAACAGTGGCTGCAGCTGGCCGAAAAAACTTCCCTATCCCTTCTCTTGGAAAGGGGCAGAGGAGGCGACATGTTGTCGACATGAATTTGTCGGGGCTGTGTGAGCATGCGTGTATGTGTGGTGGTGGTGGTGGTGGTTGTGGGTGGGTGGTGGGGGGGGTCAAGTTATCAGCCAATCAAGCATGCGTTTGAGGGGAAAAATATGGACCGGCACACAAGGTATGAATGTAAATCTGATCATAATGAAAATAATTCACTTAATAATGGTAGGGTCTATTTTATCCTTACAACATATAGGAATCTAAATTTGCTATATCTGAACTCATTATATATAAACCAAAAAAGATTGCTTAAAATTTGGTGGGATATTTTGACCATCCTAAAAAGTTGGTAGTGTTTTGCCCCAACCGTTCCTATGCAAACCTACGCCTTTGCATTCAAGGCACATTTTTTGACTATTTGACACTGAAAAATACAATTTTAATAAAATCAATAAATGATAGTAAATTCAAATCAATTAGCAACATTAACTCAGAGTGCAATATGCCAAACAAACATTAATAAAACAAAAACTAGTGTCATTGCACAGAGGGACAGTTTTCATTTTTGCAGCACTTAGTATCGTCCAGCATGACCAACACCATGTATTATATGTCAGGTAGTATCAGCTCCTCTGCAACGGTATGTTTTTTTTATTATTATTTTTTTTTATTTCTTTGCACTAAGTAACTTGGAATGACACCTTGTATTATGCTAACAGTGCTCGCTAGTTTACTGATGTAGCGTTCACAAAGTGGAGCGATTGATGGCAATATTCGGCACGTTTTCGCTGAAAAAAAATTCAAGTGGCTTATCAATCTGATTGGAGTCTAATGTCTTTAAGTGACGTCTTCATTGCTTTCGCTTCATGCTATCCGCTGCCAACATTTTTGGACACAGTAAACATACCGTTCTTTCCTGACCTCCTACTGTATTAAAAGTGAAGCCAAACGCGATGTAGTCTTTGTTATATTTCCTCGTCTTAGCTATTGGGCGACTTCATATATCCTGTTCTTTACTGCGTGCTCTTGTTTAATGCAACTATATTGTGCACCAGTGTTGTTTTTGTCAACGATGATGATAACGAAAATCTTTTGTCAACGAACACTTTTTTCATAACGATGACGAGATGATAACAAGCTAAAAACGTTTTTGGGCTGACTAAAACATAACGAGCCCAATGGCAGTTTTCGTCTGACGAGACGAAAACAAGACGAAAACGTGCAATAGTTTCCGTCACATGTTCACAAAATGTGTATTGCCATTCATGTGACGTGCTGCACCCCCCACCCCCCACTCACCAGTGCAGTGTCTCTCAAGGCTTGCTTGATTTTTTTTTATTTTTCTTGGCCACAGAAAATATGCAATGTTGCTTTCCCCTTTAAAGGTCTGAGCTGAGTAATCATCAGACACTCAACGTAACTCATAGCGTTAGCATAGCATTCACATTTGCGTTAGTATCAGGCTAATGCAACAGTGAGCGTCCTCTTACTCTCGGACGACTTTTTTTTTACATCCAGTTTGTGGTGTCCAGGTGCATATAATTAATGGAAAATAATGTTTTCCTGCTGAGTGTGTATTATTACCAAGTTGGTGTTGTCCTTGTAGACGCTACAATATGTGCTCGTCTGTCAATGTTCATTCGAAATAGTTGGAAACCTTTATTTATTTTTTTGGAGTAAATTTTTTAAAATTTCACAGACCAAAATTTTTTTTGTACACGTTGACTAAAACTAGACGAAATTAGTCGAGTTTTCGTCAACAAAAACTAGACGAAGACAAACACATTTTGAGATTACTAAAATATGACGTAAACCAGGGTGCTCAAGTCCAGTCCTCGAGAGCCCCTATCCAGCTTGTTTTCCATTTCTCCCTCGTCCAACACACCTGACTCAAATAATCAGGATCATTATCAGTCTCCTGCAGAGCTTGCTGATGAGCTGATCATTTGATTCAGGTGTGTTCAAGAAGGGAGACATGGAAAACAAACTGGATAGGGGCTCTCGAGGACCGGACTTGGGCACCCCTGACGTAGACTAATAAGTAGGGTTGTTCCGATCATGTTTTTTTCCTCCCGATCCGATCCCGATCGTTTTAGTTTGAGTATCTGCCGATCCTGATATTTCCCGATCCGATTGCTTTTTTTTGCTCCCGATTCATTTCCAATCATTCCCGATAATTTTTCCCAATCATATACATTTTGGCAATGCATTAAGAAAAAAATGAATAAAACTCGGACGAATATATACATTCAACATACAGTACATAAGTACTGTATTTGTTTATTATGACAATAAGTCCTCAAGATGGCATTTACATTATTAACATTCTTTCTGTGAGGGGGATCCACGGATAGAAAGACTTGTAATTCTTAAAGGATAAATGTGACTTTGTTTGTGACTAAATATTGCCATCTAGTGTATTTGTTGAGCTTTCAGTAAATGATACTGTAGCCATGCCCAAATGCATGATGGGAAGTGCAACCATGACTGTGCGTAGTGCTACCAGTTGATATATCTTCTCTGCGTTGGGAAATAACATAGGGTGTTAAGAAAAAGATCAATTACTACCTTGCATCCCGACATTGCTTCTCACGATATTCCTAATGGTAGGGAGAGGGATTGTAAGGCTTTAGCTAATTAAAAAAAGGCTCTAAAGGCTGCCAAAATTCACTGTACTCATTTTATACTGTGTTTTAGCTCTCTATATAGGGTAAACGGCGCCATTACAAATTGAGCGCGACAATGCGTGAGTGGGTCGTGCAGCGCATGCATTAATTGCGTTAAATATTTTAACGTGATACATTTTTTAAAAAATTAATATTGGGATAAATTTGATAACCCTACCTTAAGCCTAAACTAAAGACCCTGGATGAGTGTAACATATTATGTCTGTAACGTTAAATACAATTAGAAAACGATTTAATTAAAAAATATTTATATATATTAAAAAAAAGGCATGTCCGATATTTTTTTGCCGATTCCGATACTTTGAAAATGACGTGATCGGACCCGATCGATTGGCACGATCGGGACATTCTACTAATAAGTATTATCGTCGGAGACTTAAGACCAAGACGAAAATTAAAAAAGCCTGCCAAAATCAATTCTCTGAGTGGACTTGGAATTGCCACCCTTTAAGTGGAATTGGATAAGAAATTGCACGTTATTCGAGTACGACAAAAAAGTATGTTCCGCATACCCCCACGATTTGAGAAGTACCGCCCTAAGTAAAGGTAGGCCCAATTTTTTCACCATGTGACTGAATGATGAACACCATCAAGTTACCATAGACTTCATAATGATATTGACAGGACGCGGGGCCGATTAATAGCGGGCCAGCATTGTTGGCGTGGCCGTCCAAGCTGACCGAGTGGAATAACAGACAAAGAGCTTTAATTGGTTGAAAATTCTTGTGAATAAATGCTTAAATCCCAGAATTCTTTATTGGTATGGACGTAAAACAGTCTCGAGTCTTGGTTTAAAGCAAAAAAAAAAAAAAAAATCTGTGCAGTTAACATTTATTTTACGTAAATATGTCGAAGTACGATACTAGTCTGTTAGTCAATGTGGCGGCCGTCATATGTAAACAGAACTTTTTAGGTGAAAATTTTTGTGAATAAATGCTTAAATCCCTGAATTCTTTATAGACGTGGATGTAAAACAGTCTCAATTCTTGATAAAAGCATAAAAATAAAAAAAAAAATTAAAAAACCATGGAGTTATCATTCATTTTACATAAATATGTTGAAGTACGATGCTAATCTGTTAGTCAGTGTGGCGGCCGCCATATGTAAACAGAGCTTTTCCGGTGAAAGTTTTTGTGAATAAATGCTTAAATCCCTGAATTCTTTATAGATATGAACGGAAAACAGTCTCGATTCTTTGTTAAAAAAGCCAAAAACCGGGCAGTGAGCATTTAGTTTACGTAAATATGTCGAACAATGCTGCTAATCTGTTATACAACGTGGCGGCAGCCTTACAACAAAGAGCTTTTTACGTTGAAAATTCTTGTGAAAAAGCGAAAAATATAACAATTACCTTGAATCCTCGAGAAAAATCACTCCTGAAACAATCCTTCCTGCTTGTATGCTGTACAGCTTTCGTACTTTTTCAACCTAAATCTGGAGTTGGATGGCTGCACGTGTCGCTGCGACCGACTGCGAATAACTGAAGCTGATTGTGGGAGGGCCCCCTACTTGAAGGCGTGGCACAGTGAAGGTCGAATCTGACCCGTCAATATCATTATGAAATCTACGAAGTTAGCTTTTATAAGGCTTAATTATCTCAAGACAGCTTAATTTGGTCAATTCACAGCAGTCATGCTATCATGCACAAATGCATGAATTTGTGTGAGACAAAAATCCTGGGATGAGGAGCTCTCATTGTAAAGTGGATGTTTCATCCTGGATGACATATGTCAGACAATGTCTGAGCCAAGCTGCAGCTGCATTTTCACGAGAGAGGAAAAGTGCAGTGATCCAACCAAGCTTGTCTTCTGTGAAAAATGACTGAGGATTTTCATAGGGATTTTGTTTCTATTTAAGCACAGTACGGTATGGCCAAGGGTTGGTATGACGGGGCCATAAACTACACATACTGTGTTTTCTTAAATGAAGAATAATAGTTTATCATCAGTCTGCTTGGCCGATTCAGGGGCATCTTCTTCAATACAGCTAGTGATGGCCAATGAAGCTTTTGAGAAGCTTCGAACCACTTGGGCAAATTTCTTCGAGAATAGGTTCAGTACATGAAGCTTCATGACAAGTGACTTCTTCTGGCAAAAACTGAAACTGCAAGGGCTCTCAATGCATTTTCACTTTAAAGTTTCAAGTTTGATCCACACAGGAAAGCTGATTTTTATGTGCCAGTTTATCATCCTCTGAAAATAATAAAAGAATATGTAAAATTTTTTTTAAAGAAAACATTTAATACTGAACCAACGTTTGTTTTGTGTTATCGATGAAAGCAATGTGGGGGGAACCACTGACGGTATGCTTGTCTAACTATGGCTATTATGTGGAATGGGGAACACTCAAAGATTTTTATTGAAGTACATAATTATCTGAACTTTTTTGCTCACAACTTGGAAAATACTCGCTCACAAGGTATACTGTAGATCAGTGGTCTCGCGAACTGAGAGAAATAAATAATTTATTAACGGCTGCAATCTGGCCTTTGGCTCTTGACACATCACTATCCCTGTCTACGCTATAATCTGAATAAAGATTTGTATAGGTCTCCATCTATTGGTTGGCCACAATTACTAGGGTGTTTGCAGACCTAGAGCTGCCCGGCGCCAGTCAAGGTAAACAGCAACTTTAGCTGCTGTTGGCTGTGTGCTGCGGGCGGAGCTTTTTTATGGAGAAAAGTGCCTACAACCAAGTCCATTCTGCATAATATGTGGCTCGTGAAACTTGAAAAAAAAGTGCATATATCAAGGTTTCGTCAGCCGTGTTTGCTAATATCCGTCCGCTGAAACAGCCTGATAGCACAGATATAAGTACGCCTGCCTCTCTGCTATCGGATGTGTTGAGGCTCTATTTTGGGCCCCACCTCTCAGTGCAATTTCATTCAAACTTGCCGTTCTGTCCAAAACGGCCGTCCACCGCTCCCTTTCGCTGGAAAGTCCGATCCAAAATACTGTCATGACCCGGATGGTGGTGGAAGAAGGAGAGGAGTTAGTATTGGCTTACCCACTTTATTGTGGCAATAATAATAAAAAACAATTACAAAAAAACAGTGGGCTGCCGCGACATGCAACCGCTCTCTCTTGCTTAGGGGGCCGCGCTTAGTTAAGGACATTGCAATAAACAATGAATAGGTTGACCCTGAACCCTTCACACCAGGCTGCCGCAAGTTTGAAATGGCCTTAAGAAAAAAAAAATGAAAACATCTCATTTTTTAGGTGTGGTGGCTTTTATTTTGGTGTGAAGGTGCGCAATCTTTTATGTGTAGGGGAAACTCTGAGTTCCTGTTTCATACTTTATATGTATCATGATATGAGCAAGCTCTGAAATAGTGGTTCAATATAAATATACGCCATCGGTTCGGAGCATGTTGTGAAGATTTAGGTTCAAGCTGCCATCACGAAATACAGCCATTGCTCTTTATGGAGGAACATAATGCCAGCTTTCATAGAACAATTACAGTTAGTCTGGGTTGAGCACTGATGAGTTCCAAATAAGTCTCTAATGATATATAATTATATTTCTTCATAGTCATGGCTGAATACATTTTGCTTGACACCAAGGGCGTAGGTTTGGTCTCAGTATTGGTAGGGACGTTAAAACAGCATAACATTTATAAGACCAAACATATTGGGTGAACGGGGGTCAGGGCTACATTTCTCACTAATATTAACCTAATTAATTGATAGGCTAAATGATTAATGCAAAGTAAATCTGCATTGACATTAAGGGTGTAACGGTCCATGTACAGTATTTGTATTGTACGTTTCGGTACCTGGTGCTCGGTTCGGAATGGAGGCATACCGAACGTGTTTCTGACGTAATGTAACCCTTACTTTTCAAGGTTGTGAGTTGATCGGGTTACAGTTTCTTTGTGTAGGTTATATTTACTCTGTCTTCTCTACTATCATGAGGATCAACACGGTAGGACAGTATAATCCAGAAAAGTCAACGGTGCGACAACGTGGCCGCCGCGAAAATGCAGTGAAACGCGGGCGTTAAAGTCAATCAGCAATTGCACACCAGTCACAGTGCGGCCGCGTGTTAGACGCGTCCCAGAAGCGGCTCAACACGACACACGTGAAAAGAACGGCAGAGTTTATTATTTGACGCGAGACATGACCCTCCTGTGTCAATACTACTACCGGTAGCTAGGAGCGGGGCGACCGGAAGTCACTCGTGTAAAAATACGGTGGATCCGGTCGATTTTCAAACTAATATGCAATCATAACCCACTTTTTGAGTCCATCAGATCTCTTGAGTGGCAGATCGGGGCACAGTTGACTTGTCTTTGTTGATTTACTGCTGTCTTCTCTGCTATAATAATAACCAACAAGGACCCGTGTTCAATACAAAACCCTCCTACCACAACAAAACAAGTAGGAACTAATATTCACATAGGAACTAAATTTATACAACATAAAATATAATATAAATGAATACTACATCGCATTTGTAAAATATAAACACATAATGAAATAAATAATAGCCCGTTTAAATAAAATAAATTGAAATGAGCTAAAACACCTATAATTAATTAATAAGAATAATACACAGATCCTACTTACACACTTAAATGTATTAATTTCTGTGTGGCGCTTTAACTTGAGAAAATCCACCAATAAAGCTTTTGAAAACCGTTCATAACAAAAAAAATTCAAGATTCATTGAGGCATTTCATTTGTAAAATACATGTTAAAATCTTTATCATTGGGATTGCTTTTCTCATTAGCACTGGACTTTTTTTTTCTTCTTTCTTTCAGAAAGAAAGCTGACCAATACGCGGGGTCTGAAAGGCAAATTGTTGTTGGATTATCTTTAAATACCCGCTACTTTTTGAGCAGAATTCTAGCTTTGTATAGGCTAATGTTCCTATTGTTGAAAGCACAAAGGTGTTTAATAAACAACTAGCACATTTATATTTTGCATTTTGTTTTCTTACTGTACCGAAAATGAACCGAACTGTGACCTCAAAACCGAGTTACGTACTGAAGTGAGATTTTTGTGTACCGTTACACCCCTAATTGACATGTACTGGACTAACTTTCACACCTCAAATTTATAACGTCCTAACCTGATAATTTTTGTTAAATCTAGTCAAATAATTTTCTCCATCTTGTTTTGAGTGTTAAAGACTAGTTAACAGATTCATGCGCCAGATTATTCCACTAACTTGAAGTAAATATCACTATTTGTTCATATCAGGGGTCGCGTTAACCGAATATTTTCCGTCATCCGTCATTTTGACAGGTTGCAATTCACACCCCAGACCACAGGGTGGCGAGTGAGCATATTAATTAGCTATTGTCTCGCTTGATGCATGACGTCGTTGGCCTTACTCGGAAAAATGTCAACGCAACTGAGTGTTTGCCTGGCACGGCCAGACTGTTCTCCCTGTATTTTTCAAACACTGAGAGAAAAGTCTGGGACACAGCCTCTCGAGTAGGTACAAAATCAATCGACAAATCAGATTTGTTTATTTGCGTGACGTGTTCTTCACGAGCAACGTCACTCTTGCGCGCCGAAAGTCGTCTCTACAACAACACAGATGGCGGGAGAGCCGAGAATATGTTCCAGTCCGCGGTAAATTCAGTTTTAAATGAGCGAAAACACATCGACACGAGACATTGACAACAGTCTGTCTCGCGCTAGCCATGTTGAATAAACTCTATTCTCCTCGTATGTTTACTTCCACGCACAAGTCCCTCGTCCTGCCCTCGTCGCTTTGCTAACGGCACGTCTGCCCGTCGCTGATTGGTGCACTGTTTGCCTCTTGTTAAGCTTGCTCGGACAGAATATTAATTAAAAATGAATGAAAACTAAATACTATTGAATATGTCATTATTATCATTTTAAAAATGTAAGTGACGGGTAAAAATAGATTATGACCGGATTTTTATGACACTGTCAGTCAAAATGACAGACAACGAAAAAATATAGCGCAACCTCTGGTTCATATTGAGCCCATACATCTAAAAATTGGTCATTTTTCACCTAAATCAAGAAAACATTTCTTTCAAGTAATATTTTGAACAATATTCTTGAACATACTAAACTAGAACATTTCTGACAAACATTTTTTTGTTTAAGATTAAATATACAAACTTTTTGCTGAAGTCTTTTAAGCTTATTTTCAGCTAACTCTTATTTCAAGAAATCTGAGTAAAATTGATTTGAAGCACTGTAGCAGTAGCAAAACTAGGGGTGTGTTCCCCACCTCCACAACATTGACATCTTTTTACATTACTTACTGCTACTGGCGGGAAAAAAAAAAAAATCCCTCGTCTTCGAAGGGGCTGGGGAGGCGGCATGTTGTATTTCTGTTGGGCTCTGATGGTGTGTGGGTGTGTGTGTGTGGGGGGGGTGAAGTCATCAGCCAAGCAAACGTGTGTTTGACTGAAAAAAATGTAAGTCAATGTAAGTCTGAACATAATGAAAGTACTGTAATTCACTTAATAATGGTAGGATCAAGTCTATCCTTACAACATATAGGAAGACAATCTAAATGACCTATATAACTCAAATCATTATATAAGGCAAAAAAATTTGCTTAAAAGTTGGTGGGGATTATTTAAGCATCCTGAAAAACTGGTAGTGTTGTGTCCCTACCGTCCCTATGCAAACCTACGCCATTGCTTGACACGCTTTCAGTAATATGACGCTTTGCTAAGCGCTCTCGAGGATGGCCGTGTATATAGTCCCCTGCCAATAAATTGCTGTTTATTGAGCTGACACACTGCTTCCCAAAGTGTCTGTGTCAGTCCCCAAGGGGTGGCCTTCATCACCAAGGCTAGTGTGATCACAGAGGAGGGAGGATGGGCTCGTTGTACATGGTTCTAATGCTATTCATGCTGAGACAAAAATGTGAAATGAATTGAATTGAACCTGATTTTTAAGAAAAGGTGAACTAGAGCATCAGGCTCGTTTATTACACAAAAAATGTGGGTTTAATAAAGAAATAAGTGGAAAAAGATGCAAGGACAAATCAATACAGCTGTGTAATGATCAGGTCAGGGTAAGGCTCAGATGTGGATTGAAGCGTGTGTGCACAAGGGTTGGTTTGTTTTGTATTTTAGTGCTCTTCCGAATTGTGGCGCAGTAAAAAGGAGGAGGTTGGTGTTCACTTAGCTGCTGGTTTAATGCATTTCTGATGAGAGCATTGAATGGTGTGAGTAGGTCATTTGTGGTGGAGTAAATAGACTTGCTGGATTTAATTGAGTGGGGGGATCATACAACATTTAATGAGGCAGGATGTTGTCTGTGTCTCCCCTCCGCCCCCATTTTTCTTCCATGTTAGTGACACAGGATACTAAATGTACCTTATACCTAAGTTCTATGTACTGTAAGGACAATTTTAGGGTGCTTTTAAAGTGCCTGTGACAGCATAAAAAAATCTTAAATAGCCTTATTGTGTGAATTAGAATCATATTTTGAGACGATTCAACTATATACAACAATTTGGCAAAGAGCAGATGATGAGACATTAGTCTTTTAAGCGTCCCCAGCTGGATGATGACGTCGGCAGGGTCACGATTTCATCTGATTTAGAATTCAGCCCATTGAGGGAGAATTATTCAGTACGAGGACATTGCGACGAAGAGAGCAGATAAATCATCGTTTTAATCTCTCTACTCCAATATTTTTACAGGATATTCTTATCTAAGTATTTTTTTCCCAATTGCTAAATATATTGTATGGTCATGACAAATAAGTCTTGTGCTAAATGGAATATGAAATATTAAAAATGCTTTTATTCAGTACGACAGGGCAAAATTACTGCATAATGGTCAAAACTGTCGACTTCTTGCAGCTCCCGAATGATATTTTATGCCACCGGAGTTAGGATTTTGTCATTTCCCTGCCCCGGCTTAGGAAAGCGTAAACAAACCAGGAGGCTTGACAGCTAGCTGACACACTGACCCGGACTGAGCGGCGTTTCCAAGTCTTATTCTCGCCTTTCCAAGTGAAAAATCACACAAAACTAGCCCGGGATCATATCACACGGCGGCGGGGTTGTCGATTGTCTTCACCGATTGGCAACCTCCCTGGCGGCGTGCAAGTTACAGCTCGTCGTTACCCTGCTGCGAGTAGGAGATTTCATTTGCCGGGGAAGCAGCTGGAGAGACAAACCGGCCGACGTCGGAGGTGCGCGTAGCTGCGCGAGCCCAACTCGAGGATAGTGGTCTATTGCCAGGCACACGAAGATGGCAGAGGTCTGGACGATATGGAGAACCGCACAAGCATAAGTCGAGTACAGCGCTCTCCCGGCGGGCCCACGAAGAGGTCCGAGGGGGTGTGCGACAAGCCGCCGGTCGTCGGCCGAGTGGCCTTCTCGTTGGACAAGGAGCATTGTTACCACCTCCATATTAAAACGTGTGCCATGATCCCAGTATTTGACATAATACAAAACACGATATTTACTCACTTCCTCTTAAGTCCAATGGTCCCACTGTTGTCGGACTTGTTTTGGCAAATCGCCACGGTGAACGGGTACTTTTTGAAACCCAAAATGGCTCACACGCCTCTCCCTGGTGCAGCATCAAAACTCCTGCATTACATTAGCCCGCGTGATAACCAAGTGATGAACAATTAATCCGCAAAATCTGCTGAATCTGCTGTCCATCTGCATGCTATAAAGCAATGTTGTATTGTGAGATGGTGACCCGGGTCGACGTCACATTCGCATTCTTTCTCAATCTAGGAAGTCACTCATTTTTATGGCGCGGGATTCAAAAAATTGAATGTATAAATCATCGCTTCCACACACATCCATGTGGTTGTTGGTGCGCCCCCTCATCCCATCCCTGAGGGCCACCATGGATCCCGGGGGGACTGTGTCTCCACTCGTCTGCGTGGCTGTCGCGTGTTTGGCGGGGCTCGCGTGCGGCTGGATGTGATTGAGCGCGCTCGGGTGGGAGGACTGGCGGTGGAGCGTCGTAGGGTCGGTTGCCAACGAGCTTACACTCACAAGGGATTCACACGATTACTGGGTTCTGGATCACATAGCTGATTTTTGCACATTCTACCCCTCACAATAACTTATCACAGTCAACAGGCCCCCCACATGGTGTCAACCGGAAATAAATCTAGCTGACGATAGCACCAACATATTGTATATGTGTATGTATTATAACTGCTGGGTGGAAGGCAACATAAATAGTCTGAAATATCAACAAATCTTAGCTGCCTCTTACATTCCTAACCATAAAAAGGGACAAATTCTGCAGCAGGATGGTGCTCCATCACATACTTTAATCTCTACCTCAAAGTTCCTCAAGGCTAAGAAGATCAAGATCCTCCAGGACTGGCCAGCCCAGTCACCAGACATGAACATCATTAGCATGTCAGGGGTAGGATGAAAGAGGAAGCATGGAAGACGAAACCCAAGAATGTTGATGGACTGCTTTCTTTGATATCCCTGATGACCTCATCAATAAATTGTATGAATCCTTGCCGAACCACATGGATGCAGTCCTTCAAGCCCATGGAAGTCATACAAAATATTACATTTGGATCTCACAGCACCACTACTTAATTCGCTTATGTTATGTAACATATTTTTGTATTTGAAGTACATTTTTTGTTCAATTTTCACACTACTTTCTGTAGGCGACAAAACTTTTTTCTTGCCAAAATTTGACCTTTATGTCTTCATTAAATGATAACTCTTTTTTCAATGAAACAAATATATTTTTGTATATTCAGCATAATTTGGGAGGGTCTTAGCTTTCATATAAGCCATTTCTCAAACCAATTAAATAATTAAAAGTCAGGTTATTAGCAATTGTTTCTACAAAATGGATAAGCGACAAGACTTTTGTCAGGGACTGTAGTATAATTGACACATAAGTATATATATTTGATAATGACAGTATTATTGATAAGCAGCTGTTGCATTGACGGTAAGTGGTTATGAATGTCAAATTATTCACTCTGGAGTTGAATCTAATGTGACCATACAATATCAACTTTTCATTTTAGTCATCTTCAGTTCAGCTAACTGACTAAATGTGCTTTCATATTGTATATGCACCGCTGCTCCATAACTCGCCTATAATGTCATAAATTTTCTCTTAGATTTTTCTGCCAAATGCACAGCTAAGAAAATTTAGAGACATGCAAAAGTCTGATTTATGATAACGACCTCGACATCGTAAATTCCCCCTCATCGGCGTGCCAGATTGCCGTTCAGTGCTGCACGGTGGAGCTCAGAGGAAGTTTTAGCTCCACTTTGGCCTGCTACAACATTGGTATTGTAATAGTCTGAAGTTGATCAAATGACTATCACAAATTTTGAGTGAATTTTTTTGACTGTTATGCCTATGTATAGGTCTATTCTTTTATAAACACGTAAGATGAAACATATGCAATTACTAATAAGGTTTTATTATGTTGATTAAAACCCTAAGAGCACGAGATAGGGTTAAAAACGTTAAATGTTCCTTTTATGGCTTCCTGTCCTTGTCAAGCTGACCATGCTTTATATGCTTTTATTTCAGCTCATTATTCGTCCCTTGGCTCTCGTGACAAAAGGAGTGTTTTAGCTCGCTTTCTAATCTGCTGACAGCCCACGTCAACACTGTGCGAATTGGACGTGTGTAATAACAGGTCAGGCATTACCACGGACAGCTCAAAGACATGTATGATGTGATGATAGTGATTAGGCCCCCGGCCGTAGCCAAACGAGACCTTTCGGGGCATTAGTCGTTCTCCTCCCCCGATTCTTTATCTTGTCGTGCACAATGATGGGATTTGTATTACAGTACACTGATGAAGTTTTGACATACTCTGACACGAGTGTTTTTTTTTTTTTTTTTTAAACAATCTTCGTAATTAAAGTGCCTGTGACAGCATAAAAAAATCTTAAATAGCATTATTATGTGAATTAGAATTATATTTTGAGACAATTTGACTATATACAACAATTTGGCAAAGATGAAAAGAAATTAGTCTTTTATAGTGCTCTCAAAATTATCGCGTCAATGGGCGGTAATTATTTTTTTAAATTAATCACGTTAAAATATTTGACGCAATTAACGCACATGCCCTGCTCAAACAGATTAAAATGACAGCACAGGGTCAAGTGCACTTGTTACCTATGTTTTTTGGAGTTTTATCGCCCTCTGCTGACGCTTGGGTGCAACTGATTTTATGACCATGAGAATTATGTAATTATTGACCTCAACAATGGCGACCTACTAGTTTATTTTTTGATTGAAAATTTTACAAATTTGATTAAAAGGAAAACAGAAAAGAGGGGTTTTAAAATAAAATTTCTATAACTTGTACTAACATCTTTTAAGAACTACAAGTCTTTCTATCCATGGATCGCTTTAACAGAATGTTAATGTTAATGCCATCTTGTTTATTTATTGTTATAATAAACAAATACAGTACTTATGTACAGTATTGTTGACTGTATGTATCCGTTTTGTATCTTTCCATTGCAACAATAATTTACAAAAAATATGGCATATTTTATAGATGGTTTGAATTGCGATTAATTACAATTAATTTTTAAGCTGTGATCAACTCGATTAAACATTTTAATCGTTTGACAGCCCTAGTCTTTTAATATGCCGTTTAGCACCGCCTGTCATTATAGCGCTCCAACATCCCCAGCTGGATGATGACGTCGGCAGGGTCACGATTTCATCTGATCTAGAATTCAGCCCATTGAGGGCGAAGCTTCAGAATGAGGAAACTGCGACAGAGAGCAACAAAATGTCATGATTGTTTCAATCTCTGTACTCCAATATTTTTACAGGATATTCTTTTTATCTAAGTATTTTTCTCCAATTGCTAAATAAATGGCATAGTCCTGACAAATAACAGTCTTGTGCTAAATGGAATATGAAATATTAAAAGTGCATTTATTCAGTACGACAGGGCAAAATTACTGCATAATGGTCAAAACTGCCGACTTCTTCCTTTCCCGAACGGTATTTTGTGCCACCGGAGTTAGTCCGGCTTTTGTCATTTCCCTGCCCCAGCTTCGGAGACGGAGGAAAGAGAATAAACAAAAAAAAAA
Source organism: Corythoichthys intestinalis (assembly GCF_030265065.1). Lineage (NCBI taxonomy): Eukaryota > Metazoa > Chordata > Actinopteri > Syngnathiformes > Syngnathidae > Corythoichthys > Corythoichthys intestinalis. Next base: position 10,337,334 of record NC_080415.1, on the reverse strand, counting down.
TCACAGGAGGCATGGCAGCTAGCTGACATGCTAACACGAACCGAGCAGTTTAATTCTCACCTTACGAAAATGAAAAATCACCCAAAACTACCCCGACTCATGTCACACATGGCGACAGGGTTGATTGTCTCCACCGACTGGCCAGCAAGTTTCGGCTCGTCGTTTCCCTGCTGCGGGCAGGAGTGATCGTTGCCAGGGAAGCAGCTGGAGAATGACCGCCGAGCGGTTGTTCCAATCTTTTTCGTCTTTCAACAACAAAAAATCACACAAAACTACCCCGACTCATGTCACACACATTGATTGTCTTCACCGATCGGCCAGCCCCTGACGGCAAGCAAGTTTCGGCTCATCGGTCCACTGCTGCGGGCAGGAGTGCTCGTTGCTGGGGACACAGCTGGAAAATGACCGCCGGACAAACCGCCCGACATGAGAGGAGTGCCCAAGCCGAGGATAGTGGTCTATTGGCGGGCACACGAAGAGGACCGAACCAGGGGGGGTGGAAGTGACCATGGTGTGTGACAAGCCGCTGGTCGTCGGCCGAGTGGCCTTCTCGGTGGACAGGGACCATTGTCCCCCACAAAATGCAAGCCACCTTCTTATTAAAACGTGTGCCATAATCCCAGTATTTGACATAATACAAAACAGGTAAGCACTCATTTGAATGGCGCAGGATTAAAAAAATGAATAAATAAATCGATCGCTTCCACACACATCCAAGCGGTCCATTTCAGTCAGGAGCATAAAATACTGTGTGAAATATTCAATTCAATTCAATTCAATTTTATTTGTATAGCCCTCAATCACAACAGAAGTCTCAAAGGGCTTTACAGAGGCAATATGATACACAATTAGAAATGAAGCAACAAAGATGAATAGATACAGTTCAAGGCCTGGGTATCCCCTATCCTTAAGACCCTCCATGCCGGCAAGGAAAAACTCCTTGAAAATATGAAATAAACATGCTTTTTGCTGTCATAGGCACTTTAAGCTTTCATTCATCAGTATAATGTCAAGATTTAGTTGCTGGTTGGAGAAGTTAGAAAGACTAGATAGAAGTGCACAATTGGTTTTAGTGCTGCAAGGATTGTTTGATTAACCTTTTAAGACCTGGGCCTATTTTATCCGAATTTGCATGCATTTGATGTTGCCTATTTCAAAGAAAAAGTTTAGTTCAATTTCTTCAGGCATGCCACTCAGTTTCGTCGTGGAACAAGACACGGAGCTACGTTACACAACTCACACTTCAAGGGGGTGTCGTTTCGTCTTCCGACCTCTGAGTACTGCTGTCACTTTTCTCACTCGCCGACTCATCCAAAGAAAACAATGACAAATCTGGCCTATCCTCTTCCTCGAGCTGATGAAATATTGCAATAGCTTGCGCTAAATTTAGTTTTTTATTCATCCTGCACGTTTCACAAAGTCGCTGGCTCAATCCAACCGGCCGTCGCTCGCTACGTCACCTTCCTCTCATTAAATGGCGCCTCTCTCGGCAATATATCAAAAGTTTTCGGATGACATTTCTCCTTTTTGAAATCGCAATGGCTCGAGGGATATGTGGTTTTTCGTTGGGCTTTCCGTTTTAAAAAAGGACAAGAAATGATGGAAATATGGACATAAACACATGGGCCAGGCAGCGTTTTAATGTTTATTTTTGAGGGCGATAATACTGTAAAACTAATTTGATATGACCTTAATTTTCGGACTATAAGTCGTTACCTTTTTCCCTCATTTTGAATCCTGCAGTTTATAGTCCAGTGTAGGGCTGCAGCTATCGAATATTTTAGTAGTCGATTAATCGATGGACTAGTTAGTACGAATAATCGACTAATCGGACAAGGAACATGAACATTTAAAATACCTGACCTGTGCCTCAAACGGTATAGTTTTTTTAAAATGAGGATCTACAGTGGGGAGAACAAGTATTTGATACACTGCCAACGCACTGTATGTACAACAAAAGAACAATTGGCTAACTTACACAGAAAAAGTCCGCTAGCTTACATGCTGTAAAATGCTACTTTTTTTTTTTTACAATGCTCTTAACAAATGGTTCAGACAAATATTCCCATAAAAAAAAAAAAAAAAAAAAAATTTAAACGGCTAAATACACCGATAAACTAAATTAAGAATGTATTAAAAAACATTAGCTCAGACAAAAACTTAGCTTAGATTGGTCTTAACAGGGAGCAGTTGGATTCAGCCATGTGAAAATAGGCAGACCAGAGGGCTGTGTATCCACCCTCATCAATAAAACTAAATGCAAACACTTCCAAAACAAACCATTACAACACCACTTTAATTACACGAATACTCGAAGCAACAAAATTTAATTCGAACATTTTTTTCTAATTGAATACTCGAGTAAATCGATTAATCGTTGCAGCACTAGTCCAGTGCGACTTATTTGTTGATTTATTTGGGTTAATAGGTAACACTTAATTTGACAGCAGCGTCATAACACTGCCATAAGACCGTCATATACAATATACGACATTACATTATCTTGGGCATTAATGAATGCTTATGAAAGATGTCATTAAGTGTCATCCTATAAATTATGTCACTCACTCCATTTATGTCCAGCTTGGATATTTTAGATCCATTCAAAAGTGAGATAATTTGCCGAATTACGCAAAATGATGTCTATCATCAGCAATCATTAAGGGCCATATTACACAATTTGTCTGTTATTTATTACCTCTGAATATTCAGCAGTTGTTTACAAACTATGAAAAATGTTACAATTTACGGGGATATTGGGACTTTAATGCTCATGGCAGCGTCATATCATAATTATGATGGTCTTATGACAGGCTTATGGCGTTATTGTCAAATAAAGTCATACCAAATACCATAAGTAGCAATTAATGAAACAACTAGAACAGTAACTGAAGAAATAATAAGTACAGAACATGAATTTGATTGTTTTTTACATCTGTAGCGCTGCAATGCATACTAGGAGGCATGTAGGACGACAACCGTGTTGACAGCAGGTTCCAGCAGAGCTTCTTTGTCCCCAAGAGAACAGTGATGGCCAAATGAAGGTTCTTGAAGAAATGAAGCTTTGCAGGCAATTGGTTCAAAGCTTCATGGTGGTTGATTTGGTCTTGTGACATTCTTATGATGCTGCTGTCAAATAAAGTGGTACCGGGTTATAACTTTTGGGGTGAATATACCATAAGACAGTGAGGACAGCTGCCGCTTGAAGTCCAGTTCGACTTATTCATCAACAAATGCCGTTTTCATGTCAAATTTGGTTGGTGGCGGCTTATAATCAGGTGCGCCTTATAGTGCAAAAATGACAGTATCTCCCGTTTTACTTGTTCGATTGGCTTCAAGTAAAAATGGGCGGAAACCTCAACCTCTGCACTTCGAAACAAGACCAACCAGTGGCACGTGGCGGACGTAATTAAAGTGACAAGGCTTCAAAGATGATATGCATAAACGTCTTGCCGTCGACACATTCAGTGTTAAAGGGTTAACTCGAGTAATTTGATTAGGAAATAGCTTTGAATCAAATTTTGCTACTTTGAGGAGTCGATTAATTAGAGTGGCATGGTAATGGTTTGTTTTGAAAGTGTTTGGATTTAGTTTTATTGGTTTGGGTGGACAGACTGCCCTCTATTGGCAACAGTGAATATTACATAACTGGCTGGATCTAGGTGCTCCCTGTTAAGAACGACATGAGGTTGATAGTTTTTGTTTGAGCAAATATTATTGTGTATTCATTCGTAATTTAGTAAAGAGGTATATTTAGCACTTTTTGGAGGAATATGTGTTTGAACGATTTGTTGTAGAAAAATTTTTTAAAAATTGAGAAAGTTAGCATTTTATTGCAAAAAAAAAGTTTTTATCGCATTTAAGCTACAGTGCCTTGCAAAAGTATTCGGCCCCCTTGAATCTTGCAATCTTTCGCCACATTCCAGGCTTCAAACATAAAGATATGAAATTTAATTTTTTTGTCAAGAATCAACAACAAGTGGGACACAATCGTGAAGTGGAACAACATTTATTGGATAATTTAAATTTTTTTTAACAAATAAAAAACTGAAAAGTGGGGTGTGCAATATTATTCGGCCCCTTTACTTTCAGTGCAGCAAACTCACTCCAGAAGTTCAGTGAGGATCTCTGAATGATCCAATGTTGTCCCAAATGACCGATGATGACAAATAGAATCCGCCTGTGTGTAATCAAGTCTCCGTATAAATGCACCTGCTCTGTGATAGACTCAGGGTTCTGTTTAAAGTGCAGAGAGCATTATGAAAACCAAGGAACACACCAGGCAGGTCCGAGATACTGTTGTGGAGAAGTTTAAAGCCGGATTTGGATACAAAAAGATTTCCCAAGCTTTAAACATCTCAAGGAGCACTGTGCAAGCCATCATATTTAAATGGAAGGAGCATCAGACCACTGCAAATCTACCAAGACCCGGCCGTCCTTCCAAACTTTCTTCTCAAACAAGGAGAAAACTGATCAGAGATGCAGCCAAGAGGCCCATGATCACTCTGGATGAACTGCAGAGATCTACAGCTGAGGTGGGAGAGTCTGTCCATAGGACAACAATCAGTCGTACACTGCACAAATCTGGCCTTTATGGAAGAGTGGCAAGAAGAAAGCCATTTCTCAAAGATATCCATAAAAAGTCTCGTTTAAAGTTTGCCACAAGCCACCTGGGAGACACACCAAACATGTAGAAGAAGGTGCTCTGGTCAGATGAAACCAAAATTGAACTTTTTGGCCACAATGCAAAACGATATGTTTGGCGTAAAAGCAACACAGCTCATCACCCTGAACACACCATCCCCACTGTCAAACATGGTGGTGGCAGCATCATGGTTTGGGCCTGCTTTTCTTCAGCAGGGACAGGGAAGATGGTTAAAATTGACGGGAAGATGGATGCAGCCAAATACAGGAACATTCTGGAAGAAAACCTGTTGGTATCTGCACAAGACCTGAGACTGGGACGGAGATTTATCTTCCAACAGGACAATGATCCAAAACATAAAGCCAAATCTACAATGGAATGGTTCAAAAATAAACGTATCCAGGTGTTAGAATGGCCAAGTCAAAGTCCAGACCTGAATCCAATCGAGAATCTGTGGAAAGAGCTGAAGACTGCTGTTCACAAACACTCTCCATCCAACTTCACTGAGCTCGAGCTGTTTTGCAAGGAAGAATGGGCAAGAATGTCAGTCTCTCGATGTGCAAAACTGATAGAAACATACCCCAAGCGACTTGCAGCTGTAATTGGAGCAAAAGGTGGCACTACAAAGTATTAACGCAAGGGGGCCGAATAATATTGCACGCCCCACTTTTAATTTTTTATTTGTTAAAAAAGTTTAAATTATCCAATAAATTTTGTTCCACTTCACGATTGTGTCCCACTTGTTGTTGATTCTTGAAAAAAAATTAAAATTTTATATCTTTATGTTTGAAGCCTGAAATGTGGCGAAAGGTTGCAAGGTTCAAGGGGGCCGAATACTTTTGCAAGGCACTGTACTTATTCTTATGATTATTTTTTTTTTTTTTATACCATTTGAGCCTTAGCTCAGGTATTTTAACTTATTTTTTAAAAGAATTTATTGCTCTTGGGGGTCATGGGCTTTACACTTATTGATGACACTGCGCATGGTAGACACAGGAACATTCAGGTCTTTGGAGATGGACTTGTAGCCTTGAGATTGCCCATGCTTCCTCACAATGTTGCTTTTCAAGTCCTTAGACAGTTCTTTGGTCTTCTTTCTTTTCTCCATGCTCAATGTGATACACACAAGGACACAGGACAAAGGTTGAGTCAACTTTAATTCATTTTAACTGGCTGGAATTGTGATTTCGTTATTGGCACCACCTGTTATGTACCTCAGGTAAGTAACAGGTGCTATTAATTACACAAATTAGAGAAGCATTACATGATTTTTCAAACGGTGCCAATACTTTTTTCCGGCCCATTTTTGGAGTTTTGTGTCAATTGATAACGATCCCCCCCCATTTTCGTTTGTGTTTTTTCATTGCAATCAAAATAAATGAAGATATTACTACCAAAGCATTTGAAATTGCAATCATTTTCTGGGAGAAATTGAGCATTATCTGACAGAATTGCAGGGGTGCCAATACTTTTGGCCAGCAGTGTATGTTTTCATTTATAAATAGCTTGATTTTCGCTTTGATAGTTGTATAATAGAATATCGTAGATTGATTTCTTGGGAATGAGACACTTTGTTATTGGTTCAAAGTCCGTACCATTTCCAGCCTTTCATTCCATTTCCCCTTCACTCCAGATTTTAACTTTGGAACCAACAAAGTGCTTTTTAAACTACAAAGTGTTCCTCCCTTTAATTTATTCTCTCTACCATCCTTTTCTTTCCCATCCTTTCATTCAAAACCATACAACTCATTGGACTGCCATCCTTTGTTTCACCGCATATGACATCCAGATATCATGTGTTATTATTCGTTTAGCATAATCACACGCTAAGTACGCAGCGACTCCCATATCAATTTAAAGCAGACTCGTAGCGTGCCAGGCCAACAAAAATCATGTGAAGGGGAGCTGGAAAGTATCACTTAAACGTTGATTTTCTCCACTTTGAAAGTGCTGTCTACTTCTTTGAGCTCCAATGAGAGAGCCTTGGCCCCCGTGCTCTACTGCTAACCAAGTAAAACACATGGACATCCTTAAAGGAAGCATTTGGCAAATTGTTTTAGAACAAACGCTTATATGTGGAAAAGCCTTGGATTTGCCATTGACTGGAAGTGATTCTGTGGTTTCCTGATGGTGAGTGAAGGTTTTGTGTGTATGTGTGTGTGCATGGATTCAAATATATTGATTCTTACGTGAAATGTGTTCGCACACCTCAGCAACGCTGTCACCTCGTCTTCTTTTCACTGTAAATTAGGGATGTCCCGATCACGTATTTTGGCGTGTAGGTCCAAGTCACCTCATTTGAGGATCTGCCGATACCAAGTCCTGAATGTATTGAGGGGGGAAAAAAGCAAATCCAGATGTTTTTTTTCCCCAAATTCAACAAAGCTATCGCCATATATTGTAAAAGTGTTATTTGCATAGATGAAGTTTAACTTTTGGGGCTGGGGGGGCACAACATGTTGATGACCCAGAAACGCAGTGTCAACAATAAAATTAACTTACAAGAATTTTAATCAGGATAATTTGAAAATGAGCATTTTTTTTTTTGTTTCCTATCATTCTTGAGGGGGATTCTAAATCAAGCTGCATAGGACAGCTATAGACCCCACTCACATGACGTCAAAACCACGCCTCTGTGCCATATTGTCCGTCAGCTCGTCGTGTTTACGCATTACCGCTACTTAAATTCCTCCTATTATGGCGTGTTTTTCTGCTCGTTAACAATAATCAAAATGGTGAAGGCGTGTGTGGCGGTTGGTTGCAGTAACAGAGAAGACAGACGGAGAGACTTGAAGTTCTACCGTATTCCGAGAGACCCGGAGAGGAGAGCGAGATGGACTGCTGCAATTCGTCGAGAAAACTGGGCTCCAAACGATTACCACAGATTAGGTAGTAGTCATTTTATATCTGGTAAGATGCATTTAATATATATTTAGAGGGTTTTGGGCTGACAACCACAATTAAGATCATTGCGCAGCTAATCGCCGACAACATACAGTTTCAAATTCAAGATGCTTATTTCTTCCACCATCATTACATTTTGAATAATATTTAGCTGGTACCAAGTGAAAGAAGCTGGCCTCGTCTACGGCTCACCAGTTAAACAGGTGTGTCCAAACCTTTTGCAAAGGGGGCCAGATTTGGTGTGGTAAAAATGCGGGGTGCTACCTTGGCTGATTTACATAGAACAATATATTTAAACAAATTTTAGCAAGCCCTTCTGTGTGTCACATTTGCTTTATTTTTTTTTTTAATTCATAATTTCAACAGTCTCGTCTTTGTGGTGTTCTCTTTCGACACTCGGGCTCTTGCGAAATACTGCTGCTGTGAAATTAAATTAGCTTCAAGTTGCTATAATTTCTCGCTGCGTATCTTCCCTGTAATGTTGTCGTACATGTCAGCGTGTCTTGTTCGGTAATATCATTATTGCGTCACATCGAACTCTTTGAAAACAGCGACTGTCTCTTTGCAAATGAGGCAGACACAGTTGTTGCGTGTTTTATTGAAGAAATAGTCCAATATCCACCTATCCTTGAAGCGTCGGCCATCGCAGTCAACTTTTTTTTTATTGATTGTCGCCATTTTAGAAAATTGGAAGTAAAGGGTCACACATGGTAATGTTGCTTAGAGTGCTGCTCTTAAAGTTTTTCAAACTTTCGTGAGAATAGGATGATTTTGTGTGGACAAGATAGTTGTAGATATCAGGGTAGCAGATGTCAGGCAGAGAGGGCGAAGACAGCGGGTCGAAAAATATCGATTTAGGCATCAAATATGGAACTGGCGAATGGATAGACTGAAGCTTTACCACATAACACCTTTTATGCAACACATCCAATGAGTTTACAGCGTCTGAAAGCACCGGGGCTTCCATGAATTGCACTATAAATAGCACGACAAATTGAAACCATTGAGAATACAGATAAACAATGACGGACAATATGGCGGCCAGAAACAGTGACACGTCATTCTGTGACATTGGTGAGTAGGGTCTATAACTGATATTACTGTAGTTCAAGTCTTGTATGGAGTTTCTCCAGTTTAATAAACATCGATATCCAAAATATATAACTGTGGTTCTTTTCCGGCTTCAAATATTTAGTTAAGTCGACATAACTTATAACTAATGTGTGTGTGTGCGCGCTCCCGCGGCCAAGGGATACAATTTTTGATGGGAGTAACTACATTGGCAAGACACCAGTGGTGGCTCTGTTGTATAATTAGCGTCTATAGTGGGGCAAATTGAAACCCCGCTCACCATTTTGGCAGTGGTCTCTGGCGTTTCATGGTCCACATTTTCAATCCTTAGTTCTTGCTCAGTAGTTTTTATCGCTTTTGAAAGCTTAGATTTGAGAAAATTACATATATCCATCTTGCCTCTTCGGCCCTCGGGTGGTTTTGGCTAAGCAAAGCAAATGACCGTCTATGGTGCTAGTCACATGGTCTGTCCGAAAAATAATTTTGACCCATTATAAAATATATATATTTTTTTGTTAATGTCATAATTTTTTTTTTTTCTTTTTTTTTTGCTTTACAACTTTTATAAATATTTTACCAGAAAACTCATCAGAAAAATCATACATAGGAAGTCAATTACATGAAATGACAATTTTCGGCCACCGGGGGGCTGGCCCCACAGGTCCCCCCTTAAACTCCACTTATTAGGACAATGTTTTCAACGAAGTGGGAAAAAAATTACAGATGCCCCCTTTTTTTGGTATTTTTTTATGTGATATGTTATGTAGTGCAAAATAGTAGCATTGTCAGATATCATCGGTTAGCCGATAATATCTGCCAATAAAAGCATTTTTAAATGATTTCAGATAATATCAACATTGGTTTTTCATTAGCGGTTTTGGGCCATGTGGCCTTCAAAGTGAATGGAGAAGCCTTTTGCCTTTGTACAAGGGCTGGTCACAGCTAAACATATACTTATGCATATACTTATTGACCATTAGATGTCTCCAAACTAAGATGCTTGGGATTTGTTATGTGAGCAGAGCATTTGCATTCATGGTGCAAATATTAAATGAACAATAAATCATATAAAAATAATGCATAATAAACTACATATAGTGGTGCATTATAAGCTTTTTCCATAACTTCAGTTGAAGTTGTTGTTAGTTTTCACAGAATGTTTATTTGGGAAAATAATAACATTTGTCATTATTAAAGCATCCAGAGGGGCATCACAATACAATTAACTTCAGTGGTATGAAAAAGTATCTGAACCTTCTGGAATTGCTCACATTTCTGCATAAAATCACCATCAAATGTGATCTGATCTTTGTCAAAATCACACAGATGAAAAAACGTCTGCTTTAACTAAAATCACCCAAACATTTATAGGTTTTCACATTTTAATGAGGATAGTATGAAAACCATGACAGAAAGGGGAAAATAAGTATGTGAACCATCACAATTATTATTATTATTATTATAACTTCAACCAGACGCTTCCTGTAGCTGCAAAGAGTCTGACACATAGATCAGGACTAATCTTGGCCCATTCCTCTGTACAAAACTGCTGTAGGTCAGTCAGATTCCTGGGATGTCTGGCATGAATCTGTGTCTTTAGGTCATGCCACAGCATCTCAATGGGGTTCAAGTCTGGACTTTGACTTGGCCACTCCAGAATGTGTATTTTGTTCTTCTGAAACCATTCTGAAGTTGATTTACTTCTGTGTTTTGGATCATTGTCCTGTTGCAGCATCCTTTCTCTTTTTAGTTTCAACTGTCTGACAGAGGGCCTCATGTTTTCCTCAAAAACATCCTGATCAGCTTTTGAATTCATTCTTCCATTAATGATTGCAAGTTGTCCAGGCCCTAGGGTAGCAAAAAAAAAAAAAAACAACTCATGATGCTCCCTCTACCATCCTTCACGGTTTGGATGAGGTGTTGATGTTGGTGAGCTGGTCCATTGTTCCACCACACATGACGTTGTGTGTTGCTCCCAAACATTTCAACTTTGGTTTCATCAGTCCACAAAATATTTTGCCAAACCTTTTTGCGAACATTAAACGAGCAACAATGTTTTTTTAGACAGCAGCCGTGGAGTCCTCCCATGAACACCATTCTTGGCCATAGTTTTACATATAGTAAACACATATTACGTACAGTAACTCTAGGGTTCTTTTTTACCTCTCTGAGTATTCTGCGCTGAACTCTTGGCGTCATCTTTGGTGGACGACCACTCCTTGGGAGAGAAGCAACACAGCCAAACTCTCGCCGTTTGTAGAAAACTTCTCTGACTGTCGATTGATGAACATCCAGACTTTTAGAGAGGGTTTTGTATCTTTTCCCAGCTTTATACAAATCAACAGTCCTTGATCGCAGGCCTTCAGACAGCTCTTTTGATTGAGCCATGATAGACATCAGACAACGCTTCTCATCAAGACAATTCTTACCAGGTGTGTGCTTTATAATGGGCAGGGCAGCTTTAAACCACTTATCAGTGATTGGGCACGCACTTGACTTCGATTGTTTGGTAAAAATTGGTTTCAATTGCTCTTTAAGTCTCTTTAGGCAGAGTGTTCACTTACTTATTTTTCCCCCTTCTGTCATTATTTGCATGCTATCCTCATTAAAATATGAAAACTAGGGCTGTCAAAATTATCGTGTTAACGGGCGGTAATTGTTTTTTTAAATTAATGCCGTTAAAATATTTGACACAATTAATGCACAAATGCCCCGCTCTAACGAATTAAAATGAGAGCACAGTGAAAGGTGTACTTGTTGTGTTTTTCGGAGTTTTGCCGCCCTCTGCTGGCGCTTGGGTGTGACTGATTTTATAGGCTTCAGCACCCATGAGCATTGTGCAAGTAATTTTTGACATAGACTAGTTTATTTTTTGATTGAAAATTTTACAATTTTATTAAAACGAAAACATGAAGAGGGGTTTTGATATAAAATTTCTAGAACTTGTCTTATAAGAACTACAAGTTTTTCTTTCCATGGATCGCTTTCACAGAATGTTTATAATGGTAATGCCATCTTGTTGATTTATTGTTATAATAAAGAAAGACAGTACTTATGTACCGTATTTTGAATGTATATATCCATCTTGTGTCTTATCTTTCCATTCCAACAATAATTTACAGAAAAATATGGCATATTTTATAGATGGTTTGAATTGCAATTAATTGCGATTAATTACGATTAATTAATTTTTAAGCTGTAATTAACTCGATTAAAAATTTTAATCGTTTGACACCCCTAATGAAAACCTATCAATGTTCAGGTGGTTTTAGATAAACCAGACACTGTTTTTACATCTGTGGGATTTTGACAAAGATCAGATCACATTTGATGGTGATTTTATGCAGAAATGTTATGTGAGAAATTCCAAAAGGTTCAGACACTTTATCATACCACTGTATTTGCCATTATTCTGCACTGATCACAGATTTTTTTTTTTCTTCTTTCTGCCTTTATCATGTTGTTACAGGCAAAAAAATGTACTTCTGCATATTCAGTCTCTGACTAGGGGCTGTTAGTCGTCACCACCGCTGACATTTACACCTCAAGGTCAGGGTGTCGTCGAAGAGGATTTATCGGCTTTTTCAGGCCACTCAAAGTGTGCAATTTAAAAGCCGGTCGACAAGTTCTCTTTCTTGTTAGGTCAGTGTCTCTAAATCTGTCTGCTTATCGACTCATCTTCTGCCCCCGTATTTTTTTGTCTAGCCGCCTTAAGGAAGCGAGGTTGCATAATTCAGTGGGGAGCAGGATGCGCTACTTAGCCAGGAATGCCCAGGTTTTATTTTCCTGTCGGTGAAATTTTGAGCAATCACGAGGGAAACTTTGGTTGAATTCCCATACGTAGACATTCTTTTTTTCAAAAGGTGGGGGAAAAAAAGCAATGTATATGTTATGCTGCAAGAAAGAAGGCTTTGTGCAGTCAATGGAAAGGGAGGGTAATGCTTTAAGCTGCATCATTGCTTGAAGGAAATACTTTTAGCGGGATGCATGTCAGAAGCAATCACTGCTTCATCCACACGCAATTTGCATGGAAAGAAATGAACTCACTTAAGGAAAAAAAATGGCTAACACCTGTGGAATCAAGATGAGCTGTATCAGCCGTTCACAGAATGTAATGCCCATTTTTTTTTGGATTGACACCGTTAGAGAGGTATTAAACCAACAATATGCTGATTGTTGCTGGAGCGTAAAGTGGTTTCGAACTGCACTGCATCATACTGACAGCTTTCGCCTCTCTCGTCAAGCCGAATAGCGTAAAATAATAACCACGATAACCACAAAATAAACATGTCGTTAAACAAATACCGCAATGATAGTTTCCGTCATATGCTTAAAAAGCTTTTGTATTGTATTGCATTGTAATGCTAATGCTGGCACCTAATATGACTTACGATTGAAAACCGCAGTCAAATACATTTCTTCACTTTTCTCAATGACTGAATTATGACATTTGTGTTTTTCTTATTTTAAAGGATGCAGCCACAATTCTTACCTCGGTGACTGTTTCAATTAAAAATGAGTCAGATTTTTAAATGCAGCTGTTCACCAGTATATCATTAGATTGTCCAATAACATGATACAAATGAAGTAGAGGAAAAACTGTGAGGTGTAATTAAGCATGACAAGATAAAGTGGTTTGTGACATGTATAGATTTCACCTCCGGATGGAGAAAGGCCGCGTCGTCCATCGTCAATATTTTGACACGTAGTCATCGGTTGACCTTTTTCCTCTCAGTGGGCCGTGTCTCATCCTGTCAGTAAAGATGGAGTCAGATAGTCGCCACTGGTGAGAACATGAAGATCCGAGGACCACTTGGAGCCACATATGAGTCACAATTTACAGTATTTTCATGACCAACTCCAAGTGGTAAATGGTGTTGCTTCTATTTATTTTCGTCCTTGCGGTTTGAATATGTTCGCGTTTTTCTCGTGTGAAAGATAGGATACGACTTTTCTCACATGAATAGGCTTTTGTTGTAGTTTTATTGAGTACATAAAATTAATAACAATTTCAAGCAAACATGAACAGGGCCTCGTATAATGTATCTTGATTATCCAAGTCCCATGTCCGAACTACATTGTGCAGCGTAGGCAAAAGAGCTTCATCCAGTGGTATGAAAAAGTAACTGAACCTTTTGGAATTTCTCACATTTCTGCATAAAATCACCATCAAATATGATCTGATCTTTGTCAAAATCACACAGATGAAAAAACTGTACTTTAACTAAAACCACCCGAACATTTATAGGTTTTCATATTTTACTGAGGATAGTATTCAAACCATGACAGAAAGGGGAAAATAAGTAAGTGAACCATCACAATTATTATTTAGTGCACCCCCTCCTTGGCAGCAATAACTTCAACCAGACACTTCCTGTAGCTGCAAAGAGTCTGACACATAGATCAGGACTAATCTTGGCCCATTTTTCTGTACAAAATTGCTGTAGGTCAGTCAGATTCCTGGGATGTCTGGCATGGTATTTAGGTCATGCCATAGCATCTCAATTGGGTTCAAGTCTGGACTTTGACTTGGCCACTCCAGAATGTGTATTTTGTTCTTCTGAAACCATTCTTAAGATGATATACTTCAGTGTTTTGGATCATTGTCCTGTTGCAGCATCCATCATCTTTTTAGCTTCAACTGTCTGACAGATAGCCTCATGTTTTCCTGCAAAAAATCCTGATAAACCTTTGAATTCATTCTTCCATTAATGAATGTAAGTTGTCCAGACCCTGAGGTAGCAATATAGCCCCAAATCATGATGCATCCAGACTTTTACAGATGGTTTTGTATCCTTTCCCAGCTTTATACAAATCAACGATCCTTGGTCGCAGGTCTTCAGACAACTCTTTTGACCGAGCCCTGATGCATATCAGACAATGCTTCTCTTCAAGACAATTCTTACCAGGTGTGTGTTTTATAGTGGGCAGGGAAGCTTTAAACCACTCATCAGTGATTGGGCACACACGTGAATTAAATTCTTTGGTAAAAATTGGTTTTAATTGCTCTTTAAGTCTCCTTAGGCAGAAGGTTCACTTACTTATTTTCCCCTTCTGTCATTGTTTGCATGCTATCCTCATTAAAATATGAAAACCTATAAATGTTTGAGTGGTTTTAGTTAAAGCAGACACTGTTGTATCTGTTAGGATTTTGACAAGGATCAGATCGCATTTGATGGTGATTTGATGCATAATGTGAGAAATTCCAAAAGGTTTAAATACTTTTTCATACCACTGTATTAAGAGTGGAACAGTATTTGTATTTGTTCAGTACGGGCATGACGGTTTGGTGGAGTTAATCCTCCAATCCATGGGGCAATGTAGCTAATGCGCCAAAACCAACAACCGAAATTAAAGTATAAATTCACAATTTTTGACATTAGGCTTAATCTTCGAATTGATGGAGATTTAATCAGTTGATGGAGTTGATTTCAACAAATCCCATGCAGTGTGTAAGTTATTTGTCAGTTTCAAGACTCCGGAGTGGCTAAGCTAGCGTGAGTCAATCATCCCTTCCTAGCATGCCAATAAAAACCGATACAGATCAACGAACAAATCCAACGTTCTCAAATGAATTCAAAATGCAAATCATTTTTCCAAAACACCCATGCAGCCAAAACAATGTCACACCAAACTGCCATAATTCATTAATTCTGCAGGAATATTTTTTTAGATGCGTAATACGACCACAATAGAGGGGAGTGCTTCGGCCACTCCTGCTCATGCTGCATTCAAGGAAGGTGGGAAGTCAGATTTTTCCGCTCGGATGGTACCAGTTGGGGTCTCAAAGCGTTCCAAGCGAATGTAAACAGCAAAGATGGCTGATCGCGACAATTTGTTATTTATTTTGGCCATCAAAAGACATTTTGACCTCCAGCAATCCTTGAATGCCGCATCAGTCTGCTGAGTTAACTGACGGCCGGCAACATGGCGAAATGTTCATTTAGAGCAGGGGTAGCCAACTCCGGTCCTCGAGGGCCCCTATCCAGCTTGTTTTCCATGGCTCCCTCCTTTAAAACACCGGAATTAAACGATTAGCTCATCAGTAAGCTCTGCAGGAGACTGATAACGATCCTGATTATTTTAGTCAGGGGTGTTGGAGGAAGGAGACATGGAAAACAAGCTGGATAGAGGCGCTCGAGGACCGACGTTGTCTACCCCTGATTTAGAGGCTGTGGAAACAGACAGAAGAATTAACTGTGTATAATCGAACAATGAAAATGGTGGTATGTTATTTTTATAAAAAAAAGCTACCAAGGTTGCCAGCTGGCGAAAGCTACCTGACTTTTACTGTTACCACTGTTACTGTTGACCAAGAAAGCCAAAAAACCCAACGTGTTTTAATAAGAGCTGCTTTTTAGTTTTAGCCAATATAACAAACTTTCAATTGATGTGGAAAAAACAATAACTTTTTTTTAGGGCTGTCAAAATTATCGCGTTAACGGGCGGTAATTAATTTTTTAAATTAATCACACTAAAATACTTGACGCAATTAACGCACATGCCCCACTCAAACAGATTGAAATGACACAACAGTGTGATGGCCACTTGTTACTTGTGTTTTTTGTCTCCCTCTGCTGGCGCTTTGGTGCGACTGATTTTATAGGTTTAAGCACAATGAGCATTGTGTAATTATTGACATCAACAATGGCGAGCTACTAGTTTATTTTTTGATTGAAAATTTTACAAATTGGCATACAAAGGTCCCGGGGGGGGACGATGGCTCCTTTGCTGGGCTGCGGGAGGAGGGATGGGCTGCGCAGTTTAGATGTTCAATGTATTTCTAGTTGTTGTTTGTGTATGTGTTTCTTTTCCTTCTTCTCTTGTATTTCTTTTCTTCTGTCCCCCCATAATCCCTTCCTGTTCGCTGCTTTGTCATAATAAAAAGGTACTTTGAATGATCACAATGGGAGTATGTCAGACTCTCAATGTGAAACATTAAAACTGTTCAGAATCCGGGCACTTAGACTTCCATTCTCTGTGTCAAACAGCTGAACAGGACAGGTTTAAAAAAAAAAAAAAAATTTTTACAAATTTTATTAAAACGAAAACATTAAGAGGGGTTTTAATATAAAATTTCTACAACTTGTACTAACATTAATCTTTTAAGAACTACAAGTCTTTCTATCTATGGATCGCTTTAACAGAATGTTAATCTTAATGCCATCTTGTTGATTTATTGTTATAATAAATATATACAGTACTTATATACAGCATGCTGAATGTATATATCCGTCTTGTGTCTTATCTTTCCATTCCAACAATAATTTACAGAAAAATATGGCATATTTTATAGATGGTTTGAATTGCGATTAATTACGATTAATTAATTTTTAAGCTGAGATTAACTCGATTAAAAATTTTAATCGTTTAACAGCCCTACTTTTTTTCTGTAGTACTAGTACCAAACCCGTACCGAACCTTGACCCCCATACCGAGGTATGTAACAGACCATGACTTGTGTCTACTCTTACACCATTACTTCAAATCCGACTAGTATACCTGCCTCCAATCATGGCTAATTTGGTCAAACTCCCTAATTGGATTTGGTCAAAGAATGAGCCCTGGAATTCCTTCAAAATGGCTTTGTCAAAACAAAATGGCTGATTTTGGCTCTACATGGCTTCTGGAGACTGTTTTGTGTGTCCTGTTATGTCGAATCTGTCCACCCAGTTTCATGTAGGGCAGAGTAACTAATGCTTTAGGCTACTTTTTTTTTTTCCAAATCACACATGCAAAAAATTGATGAATGCAAAGGAGATCATTTGTCAGAAGAATAAAAACACAGGAATTCCAAGTGTTGCGACTGAGGCCCAAATATAAAAGCAAACAATTCCTCAAAAAGCAGCAATATCCATGCATGGTCTTTGCATCTTTGCAAGAAAAACACATTTTTGACATGTATCCTAAACAAAAACAAATGTCACTCCTGACTCCTTGGTGCTCAGTGCACATCCCCTGAAATGTGATACTTTTATTCCAAATACCGTTTAACTCCTCACCAGCTTTGAATCACACTATATATTTTCATGAAGAATGCGTAACATTTTAGAATCCAAACAAAATGAAGTTGGCTTCATCGTCTCTTGCGGCTTTAATTTGACGTTAGTTTGTAAACAGAAAATGTGAAAAACGGTGCAAGAAAAATTTAATAATAAGTTTAAATCCATCAATTATAACGTCTATAATTTTTCCCAATTATGTGGTGATGGTATGTAACCCTCCCAGTTTTAATTACATGGTCCCAGTGTTGGGATCAAACTTGAGCAACAACATTGTTTTTTGAAAGTGTCGCATTTCTTCTCTGACAATCCGCCTCCAGTGTTGCAAGTGAAGGACTGAACAGACTTGAAAATGCATTAAAACATTCTATTAACTTTAAAGTGTGTACGACAGGAGAAAAAAAAGTCTTAAATAGGATTATTATGAGAATTAGAATCATAATTTGAGACGATTCGACCATATACAACAATTTAGCAAAGCGCAGATGACGAGAAATTAGTCGTTTAATCTGCCGGTTAGCCACGCCTACCATTATAGGGCTCTAGCGTTCCCAACAGGTGGATGACGTCAGCGGAGTCACGATTTAATCTGATTTAGTATGCAGCCCTCTGAGGGGGAATGATTCACAACGAGGAAAATGTGACAAAGAGAGCCGCAAAATGTCATTTTTTCAGTCTCTCTACTCCAATGTTCTCACAGGATATTCTTTTTATCCAAGTATTTTTCCCCAATAGCTAAATAAACGGCTTGAGAAGGACCAGTCAGCCCGTTGAGGGGGAATTATTTACAACGAGGAAAACGCGACGAAGAGAGCCGCAAAATGGCATTGTTTCAGTCGCTCTACTCCAATATTTTTACAGGATATTCTTTTTATCCAAGTATTTTTTCCCCAATAGGTAACTAAATGGCATGGTCATGACAAAGAACAGTCTTGTGCTGAATACAATATGAAATAATAAAAATGCATTTATTCAAGATGACATGGCAAAATTACTCCATAATGGTCAAAACTGTCGACTTCACCTTTACTGTCACACCTCCCGAACGATAATTTATGCCATCTAAATCGGGCTTATGTCATTTCCCTTCCCCGGCTTCGGAGAATGTAAACAAACTAAGAAGCGTGACAGCTAGCCGACATGCTAACCCGAACCGAGTGATGTTTCAAAGTCTTCGAAGCGGAAAATCACACGTAACTAGCCCGGATCATTACACAGGACGACTGGGTTGTCGATTGTCTTTGCCGATCGGCAAACCGCCCGGCGGAGAGCAATTTACAGCTCGTTCCCCTGCTACTATGGACAAGAGCGCTCGCCGGGGAAGCAGCTGAACAATGACTGCTGAACAAACATCAGAGTTGCGTGTAGTTAGTCCTTTTTTTAAAGAAAGTTTGTAGTGTTTACTAGGTAATCGCTCTATTCGCGGCTATTTTTAACTCAAAGTTGCAATTTCTGATCGGTTGGAAAACATGACAAAACACCGGGCACATGAAGAGGGGAATAAGCCGAGTATAGTTCTTTCCCGGTGGGAGGATGTGCAACAAACCGCCGGTCGTCGGCCCAGTCGACAAGGAGCATGTCAGCCACAAAATGCAAGCCACCTACATATTAAAATGATCCCAGTATTTGAGATAATACAAAAAACGATGTTTACTCACTTCCTCGTAAGTCCCATAGTCCCACAGTAGTAGGGCTTGTTTTGGCCAATATTCACCGGTGAATGGGAATCTTTTGAAACCCCAAAAAGGTGCATACGCCTCTCCCTCGTACAGCAATATTTTTCTGCAGCCGTTTGGCTGGCGTGATGCGAAAAATAAACGTATTAATCCGCAAAATCAGCTGAATCCTTAGTCCTTCTCATACAACAGTACGGCTGTATAGTGAAGAGGACTACTTCCTCTGTACACGTCACAGCGCCCTCTTTCTCAACTCGAGACTGTTGCTGGAAGTCACTCATTTTCATGGCGCGGGATTAAAAAAACTAAATAAATATAGCGATCACTTCCACACACATCCAAGCAGTCCATTTCATTCAGGAGCATAAAATACCGCGTGTATAATGAAATAAACATGCTTTTTTGTGTCACAGGCACTTTAAAGCTGTGGCTGTTGAGTTTGGTCGGACCTTCAGTTTGTATCACTGGTCTGTCTCGAGAGGCAGGTAATTATTGATTGTGTCTATGTGTGTGTAGCTGTCGCTGACGTTCACTTCTGTTTAATGTCTAACTGGCATGTAAAGAATGGTGAGATGGAGGCTGGTGAGTTCACTTCGTGCCTTCATCCTGAAAGTATTTGCTATAAAACGCACCACTTCCATGTCTGTCTGTGTTAAAACTTCCTGAGTACCTCCAGTCTCTCTGACATAAACACACGGTGAAGAATCAGCAATTGTCAGTGACGCTGACACTCATTTTGAGGGGAAATGTGATTAATTACGCCAGGAAAGAGAGCCTGTGCTTAACAGTGAGGACATGCAGAGCAAGACACAGAGATGGGAAATAACCAAAACAAGTTCTTGTTTCAGTTTATTCCCCTCCAAAAAAACGATAGAATCTCATGGGAATTTCGTAGGAAACTACTAAAAGAAGATGAGGATTAAAAATGGGATTTCAGATGTAGAATTTACTGAATTGAAAATACAATATTTGCCTATTTCATTTCACGGTCCTTACATATCTGTGATACCCTGGGAGGTTTTGGACCAGGTAAATCCCAGAGACCCTATAGTGCAATTCAGGCTGAACCATCATGCGGTCTACCACATAGGCCAGTACGTTTCCGCTGGTCACAGCACAATTTGATGGGGCTCCTTATAGGCCTGCACAAGACTGTTGTATGAAAAAGTATCTTAACCTTTTGGAATTTCTCAAATTTCTGCATAAAATCACCATCAAATGTGATCTGATCTTTGTCAAAATCACACAGATGAAAAAACTGTCTGCTTTAACTAAAATCAACCAAACATTTATAGGTTTTCATATTTTAATGAGGATAGTATGCAAACAATGACAGAATGGGGAAAAAATAAGTAAATGAACCATCACATTTCATATTTTGTGTTCCCCCTTTTTGCTGCAATAACTTCAACCAGACGCTTCCTGTAGCTGCAGATTAGTCTGGCACATTGATCAGGACTAATCTTGGCCCATTCTTCTCTAGAAAACTGCTGTAGTTCAGTCAGATTCCTGGGATGTCTGGCATGAATCGCTGTCTTTAGGTCATGCCACAGCATCTCAATGGGGTTCAAGTCTGGACTTTGACATGTATTTTGGTCTTCTGAAACTATTTTGAAGCTGATTAACTTCTGTGTTTTGGATCATTGTCTTATTGCAGCAGCCATCCTTTTTTATTTATTTTTTTAAACTTCAAGTGTCTGACAGTTTTCCTGCAAAACATCCTGATAAAATTTTGAATTCGTTCTTCCATTAATGATTGCAAGTTGTCCAGGACCTGTGGTAGCAAAACAGCCCCAAATAATGATGCTCTCTCCACCATGCTTCACGGTGGGGATGACGTTCTGATGTTGGGAAGCTGTTCCATTTCTCCTCCACATATGACATTGTGTGTTACTCCCAAATAATTCAACTTTGGTTTTATCAGTCCACAAAATATTTTGCCAAAACTTCTGTGGAGTATCCAAGTGTATTTTTGCGAACATTAAACGAGCAGCAATGTTTTTTTAGACAGCAGTGGCTTCCTCCATGGAGTCCTCCCATAAAAACCATTCTTGGCCAAAGTTTTATACATAGTTGATGTGTGCACAGATATATTGGACTGTGCCAGTCTATAGCAGACACTCTAGGGTTCTTTTTTTACCTCTCTGAGTATTCTGCGCTGAACTCTTGGCATCATCTTTGGTGGACGGCCACTCCTTGGGAGAGAGGCCAAACTCTCTCATTTGTAGACAACTTCTCTGACTGTTGATTGATGAACATCCAGACTTTTATAGATGGTTTTATATCCTTTCCCAGCTTTATAAAAATCAAGTCTTCAGACAGCACTTTTGACTGAGCCATGATGCACATCAGACAATGCTTCTGATTAACACCATTCTTGCCAGATGTGTGTTTTATAGTGGGCAGGGCAGCTTTAAACCACTCATCAGTGATTGGGCACAAAGCTGACTTAAATTGTTTGGTAAAAATTGGTTTCAATTGCTCTTTAAGTCTCCTTAGGCAGAGGGTTCACTTACTTATTTTCCCTCTTCTGTAATTGGTTGCATGCTATCCTCATAAAAATATGAAAACCTATAAATGAGTGGGTTTAGATAGAGGAGACAGTTTTTTTGTGATTTTGACAAAAATCAGATCGCATCTTATAGTGATTTTATGCAGAAATGTGATAAATTCCAAAAGGTTCAGATACTTTTTCATACCACTGTATATTTGATTGTTCGCCATCGCAATGTGCACATGTGCATTAGTCCCATTGCAGTATATGCAATTGTTTCTTTTATTTTTCTTCATAAAAGCAGCAATCGTGCAGAGAAATGGCCTTACTGGTTTCCCTTTATATAAACCAGTCTTCATCATTCACAGATAAATTCTCTTAGCCTGGATTAAATTGTATTATAGGAATGCTAGGGATGTCCCGATCGTATATTTTTGCACCCAATTCACCTGATTTTGAGAATCTGCCGCTACCGAGTCCCGATTCTTTACTGAGGTAAAAGTTTTGTTTTTTGCTTTGATGCTGCTGAGAACAGCCTCCCGCACACACAATGAATGAGTTGCCACAGCACACTTCATACGTTGTTGCAATCTTCACGAAATTAAAACAATTGATGACACTTTGATCACTTTTGAAAGCTACCGAGGCGTCTCTTGCCAGATCAAAGCTACAAACTTGTCAATCATCATGAACTTTAACGCCAACTCCTTTTCAGAAGGGAGCGTGAGAGGCTGTACGAATATGAAGAAGAAAAAAAGAAATATATTTTTAAAATTATAAACCTGATCCTTTTCACCCAATTCCAGTACTCTGGAAAAATTGCGTGATCAGCTCGATTTTCGATCATGTGATTGGATCGGGAAATCTCTAATGAATACAATATGGTCCCCTCTGTGAGTCATCACCTTATCGTGGTTGGAGGGGTGTGCGTGCCCCAATGATCCGAGGAGCTATTTTGTCTGGTGCTTTATGCCCCTGGCAGGGTCACCCATGGCAAACAGGTCCTAGGTGAGGGACCAGACAAAGCTTGACTCCAAAGACCCCTTATGATGGTAAACACAAGTGGAGTCAGTTTTGGCCTGATGCAAGTTACCGGGGCCCTCCTCTGGAGCCAGGCCTGGAGGTGGGGCTCGAAGGCAAGCGTCTGGTGGCCGGGGCTGTTCTCATGGGGCCCGGCCGGGCACAGCCCGAAAAGGAAACGTGGGTCCCACTTTCCATAGGCTGACCACCTGTGGGAGGGGCCATAGGGGTCGGGTGCGCAGGGAGTTGGGCGGCAGCCAAAGGCGGGGGCCTTGGCGGTCCGACCCCCAGCTACAGAAAAGGGTCAGGGGATGAGATCCTGCCCCAAGTGGAGGTGTTCAAGTATCTTGGGGTCTTGTTCACGAGTGAGGGTAGGAGGGAGCAGAATATCAACAGGGGGATCGGTGCAGCGTCTGCAGTGATGCGGACTCTGCACAGGTCTGTACTGGTGAATAAGGAGCTGAGCCGAAAGGCGAAGCTCTCGATTTACCAATCGATCTACATTCCTACCCTCACCTATGGTCATGAGCTGTGGGTCGTGACCGAAAGGACAAGATCCCAGATACAAGCGGCCGAAATGAGTTTCCTCAGCAGGGTGTCCGGGCTCTCCCTTAGAGAAAGGGTGAGAAGCTTGGTCATCCGGGAGGGACTCGGTGTCAAGCTGCTACTCCTCCGCGTTGAGAGAAGCCAGTTGAGGTGGCTCGGGCATCTGGTTCGGATGCCTCCTGGATGCCTCCCTGGAGACGTGTTCCGGGCATGTCCCACCAGTGGGACGACCCAGGACATGCTGGAGAGACTATGTCTCTCGGCTGGCCTGGGAACGCCTTGGGATCCCGCCTTAGGAGCTGGTTGAACTGGCTGGGGAGAGGGAAGTCTGGGCTTCCCTGCTAAAGCTGCTGCCCCCGCGACCTGACCCGGATTAAGCGGCAGATGATGGATGGATGGATGGATGGATGGATGGATGGATGGATGGATGGATGGATGGATGGATGGATGGATGGATGGATGGATGGATGGATGGATGGATGGATGGATGGATGGATGGATGGATGGATGGATGGATGGATGGATGGAGTGTGGTCATAGTGAGTCAACTAAACAGAGCTATTCAGGTCTGGTGAAAATTCTTCTAGGATAGGATAGGCAATATACATCTTGTTAACCCCCCACGAAAATCGCATTGTGAGTTTTTTCCAATATCGTTCAGCCCTAGCTCCTCATGTTTTTCACATTGTGTCAGGGTTTTGTTCCGAGGAAATCTGGACACCTGGCATAGTTAAAGCATGTTTGAGGCCGCTAAATTAAAAAGAGTCGTAGGAAGCGAGTGTTGGCAGTTTTCATCTGTGCGTCAACCCTTTTCAGACCATGATACAACTTGAAAAGGTCGTGAGATGCTGGGAAATTCATATGCTTTTTATCCTGCGTTGGAGAGCCTCCAAGTTTTGATTTGCCATATTACATACGGTCAGGTTTAGTTGCCTTCACTTCAATTTACAACGGTCGACTACATTTCTCATTAGCACCGTGACTGCCATGGCAAATTTTCCGTCGGGCATCCATGGAAATCATGACCTGTTGCATTTCCCCGTCAAGGTCCCAAGAGTTGTGCCAAGTTCACAGTATCCCGGAACAGGACTGCCATGGCCGCTGGTAAAATAGGGCAAACATTGCCTTAAACAGACTGCGCTGTGGCGTAAATGACTGAAAAGCTGTTTCCAGTCTTACAAGCTGGCTGTGATTTCCGTTCAAAGATTCAGTGAACAGTGATAAAAAAAACCACAGGAAGCAACGGGTGGAAAATGCTCGGAAGTGACTTATTAGGATCAGACAGTATCGAGTGCTCTTATTGGCCGGCTCCTGGAGAGTTGCCAGACAATTCACACTGAGTCAATTAAAGTTTGTCTGTGGTGCTGGTCTCCCATTGACTAGTTTTATGAGAGGATTTTTGGGGGGGCGATAAATGTTATAGCATGCTGGAAAATCATGTTTATATTTGAACTGATCTAACTACTATTATTTAAAACTACTCTTGTAAAATACATACTCGTCTCACTCCAGTGCCACCGTTAGAATTTTTTTTAGTATTGTAAGCTGGCATTTTTACCAAGTGACCAGCTGTCATATACTGCAGCTTATACATTAACCTTCTTAGGACAAGTAGTAAATCAAATGGAAGATTAGAC
This sequence comes from Corythoichthys intestinalis, assembly GCF_030265065.1. Taxonomy (NCBI): domain Eukaryota; kingdom Metazoa; phylum Chordata; class Actinopteri; order Syngnathiformes; family Syngnathidae; genus Corythoichthys; species Corythoichthys intestinalis. The sequence continues at coordinate 10,312,339 of NC_080415.1, read as the reverse complement.
TATGACAATGGCAAAATATATAATTAAAACAACAAAGGGAGTGCTGGTCCAAGACTTTTCCAGGGCACTAAATCCAGCGGATATACTTGTAGGTCCCATCCAGTGTTGTTTTCGTCAACGATGATAACGAAAATATTTTGTCAACGAACAGTTTTTTTCATGACGATGATGTCATGATGATGCGCTGAAAACGTGTTTTGGGAGACTAAAACATAACGAGATAGATGCCAGTTGTCATCTGACGACACGAGAGCGAGATGAAAATTCACCATAGTTTCCGTCATAAATTCACAATGTGTGATATTTTTTTATTGTATGTGTAGTTAGAACGCATTTAGCAGTGTTGGGTCGTTTCACTCATGTGACGTGCTGCGCCTCCCAGACACACACTTCCCATTCCAGGCTCATTTTTTTAAAACATATGTGTCAGGTGCTGCTTGGTAAGTTTTGCTTTCTTATCTTGGCTATGAGTGATCATCACACACTAAACTAACTAGTAGCGTTAGCACAATGTTTGCGTTAGCATTAGAATTTAGCGCGGCGACTCGGTGTCTTCTTAGACTCTTGAAAAACATTTTAAATACAGTCCGTGGCGTCCAGGTAAGTTGAATTAATTGCAAATAATGTGCTGTTTTCCGGCTGAGTGTGTATTTTCATCATTAAAATGGTGATGTCCTTGTAGACTCTACAGTTATGTGCTCATCTGTAATGTTCATTCAAAATTGTTGGAAACACATTTTAAAATGACTAAAATATGACTAAGACTAATAAGTATTTTTGTCATCATCACACACGAAATGTAACTAGTAGCGTTAGCATAGAATTCACATTAGCATTAGGCTAATGTTAAACTCTGGTATTTTTTACATACAGTTCGTGGCGCCCAGATGGGTATAATTTATTGAAAATAATGTACTGTTTTCCTGCTGAGTGTGTATTATTACCAAGTTGGCGTAGTCCTTGTAGACGCTACAATATGTGCTCGTCTCTCATGTCCATTCAAAATAGTTGGAAACCTTTATTTATTTATGGTGTAATTTTTAAAAAATTTTACAGACCAAAACATTTTTTGTAAACGTCGACTAAAACTAGACGAAATTAGTCGAGTTAGTCTGAACAAAAACTAAACGAAGACCGACACATTTTGAGATGATAAAATATGACTAATAAGTATTATCGTCCAAATATCCAAGACTAAGACGAAAATTAAAAGGGCTGCCAAAAACAACACTGGTCTCATTATTATAAAATACATGATGACAATTTTTAATCACTCCATGGAGTGCAAATGTTCAGTGCTTTGTCCTTCCAAGGAAGGAGTGTTTTTTGCCTGGTTAGCTTTTTAAAGGGATCCACGAATAGAAAGACTTGTAGTTCATAAAAGATAAACGTTATTATGAGTTGAAATAATTTGATACTGAAACCCTTCTTGATGTTTTGGTTTTTATACAATTTGTGAAATCAATTTAACTGATAGGTCGCCATTGTTGTTGACGTCGCAGGGCAGTGACGTCACACGGTTACGCTGCCGGCCTTTCAAAGTATGACTCTAGCGACATAAACATGTCATCTGTTCAACCCATTCAATTTGAACCCGAGAGGAACATTAATAAGCAATACAGCACTATAGATATTTCACAATACGAGCAGCAAAAGCAAAATGAACAAGAAAGACGGGATGAGACGAGAATAGGAAAAAAAAAAAAGCCAAAATGTGCTACACCAGCGAAACGTCCTACAAATGGTTAATTTGAAACCCAAAGTACTACCGTGCACTTACTAGAAATGCCTCAAGAAAATACTTAAATGTAGTAATATCAAATAAGGTTGGTTTAAAGATGCTATGTGACTAATGTGGTCAACAGATCAACACTCTGCTTTAAAACTACCACAAGAAAACACAATGCTTCAAAGTATGAGAGGGAAACACATGCAAAAAGTATTTTGAGGCAATGAAAAGGTAATAAAAGACTGAAAAAAACCACATATAGTAAGCACTCGCCGCTTTCAACCGATGAGCTCATATTTTGGACGTCTCGCCGCATAGAAGGAATTGCAGTAACCCGGTAGTATTCGTCGAGTGGCAGTGACAATCTACGTCATCACCCCGAGAATCCATTGTGCGCCTAAAACATAGCGCTCTCCGTAAGTCAAAACGTGTACTAAATATGATAGGTGTTTAATTCAATGGGTATATAAGAGAACAGTTGTGGCTTCTTAGAGCCTACAAGTCTTTAGTTCCGAGGTTCCCTTTAAAGGTGTAATCGCATTGACGGGAAGACACAAGCATGCCTTGGCGACACAAAATCTGTATTACTAAGTCTATGTAAATATAATTAAATCTAATATTGGCGACCAGAGAGACATATGGTTTAAAACCACACCCATTAAAAAAAGAAGAAAATGCTTTCACATTTCTTAATGGATCAAATGTGTTATTTGTGCATATTCCGCAGGACTCATCCACAGGGATATCACAGTACACCGCACATTTCCATTTTAACAGCCTAATTATGTGGCGAGGACATTATGACATCAGTTGGGTCAGGAAGGAAGGAGGATCTGTAATTTGCTCATCTCTCCACCCCATCTTCAGCCGGTCCATCTTGTGTTTAGGAGAGCGCACTGAAGGCAGGGCGGGGCCGCTGGTCTCCCCAGTAGCTTCGAGATAAAACCAGGCAAGTGGGCCGCATGTGACCCCGACAGGAACACGGCAACAGATTTTCCCATTCGATAAGTCAAGCAATTAGCAGTGAAGTGCACACATTCACTTGCTCATATGGACTTACAGTGGTCCCCTAGACCAGGGATCAGCAACCTTTGATACTCATAGAGACATTTTGACCATCTCCCACCAAGATGAAAATTCCAGGAACTTTGACATCTAACATTTTAATGACCTGCAAAAAATACATTATTTTTTTAACTATAGCTTGCTTATTGTCTGCACCATCATATTCAAATTTAGAATTAGGTATGAAAACTTTACAATTCAATTTAAATTTAAATCAAATATTCTCATTAGTTGCGATTGACGGTGATAGATTTCCAATCGACTTGAAATGGATTGGACGTCTAAATTCATTTGAATTCACGGCAGAAGCATGAAAAGACCTTTCACAGCCCCTACCAACATTGCCTTAGGGTGGCCATGTTGGTTGGGGGGACTTTCCCATCAGAGTCAATGCATTGACGCATAGACTTCATAATGACATTGACGGGACAGGGGGCTGATTAATAGGGGGCCTTCATTGTCGGCGTGGCCGTCAAAACTGACAGAGTGGAATCACAGACAAAGAGCTTTTTTCATTGAAAATTCTTGTGAATTTGCTTAAATGCTTAAATCCCTGAATTCTTTATAGATATGGACGCAAAACAGTCTCGATTCTTGGTTAAAAGCAACAAAAACTGTGCAGTCAGCATTTATTTTACGTAAATATTTTGAAGTACGATGCTAGTCTGTTAGCCAATGTGGCGGCCGCCCTAAGTAAACAGAGCTTTTCCGGTGAAAATTCTTGTGACTAAATGCTTAAATCCCTGAATTCTTTATAAATACAGATGTAGAACAGTCTCGATTCTTTGTTAATCTAGCAAAACAAAAAACGGGCAGTTAGCATTTATTTTAAGTAAATATGTGAAAGAATGATGCTAGTCTGTTAAATAATGTGGCGGCAGCCTAACAACAAAGAGCTTTTTATGTTGAAAAATCTTGTGAAAAAACAAAAAAATATAATAATTACCTTGAATCCTCGAACAAATCACTCCTGAGACAATCCTTCCTGTTTGTATGCGGTACAGCTTTCGTACTTTTTCAACCTAAATTCGGCGCTGGATCGCTGCATGTGTCGCTGCGACTAATTGCGAATAACTGAAGCGGATTGTGGGATGCCCCCTACTTGAAGCCGTGGCACAGGGAAGGTGGAATCTGACCCGTCAATACCATTATGAAGTCTATGATTGATGTTAAAATGAAGTTATAACTAGCTTATTTCTCAACCAGTTATTTAATTAATTTCAAAGCATCTGCTATTACTCAGTTTCTGCCATTGATGGCGTACAATTCATTTGATTTTCTTAGATTTTAGCGATTTTTTTATTTTTTATGCAGAATGAATAGTAGGGGTGCTGGGATTGACCCCTGGGGAACGCCACAGCTCATAGCCCATTCCCGGTTCAAATAGACTGGATGGCTACTAGTGATGAACTCATTGAAATTCACAGCAGAAGGATGATTGGGTGTCTAACATTGTCAATGGCACTGAAAAAGTTCACTGCCATTGTCAAGAAGAGCCACAGCAAAAGAATGAAAGAGCCACACGCAGCTCCAGGTTGCAGACCCCTACCCTAGACAGTCAAAAGATATTCATAATGTTGACTACGTGTGTGCAAGTCACTTACTTGCCACGACTAGGGATGTCCCGATCACGTATTTTTGCTTATGAGTCCAGGTGACCTGATTTTGAGGGGGGTTTTTTTCTGCAATATCCACATACCATCCATTGTTAATGGTTGTGGCTCACTTCAAGCGAGAAATCACGCATGTACGTCACACAGTGAGATGACACCAAATCTAAGAGTAGGTTCCGGACAGACAATGTACAAACATCATATGTCCTAACAAAGAATGTTCAAGACTAAAAATGTTCAGTAAGGCGGGCAATTACACAGGCGAGAACAGGAAAGAGAACAAGTTGTCTGGAATTCACCAGCAAAGAGGAACAGGCAAGCTGGCACAGAGACTAGCCATCATACAGCCTTAACTAAAACAGGAAAAATAATAGGAAACAGGTGAAAACAATCTGGAGGGTGCAGATAATCACAAGAGCCAACATGATTTCCGAGAGTACAAAATACTTTAAGAGCAGCCTAAAGGACATGATTTTATAAGGCGGCAGGAATGTTTATGCATGTAGTTGAGCTTCTTTTTTTTGGTGAGGATTTAAATTAAAAAAATATATATATAGATATAGTATATACAGTGGTACCTCTACATACGAATACAGATTTTCCCATAAGAATACATTATAATTCGATTAATTTGTTCCACAGCCCAAAAAACCTACGTGAAATCCTTCATAAATACTGCAGGTACAATTAGTAACAGCAATTACACATAGTGAAACAAATGAATTATTAATACAAATCAGAATGATAATAATCATAAGTGGAAATTAAAAAATACGTTTTTATTGTCACGAGGGCTGCAGCTATCAAATATTTTAGTAGTCGAATAATCTATCTGCCTGTTAGTTGAATAATCGAATAATCGGATTAGGAACATTTAATTTGTTCCAGAATTTATTTTAGGAGATGTAAAACAAAGGATTGCTAAGATAGTTTCAAAAGAGAATTAAATGCGAATACAAAATAAAATTCTCGAGTGTTTCTTCAAACTATGGAGAATTGCACTTGCATTTAAAAATAAATTCAAATACCTGAGTTTAGCCTCAAACGGTATAAAAAAAAAAGGTACAGTACATTAAAAGAACAATTGGCTGACTTGCATAGCAAAAGTCGACTAGCTAACACTGGAAGTCCCGAGTCACTCTCATGTGGGCGCAAAGAAGGCACAGAGGGGAAAATTGCTTCGGCAACAACCTCCAACACCTAGCTCCGGGAAAAGGGTGAAGTGTCATATGTCCCCACATAAAAAATGTTTTGTTTTGTTTTTTTATTACACCGTCCCTTGTACGTAGGCAAACTGCAGCTTCTGAATATGTAAAAAGGTTGTCCGCCCGATTGCCTGCCTGAGCGGTCCACTGTCCGACAAAGCCAAGGCAGCCCTGCCCTGCAAACACTTAAGATGCTAATTGGAACAATCCAACTCTGTTATTTTGTGAATGTGAATGAGAATGACTCATGAGGACCTCAATGCTCACAAAAGACATGCTGAGGGTCAGATGACCCTTCTCTGGATACAAAAGGGATTTGTATCAACTGATCCACCCTTGGTAGTTCTAGTGCTTTAAAATGGTACCTTTTTTTTTGTACAATGCTTTCAACAAATCATTTAAACACCTATTCCAACAAAAAAAGGCAAAGTATACCCATAAACTAAATTACGATTCCATGAAAAAAAATATTCGCTCAATAAAAAAAAAAAAAACTTAAATTAAGTTGATCTTAACAGGGAGCACCTGGATTCATACATTTTAAATGAGTTATGTCATATTCACTGTTGCCTAGAGAGGGCAGTCTATCCACCCAAATCACCAAATCAATAAAACCAAATGCAGACACTTTCAAAACAAACCATTACAACGCCATTCTAATCAAACGAATACTCGAAGCAGCAAAATTTGATTCAAAGCTTTTTTGGAATCGAATTACTTGAGTTAATCGATTAATCGTTTCAGCACCAATTGTCTCGAGTTAATCGATTAATCATTGCAGCGCTAATCGTCACCTAACTCATAAAGACTGGCGAACGTAGGTCAGAGGAGACAACAGGTGCATGTGGATATGGTGAGTCTTGTTCTAATTTAACAAATGCATTAAATACGACACATGTAAAATAAATAAACTATGAAAAATTAAGAAATAAAAGTGTTTCTCTTGTCACCTTAACTTACTGGAGAATGGAGGTCGGGGGCAGTTTAGGAGGTGGGGGGACCGGTGAGCTGCGTTGTCTGGCCAGTTCAAGCGTACCACGCTCATATTTTTGTATCATTTCTCTTAATTCCAATGGTAATCGTCACCTATTTCCTTTCTTTCACCATCTGCACTAACCTTCTTGGCACCCATGTTGATTTATCTCACAAGGAAATCCGCCTTGCGTCCATCTTGCAGGAAAATAACGAATAGCGACACTATCATAAATCGTCGTATTTCGAGCATGTCGTCTTATGTCAAGATAAATGACGAATCAAATTTTACGTCAGATGTCGAAAGGATCATATGTCGAGGTACAACTGTATATCCTCATCTACCTACTGGTGACGCAGCACAAGGAGCAATGTGGGGTTCAGTATCTTGCTCAAGGATACGTACAATGGGGCAAAAAAGTATTTAGTCAGCCACTAATTGTGTAAGGTCTCCCACTTAAAAAGATGAGAGAGGCCTGTAATTTTCATCATAGGTATACCTCAACTCTGAGACAGAATGAGAAAAAAAAATCCAGAAAATCACTTTGTCTGATTTATAAAGTATGTATTTGCAAATTATGGTGGTAAATAAGTATTTGGTCAAGAACAAAAGTTCATCTCAATACTTTGTTATATTCCCTTTGTTGGCAATGACAGAGGTCAAAACGTTTACTGTCTTCAAAGGTTTTGACACACTTTTGCAGGTATTTTGGCCCATTCTTCCATGCAAATCTCCTTGAGAGCAGTGATGTTTCGGGGCTGTCGTTGGGCGACACGGACTTTCAACTCTTGTATGGCGTTGAGATCTGGATACCGGCTAGGCCACTCCAGGACCTTGAAATGCTTCGTACGAAGCCATTCTTTGTTTCCCGGGAAATGTATTTGGGATTAATGTCATGCTGAAAAACCCAGCCACGTTTCATCTTCACTGACCTTGGTGATAGAAGGAGGTTTTCACTCAAAATCTCACAATACATGGCCCATTTATCCTTTCCTTTACACGAAACATGATCCTGTCTTGGTCCCTTTGCAGAAAAAATTCCGAAAAGCATAATGTTTTGACCCTCATGCTTCACAGTAGGTATGGTGTTCTTTGAATACAATTCATCATTCTTTCTCCTTCAAACACGAGAAGTTTCTACCAAAAAGTTCCTATTTTTTGTTTCATCTGACTATATGACACTCTCCCAGTCCTCATCTGGATCATCCAAATGCTTTCTAGCAAACTTCAGACGGGCCTGGACGTGTACTGGCTTAAGCAGGGGGACACGCCTGGCACTGCATGATTTGAGTCCCTGGTAGCGGAGTGTGTTATTGATAGTAGACTTTAGTCCCCAGATAGTTACTTTGGTCCCAGCTCTCCCCAGGTCATTCACGAGGTCCCCCGTGTGGTTCTGGGATTTTTGCTCACCGTTCTTGTGATCATTTTGACACCGCAGGGTGGGATCTTGCGTGGAACCCCAGATTGAGGGAGATTTTCAGTGGTCTTGTATGTTTTCCTTTTTCTATTAATTGTTCCCACAGTTGATTTCTTCACACCAAACTGCTTACCTATTGCAGATTAAAGTGCGTACAACAGGAGAAAAAAAACGTCTTAAATAGCAATATCATGTGAATTAGAATCATATTTTGAGATGATTCAACTATATACAACAATTTGGCAAAGCGCAGATGACGTGAAATTAGTCTTTTAATCTGCTGGTTAGCCACGCCTACCATTATAGGGCTCTAGCATCCCCAACAGGTGGATGACGTCGGCAGGAGAATGGTTTCATCTGTTTTACTATACAGCCCATTGAGGGGTAATTATTCAGAACGAGGAAAATGCAACGAACAGAGCCGCAAAATGTCATTGTTTTAGTCTCTCTACTCCAATATTTTTACAGGATATTCTTTTTATCCAAGTATTTTTTTTCCCCAATAGCTAAATAAATGGTATGGTGATGACAAATAACAGTCTTGTGCTCAACGGAATATGAAATAATTATAATGCATTTATTCAGTACAGCATGGCAAAATTACTCCTTAATGGTCAAAACTGTTGACTTCACCTTTACTGTCGCACCTCCAAAACGATATTTTATGGCACCATTGTTAGTGGCGCTTTTGTCATTTCCCGGCCGGCTTCGGAGAATGCAAACAAACCAAGAGGCGTGACAGCTAGTCGACATGCTAACCCAAACCAAGTGATGTTTCAAAGTCTTCGAAGCGGAAAATCACACATAACTTGCCCGGATCATTTCACTCGGCTGCGGGGTAGTCGACTGTCCTCGCCGATCGGCAACCCACCCGGCGGCGAGCAAGTTAGAACTCGCCGTTCCCCTGCTGAGGGCAGAGGGCTTGTTTGCGGGGAAGTAGCTGGACAATGACCACCGGACAAACCGGCCGACGTCGGAGGAGCGCATAGCTGCCAAATGGTCAACACGAATATGGCCAAATAATGCTTTACTACACGGCGAAGACGTAAACACCGAGAGAGTCATTGGAGAGCGGCTGCAGTTGTTTTGCAGCTAACATGACAGAATGTGTCTGAGGAGAGCTACATGGCCATCCATGATCGAACGTAAGTAAATAGTCCTTTATTTAAAGAATGTTTGTAGAGTTTACTTTGTAATCACTGTATTCGTGGACATTTTTAACACAAAGTTGCAATTTCTGATCGGGTGGAAAATTTGACAGAACACCGGGCACATGAAGAGGGCAATAAGCAGAGTATAGTGCTCTCCCGGCAGGGGGATGTCATCGCCCGAGTCGACAAGGAGCATGTCAGCCACAAAATGCAAGCCACCTACGTATTAAAATGATCCCAGTATTTGACATGATACAAAACACAATGTTTACTCACTTCCTCGTAAGTCCAATGGTCCCACAGTAGTAGGGCTTGTTTTGGCCAATATCACTGGTGAATGGGAACCTTTTGAAACCCCAAAAAGGCTCACACGCCTCCCCCTGGTGCAGCAACATTTTTCTGCAACTGTTTGGCTGGCGTGATGCGAAAAATAAACAAACTAATTCGTAAAATCAGCTGTATCCGTAGTGGTTCTGCATACTGTAGTATTGGCTGTATACTGAAGATGACTAGGGTTAGGGCAAGGGTTTACTTATTCAGGGTATATAGGGTTACACTTTTTTTCCACCATAATTTGCTGATAAATTCTTTAAAAATCAGACAATTTTCTGGATTTTTTTCCCTTATTCTGTTGATTGATGTTGATAGTATACCTATGATTATAATTCTTAAGGGCGGAGAATCGAGCCCACAACTTCTGGGTTGGGGAACATTTACTCTTTTTGTTCGGTATCAGATCGGGACTCGCTATCGGCGGACTCTCATAATCTGGTGACTCGGATTCAGGTACAAAAATATGCAATCGGGACATGTCTACTTGCAAGCATTTTATTCCAAATCCATTCACACGCCTAGAAAGTGCATTCAAAAGAGGGTCCTAAATAATAGCAGCAAGGACAAGCAGTTAAATTCCACGAGTGTCGTATTTCTTTACTGGATGACATCGCCAACTACCGTCCTGTGCGTATTACAGGGGTTTCAGTCATTTTAACATGTTTTGACATGGCTGTCATCGGTTTCTTCTTCTGTTAACATACCGAGAAAATCACATTATCTGATTGAGTTAAACGATGAATGCAGATAAGTGGCCAAGCTATTTGCAGCCTAATATCAAGCATATTAAACTTTGTACTGAACTGAATTCCTGCTTCTTTCATGTTGGTGTGGTTTCTCTGAGGACCCTGACTGACCACCTCTCACTCACTTGTGGCTTCCAGGCCTTGTACTTGTCTAGTTTTCCCCTCAGCTACACACATTTTTGTGCTTTTTTTTTTCCTACCGACCTACCCCTGTGATGTAAAACCTCTACGAGAAAGATTACTTTTCACCACCCTGGAGTGCCTGCCAAGAGTAACCTTAGGTGTGCAAAATTGTGCCACACACACACACGAGCGTGAAGTAATATGGATCATATTGTATTCAAATTTTCCAAAGGAGTTTCTGCAGGGTGAGTTTGTTTACATGCTGATGTTTGGAACCATCAGATAACTCAAGGGAACATCAAACCACAATGTTAAAAAAAAAAAAAAATCAAATCAAATTGAGGTCTACTGGAAGGACATATTATCCGGCCAAGTCTTCTTTGGTTCAAGTCCTGAAATGCAACGTGAGGCAACAAACTACCCTCATTTTCATAGACTTGATTATAGTCTCTGCTGACGTCTAATCAGCCCACAGGAGTTCAGCAGGCCTGTATTTGCCTTCAGTAATGACAAACATCTCCCTCCGCAATTTGCTGGGTTCCAGGGAGATGTACATAACACATCTTTGAACTAGGGGTGTGATAATATATCAAAAAGCTGATATATCACGATACTTTGTAGCTGAAAAAGTGATCGAAATGCTCCCACCAAGAACCAATATGTCGTTTTAAAAATGTGTCACTGTTTAAAAAAAACCAAAAGGAAACAACCACTGTTGTTTTCGTCAACAATGACGAAAATATTTTGTCGAATTTTTTTTTTTTTTTTTTTTTGACGATAACAAGCTAAAAATGTGGCTTTTGAGACTAGAACATAACTAGGCGTATGACAGTTTTTGTCTGACAAGAGGAAAATGCGACATCGTTTAGGTCATATGTTCAAAGTGCGTGACATTTTCATATTGTACGCGGAGAACGTCGGCTTGCGTTGTGGCAGTGTTTGGGTTGTGCCACTCCTCACCGGAGTTTAGGATGTGTTTGTAGCTAAGCTGCGCTCCATTTTGCTTGTTAAAAACACTGAAAGATTTGTTGTTTTTTTTTATCTTGGCAAAAGAGAATATGCAATGTTGCTTTAGCTCTTAAAGGTTTGTGCTGAGTGGTCATCAGACGCTAAAACTAATACTAGCGTTAGCGTAGCATTTACTTTAGCATTAGCTTCAGAATGGCGAGTATCCTCTTATAACACTGGCCAGTCTAAAGCAGAGACACTAGTCTTTTCTGGTGAATACGTCTAGAGGATATTAAATGCTCGGACAACTTTTTTTACTTACAGTTTGTGGATTCTTGGTAGGTTTAATTGAAAATAGTGAACGTTTTCCTGCTGAGTATGTATTATCATCACAAAGCTTGGCGCTGTCCTTAATGTAGACGGTACAATATACTGTATGCTCGTCTGTTTATTTTCATTCGAAATTGTTGGAAAAGCTCTATTTTTGGACTAAAACTTTGAATTAAATTTTTTTACAAACTAAAAGATTTTGAGTAACTGTCAACGAGAGTTCGTCGAGTAAAACTAGACGAAGACGAACACATTTTGAAATGACTAAAATATGACTAAGTCTAATTATTTTAGTATTTTAAGAATTTTAGTCCAAAAGACAGACAAAAATTGAAAGGGCTGCCAAAAACAACACTGGGAACCAACAAGTTGCTACCAAAATCTGCCATTAGAATAGTGTCTATTAGGGTTGTTCCGATCATGTTTTTTTGCTCCCGATCACGATCATTTTAGTTTGAGTATCTGCCGATCCCGATATTTCCCGATCCGATTGCTTTTTTTTGCTCCCAATTCAATTCCAATCATTCCCGATAATTTTTCCCGATCATATACATTTTGGCAATGCATTAAGAAAAATATGAATAAAACTCGGACGAATATATACATTCAACATACAGTACATAAGTACTGTATTTGTTTATTATGACAATAAATCCTCAAGATGGCATTTACATTATTAACATTCTTTCTGTGAGAGGGATCCACGGATAGAAAGACTTGTGACTTTGTATATTGTGACTAAATATTGCCATCTAGTGTATTTGCTGAGCTTTCAGTAAATGATACTGTAGCCATGCCCAAATGCATGATGGGAAGTGCAACCATGACTGTGCGTAGTGCTACCAATTGATATATCTTCTCTGCGTTGGCAAGAAGAAGAAGAAGAAGAAGAAATAAAATAAGGTGTTAAGATAAAGATCAATTGCTACCTTGCTTTCCCACATTGCTTCCCATGATATTTCTAATCGTAGGGAGAGGGATTGTAAGGCTTTCGCCAATTTAAAAAAGGCTCCAAAGGCTGCCAAATTTCACTCTACTCATTTTACGCTGCCTTTTATCTCTCTATATAGGTAAAACTTCGCCATTATAGATAGAGCGCGACAATGCGTGAGTGGGTCGTGCAGCGCATGCATTAATTGCGTTAAATATTTTAATGTGATACATTTTTTTTTAAATTAATTACCGCCGTTATTAGGATAAATTTGATAACCCTACCTTAAGCCTAAACTAAAGACTCTGGAAGAGTGAAACATATTATGTCTGTAACGTTAAATACAATTAGAAAACAATTTGATTAAAAAAAAATATTTATATTAAAAAAAAGGCATGGCCGATATTTTTTTGCCGATTCCGATACTTTGAAAATGACGTGATCGGACCCGATCGAGACATCTCTAGTGTCTATATTACCTCACTGGCTGCCAATGATGGCACTTGACATTCATTTTGACTGGATTGGATGCCTGGCACGGTCAATGGCACTGAGAACAGTCAGTTTTGTGGGCATTTTCAGGTCACTTCCTGATCATTTCTATTCATTTAAGCACATTCTTGAGTCACATCCTTTTCAGTAACTCAAAATCGACAGGAAGTAATCTGCAAATGCCCCAAAAGGAAAAGAAAGTGACCAAAAATCAACTAGAAATGATGTGTAATGCCCCAAAATTAACTCATTACCTGGCATTGGCTGCCACTGATGGCCATATACGTCCAATCCGTTTGAACTGGGACGAATAATCATTCACTGAATCCCTCCAACTTCAAACTGATTGGACTAGTGCTGCAACAATTAATTGATCAACTCGAATAATTTGATTGGAAAAATCTTCGAATCAAATTTTGCTACGTTGAGGATTCGTTAAATTGGAGTGGCATTGTAATGGTTTGTTTTGAACGTGTTTGCATTTAGTTTTATTTATTCGGGTGGATACATTGCCCTCTAGTGGCTACAGTGAATATGACATAGCTTGTCTAACATGGCTGGATCCAGCTGCTCCCTGTTAAGATCAACATTAGGTTGTAAGTCTTTGTTTGAGCTAATATGATTGTTTTTAGTATAGAGGTATATTTAGCTTTTTTTTTTTTTTTTTGTCAGAATTTGTGTTTGAACGATTCGTCAAGCGCATTAAAAAAAAGCATTTTAGAGCATTTAATCTAGAAGATTTTTGGTACGCAAGTTAACCAATTGTACTTTTGTTGTACTTCGATCTTCATTCATTAATTTTTTTATACCGTTTGAGGCTAAGTTCAGGTATTTAAAGTGATTTTTAAATGCATTTATTGGTCTTGAGAAATAAAGTGCAATTCTGCATGGTTTAAAGAAACATTCGGGAATTTTATTTTGTATTCGCATTTAATGCTCCTTTGAAAATGCAATCTTAGCAAGCTTTTATTTAACATCACCTAAAATATATTCTGCAATTCATTAAATGTACCTAATCTGATTACCCGATTATTCAAGCTACAAGCTAATTGATAATCTATTACTTAAATAATTGATAGCTTCAGTCCTAGAGTAGACGTGTACTAGTGATAAACTCATTACAATTCACAGCAAAGGGATGAAAATAACTGTTTTTTCTGGCTATTACCGTATTTTTCGGACTATAAGTTGCGTTTTTTTTTCATATTTTGGCTGGGGGTGCGACTTATACTCAGGAGCGACTTATGTGTGGAATTATTAACACATTATGATATAATTTCACATGTTATTTTGGTGTTTTGCAGTGACACTGATGGTTTTGTAAAGTTGTTAGCATGTTCTTATGGTATAGTTATCTAAATAACTCTTTATAGCTATGGCCATGTTCGTGTTCTGCCTTTGGCTGTGTATGTTCAATTGTATTATTGACTTTTTTTATCTTGAAATGGATGCATTTAGTTTGTGGCGCTTTCACGCCCACGTGAGGGCGCACTCGCGCTTGTTTACGTGACACGCCAGAAGAAGATGGACAGCTACGTAGCTCTGAGTGAGTTGAGTGGGCGAGTTAGCTAGAGAGAATAGACGGCTGCGAACCTACTTTCATTGTTTATGCTTTTAAATCATCTCTACAGAGGCAACGCCTGCGTTTATCATCTTTTCTGTTGTTGTTGTGTGTTTTCCACCCTCGATCGGACAATTAAAGCTAGTTGTGTGGTTGTTTGAACGATGTGCTAATGATAGCGAACGCATGCTAACCTGTTACTTATTACTAATAGTACCTAATTATCATTTATTTACGTTGATGCGAACCTGTTTTCTATCGAGGACCAAATTGATTCAGCAAATTATACGGACGTCCAGCATTGTCTTTTGGGAGTTCTCTGTATAGCCACGACCGAGCCTTAACGTAGAACGTAGTATATTCACATTTCGTTGTTCATACACTGTACAGTGTACAGTGTACACTGTACATTTATTTAGCATGTTGTTCTATATATTAAATTGCCCTTCAAGATGACTTGTCTGTTCTATGTGTTGGATTTTATCAAGTAAATTTCCCCCCAAAAATCGACTTATACTCCGGTGCGACTTGTATATGTTTTTTTTCTCTTCGTTGGGCATTTTATGGCTGGATCGACTTATACTCAGGAGCGACTTGTAGTCCGAAAAATACGGTAGTTGTTTTGTAGAACATCCTAGAACTGTTACCTGACCTACGTATCGATAATTGTTGTCGCCATATCGTGAGATCATCGTATCGTGAGTTACCCAGAGGTTCCCACCCCTACTTTGAACACACACAGTCTTAAGTAATAAAGGATGTTGAAATTTTTCACGTTTCCATTATATTCCATTGGAAGGACGGATAGTCTGGAATTTGGAAAAAAGTCTGAATAGGTTTCATAAAATGAAGGAAAGACAAGAGGAAAGAGAGCCTGTATGTATGTGCGTGTAAGAGAAAACTGCACATGATGACAAGTTGCATTAAATGATCCTCAGTGATTATACCCTGTGGTTTAGCCCTCTGAATCACTACCATCTGAGTCTCAGATTCAGGCTGGAGGAGTCAATTTTTTGTTGAAAAGCTGGGCGGAGGGTATAAAGAGGGTTCGGGGGTCTGGCCAAGGGCCAGGCAGTGTCGCCACAGATCACTGCTTTTAGGGCTAGAAACGTCAGGAGCGGAGAAAAACTTCCTAAGTCAGAAACACTTCCTTCATCTCCCCTAAATAGCTCTCTCATTCACACGCACACACACATGCATATTGTGTGGGTCTGAACTTCATTGCTCCCAGATGTGGATTCATCCTGTGGACGGCATGTTGAGATAGTTGTTCTGTGTGATTGTGTGCCCATGAGTTTCTTTTTTTTTTTTTTTTTCGTGTGCTGTGTACAAACAATTACAATGTGTGCGCATGATAATGGAAACAAAATGAAATAAAGGATGCCAACTTAGAAGACACGGGAACCAGTCCCTTTATGCAGAGTATTTATAGTTCTGTAGAGTGTAGCCACTAATTTTGGCCACAATATGTTCTGGGATTTTGGTCAATTGTTTTTATCCCCTTAGGGAATATAAAAAAAAAATTAGAGCTGTCAAACGATCAAAATTTTTAATCGAGTTAATCACAGCTTAAAAATTAATTAATCTAATTAATCGCAATTCAAACCATCTACAAAATATGCCATATTTTTCTGTAAATTATTGTTGGAATGGACAGATAAGACACAAGACGGATATATACATTAAACATACTGTACATAAGTACTGTATTTGTTTATTATAACAATAAATCAACAAGATGGCATTAATATTATTAACATTCTGTTAAAGCAGTACTTCTCAAACAGTGGGGCGCGCCCCCCTGGGGGGGCGCAGAGCGATGCCGGGGGGGGCGCATGTGACCTCGGGGAACATGCTTTTTTTTTTTTTTTTTTTTTTTTGCCGTACTGGAATAAAGTGTACTTGCACATCCACTCAGTGGGTGACAGTGGCGCTCTCATTTTCAGAGTGCGCGCAGTATTTTTGAACTAAGGAAGAGCACTCAGAACACACAGAAAACAGATATGAAGAGCAGTACGCCGCCGCCGTTTTCGAAAGCCGTTTTCCGACCGGACTCACGCAGCGACCCACTGTCTTGTCCGGCCGGTTCTCACGTCGCCGCCCGAGAAGTGCCATTTTTGGCTTGGGATCGTCACGACGACCGCCCTCACCTACGGTTCTACCTCGGCCGCCGGGAATGCGCTTTTTTCGTGCCGTTTGCCTTTTAGCTTTGACTTTTAATACAGTGGGTAATGAGGAAAGACCACTGTTTACTGTGTCTAAAAATAATTATAGCGGACAGCCAGAAGCCAAAACAATTAAGACGCCACTTAAAGACATTAGACCCCAATCTCATTGATAAGCTTGATTGTTTTTCAGCGAAAACGGCCGAATATTTCCAACAATCGTCCTGTTTTGTCAGTGTAACATCAGTAAACCAATTAGCATTGTTAGCATGCTCATTGCAAGATACCTCCACACCATTGCAAAGGAGGTACAAAAATAAAAACTGTCCTTCTGTCCAAGGACACTTTTTTTTTTCTTTTTCTTTTATTCAGTTTTGTTTTTCCGATCAAATTTTTTGGCATATTGTCCTCATGAGTGAATGTTTCTAATCAATTTTAATTTGTTATTATTTACTGATTTTATTACATTTTATTTTTCTTTATCAAATGGTCAAAAATGTAACTTGAGTGTATTTTTTAGTTTGGATGGGACTTTTTTTTTCTAATTCAGGCAAATTGATGCGCGTCGTCTTCTCTGTTACAAACAAAACAATGTTAATAAAGTTCTACTTTATTATAAGTTGATCTGTTACTTTTTTTCGTTATTAGGAAAAAAAAGGACACAATGTTAGGCAGATGCGTATTTATAATAGTAATTATATAGACAAATGATACTATTTACAGTGGTGGCAGAGAGTTTGGGGGGGCGCGAAACATTTACGTCTTCCTTGGGGGGGCGTAACAGAAAATAATTGAGAAGCACTGTGTTAAAGCGATCCATGGATAGAAAGACTTGTAGTTCTTAAAAGATAAATGTTAGTAGAAGTTATAGAAATTTTATATTAAAACCCCTCTTAATGTTTCGTTTTAATAAAATTTGTAAAATTTTCAATCAAAAAAATAAACTAGTAGCTCACCATTGTTGATGACAATAATAATTATGGTGCTGAAACCCATAAAATCAGTCGCACCCAAGTGCCAGCAGAGGGCGACAAAACACCAAAAACACAAGTAACAAGTGCACATGACACTGTGCTGTCATTTTAATCTGTTTGAGCGGGGCATGTGCGTTAAATGCGTCAAATATTTTAACGTGATTAATTTAAAAAATTAATTACCACCCGTTAACGCGATAATTTTGAGAGCTCTAAAAAAAGTAATACTAATGATAAATTAAAATAAATTTTAAAAAGATAATTTGTTTTATCCCTCACAATAAGGAAACATTGAACTGTAGAGGAAAACTGTTGACATTCATCGTCATACAAATGTAGAAATATGTAATTTTCTGCAGTTGAAATGTGCAATTCCTTGGGGGAAAATATGTGCTGATCAGCTGTTGCTCAATCTCTTCTCTTAAGATCAATCCGAGGTTCTCATTTTTGTGTGATTCAGTGATCACATTTACGAGAAGTAAATGAGACAAATGAGATCTCATCTTCAGTATTGCTTTGCTTTTCACTATAATAAACCTCAGCTTATACCCTCATCAAGCAAGATTTCCCACCATCAGATGTAGGGGTGGGAACCTCTACCTCACAATACGATTTGCGATACACGGCTCACGATAACGATGATCTCACGATATGACGATACAACAATTATCGATACATGAATCAGGAAATCATTATAGGTAGGCGTTAATTTATGCTGGTTCCTGCCGGAACAAGATCCGGCACCTCTTGGTTTTGGCCTCCCTGTGTTCCGGGACTTATCTGGGCAGATCCGGCACCTCTTGTGTATCGAAAAAAAATAATAATATCAAAACATTTTTAAAAGATGTATAAAATAAAATGATAATATGGATAAATTCATTTACAGAACAAATCCCAAGAATTGCATGTTGTTTATAAAAATTTAACGTCATTTTAAAGAGTCGGAGGTTTGTTGATGCATTGAAAAAATGGACCAACAAATCACACCACTGACATTTAAAAGAATAAATAAATAAAAACTTGAGGCATCTGGGGAGCAAGCAGTCAGGATCAAACGGTATTTCAACATGCCAAAAAGACAGTTGCATTTACTGTCTTTTTTCAAAAAGAAGGAAGATGGTTCAAAACGCACAGCCAGCCAAGCCTGGGCAGGAGGCTGCTACCGTGGCAGCAGCTGGTCATGTACAACGCCACTCAGAGTGGGGGCCAGCTATAGCGCCAGCAGTCAGCCAGGTGGACCACCAATAGCAGTCGCAATAGGCCTTTATGGGAAATTCGGGTTTGGGCTACACAATTTGTAAGGAGGTGGGAACTTTGGGGCCAGAGAAGACGGGGACGGGGGGGGGGGGGGGGGGGGGGACTCACAAAAGAATGGGTTTGTGTGATTTATTATACATACATATATATATACTGTATATATATATATATATAAATATATATATATATATATTTTTTTTTTTTAATCGTTAACTAATTGCCGATTGTGTATGGTAAGTCCCACCTGTGGTTATGTGGGCAATTGCCCGTGCTGTGCAGAGTATAGCCTAAATAATTCTAAATTGTTGACATAACATTTATACCATGGATATTATCTGAAATTGAGGCTTGTAAGTCCCACAGCATGGCAAGTGGGCATTTGCGTGTTGTTTTCAGCACAATTTTCTGTGTATGTTCTGGGACCTGTGCCAGTCTCGTCATCCCTGTGCTGTCATATATGTACTTTGCGTTCCGGCACCTTATAATTTACAAATTATGCACTGATTCTAGGATATTCTACAAAACAATAAACAGAAAAACAAGCTATTTTCATCCTGCTCCTGTGAACTAGAATGAGTTTATAACTAGTAGACATCCTGTCCATTTGAACTGAGAGGCTGGCAGCGAATGAACATTTGTTCATTCTATGGCCGTTAGTGTCAGCCAATGCCAGGCGATGAGTTCATTTTGGGGACATTTCACGTCATATCTTGTGGATTTTCGGTCACTTCCTTTTTCCTTTTGGGGCATTTACGGGTCACTTCCTGGTGGTTTTGGGTTACTGAAAAGGAAGCGACTCCAGAATGTCCCCAAAATGAATACGAAGTGACTCAAAATCAACAGGAATTAACCTGTAAATTCCCTAAAATGAACAAGGAGTGACCTATAAATTCCCACAAAAGACTGGCTGTGAATGACGGCGGCAGGCGTTCAATCCACTCAAATTGAATTGGATGTCATGCGCAATTCTATTCTATTCTATTCTATTCTATTCTATTCTATTCTATTCTATTCTATTCTAATTGAAGAGTTTGGTAGCAACCTGTTGGTTCCTTTTTTTTAACAGTAAAACCTCTTTAAAATCATTTATCGATTCTTGCTGTGAGCATATCAATAACCTTTTGGGCTACAAACTATCGTGATACATCACCTTTTCGCTATATTGTCACACCCCTAATCAGATGACATTACTTCTGGAATACGTTGCCTTTTTTCCATTTATGTTTGAGTATAAATTTGGCGCAGCTCAATATTAACAAGAGCAGCATACCTTTCTCATGTGTGTTCAGATCCAAGTTGTAAACAGCAACCTTCTTCCCCGCTGTGCTGTAAATCGACCCTAATAAACATGAAGGCCCACACACACAGATTGTGTGCCCTGATAATCTGCAGAGTAACTGTGCCTCAGATACCAACACAAAGGGAAATACAACTTCCTGATTCCCTGGGTTTTAGGGAAATTAGTAATTAGTCTTTGCTTGATCTCCTTAAAATAGGAAACATGACAACCTAACCCCTGAGCTGATTTAAAAAAAAAAAAAAAAATCTTCCTAAAACAATTAAATTCATAAACACCTTTCTGAAACAATGAAAGGCACAGTACAATACGGCTACAACTAACGAGTATTTTTCAAATCGATTAATCGAACGATCAATTAAACGATTAATCGGATAAATGTAACTTATTTCATTTACCTCTACAATTTAACTTGAAGTTGTTTTAGGGATATAGGAAGTAACAATGAAGACAAAATGGATGACTATTTCCTTCAAAAATATATTTTGTTACAGCTTCCTCACTTAATTGCAGTCTACAACTGTACTGTTTTAAGTACATAAAACTTCGTTTTAAATAAAGGTTCTGAGTGTAAAACATAAAAAAAAAAAAAATTCTCTGCACAAATCAGACAAAAGTCTGGTTCATTTGAATTTTTAAAGAAGTGCTGCTGACTGACATTTTTTTTCTTGTGAGCAAAGCGCTAATATAAATTGTGTCAAATGATTCATTTGTTTTCTTTAAACAAACTAAACAACAAAATCGATTAAGGAGGATGCAGACTATAATGAGTCCGTTTTCTTTGTCAAACATACAAACAATTCTTCACCATAAATACAATCCAAATCCAATTTCAAAGCACACTCTCTTATATGACAATTTACAGCTTGAATGGGAGTACCTGTTGAAAGGAGACTACATATCTATATATAATAAATGCTAACTGCACGTTTCTTTGCTTTTACCCAAGAATCGAGACAGTTTTACCTCCATATCTAGAAAGAATTTTGGGATTTAAGCATTTAGTCACAAGAATTTTCACCCGAAAAGCACTGTTTACATATGGTGGCCGCCACACTGACTAACAGACCAGCATGGTACTTTGACATATTTACGTAAAATAAATGCTAACTGCACGTTTTTGTTTTTTTTTGCTTTTAACCAAGAACTGAGACTGTTTTACATCCATAGCTATCAAGAATTCAGGGATTTAATCATTTAGTCACAAGAATTTTCACCGGAAAAGCTCTGTTTACATATGGTGGCCGCCACATTGACTAACAGACTAGCATTGTACTTTGACATATTTACGTAAAATAAATGCTAACTGCACGTTTGTTTTTTTTGCTTTTAACCAAAAATCGAGACTGTTTTACGTCCATATCTATAAAGAATTCAGGGATTTAACCATTTGTCCACAAGAATTTTCAAAGAAAAAAGCTCTTTGTGATTCCGCTCGGTCAACTTTGACGGCCACGCCAACAATCCGTTAATTTTTTAAATTGATCATGTTAAAATATTTGATGCATTTAACGCATGTACGGACTGACCCGCTCATGCATTGCCTCAAACAGATTACAATGACGCCGTTTTTTGCACATAGAGAGCTAAAAGGCAAAGAAAGGCAAGTGGACACAGGCGTTCATTGGACCGCGCAATTTATTGGCAACTCCTTCACAACAAACTTAAGTATCATTTAGTTTTAGTGAAAGCACAACAAAAATAATATTCCTATCTCTCAAAAAAAATGTTCACAAAAAGAAAGGCGCTTCAATCTGTATTAATGACGCCCTATTATCACACAGTTAAACAACAATGCAAAGAACTTCAGAGCATTCCCAATCAAAATAGCTATGCAAAATACGCATAAAACCTAATCAGACTTTGGTCAAACTCTATTCAAATATTTCGTTTAGCTCAACAAATACACTGGATGGCAATATTTAGTCACAATATACAAACTGTCAGAGGTCTCATACGTTGTGAAGCCAGCATTCAAATGAACGTGAATCACAATAGACCTAGTCTAAAAAAAAAAAAAAAAAAAAAAAAAAAAAAACAGGGAGCTACGGTGTCTAAAAAAAAAAAAAAAAAAAAAAAAAAAAAACAGGGAGCTACGGTGTCAGTCAAGGGACAAAACACATTCATTGGCTTGATTTCTAAGTAGTGTAATTTAAAACTCGCCATTGACATCTTCTGGAGTATTTCAATCACTACCTTATGTAGTTAAAGACTGGCAGGGAGGCCATGTGACCCACTGCTCTGCGACGTCAACAATTGCAAGCTACTAGTTTATTTTTTGAATGAAAATTTTACAAATTTTATTAAAATGAAAACATTAAGAGAGGTTTTAATATAAAATTACTATAACTTGTACTATCATTTATCTTTTAAGAACTACAAGACTTTCTATCCGTGGATCCCTTTAACAGAAAGAATGTTAATAATGTTACTGCCATCTTGTGGATCTATTGTTATAAAAAAAATTTAAAAATCAGTACTTATATACTGTATGTTGAATGTATATATCTGTGTTGTGTCTTTCAATTCCAACAAAAATTTACAAAAAAATATGGTATATTTTAGAGATGGTTTGAATTGCGGCTAATTACGATTAATAGAGATGTCCCGATCGATCGACATCCCCGATAATGTCATTTTCAAAGTATCGGAATCGGCAAAAAAATATCGGCCATGCCTTTTTTTAATATATATATATATTTTTTAATATATATATATTTTTTAATTTAATCGTTTCCTAATTGTATTTGTTACAAACACAATAAGTTACACTCATCCAGAGTCTTTAGTTTAGGCTTAAGGTAGGGTTATCAAATTCATCCCGATAACGGCGGTAATTAATTTTTTTAAAAATGTATCACTTTAAAATATTTAACGCATGCGCTGCACGACCCACCCACGCATTGTCACGCTCAATCTGCAATGGCGCCGTCTTACCTATATAGAGGGATAAAAGGCAGTGTAAAATAAGTAGAGTGAATTTTGGCAGCCTTTGGAGCCTTTTTTTAATTGGCTAAAGCCTTACAATCCCTCTCCCTACATTTAGAAATATCATGGGAAGCAATGTAGGGAAGCAAGGTAGCAAATGATCTTTTTCTTAACACCTTAAGTTATTTCCCAACACAGAGAAGATATATCAATTGATAGCACTACGCACAATCATGGTTCCACTTCCCATCATGCATTGGGGCATGGCTACAGTATCATTTACTGAAAGCTCAACAAATACACTAGATGGCAATATTTAGTCACAATATACAAAGTCACAAGTCTTTCTATCCGTGGATCCCTCTTACAGAAAGAATGTTAATAATGTAAATGCCATCTTGAATATTTATTGTCATAATAAACAAATACAGTACTTATGTACTGTATGTTGAATGTATATATTCGTCCGAGTTTTATTCATTTTTTTCTTAATGCATTGCCAAAATATATGATCGGGAAAAATTATCGGGAATGATTGGAATTGAATCGGGAGCGAAAAAAAAGCAATCGGATCGGGAAATATCGGGATCGGCAGATACTCAAACTAAAACGATCGGGATCGGATCGGGAGCAAAAAAACATGATCGGAACAACCCTAACGATTAATTAATTTTTAAGCTGTGATTAACTTAATTAAGAATTAAAAATCGTTTGACAGCCCTAAAATCAACTAAAAATAAATAGAGAAAGAAACAATACATATTTTGGGGCTTGGTGAGAAAGCGTCAAAGACACCAGTCCATTGGGCAGCTTCAAATAGGAGGGAATGTTCTTCTACAGTGGAAAAAAAACAACGGGAAAAAAATAGAGAGAGGTTCCTCGGTTGGAGTTTCCTCTCGAAAAGTGTTGTTAAAAGTTCCTTGGATCAAGATTCTATATCACCACTCGCGTCACGCCGTGCCTGAAATAAATCTGTGAACCACAGTTTCACTTAAAGTGGCCTCAGATTGAAAGTCTGCTGCTCACACTTTGGCCTCAAGTGCTCCTTGAAATACACCCTCATACATTTTCATACAAGCAGTTTGGAAAATTGCTTGTTCATCTGAACTTTTCTCCTTGTGGAGTTTTGTTATTTGCCGTCTGATTTTGTTTAGACCCATGTAATACAACTCATCTTAAGTCTTATGAAAACCATAAGTCGTGTGCTTGGTGTCGCCCTAATAAAACATCATTCTTCTGAAAGCAGCTCTATCAAAGCTCACAGCGCTTTAAGCCTTTCACTTAGGAAACAACCGCAAAGCCCCAACCATCTAAGAATGCGTGTTCCAGAGGCAAGGGGGAACTTTGCTGAAATTAGCTGAGAAATCTCTCTCAGTTGTAACCCCAGTGCTCCTCCCTGCTGAGACGTCTTTTACCATCACAAGTCTGAGATGTATCAAAAATCCCCCTTTTGTCTCCCTTTGCATGAGGAAAGTTGGCAGGATGCTGTTCACAATGGGGGTTATGACATTCCATTTTTAACACTACAAAAGAATCTGCATGAAATATAGGAGCCCAATCAGGTTTTTCACGATTCCATTTCCCTTGTTTTATACAATCTATTTTGGCACATCATACCCATCTTTTTAAGGTAATACGTCCTCTGAACTTGAGTCATCCACTATACGAGCGATGAATCAAGAAATATGTCAACACGTGAAACCTTGAATACTCAAGAACGGACTAGAACAATAATAAGCGGAGAGCCAAAAGCAATAGCCAAGATTTAATGAGAACACATGGCGCCCAGTGAGATATCCTTGTATAACCTCCAATACCGTAGGCACTGCAAATCTTCACAAGCATTCATCCATTTTGCCCAGTTATTTCTCTCATTCATTGGAAAAATACGCACACTTGCCACAAGCCTACTAACACCTGCACAATCTAATTTATGAGCTTGATCAAAAAGAAATGCTTACAATAGGTAATACCAATGCCAGGGAGAAATTAAAGTAGTAGAGAGTTATACACTAGCGGGAAAACAGTAGGTATCTATAATAAGGTGACACATGGGGCTAATTATTGCACTACCTTTCCAGAACCTAAAATGTAGCGGTATGTTCCCAAGCAATAAAAGTCAAGGGTAGATTTTTATATTTAAGCACATTGCAGTGACTAACAACGCCAATGAGTAATGTTTTTAATATTTTGTGCCTCACAGAACATTAAATAAGGCAATGGATATACGTATTTGGAAAAAAACCGGATAATTTTAAGCAGCAGTACTTCATCAATATATCCTACAACCAAAAAAAAACATACTGCATTGTCAAGAGAATACCCCTCATGACAGTGTTGGATAAAACTAAGCAGCCGTTGAGTGTAAAAGAATTGGGAGAAATAAAACAGTCATAAAATCTTAGCTGTGCAGGCATTTCTTAAACTTGCATATTAACATCATTCACACAACCATTAAAATAAATTTACTATTGTTAATATCTATTCATTAGAGGTCTGACGGTACACCTCCAATCTGAGGCAACACCTCCAATATGATTTCGCATTTATATAAAATTAAAGGCTAGTAAACACTGACGTTAAAGTTTCCCATCAGGTACGAGAGTTAACTCCAGCGTGCGTAGTGTGTCTAGCGGTGGTAAAGCATGTGGTGTTTTTTTCTCTCCGGCAACTTTCTGTGTTGAGAAAGAGCGAATGTGTATAATGTAAACATGATACGACTCATACACATGTGTTTTTTTATGGAAAATAATTCAGTCATTTTGGTTCTGATGGTAATAATTTTGAGCTGTGGCTCTGGGTTTAAAGGGAACCACAGATTAAAAGACATGTAGTTCTTAAAAGATAAATGTTAGTACGAGTAATACCGTATTGGCCCGAATATAAGACGGCCCTGATTATAAGACGACCCCCTTTTTCAAGTTTAAAAAATACTTTTTGAACACCAAATTAATTTTTATACAGAAAATATTTACAGCACATCTGAAACAAATGATTATAACAATATATTTGAGAGAAAAAGCATGTTATTTTGCCTCATTCAAATCTTAATATCTGAACATTTAAATATGTAAACTAAAGTGCAATCACATTCGTAAATGAATGGCTTCTGGTTTTTGAAGTGTAAATAAACCAATCTATTGTGATAAAACCACAAAATTGCAATAACTGCATTAAGCATAAGCGGTTCGCTTTGGCCTGGGCAAGGTAAGGCAAGGCAAGGCAAATGTATTTATATAGCACAATTCAACACAAGGCAATTCAAAGTGCTTTACATCACATGAAGATCATAAAAATCACATTTAAATCAATACAACGTAAAAACCAAGACAAAAGATCGCATTTAATCACAAATAGAATAAAAATAAATAAATAAAAATAAAACAGAAATAAAAATAAAACAAAAACTACTACTACTAATAATAGATGAAATCAGCAATGGAGATAAGCACAAGAGGAATAGAAAGCAGGTAGATTGAAATATATAGCCAGTTATGGATATGCAGTGCTAAACAAAAGCGTTTTTAGTCCTGATTTAAAAGAGCTAACAGTTTGAGCATACTTCAGACGTTCAGGTAACTTGTTCCAGAGGTGAGGAGCATAATAACTAAATGCTGCCTCACCCTGCTTGGTTCTTGTTCTTGGAACATGCAGAAGACCGGTTCCAGACGACCTTAGGGGTCTAGATGTCTCATAGGAATCTAACAAGTCAAGAATGTATTTTGGTCCAAGGCCATTAAGTGTTTTGTAGACGAGCAGTAGTATTTTATAGTCTATCCTTTGACTCATTGGAAGCCAGTGTAGCGATTTCAAAACCGGTGTAATGTGGTCCAGCTTCCTTGTATTTGTGAGGACCCTGGCTGCAGCATTCTGTACTAGCTGCTGCTTCCTGACTGATTTTTTTTATCAAGACCTGTAAATATACCGTTGCAATAGTCCAATCTGCTGAAAATGAATGCATGCATAAGTTTTTCCATGTCTTGTTGAGTGACAGACTTTAGTTGGCTATCAAATTTTAGGTCTGAGTCAATAATTACGCCAAGGTTTCTGACTTGATTTGTAGCTGTAAGTGACATTGTGCTAAGTTGCCTGCTTATCTTTGACCTTTCCTTTTTTGGCCTAAAAATGATCACCTCTGTCTTCTCCACATTTAACTGGAGAAAATTCTGGCACATCCATTCATTGATTTGATGAATGCATTTACTCAGGGAGACTAAAGCCTGAGTTATACTCCCGCGTTGCGGTGACGGCGTAGCGACTACGGCGTCATTCGACATTCGATAGTTCTGCGGTGAGGGAACGCGTTGCTCTGTAATTCACCGCCAAGCCACTAGAGGGATGTGGCGTTATGTTTGTACGGTTTTGGGGCATGATTGTTGACTACTTCCGCTAGTCGGAGAAAAAATAAACAATGCAAGATGGAACTCTTGAAAGTAAATATTCTGCTCATCAACACTGAATAAATATTGAACATACAAATGTTGACGGGCAGGCGACGCAGAAGACGGTTTCGAGGCGGTCTGGCCGACTTTTGATGCCGCACAGAGAGTTTTAGACTCGGGTGGAGAGAGCTAGCTGTGGCGGCTAGCTTCAAACTGGCGTCGAGCACTGCGTTCAAGGTCTGCAAAGCCCTCCAGCCTGATTTGTTTGCCGTGTCCTACAACCAGCCAGTGGGAAGCCATAGCAGATTTCTGGCGTCTAGGGAACTTCCCAAACTGCGTTGGGAGGCTTGATTTTAAGGTTATCATAAAAAGCACCGAGGCACTCTCAATCAGTGATGATGTATTGTGTGTGTGAACTGTCTGTTATTGAAAATTAAAGATCAAAACAACTCTTTTGACACCAAATCTGTGCTTTATTCTTCATATACTTGAAACATATGTACACAGTAAATGATGAAGTGCACCAACCAAAAATACGACATAAAGTGATAAAAAGTTGGCAGTTTTTGGCCGACTGTGTCACCGCTTCGTGTGGCCACTCGATTCCGACCACCCACGTCTCGGTGGTTCTTCCATTTATTTATTTTTTCGATCGCCGACCTTGCCATTTGGCAGTCACAATAATAATTTCTTGACGAGACTTGCTCTTCGATGATACTCCCGTTGGCTTGGTGCATTTTTGCGTGTAGAAAATAATGTTTGATTCTATTCTACAATGGCGGTGTTTTCGCCCGGAAACAACAGTCTGAGCGGACCAATCACAGTCCGTTTTCGCTACGTCAACGCGTCTACGCGACGCGAAGGTTAGAAAAATTGAGAGGTGCGCGTCAGGCTACGGCGTAGGGTCGTAACTCGATTCTTCCTTGACGGCGTAGGTCTGACGCGGAAGTATAACTCGGCCTTAAGGGACTATAATCATGTGGGGACACAGAAATGTACAGTTGTGTGTCATCTGCATAGGCGTGATAGGAGATGTCATACTGTTCCATTATCTGAACTAACGGAAGCATATAGATGTTAAATAAGAGTGGTCCAAGAATTGACCCTTGAGGGACTCCACACGTGAATTTGGTTCGTTCTGACTGATAGTTTCCGATTGACACAAAGAAAGCCCTTGAATTTCCTTTGAGTAGTTTGCTTGACGCCATCATGAAGAATTTGTGCAAACTAAAACTACTCTCAAACTAAACTCGAGAAAATGTATGTTTAATCCAGTATTCCAGCGTAAACTGGACAGTCCTAAGGACATTTAACTCCAGAGGTTAGTGACTGCAGTTCTGCATTTGTAGCTGTTATCTTTTAGATCAGTGGCTAGGATGCAGTCACTTCATAATGAATCCCACTCCGCGTCTGGAGACTTTTTGATGACTGAAGGAATTCAACCCTGCATCTGTAGGCCACGGAATTATTCAGAATGGAAGAAGATAATTGACTCCTGATTCACCAAATGTAAGAAAGCTGACTACAACAAACAGTTTTTAACCCACAAAGTGGAGCACAGGGAATTTTAAGTTTTCGTGCTCTAAAACTACAAAAGCAGCTGTTTGACTGCCGTTTTGGTATAAATGTGAGTTGCTTAAAGAACAGGATAAAAGGAAATGGGTCGTCTTGTGGTTTCCTACAGTAGCCATTCAGAGGCTCCCCTCCAAGTTGGCGCTGATATGATCACTCCATCATTGTCAGAGGCTTAATCAGACATTAAGCTAGGCCCCAAAGGCATCTGACATTTATAAAACTCATCTAATGAGATTAAGTTTTAAAACATATGAAAACATTCTTAACCATTGCAATATTTTTCCTGTCTTCCCAGGAATCTAATGCCCCGTACATTGGATGGTCAGATCACCATGGAGAAGACCCCAAGTTACTTCATCACAAAGGAAGCTCCTCGTCGCGTCTTGGCCATGAGTCGCCACACCAAGCTAATCGTGGTGGTGCGTGACCCCGTGACCCGCGCAGTTTCTGACTACACGCAGACCGTGTCCAAGTCACCGGGTCTCCCGTCCTTCAAGAACTTGGTCTTCCGCAACTCCACCACAGGCCTAATTGACACCTCTTGGAGCGCGGTGCGTATCGGCATCTACGCCAAGCACCTGGAGAACTGGCTGCGCTACTTCCCGCTTTCTAGCTTCCTGTTCGTCAGCGGCGAACGTCTAGTGACGGATCCCGCAGGCGAGATGGGCCGCGTCCAGGATTTCCTGGGACTCAAACGCGTAGTCACAGATAAGCACTTCTACTTCAACCAGACCAAAGGTTTCCCCTGCCTGAAGAAGCCAGAGGGGAGCAGCAGGCCACGCTGCCTGGGGAAGTCAAAGGGCAGGCCCCACCCGCAGATCCCCTCAGACGTCCTGCTTCGACTCCGAGACTTTTACAGACCTTTTAACCTTAAATTCTATCAAATGACGGGTCAGAACTTTGGCTGGGATGACACAGCTTGACACCAAAGCTTTTGAAAGTTGACGGCGAGAGAGAAACAATGTGCATTACCAAAGCTTTTTTGCAGTGCGAAATGCAAAACAGGTCTTGATCATTTCTTTAGCTTTAAAAATTCAACAATAAAACTAATTAAATGGTTGTTTTTTTGTTGCCAGCAGACATTTTTCAGTTAAGCTGAAGTGCTATGAACTATGCTATTGTATAGTATGTGGTGTGTCCAGAGGTGGGTAGAGTAGCCAAAAATTGTACTCAAATAAGAGTAGAGTTACTTCAAAATAATATTACTCAAGTATAAGTAAAAGTAGTCATCCAAAAATTGTACTCAAGTAAAAAAGTATTCGATGAAAAAAACTACTCAAGTACTGAGTAATTCCTTATAATATATTATTTATTTTTAAAACAATAGCAGATTTTTTCTCAGCGTAACGTCATCTACAGTACTGTGCAAAAGTTTTAGGCAGCACACCTGCCTAAAACTTTTGCACAGTACTGTATATGAACTGTTATTATCCTATAACCCATTACATGACCATATTAGGCCAAAACATAGACTTCATAATGTATTGACGAGACATGGGGCACTGGGCCATCAAAGCTGACCGAGTGGAATCACAGACAAGGAGGTTTTTTTCGTTGAAAATTCTTGTGGACAAATGCTTAAATCCCTGAATTCTTTGTAGATATGGACGTAAAACAGTCTCGATTCTTGGTTAACAGTAAAAAAAAACACGTGCAGTTATCATTTATTTTACGTAAATATGTTGAAGTACAATGCTAGTCTGTTAGTAAATGTAGCTAGCGGCCGCCTTATGTAAACAGAGCATTTCCGCTGAAAATTCTTGTGAATAAATGCTTAAATCCCTGAATTCTTTGTAGATATGGACGTAAAACCGTCTCGATTCTTGGTTAAAAGCAAAAAAAAACATGCAGTTAGCATTTATTTTACATAAATATTGCGAACTATGATGCAGTAGCAGCTATAACTTGACAGCTTCCTTGGTCGCAGGCGTAATATTTCTTCTCGTTCTAATATAATATGTAATATTTCTTATCATGAAATGTTTCTTAGCTTTAGTATTACGGTTCACCACGAGGTATGATGCTCTTAGTGCATTCGCTTTTGTTGATGTGGTGGCCCTCACTAATTGTTTCTGTCCTTCCTGCTCGCTTTTTTTTTGTTTGTTTCTAATATTCCAAAGGCTGATCCAGGGTTCTTAGGCTTCATTGCCTCGTTTGCTAACATTTGGCCACATATTATGCAGAGTGGATTTGGCGTAGGCTCCTCTCATGACTCGTCAAGTTTACCTTTTTCCAGTAGACTGTCAAACTGTCAAAAGACGTTTTTTTTTTTCAGTCATCTAGTCTTGCGTGTGGGCTTATTATTTCCAGGAACAAATCTGATGTGCCTATGTCATAGGTTGTTAACGAGGACAAGCGCTCATAAAAAGCACATAAAAAATAGATTTTAGCTCCAATTGATTTCTACGACAACACCCTGTCCAATTTAATTATTATATCTATTGAGTAATCCGAGCAAAACGACCAGATGTACCCCGTCCGCCATTGCTGAGGTGTGCTGTAGTGTTAAAAATGGAATGTCATACAGCACACAGCTAACGTTACTGTTTACAAGGGCTGACGCTGGGCTGCTACTAAGGTGTGTAAACATCCCAGTAATGGCGGCCACCGCTACAGGGCAACGTCCACTTATCGCTACTCGGATTAGTCAACAGAGTATACGGGCAGATTGGTGTATTAAGAGGCACAGGCCAGAACGCGGTCATTAATAAATTATTTATTATTTCTGTGCGACCCGGTAGAATATGCGCCACAGACTGGTACCAGTCACCGGTGGTTGAGGACGATTGCTCTAGTGGATAAACATATTTTCCACCACGAAACTAAAACTCGCCCTACTTTTCCGTGGTCTATCGGTGCCAAATAAAAACTAGGAGCGAGTTTGAAATCTGCACTTTTATTTTTGACGGCTGCGATCTTTCTGTAATACTTTAATTTAACGGCGCTTTAAAGACGCCATTTGTTGAGATAACAAAAAAAGCAACATCAACTACATGGCTGAAAAGGAGTGGGAAGAAGAAATTTTATTAATCCCACCCCTATTCTCATCTAATTAAGAACAAAACAATTCTTGCTACTTCCTTCCAAAAATGTAGGCAACCAAAAATCAGTTCACACAGTTTTGTACAAATACATTTTTGTAACAAATGTTGTCCCTTGCCATGAAGTTACCACAGGTAACACCCAAA
This sequence comes from Corythoichthys intestinalis, assembly GCF_030265065.1. Classification (NCBI taxonomy): domain Eukaryota; kingdom Metazoa; phylum Chordata; class Actinopteri; order Syngnathiformes; family Syngnathidae; genus Corythoichthys; species Corythoichthys intestinalis. The sequence goes on along the minus strand of NC_080415.1, from coordinate 10,279,956 downwards.
CCAAAAAACAATTTCATACCATCATGGTAAATGAAAGTAATACCATACCCACTATGGTAAAGGCCACACACACAGGACAAACAAATTATAAATGGCAACAATAACTATACCAACAATGGTAACAGACAATATACCAGCAATGGTAAGAAACAACCAGCACTCATACCAAGACAACTTATTGATGTAATTAAGACCTTATACCAGACCATAAATTTTGTATAACCGTTTAAATCAGTAGATAATTTGGAATCGCTTGTCTTGCATTTCCAGATTATTCCAAAGTTTCACTCCACACACAGACACACAAAAGCTTTAATGAGAAGTTCGAATTTTTGGTATTGTGAAGTCTCCATATCCTCTTAAGTTACTAGTTCTCTCTTTCATTATAAAAAAGATTTACAATTTAATTGGTAATAATTTATTGAATGCTTTATAGAGGATTATTGAGGTATTATACTTTACAAGATTGTTAAATTTTAGCAGCTTTGAGTAAATTAACAAATTATGTGTGCGCTCCAGAAATGATTCGCACGACCCGTCTGTTAGATGAGTAAAGGATTTATCGTGCTCTGATAGGTGTTTCCCCAGACTTCAACACAATATGAGAAGTACGGGAGAACCAAAGAGCAGTATAAATTGCGGAATGCGTTCTCGTCAAGAATTTGTTTAGCTTTATTTATAATTGAGAGACTCTTAGAAATTTTTGTTTTTATATGTCTGATGTGGGGTTTCCATGTCAGTTTACTGTCAATTTTGACACCCAAAAATATATTCACATCCATGTTTTCAAATTGGATACAATCAATAATTACATGCAAATCAGAATTAGTTTTAAAGCTTAAATTTGCTTAAATTTAACGATAATTTATTTATATCCATCCATTTTTTTTATTTTAATTAGCTCCTTGTTCACGACCTTCATCAACTCATTATAAGTATTACTACTATAGAATACATTGGTGCCATCTGCAAAAAAAAAATACGTTTTAGAGATTGAGATGCATCAAAAATATCATTAATATATAGATTAACCAGTTTTGGCCCCAACACAGACCCCTGAGGAACACCACAAGAAATACCAAGTTGTTTTTTCGCAAACTTTCATAGCAAAACTCTGCTAGCTTAAATGCTACAATAAAATGCTAAATTTTATTTTTACAATGCTCTTAACAAATGGTTCAAACACATATTCCCACAAAACAAAAAACAAAAAAACAGTTAAATATACCAATAAACTCAATCACGAATTAATTAAAAACCATTAGCTCATACAAAGACTTACAACCTTAAGTTGGTCTTAACAGGGAGCAACTGGATTCAGCCTTGTGAAATGAGTTATATCATATTCACTGTTCCCACTAGAGGGCAGTGTATCCACCCAAATCAATAAAACTAAAGGCAAACACTTTCAAAACAAACCATTACAACGACACTTTAATTAAACGAATATTCGAAGCAGCAAAATTTTAATTCGAATGTTTTTTCTCATCGAATTACTCGAGTTAATCGATTAATCGTTGCAGCACTAGTGTTGTGTGTGGTGATCTAATCGTTGCAGCACTAGTGTTGTGTGAGGTGATCTATCTGTATTGTTACGTCTAATTGGTATAATGGAGTCATGTGATTATTGTTGCTGCGTCTGATTGGTGAGACTGGGTGAGCCACTGTGCTGGTAAAAATAAAAAGTGGAAAAAAAGCAACTAGTGCAGCTCAAAGTATTGGAGTAAAAGTAGCGTTTCTTTTTCGACTCAACTAAAAGTAAAACGTATGGTGTAGTAAAACTACTCTTATAAGTAAATTTTTCTCAGAAAGTTACTCAGGAAAATGAGTAAATGTAACGCGTTACTACCCACCTCTGGGTGTGTCAGATAATTTCCCGGACTGGTATCAACAAATATATTTCATATCTATAAATATTATGCACTTTTCCAGTGCAGGCGAGGAAGCGACCATTGTAGCAACTGGTGGTTGCTAACAGTGTGCAAACTCCTGAATCGAGCTCCTTGTGTTAGTTCCTCTTTCCCAAACTCAAGGGGGTCAGCATTTCGAGCCTTTTTAAAGATGCAGATGACATCAAGATGGTTGCGATGACGGAGCTGCGGAAGATTTCAAGAGAATTCTTCCAGGAGTGCATGAAGGCGTAGCAGAGAAGGCTGGGAAAGTGTGTCAAACTCCAGGGGGATTACTTTGAAAGGAAAAAGATTGTTGGATTTAAAATATATCTTATGTGACACCAGTCCTGGAACGTTTTTGATACACTTATACGCTTCCCATGTAAACCTATTTCTTCTACTGTCCTTTCAATTTAAAAAAGATGAAAGCACAGGAAGATGTGGTGGAAAGAGGAGCAAACAAGCACTTTGCTAAGTGTTGTTTTCGTTGCAAGTCTCTGTAATTATAAAGTTTTCGTGCAGAACATCCACAAACCACTCACGGTCCACTGTATATTTCGGAGAGTATAATTTATAAAATGACAAGATATTGTTGTTTTCGCTGAGACTTTTGTATTAGAATTCTGTTGAAATTCTGACTAAAAATGTTATTCTTAAATGTGTTTTGTGTTATTATTATTATTTTATTTTATTTTTTTTCTACGAATGCTTGATAATTTAATTTTGATCAAGCATGTTTTAATTCAAGAAGACAATTTATTTGCAAAGATGATTGTGCTGTGATGTAAAATTGGGGGAAAAAAAACAAAAACATTTGGACCCAAGTTTGAATTAAACACCTATCAAAAATGTATCAGACAGTAAACGAAAAAGTGAATGAATGTTCATTCACTGCCACCTTCCTATTTCAAATGGATTGGACGACTACAAGTGATAAACTTATTTAAATTCACAGCAGAAGGATGATTGGACGCCACACCATTAGATGAGTATTATCATCTTGGGAAGGCCGACGAGCGGTTGGAAACTACTGTCTACTATCTCAAAAAATACATGTGTCACAGCGTTTCTTAAGCCCCCTTTTACATACCCCTAAACACCGTAAAACTGGCAGGCCTTGTATGTGAAAGCAATTTCCCGGGTCGACTGACAAGGAGATTTTGCGGACTTAGTATAATGTCCGAGACTCTCCCGGGACGAGATGTATGTGAAAGCAAGCGTTAAAGCGTTAAATTCCCGGGTCACAGCACAATTGCTGATGATCATGACGGGCCGATCGCCACTTCGTCTTTCTCCGCAGTAAGACGAAAAGCGGTACACAAACATCGCAATTATCAACATAGCAAGTAGGAAATAGCTAAATTAAACTGAAAACATAATGAGATTAAATTGCTAGTGGATCGTAGACCCGAGGAAGAGAGTCCATCTCACATTGGAAATGTGTGGTTTATTTTGTTGCTGGTGTTAGGGTCCGCAACTGCGGAAACAAGGTTGTACCTCAAAGCAGAAAACAACGGAGGGATGCATTCAAGGGTTTATTAAATACATACAAAAATACACACGATCGCAGAAAAGGGTGAATAACACAATGGGTCCGTGACAGTAGGTCGACGGAGATCAATAATACTAACCTAAGCGGTCGGCAGAGAGCCGATAAGACAACAAAACAAATACACTCGAATACCAGCACAATGTAGGGGATTTCTAGCAAATGCATAAAATTCGAGAGTACAATGTGTCGAATGGCGCCCAGCAAGTTAATATCTCGGCACCATTCTCTTGAATTGCCTAAGCTTGAATATAGTCTTGATGAGCTTGAATTGGCTGCAGGTACGACGTTGGGAACACTCCCACAACGGCTATGTAACAAAACATGATTTGACCAACATTGTGACAGCCGATGCCGACCAAAAATGACGTAATATCCGGGTTAAACAATCACGCCAGCAGCCATCTTCGCACAGAGAGCAGCAGTGGGCAACACGGGAGAAGCCTGTGAAAGTGTCCAACCCGTTTAATTCCCGGGATATCTCTACATGCGTGAAAGCAATGATGCGAGTAGATCTCCTGTCACCTTACACCGGAACTTACTAGGATGTTTGTGAAAGGGGCTTTAGTACTCACTGATACTGATGACATCATTTTAGTACCGTATTTTAACATCGGGATCGGTGTAACACTCATTAAAAAAATACAAGATTTGCCTTTTTCATGCAAATCCAATCCTTAAATTTCGATCCAATGTGCCTCTATTTTTTTTTCTCCTAAGACCTCACTTTTTAGCGCTTAAAAAGTAAAACATATATATACAGTGAGGCAAATAAGTATTTAGTCAACCACTAATTGTGCAAGTTCTCCCACTTGAAAATATTAGAAAGGCCTGTAATTGTCAACATGGGTAAACCTCAACCATGACAGACAGAATGTGGAAAAAAAAACAGAAAATCACATTGTTTGATTTTTAAAGAATTTATTTGCAAATCATGGTGGAAAATAAGTATTTGGCCAATACCAAAAGTTCATCTCAATACTTTGTTATGTACTCTTTGCTGGCAATAACGGAGGAAAGACATTTTCTGTAACTCTTCACAAGCTTTTCACACACTGTTGCTGGTATTTTGGCCCATTCTTCCATCCAGATCTCCTCTAGAGCAGTGATGTTTTGGGGCTGTCATTGGGCAACACGAACTTTCAGCTCCCTCCACAGATTTTCTATGGGGTTGAGATCTGGAGACTGGCTAGGCCACTCAAGGACCGTGAAATGCTGCTTACGAAGCAACTCCTTTGTTGCCCTGGCTGTGTGTTTGGGATCATTGTCATGCTGAAAGACCCAGCCACGTCTCATCTTCAATACCCTTGCTGATGGAAGGAGATTTTCACTCAAAATCTCTCGATACATGGCCCCATTCATTCTTTCCTTTACACAGATCACTCGTCCTGGTGCCTTTGCAGAAAAACAGCCCCAAAGCATGATGTTTCCACCCCCATGATTCACAGTGGGTATGGTGTTCTTTGGATGCAATTCAGTATTCTTTCTCCTCCAAACACGAGAACCTGTGTTTCTACCAAAAAGTTCTATTTTGGTTTCATCTGACCATAACACATTCTCTCAGTAGTCTTCTGGATCATCCAAATGCTCTCTAGCGAACCGCAGACGGGCCTGGACGTGTACTTTCTTCAGCAGGGGGACACGTCTGGCAGTGCAGGATTTGAGTCCCTGGTGTTACTGATAGTAGCCTTTATTTTTGCTCACCGTTCTTGTTATCATTTTGACGCCACGGGGTGAGATCTTGCATGGAGCACCAGATTGAGGGAGATTATCAGTGGTCTTGGTCATTTTCCAATAATTGCTGCCACAGTTGATTTCTTTACACCAAGCGTTTTACCTATTGCTGGTTCAGTCTTCCCAGCCTGGTGCAGGTCTACGATTTTGTCTCTGGTGTCCTTCGACAGCTCTTTGGTCTTGGACATAGTAGAGTTTGGAATGTGACTGACTGAGGTTGTGGACAGGTATCTTTTATACCGATAATGAGTTAAAACAGGTGCCATTAATACAGGTAGCGAGTGGAGCCTCGTTAGACCTCGTTAGAAGAAGTTAGACCTCTTTGACAGCCAGAAATCTTGCTTGTTTGTAGGTGACCAAATACTTATTTTCCACTCTAATTTGGAAACAAATTATTTAAAAATCAAACAATTTGATTTTTTTTTCCTCCACATCTCTCATGGTTGAGGTTTTCCCATGTTGACAATTACAGGCCTATCTAATCTTTTCAAGTAGGAGAACTTGCACAATTGGTGGTTGACTAAATACTTATTTGCCCCACTGTACATTAGGCCTGAATGATATTGGAATGATGATGTTGATGGCTACTCGGATTAGTCAATAAAGTAGACAGGCTTATTGATGTGTCTGGCAGGGCTCATCGTTTTACCGGCCAGCTTCTTCTGCAAGTTCCAAGGTCAAAACTTAAACAGTGGGGTGATCGATCGACCTTGTTGCTGCCCTCAGGTTGTGCAATAGCCTGCCCCGAAATCCGCACCATTACGAATCTAGGCCTTTTTAAATCGCGGTTAAAGACCCACTTTTTTAGACTCGCCTTTTCTCCCGACTGGGGTAGCCTGGTTATATTTCTTAAGGGTGTAAATGTTTTTGGATTTTATCTGTTTTATTTGCTGTTTTGACTTTTAGCGTGATGCATTGTTTTTGTTTTCTCAATTTTCCTGCCTTTTATTTATCATTTAACTATATTTTTTGTTGTTGTAAAGCACTTTGAGGACCTTTCGGGTTTTTGTAAAGGGCTTTATTAATAAATTCAATTTGATTTGTCAAGAGGCACAGGCCAGATTGCGGTCCTTAACAAATGATTTAATATTTCTCAGCGGCCAGGTAACAAATGCGCTATGGACCGATACCAGTCCCCAGCCCGAAGGTTGGGGATTGGTCTAGCCAACGGACATTGACTAAACGATGATTAACACATTTTTGCCTTTGATCGTAGAGCTACAGAGCCTTCACTCGGCAGATTAAACCTACAAACCTGTCAATCATTGCTAACTTTAAGTAGCAAACTCCAGCTGCTACCTGACTAAGAAAAGCAGCAGAAGGGAGAGTGACAGACTGTAGGAGTATGAAGCAGAAAAACATAAATCTATTTTTTATTTTATTTTATTTTTTTTTAATTAAAAACCTAATCATTTTCATTCGATTCCGATCTTCTGAAAAATGTCGCGATCAGCCCAATTTCCAATCACGTGATTGGATCGGGACATCCCTATTCTTGGCAGTGGACATAACAAAAATACTTATGAGTAAATAGCTCCTGTGTCTCAGAGAGTAGGCTGTTTTACGTAATCAGCCAATGAAAACATTGCATACCCCTTTATAAATGAGTGGTCATTCAGGAACTTGCATCTGAAGAGGTGGAATTAAAATTTACACTGGGCAGCGCCTTTTTCATGTGTCAGCAATTGATTCCTCGAGTTGATTGTAAACCTTACGGGGTTGGTGATCTTTGACATGCCCAACCTGCACCCCCTTCCCTTGACCTGCTGACCTGTGAGCCTTCGCACATCATAAACTGCTGACCAAATACCTCCAAACTGGTTAATGAAGTCGTATTGCATGAGCTTTGCACAAATAAAAGCCCTCCACACTTGACGCATTCAGATTGTACCCTGAGCTGAGCCTGGACCTCCACCGGAGGGAGACGAAGTGGATCAATAAGTGCCAGTATAGTTTATAGGCAGTGAGGATGTGCTTATATGTACTACGTCTCACTGTCACTTTGATTTAGCTCAAGGGTCGAGCATGGATTGCTATTATACCTTCGTAAATATTATTTAACACCTGATGTTTCTTACACACGTGATTGATTTCGGTCCTGATGAAGTTTGATTCAAATATTTTCAAACACACCCTAGCTCTGGTAGTATATGTTAGAATCACTTAATATATGCTCAAATGTTGAGTAAAATTAGATTAGTTACGTAAGTACACCTCTGATTTTTCTCATTGACGGTGATAGACGTCCAATCATGTGGCTCTTTTCATTATTCTGAATGAATTGAATTGAAATGACTTTGTCGCTAGTAGACGTCTAATCCATTTGAATTGGGAGGGTGGCAGCAAATGAATGCAGCCAATGACTTTAAGGGGAAGTTCAGAATTTTTGACATTAAGCTTAATCTTCACGTTAGCGTGGGTTTAATTAGTCGCTGGAGTTGATTTCAACAAATTCCGTGCAGTTTGTTAGTTATTTGTTAGTTTCAGGGACTCCGGAGTGGCTAAGCTAGCACGAGTTATTGGCACAATCTTAGCATGCCATTAAAAAACAACCTACGCACGCATGAAAATCACCGATGAAGAAAGTTATAAAAACTTACCATTTGATATCAATACTTGTAGTATGAAGAGCAACATTTGTAATCCAGCAGCCCAGCAGGGAGCTGGGCGGAGTGATATCACATCGTTTTTTTCATAGCTGTTTTCTTTTATGTCATAGCCAGCAGCAAGTAATCACAGTTTATACCGTTTCTCGTTCTTCACAGAGAATTGTGGAAACTTTCCTTTGCCTATTTCTTCTGTCTGTTTCCACAGCCTCTAAATGCATATTTCACCATGTTGTCATCTTTAGTCAACTCAACAGACTGATGCTGCATTTGAGAAAGGTGGGAAGTCGCAGTTTCAAACTTCCGACCCGTAAATACAGTCATGGACGAAATTATTGGGACCCCTGGAATTTTCCCAGAAAATACAGAATTTCTCACAGAAATTAACGCAATTACAAATTTTTTAAGTATGAATGTGTTTATTTCTTGGATGTACATTGGAAAAACACAAAACAACGGAGGAAAAAAAGACAAAATTGACACAAGTTTAGACAAAACTCAAAAAATAGGCTGGACAAAATTGTTGGCACCCTCACCTCAATATTTGGTTGCACATCATTTGGAAGGAATAACAGAAAGCAATCGCTCCCAATAACCATTAACCAAGTTTCGTGCACCTCTCAGATGGAATTTTGGACCTCTCTTCTTTTGCGAACTGTTCCAGGTCTCTCAGATTTGAAGGGTGCCTTCTTGCAACAGCAATCTTGAGATCTCTCCATAGTGTTCAATATGATTTAGATCCGGACTCATTGATGGTCACCTCAGAATTTTCCAACGCTTTGTCTCCAACCATTTCTTGGTGCTATTTGAGGTATGTTTTGGGTCAGTGTCCTGTTGGGACACCCATGACCTCTGAAGCAGACCCAGTTTTCTGACAATACACCCTATATTCCGGCCCAAAACATTTTGATAGTCTCCATATTTCCTGACTCCTTCCACACTGTCAAGGCACCCAGTGCAAGAGGCAGGAAAACAACCCCAAAACATGATAGGACTGCCACCATGTTTGACAATAGGCACTGTGTTCTTTTCTTTGTAGGACTCATTCTTTTTTCTGGCACTGGTCTCCAACCATTTCTTGGTGCTATTTGAGGTATGTTTTGGGTCAATGTCCTGTTGGAACACCCATGACCTCTGACGCAGACCGAATTGTACAGCCCAAAACATTTTGATAGTCTCCATATTTCATGAGTCCTTGCATACTGTCAAGGCACCCAGTGTATATGATTGGAGAGCCACTCAAACTGGTAGGACCTAGTCGCGAAATGAAATGAAATGTGAGAAATTCCAAAAGGTTCAGATACTTTTTCATACCACTGTATTTGACTATCTTAGAACTGTTAATATCATTTTATATTAGCATGCTAAGATTGTACCATTGACTCGCGCTAGCATAGCCACTCCGGAACCCTGACACTAACGAATATCTGACAAACTGAACGGAATTTGTTGAAATGTAAAGCGCTTTGAGAACCTTGAAAGGTGGAAAAGCGCTATACAAGTATAAGACCACAACAAAAAAAATCAACTCCATTGACTAATTAAACCGCCGCTAACTTGAAGATTAAGCCAAATGTAAAAAAAAAAATAAAAAATAAAAAATACTGAACTTCCCCTTTAATGTGTAAGGTGAAATAGAAAGGGGGAGAGTAATTTGGAAGAAAAGATTTGTTTTAAAAAACTTAAAATGAAAAATTAAGATTCAGGGAAGTGGGAGCTAAGGTTCAACATGAAATGAATATGGTTTCCCATCTATGAAAGATTGCCACAAGAAAGCAGTAAATCCCTCATTCATCATCAGACTAATGTTAGTGAAGCCTGACTATATCGATATGTAAACAAGATGGTTGAGTTGCAGGCCTGCGGAACAGGTCCTTTCTTCCATGAAGCCTTGGCTTCATTCCTAATCGCTGCCTCTGTTGACGTTACACTGAAACACCTGTGGTCCACGTGTGTCTGCATGCAACATTGAAGGTGCACAGCATCCTGTTTCTAGATGTGCAGCATATGAACTTCCTTGCTTTTAAAGCACTATGAACAGTATGGACAGTAGTAAACTAGAAAATGCCATTTCTGGAGAAATTGCGATGGTAGGAAGTTTTTTGTGCTATTGAAATGAATAGTGAATAGGGTCATTGGAAATCAACGGGAAATTTTGGCCATTAGAAATGAATAGGTATGTTTTTGCAAAATTTTGGCCGAATCGAACGTTTTTAGCATTTGTGGCGCCTTAGTGTCCCGAATTTTTTTATGTATAGTTGATTTGGACAAAAATTGTAAGACAAGTAGTATCTTGAAATTTCACTTTTTTGTCAAAAACACTGCATTTTTGGGCAAACGGTCATTTTTGGGGTGAAAAACTAAAGAGCCAGAGTCGCATGAGAATTACGGTCGTTTTGGTGTATGAAGGGTGTCAGTGGGTCACATGGCTTTGGCTGGGTGGTGTGCCAAAAAAGGCGAAGAAAATATGATTAAAGAAAACAATAAGAAGAAGAATTTTTTAAAAATGAATATCATAGATGGTAGCTTTTGTATTGGATGAAGAGCTAACATCAATTAGTTATTATAAGACGTGTCTACAGAAAAACAATCACAACCAACAACAATATGGGTAAAGTAGAACATACTTTACTATATGTGTGTACTTTGAGCATTTTCAGACAACAAAAAATGGAATTTGTTCATCCATGTTTTCTACAGGTATCAGCATCTCATTTAATGCTTTTTAATGTCACTTTAAAATAATTTAATGCCTCTGCCCAACAGCAGATAGTTCCACACAAAAAATCCGATACCAGTATCGAACCAATACTGACATATGCTGTCGTGGACATAACATATTATGGTTAATTGTACTGTGATTCCCACTACATACTTTATATAATGATACATGTAACAACTTCAAGGTATTCCAATAAGCATTCTGTGAAAAATAAGAGAACAACTTCAACTGACGTTATGTAAAAACTGCCTATATTGCACTACTATATTTATTGTTGAAATCAAAATAGTGCAAACACCAGTTTTTCTGGTCAAGTGCAAGTGCAAAGTGCCAATAAGGAACTGCCATATCACATGTGCCTCACACAGTGCTCTCGGCGCAAGTGCAAAGTGCCAATAAGGAATTGCCATATCACATGTGCCTCACACAGTGCTCTCAGCTCAAAATAACAACAAAATCACACAGCTTGAGTACAGTGAATGAGGTATGTAAATAGTTTAGTTAGAGTTCATTTAATTTTACTATGGTGTGGCATAACTTTGCACTGAGCAACTTGGTATGCCACCTTATATAATCCTAACAGTGCTCGCTGGTTAACTGATGTAATACTAACAAAGCAGGACAATTTTTGGCAATATTCGGCATGTTTTCGCAAAAAAAAAAAAAAATCTAGCAGCTTATCAACGTGATTTGGATCTAATGTCTTTAAGTGACGTCTTAATTGACTTGGCTTCCTGCTGTCCGCTGCAAACATTTTTAGACATAAAAAACATACTGGTCTTTTCTCATCTCCCACTGTATTAAAAGTCAAAGTCAAACGCTACATACACTTCGTCATATTTCCTCCTCTTAGCTCTTCGGATCTCCAGTGCGCTTTGCTGTGTGCTTTTGTTTGGTTCAAAAATACTGTGCACACACTGAAAATGAGAGCGCCACTGCCACTCACTGAGTGGATGTGCAATTACACTTGATTCTAGTACGGCAAAAAAGTATGTTCCCCGAGGTCACATGCGCCCCCCTTGGGGGGCACGCCCCACTATTTGAGATGAACTGCCTTATTCAAAGGCAGAAGGCTTCTACATTCACTTTGAAGACAGCATGCATATTTGACCAAAACAGATCATGAAAAACTGATATCAATATTATTTGATATTATTTAAAAATGTGTTTATTGACAGATATTAACGGATAGCTGATAGTATCAGGCTCTTATCCCGTAATGATCTCTTCTCTTATCCTGTCTACCCGATAATATCAGGCAACTCAAATAAAGTTAAAAAAAAAAAAAAAATTAACTGTCAAGTTAACATAATTTTTAATGCCTCAAACGTTTAGTTTAATGCTTTTTAAGGCCTAATTTTTTTACAAAATCAATTTAATGACTTTTAATGCTTTTTAATGACCCGCATAAACCCTGTTATCTATCAACAGTTTGAGTGTGACAGTAATGTCGGAGCACATTGCGCTAAAGTTAAGTCTAGTATATTACATCGTGTTGACATTTTCCCAATTTCATAACTGATAATTCAGTTAAAAGTAAGGTCATGGCTATTGCTTGAATATAATTTTAATGTGTTTAATTTACCTTTGATGTGATAAAATGTATACTGAAACTTCGTGCATGCACTCACATGATCAGTCGTAGGGAGGATGGAGCAGCACAGTAGATAACAGCTATAAATAGACTATGTTCCTTCTTTCTTATTTTGTTTAAAAACTAGGCAAAGTCGACCTGTTGTGAGTGTCTCCTGTATCAAGACTAATCGTTTGCCTGGCTTCGAGGTGCTTGTTTGGAATATTGCACCAAAAAAATAGATTTGTACAGTGGTGTGAAAAGTATCTGAACCTTTTGAAATTTCTCACATTTCTGCATAAAATCACCATCATACAGTGGGGAGAACAAGTATTTGATACACTGCCAATGGGTTTTCCCATTGACAGTGTATCAAATACTTGTTCTCCCCACTGTATGTGTTCTGATCTTTGTCAAAATCACACAGATGAAAAAACTGTCTGCTTTAACTAAAACCACCCAAACATTTATAGGTTTTCATATTTTAATGAGGCTAGCATCCAAATAATGGCAGAAGGGTGAAAAATAAGTAAGTGAACCCTCTGCCTAAAGAGACTTAAAGAACAATTGAAACCAAGTTTTACCAAAAAAAATTTAAGTCAGGTGTGTGCCTAATCACTGATGAGTGATTTAAAGTTGCCCTGCCCACTATAACACAAACATCTGGTATGAATTGTCTTGATGGGAAGCATTGTCTGAGGTGCATCATGGCTTGGTCAAAAGAACTGTCTGAAGACCTGCATTCAAGGATTGTTGATTTGTATAAAGCTGGGAAAGGATACAAAACCATCTCTAAAAGTCTGGATGTTAATCAATCGACAGTCAGAGAAGTTGTCTACAAATGTTGTCTAGAAATAGAGAGATTTTGACACTGTTGCTCCTCTCCCAAGGAGTGCCCGTCCACCAAAGATGACACCAAGAGTTCAGCTCATAATACTCAGAGAGGTAAAAAAAAAAAGAACCCTAGAGCGTCTGCTACAGACTTAAAGAGATCACTGGCACAGTCCAATATCTCTGTGCACACATCAACTATATATAAAACTATGGACAAGAATGGTGTTCATGGGAGGACTCCAAGGACGAAGCCATTGCTGTCTAAAAAAAACATTGTTGCTTGTTTGCAAAAAGGCACTTGGACACTCCACAGACGTTTTGGCAAAATATTTTGTGCACTGATGAGACCAGGGTTGAATTGTTTAGGCGTAACACACATTGTCATGTGTGGAGGAAAAAATGGAACAGCTCACCAACATCAACACCTCAACCCCACCGTGAAACATATTGGACGGAGCATCATGATTTGGGCTGTTTTGCAGTCTCAGGGCCTGGACAACTTGCAATCATGGAAGAATGAATTCAAAGGTTTACCAAGTTCAAGTTTTGCAAGAAAACCTGAAGCCGTCTGTCAGACAGGTGAAGCTAAAAAGATGATGGATGCTGAAACAAGACAATGATCCAAAACAGAGAAGTAAATCAACTACAGAATGGTTTCAGAAGAACAAAATATATGTTCTGGAGTGACCAAGTCAAAGTCCAGACTTGAACCCCATTGAGATGCTGTGGCATGACCTTGAGACAGCAATTCATGCTAGACATCCCAGAAATCTGACTGAACTACAGCAGTTTTCTAGAGAAGAATGGGCTAAGATTAGTCCTGATCAATGTGCCAGACTGATCTGGAGCTACAGGAAGCGTCTGGTTGAAGTTATTGCAGCCAAAGGGCAGGCACAAAATATTAAATTTGATGGTACACTTACTTATTTTTCCCCTTTCTGTCATTGTTTGCAAACTATCCTCATTAAAATCTGAAAACCTATAAATGTTTGGGTGGTTTTAGTAAAAGCAGACACTGTTTTTTCATCTGTGTGATTTTGACAAAGATCAGCTAACATTTGATGGTGATTATATGTAGAAATGCGAGAAATTCCAAAAAGTTCAGATACATTTTCATACCACTGTATATTCATGAAATAATACAATTTTCAGCAAGTTTAGCCTTAAACGAGTGGCCCTCTGCTCACTTAGCCACCCTAATTCTCAACTACTTGGTCATAGCTACGCTCACTCGCAACCCCTCACATATAATTTCACTTCTTAATTTATTATGATTGTTATTGAGCCTTCTACTGAAATAATCTCAAATGCAACAATTTAAAGCGCCACCTGTTGCTTTGGGATTCACGTGGCAGTTTGCAATTATGGGTCGACACGCGGACAATAAAACCCCCTTAAGGAAAAAGGTGTTTAAAAGTGCATCCCACAAGAAGTCATACAAGGTTCATCGAATGCGTGCTCACGGCCCAAACAACGTCTCTGGGAGTTGAACAACTGCTCATCATTCCATTCCGACACTAGCCGCTCTCTGGGGAGGTCACGATCAACGCCAGCGGCCTGCGAAATATGTCAAAGGTCTTAAAGCTTTTCACCATGGGGGGGTCATCTATGGTCATTTGACTCCTCCACCCCCATCAGCATCTCATACAGTGTTATTTTCGAACTGTGCATCTGAGAAGCAATATCCAATTGTCAGTGATGACATGTGTTAATCTAATTTGCTTTGAGTGATTGAGCATTAGAGAGGAAATTACATAACCTTTTTAACCCTTTCATGTATGTATTATGATTTTTTTTTTTTTTTTTACCGTTACAGGGCACTCTTTCAACTCATTCGCTGTCTTTGACGGTGCTAGATTTCCAATCCATCCCATTCCTTTGCCCCTCCAAAAACACAATAATGACTAATAACAAAATAAAACTTGTGTTATACTTTTTATAACTTTAACACATCTTTTAAAGGAAGAATTACAACTGCAACAACAGCAATTTCTATCCAGCCTGAAACCTATGGAGGACCAAATGAGACAGAATAAAATATATGAATACATCTTTAAATGAGTACGTATTGTGTCATTAATTAATAATAATAATTCAAATGGGAATAAAATAAATAAAAATGTCATTAAATGTGTCATTAATTGAATAAAATGCAAGTCGATTTAGTTAAAAAAAAAAGTAATTATAACACGATTTAATTAATAATAAAACAAGTTTTGCTTATAAATTCATGAAGTGCTGCAATGAGGAGCCTAAATGACACCAACAACTTCAATAAACTCTTCTGCTTTGCACACAACATGTTCTTGGTCAGCCAGTCACGCTTCGACGTAATCAGCAAGGTCAAAAATATCTCTAACCGACTCCGAAAACCGAAAGTTGAAGTATATATATCCTCCGTAGCCGCCATGTTTTGAAAGACTTAAGACGACAGCAATCGATTAGACTTAAATCAGCGCTAGTCGTGCCTGACTTTGAAGCAGGGGCATCACTAGATCGAATACAATACTGAGTCACAGCAGATCACTGGCGAGCGACCGAGCAAAAAATAAATAAAAATTTTTTTTAGCACTAATATACAATAAAAAGTTAAATTTTTTATTTTTTATTTTTTTAGCCATTAGGATTCGGAATCAAAATTGGGACATCCCTTAGTAAGAGTCAATTCACATCTGCTCATCAGCTTCCATCTAGACATGGGCTGATTACCGGTCTCAAGGTATGCCGTGGTACGAAAACGTCAGGGTTTCAAAACCACAAAAATTTTCTGTCATAACGTCCTAAGGTATTAGCTATTTTTTATGTCGCAAAAATGCAGGGAGAAATCCCTCGCTTGCAGCTGCAGGGCTCAACCCTCCCCAGCCGGTTGTTGCTCAGTGTCAGTGAGTCAGCTGTGCTACATGATGGCTGGAAGAGGGGGAACTCCTGAACTTTTTTCCCCATCGAAGAAAACGAAAACGCTGGTATGGGAATACTTCGGCAAAATAAAAGTCACAGACGGCCGCGGCTTAGAGGAGGGCCAACTGACATGTAAAACATGTTTGCGGAGGGTGGCTGCCGAGGAGGCAATACCTCCAATATCATCTCACATTTATACAAAATTAAAGGTTAGTAAACACTGTCATGAATGTTTCCCACCAGCTATGAGAGTTAACTCCAGCATGTTTAGTGTGTCTAGCGGTGGTAAAACTGTTAGGTTTTGTGTTTGTTTTCTCCTAGTGTGACTTGTCCCTGTGATTGCCCATTGATTTCACCTGATGTGCCTTCTCCTAGTCTATCCTCCTGTGCTCACCTGTTCCTTGTTGTCTCGTTACCCCTTGTCTGCTTGTGTGTATATAAGCTCCCATTTTCTGTTCACTCCTTGTTGCGTCATTGTCTACGTCTATGTCTACGTCAATTTCAAGTCCGGTCCAAGCCCTCGTGTACCAGTGCCTCCGATTTAAGTAAGTTTTGTTTGAATCTTGCCCTTTTGATCCTCAGTGCTTTCAGTTGTACTTTGTGTTTTTGTTAGATATCATTAAACGTTTTTTGAGTTCACCTGCCTTGCCGCTTTTGTTTCCCTGCAATTGGGTCCACACAACCTGCCTGCCTGCCCGCGTCCCTGACAAAACATGTTTTTTTTCCCTGGCAACTGTGTTAAAAAAGAGAGTGTGTGTACAATGTAAACATGATACGAGTCATACACACGTGCGTTGTACGGAAATTAATTTAATTGTTTTTGTTCTGATGGTAATAATGTTGAGCTGTGGCTGTGGGCTTAGGCTCACCTAAAGGACCGCATTTAGTTTATTTTTATTTAGAATAGTTCGGGTTTTTTTGTTTGTTTGTTTATTTATTTTAACATTATGCTTACTGTATGTTCCAATTTTTTTAATGTTTTGAAAGATAAAAATCCTGTGCAATTGAAAAAGGTTATTTTTTATTTTTGTAACCCAGGTATCTCAAAGTAACACATTTCACAGCTCATTAAAATATGATAACCTATAACTGTTTGGGTGGTTTTAGTTAAAGCAGACACTGTTTTTACATCTGTGTGATTTTGACAAAGATCAGATCACATTTGATGGTGATTTCATGCAGAAATCTGAAATTCCAAAAGGTTCAGATACTTTTTCATACCACTGTATGACTATCACAGCCAAAGTTACATGCATAAATTACCATTTTATGGATCCATGTGCAGATTGTGAATATGGAGCGAATAGAGTATTATGACCATTTTAAATTGGCACATTCTGTAGATTATGCTATAAAGACTTAAAATTCCAAAGTATTTTTTAAACCGGTGAAATTTATACTGGGGCACTGCAGATCAATACTACGGCACTTGCCCTGGTGAAATATGCCTGGCGACACCCACGCTTTGAAGGGTTAGTTTGACAGAAAAAATAAAATTCATGAAGTGCTGTTACATTTATCCATGAAATAATTAATCAAATCGTGAAATAATTTTTTTTTTTTTTTTTTCAACATTAAGTGGACTAGTATTTTAATGCATAAATGACACACTTAATGACACTTTTATGAATTTATTTCCCATATTAATTTATTAATGACATTTAAGTATTTATTTAAACATATATTTATATATTTCTTTCTGTCCCACTTGGTCCTCCATAAAAACACAGCCATTATTTTTTAAACTTCATACATGTATGACCTGGCCCATCTGGTCCTATAGCACAAATGTTTTCCCACCCCTACTCTAAACCCATAATTTTGCACACACATAAAAAAAAAAAAAAAAAAATCTCAATTCCTTTCTACTAACATTCCAACTCTCAGACTCAAATAGTCTAATTTAAGGATAAACCAAGCCGAATATTTGTAATCAGATACAGATTGAAACAATTCTCTCGTCATTACGGGATGGTTGGCAAGCGCGCATGACAACATGTATCTGTGTTGTCGAGACAGTAATGGAAGGGCTTGAGTCATCAGCTCAAACTCTCATAAGAAGGCATTTCATGGCTTCCAATTTAGCTCACAAGTGGAATTGGTCCATAACTTCAAAAACCTTTAATCCCGCAATCCTGCTGCTGTCTATTCATTATAACTTCCTGAATGGAAAGCAAATTACATGGCATGCGAATGGTTTAATTACGCATCCAACTCCACTTTAACAGGCATAATTTTAATTAGTTTCAAAGTCCAACTGGTTTAACTTTTGCGATCGGTTGAGACTTCTCGAGGGAAATCCCGCCTGCGAAGGGTCGAAGATTTGCACCCGCGTTTCCTCTCAACCTGGCAGATCAAGGCAGCAACAGAGACTAGCATGATACAATAATTACTGGGAATACATCCAAATCCCTGTGCTGCATGCTTGTATATTCTATTTTCCATTTGAGCGTTCTCCCGCTGACAGCTTGTTAAATGAATGGGCCCTCTTGTTGATTGCAGCATTTGCGCACGGCAGTTCAAGTGAGGATTCATGTTGCTTCGGCTCAACTTGTACGGTGGTTCAGTTAATTTACATTTCGGGGAAAGGAGGGAGAAGCGGCCAGACAGACAAAAAGAAAAGCTGATTTGAAGAATAGGTTCAATATGTTATTGATGTTTGGAAACAGGTTGTCATCTAATATGTAAAAAGAGCTGAGTCTGCTGAATTGTAAAGAGGGCACGGTCGACAACTTGCCCTGAGGGAGGATCATTAACACCTAATGAAGGTGACCTCGGTGGTGGATATCTCTGGGTGACCTTTGACTCTCTAAAGTGCATAGCAAGTGCATAGCAAGTTCTTGGACAGGGTAAAAGAAGGACCGATCATTAATATTCAACTAATTAGTTCAATTTAAAAGAAGGAAAACTGACATAAAGTAGTACACATACAGAAGAATTCAGTCCATTGGAGCTCAAAGTGAAATATGGGAAGAGAATTTATTTCACTCCAAAATACATATCTCTTGTTCCATTAAAAACACTTAAATAGAAACATAATACTTTTTAATATCAATAAAGTGGAATCTACCACCAGATTTTTTGTTATTGTTCTTTGGTGGTGGCTTGTCATTATGCTAGTTATACATGGAACAAAAAGAGCGAAACATTGATCTTGAGTATTATGTTGGTTGAACATGAACTTTTTTTTTTGTTTGTTTAACCCGGTGATTCTAAAAGTGTGGTCTAAGTTCCACTGGTAGTAAGCGGGCTCTCCCTTGTGGTATTTGAAAGAATAGACGGACAGACAGAATTGTGTGTGTGTCTATTCATTTACACTGCTGGCCAAAAGTATTGGCACCCCTGCCTTCTGTCATATAATTCTCAATTTCTCCTAGAAAATGATTGCAATTACAAATGCTTTGATAGTAATATCTTCATTTATTTTGCTTACAATCAAAAACCAAAAAAAGAAAATGGGGGAAAAAATTAAATCATTATCATTTTACCCAAAACTCCAAAAATGGGCAGGGCAAGTTTTGGCACCCTATAAAAGAATCATGTGATGCTTCTGTAATGTGTTTAATTAACAGCACCTGTTACTTACCTGTGGCACATAACAGGTAGTGGCAACAACTAAATCACACTTGCAGCCAGTTAAAATGGATTAAAGTTGTCTCAACCTCTGTCCTGTGTCCTTGTGTGTACCACTGTGATGGCTACCACTACCACCACAATTTAGAGTTTCAAGATTTAGTTAATTATATATGTGATTTTTTGGGGGGACATCTATCTTCTAATGGGTGCACACTTTAGTTAATATTTTATTTTCTAAATTGAGGTAACAACCACAGCTGTGTAAGATCTGGTACCTACCATTCTGGAGGGGGGGATATTTAAGTTTATTTAATTATGACTGTTTGGGTTTTCACTGTTTGTTTAAATGCACATTAGTTAGTTATTGTTTGAAGTTAATGTATGTAATTTTTCCATCTGTTGTTTTATTAAGTTGACAATGTTCGGTTAATTTGTTGTCATACCTTCCTCAGGTGGTCGTTAACGGTCTGGCCTTATTTAAGCAGCCCCAGACATGGGTCTGGAGGTCAGGTCAGTTTGGTTGAAGCCTTTTGTTGTGTTGGCCTCTTTTATGTTGGGCCCAAGACCTTTTGCTAAAGTGTTTTTTTTTTTTTTTTTGTCACTTTATTAAATTGAATTTTCACCTAAATTGAAGCACCAGTGTATGAATGGTCCACTAGAACCACACTGAGCATGGAGAAAAGAAAGACGACCAAAGAACTGTCTGAGGACTTGAGAAGCAAAATTGTGAGGAAGCATGGACAATCTCAAGGCTACAAGTCCATCTCCAAAGACTTGAATGTTCCTGTGTCTACCGTGCGCAGTGTCATCAATAAGTGTAAAGCCCATGGCACTGTGGCTAACCTCCCGAGATGTGGACGGAAAAGAAAATTGACGGGATTTCAACGAAAGATTGAGTGGATAAAGAACCTCGACTAGCATCCAAACAAGTTCAAGCTGTCCTGCAGTCCGAGGGTACAACAGTGTCAACCTGTACTATCCGTTGGCATCTGAATGAAAAGGGACTCTATGGTAGGATACCCAGGAAGACCTCACTTCTGACCCAGAGACATAAAAAAGCCAGGCTGGCGTTTGCCAAAACTTACCTGAGAAAGCCAGAAACGTTTTGGAAGAATGTTCCCTGGTCAGATGAGACAAAAGTAGAGCTTTTTGGGAAAACGCATCAGCATAGAGTTTACAGGAAAAAAATGAGGCCTTCAAAGAAAAGAACACGTTCCCTGCAGTCAAACATGTCGGCGGTTCCATGATGTTTTGGGGTTGCATTGATCCCTCTGGCACTGGACTGCTTGACGGTGTGCATGGCATTATGAAGTCTGAAGACTACCGACAAATTTTGCAGCATAATGTACGGCCCAGTGTGAGAAAGCTGGGTCTCCCTCAGAGGCCATGGGTCTTCCAGAAGGACAATGACCCAAAAGACACTTCAAAAAGCACTAGAAAATGGTTTGAGAGAAAGCACAGAGAGAAAGGTGGCCAGCAATGAGTCCAGACTTGAATCCCATAGAACACTTGTGGAGAGATCAGAAAATGGCAGTTTGGAGAAGGCACCTTTCAAATCTCAGAGACCTGGAGCAGTTGGCCAAAGAAGACTGGTCTAAAATTCCAGCAGAGCCTTGTAAGTAACTCATTGATGGATCCCGGAAGCGGTTGTTCACAGTTATTTTGTCCAAAGGTTGTGCTACCAAGTATTAGGCTGAGGATGCCAATGCTTTTGTCCGGCCCATTTTTAAAGTTTTGTGTAAAATAATAATGATTTAATTTTTTTTCATTTTCTTTTGTGTTTTTTCACTGCAAGCAAAATAAATGAAGATATTACTACCAAAGCATCCGTAATTGCAATCACTTTCTGGGAGAAATTGAGCATTATCTGACAGAATTGCAGGGGTGCCAATACTTTTGGCCAGCAGTGTATCTTTCAACTCTATCTTCAAACAGCACTTACTCATTTCTAACATCCTTAAATTACGTTTCCTAAGTGTTTACAAAGTACTGCAACAAAAACACAGATAAAGACCCTTTCTTCCGCGTCCTAATTGTACGCTTCCCTTCTAACTCCCATTCTTTGTTTTTCCCCTTTGCAGCAGAGGGTAAATTAGATGCCAGTCCACATAACAGATGTCAGGGGAATCATGTCTCCTCTCCGGAGACTCACTTAGTTAGGATGAAGTTTCCCCCTACACCCATTGAGGGGGAACTCTTCATGGATGTGATCGCCTTTCAGAATTTTGCAGAATGATGCAGAAAGGAAATGCAAATATTCATGCTCAAACCTCCCGAAAACAAAATTTCTAATGAAGGGAATAGTATCTTTTCTCGTATTTACTGTTTGACTGTTTGTATTACTCAAACGTACCCAATATAAAATAAATAGCATTTATATCGTAGTTTAAGGAAAACAAGCAGAATATATTTTACATAGGGCATAAGAGATACTTGACGCCTTCTGATCACGGAAGCCCAACGGGTGCGTTGTGCAGCTGACCGAGCAAGATTGACGCTGACTACCAGGTGATAGGCAAGACATCTGCAAGCCCACGTCTGCAACACCAGATCCGGCAATCAGCTCTTCAGGACAGTCCAGAACAAATGGCAGGATGTCCTGTACTACCACAACACCCGATAACAAAAACATCTCTAAGTTTGATAGCTCAGCGCCTCACCGTCTCCGTTGCCTCAGTAACCATGACCCAGCAATGAATGGTGATGCACGAACTTGACCGCCCAAATCTTTAACAGAAGGATTATCCTAAACAACCAGGCACACCCTTCGTCCATCCCACCGTACCCCAGACTTTAAAAAGACTGAATGTTAAGCTAACAACTGTCGCTTCTCGGGGACAATCCGATGTGCTCTTTGTTTTGCTGACCCTGGATCCATAATTGCTTCTCTGTTGGGGACCTATTTGCTGTTTGCTTTGCTGTGTGATCGCTGTCGACTTAAATAAAGTATGAACTTGTGTTTCGAAGCCTTCTTCCAGCTTTCAAAATGGAGTAGGTACAAAGGGGTTAGGACTAAGGTGAACGTGCGGAGTTTGGCCTTTTGGCCAGGTTGTTAGGGTTTCGCCGGCCCGGGTCTTAGGAGCTGTGCCAGCGCTGGCCCGGCGGTTCGGCTGGCGTGATTCCGGCAATTTGGATAAAAAGTCAGATTCCTTCACTAAATACAGGTAGTCCCCGGGTTACGAATGAGTTCCATTCCTATGCTGGCGACGTAACCCGAATTTCCACGCAGGTCGGAATCAACCCTTTATGTACCCCTAAATGCTCCATAAATCTCAAAATAGCTGACCAAAAACATGTATTATACGTCATTGTACAGTCCTCGCCAAGACCTTGGAGCTAAATCCTAGCTAGAAAGTGAACTAAACTGTAATCTTTGCCCTCTGTTTGGGTGGTTTTAGTTAAAGTAGACACTGTTTTTACATCTGTGTGATTTTGACAAAGATCGGATTGCATTTGATGGGTTTTTGATGCAGAAAATGAGAGAAATTCCCAAAGGTTCAGAGAGTTTTTCATACCACTGTAAATACAGGTAGGCCAAGGGTTACGAATGAGTTCCGTTCCTACATTGGGGACATAATCTGAATTTCCGCACAATTCGGAATTAAGCCTTTACATACCCCTATATACCCCATAAATCTCAAAATAACTATCCAAAAACATGTATTATACGTCCTTGTACAGTCCTCACAAGACCTTGGCGCCAGATCCTAGCAAGACACCGAACTAAACTGTAATCTTTGTCCTCTCTCTCTCACTCGGCTGTGGGACTTCTTCATGGGCAAAAATGCGCTTTTCCTCGTGTCTGCACATGCGCTCTTCTTTGTGTGCGCAGATACGTTCTTCTTCGTGTGTACATGCACTCTTCCTCGCATGCGGAAGAAATATCTGCTCTATGCTTCCTGCGCCAAAATAAAAGCATGTATCACAAAACAAAAGTCAACATTACAATCAAATACACATTTTGCCCAAGGGCAGAACAGTCATATTATTAAAATAAAGCAAAAATAAGATACTGTGAGGTACAACAAGGTAGTGTTACGTGACCAAAAAAAAAAAAAAAGACTGAAGACAAAATGGCGGATGAAACTCTGGTAAAGTCGAAATCACGTACGTCGGGTACGTTGAAACCCAGAGACTACCTGCATTTTTTTTTTTGCCAGATTTATTTCTGTTGTTTGGTGCATAGCAAGGGTGGACTGGCACACGGTGCTACCCGGGATTTCCCCACATGAGCGGACCCTAAAATTAGCGCACCCACGTAATCCAAGCATTACGGTAAATGCAGAGAGCGGCAAGGCAGTTGACCTCGGTGTGCTCGTGTTTTTACTAACTCTTAAAAACACTCTACAATATATAATGCCACCATTGCTGTCATTTAAAAATGAAATAAAGTCAACTGATCTTAAAACCGCTCCATCTACATGTGCGTTAAGTGCGCTGTCACATCAGTACAATATTATGCTATTCCCCTGCCCAATGCGCCATTATAGTAGATAGTAGGTTGCATTTCTCATTTTTGTGGCACTGTAAATCCACAAATCTGAATAGGTACTGGCTAAGGTTGATGAATATTAGCAGTGGATCTTTCTGACTACTCCCATACTCAACACTATGCGTTTTTACTGTACCAATATTTGGAAAAATGAATATAAGTCCTGAATGTAAACTTTAATCAGGTTAGAGTTCTCATTTATGTGGTACTGCAAATCCACAATTTTGAATAATGTCTGCTCAAGGTTGGTGAATATTAGTAGTAGACCTCTCTGACTATTCCCATACTCAAAACTGCATTTTTACTGTACCAATATTTAGAAAAAAGAATTAAAAGTCCTACCTGTATACTTTGATCATGTTACAGTTCTCATTTTTGTGGTACTGTAAATCCACAATTCTGAATACGTTTTGGACAAGGATGGTGAATATTAGCCGTGGACCTCTCTGACTACTTCCAGACTCAAAACTATGCATTCTACTGAAGAAATACATTGCTAATATGAATTAAAAGTCCTACATGTGAACTTTGATCTGGTTACAGGTTACAGTTCTAATTTTTGTGGAACTGTAAATCCACAGTTCTGAATATGTTCTGGCCAAGATTAGTGAATATTAGTAGTAGATCTCTCTGTGTTGCTGGCTAGATGGCTTCCACCGTCCATGAAGTGGGCTTCCAATGACTCCCAGGCTACTCTGCCCCCAGGTCTGCTCCTGGTCTATAGTGATTTGCAACTTTAGTCCTTTTCACAAACAAATCCCTGTAAATTCCCATAAAAGGTGACACGGGATTTGATCGCGTCATTGCTTTCACGCATGTAGAGATGTCCCAAGAATGACGCGGGCTTGACGCTTTCAAACACTTGTCCTGTGTTGCCCACTGGTGCTCTCTGTGTGGCAAGGGCTGCTGTTGCGATTTTATAACCCGGACATTGCGTCATTTTTGGTCGGCGTCGGCTGTCACAATGTTGGTCAAATCGTGTTTTGATCCAGAGGGAGCGTTCCCCACGTCGTAACTGCAGCCAATTCAAGCTCATCAAGACTGTATTTAAGCCCAGGCGATCCAAGAGAAGGGTGTCAAGATATTAACTTGCTGGCCGCCATTCGACACCTCTGCCGCCCTTGTTTTGAAATCCCCTACGTTGTGCTGGTATTTGAGTGTATTTGTTTTGTTGTCTTATCGGTTCAGGTTAGTATTATTGATCCCCGTCGACCTACTGTCACGGACCCATTGTGTTATTCCCCCTTTTCACGTGTATTTTTGTTTGTATTTAATAAACCCTTGAAGGCTTCCCTCCGTTGTTTTGTGCTTTGAGGTACAACGTTTTTTCCGCAGTTGCGATCGGCAACAAAATAAACCACACATTTCCAAAGATGGACGATGGACTCTCTTTCTCAGCGCTACGATCCAGTAGCAATTTAATTTTGTTGTTTGTTACAGTTTAATTTAGCTATTTCCAGCTTGCTATGTTGATAATTGCGATGTTTACCATTTTTCGTCTTCCCGCGAAGAAAGCGGAAGTGACGATCAGCTCATGATATTTACGTCATCAGCCATCGTTCTGTGACTCGGAAATTTAACGCTTGCTTTCACATAAGCCTCATCCTGGGACTTTCACGGAAATTATACTAAGACGCGACCCGTAAAATGTCCGCGTAATCTCTGTGTCAGTCAACCAGGGAAATTGCGTTCAGATACAAGGGCTGCTAGTTTAAAACCCGCGATTCTCATGGTGTTTCAGCATGTGTGAAAGGGGTTTTGTGTATTGATCCAAATGCGCTGAAAAATTATTTTGTACTGCAAATATTTTAAGGATTCTGTTTTTCTCAGAACTATAAGTATTGATGCCTTGCCATTTGAGTGATAAAAATGTCATTTTTGGACATCTTTAATTGCTGCTCTGAGTTGTTGAATTATTTTTTTTGTGCAGAAAAAGCATATGCTATTTTCTAAATGTATACAGTATCTTTCAAGTTTAGTGAAGTTACTTTTTTCTAAAATTCTTATACACAGGAGTGCACCAAAAGTTGATATCATCATGGCTACATATAGCTCATTTTGATCAAAATCAATAAGCAATCATATTTCATATTTAAATGCATTCAGCGTTACATTTGATAAAATATAATTCAAAATAGAATTAACAACTTTACCACATCCACTCAGAATATCACTCAGTATCAGTATCAGTGAATCACACAAAAAAGTTTACTTGTGGTTAGCAGTAGTGACTCACTGTCCTCCCTGACTTTCAGTAGTTCACTCTGAGAAAATATCATCTGCCAATATGAGAAAATATCGAGCTTTATTATCCCAAGCAATGCCCCCAATAGATTGGACCATGTCCTCTTCCTGTGTACTGCTGGAAGCCAGGCTACCCTTAATTCCCTCGTTGGATCCAGAGATAGGAAAAATATCCCATTTCATCCCTCCAGGACCTGACAGGGGACCAGATCGCCTCCCTGAGTTTCATTATTTAGCAACGGGACGCTTTATTGAGAGGCTTCAAGCAGGTCAGAGATTTATAGCATTTCATCGCAAGCACAGAGTACAGTGTGATTTACAGTCACTTACAGAGAAAGTGCATTCAAGTGCATGTACGGTGAAAGTAAAAGTAACAAAAGTGTGATGAATGAGAGCAAAAATGAGAGCTATAAAAATGGAATCGACAGCAATTAGACTGAATTTAGGGCAGCGAGAAGTGGGAATCGGTCCAGTGTCCAGGTCAGACCTGAACATCAGAGGGGAGACAGGAGACAAGACGTTCCCAAAAAAATAGAAATTGTTGGCCACACACATTTTCCATTTTTCTTTTCCTTTCACTCCATGACAGGAAACACATGGGCTGAAATAGAAGATCCCTATACTAACTACGAACAGATGTGGTCATCATGCATGTCTTGAATTAAGAGTTGGGGGGAGAAAAAAAAAAACAAGATACAAATTCAGTGCCGTTATTTGGTGAGATTTCCTATGACAATTCCTTGTTGGATTAGCTTCTACTTAGACTTGCATATGACGTGTCGCATTTTTGTCAGTCGAGCTGCAAATAACAACAAATAGCAGTTTATTGAAGTAAAGCAATTTAATAATTTAACCCTCATGCATATGTTTAATTTTTCTTTCTTAAATGTTTTGGACAGTGGTCTCAAATGGGGGCCATTTGCAGGGACAATAATTAGCGGCCCCCATTTGACATCCAAGTGTAGTACAGTGGTATCTCTACATACGAAGTTAATTCGTTCCAGGACCTTGTTTGTAAGTCGAAATGGTCGTATGGCTAGCAGGATTTTCCCATAAGAATACATTATAATTCCATTAATTCGTTCCCTTAATAAATACTGCTGGTACCAGTGCAAATAGCAAGTACAAAGACAAGACAAATAATTAATGAATAAAAATCAGAATAATAATATAATATTTAGGGCTGTCAAACAATTAAAATTTTTAATCGAGTTAATCACAGCTTAAAAATTAATTAATCGCAATTCAAACCATCTCTAAAATATGCCATATTTTTCTGTAATATATTGTTGGAATGGAAAGATAAGACACAAGACGGATATATACATTCAACATACTGTACATAAGTACTGTATTTGTTTATTGTAACAATAAATCAATAAGATGGCATTAACATTATTAACATTCTGTTAAAGCGATCCATGCATAGAAAGACTTGTAGTTCTTAAAAGATAAATGTTAATACAAGTTATACAAACTTTATATTAAAACCCTTCTTAATGTTTTCATTTTAATAAAATTTGTAACATTTTCAAACAAAAAATAAACTAGTAGCTCACCATTGTTGATGTCAATAATTACACAATGCTCATGGTGCTGAGACCCATAAAATCAGTCGCACCCAATCGCCAGCAGAGAGTGACAAAACATCAAAAAACACAAGTAACAAATGGACATGACGCTGTTCTGTCATTCTAATCTGTTTGAGTGGGGCATGTGCATTAAATGCGTCAAATATTTTATCATGATTAATTAAAAAAGTTAATTAACGCCCGTTAACACGATAATTTTGACAGCCCTAATAATAATAATAGTAGTGCTGTCAAATTATAGCGTTAACGGGCGGTAATTAATTTTTTAAATTAATCACTTTAAAATATTTGATGCATTTAACGCATGCGCAGAATGACCCGCTCATGCATTGCTTCAAAAAGATTACAATGACGCCGTTTTTTACACATTGAGAGCTAAGAGGCAGAGAAAGGCGAGTGGAGAAAGGCGTTCATTGGAGTGCGCCATTTATTGGCATAAGCTTCGGCAACTCCTTCACAATAAACACAAGTATCATTTAGTGAAAGCACAACAAAAATAATATTCCGATCTCTCAAAAAAAAAAAATAATGATTCGCAAAAAGAAAAGCGCTTCAATTTGTATTAATGAGGCCCTATTCTCACACAGTTAAACAACAATGCAAAGTAAACTGGCATTCCCAATCAAAATAGCTATGCAAAATACACATAAAACTTACTCAGACTTTGGTCAAACTCTATTCAAAAATTCGTTTAGCTCAACAAATACACTGGATGACAATATTTAGTCACATTATACAAACTATCAGAGGTCTCGCACGTTGTGAAGCCAACACTCAAATGAACGTGAGGTACAATATACCCAGAAACTACTTGTTGGCTAGATCTCTAATTAATTTAAAACTGGCCATTGACACCTTGTGGTGTATTTCAATCACTACCTTATGTAGTTAAAGACACTGTGGAAGAACGGCAGGGAGCCCTTGTGACGTCACCACTCGGCAACGTCAACAATGGCGAGTTACTAGTTTATTTTGTGATTGAAAATTATACAAATTTTATTAAAACAAAAACATCAAGAGGGGTTTTAATATAAAATTATTATAACTTGTACTAACATTTAACTTTTAAGAACTTCAAGTCTTTCTATCCGAAGATCCATTTAACAGAAAGAATGTTAATAATGTTAATGCCATCTTGTGGATTTATTGTTATAATAAAAATAATACGGTAATTATGTACAGTATGTTGAATGTATATATCCGTCTTGCGTCTTATCTTTCCATTCCAACCATAATTTACAGAAAAATATGGCATATTTAAGAGATAGTTCGAATTGCAATTAATTACAATTAATTTTTAAGCTGTGATTAACTTGACTAAAAATTTTAATCGTTTGACAGCCCTAAATATTAGTAATAATGACCATAATGCCTGTAATAATCGGGTGGCTGATTTGACAGAGGGAGAGAGAACTTTTTACTTTCAGGTTTCATGTTGAGCTGCTGCGGACAGTAAGCATGTTGTGTTGCACAAATTCTAAAATAAATGATTAAAAACCTGTCGAAGCTGGTGATTTTTTTGGGGACGTTACGATAATAGTAATTGTCACCTTAACTTATAAAGACAGGAAAACAGAGGTCGGAGGAGGACCGTCAAGATTCTAGACTTTAGACATTCTACAGCCGTATTGTCGAGCCAGTTCACGGACGTGCACACCATGCTCATATTTTTCTATCATTTCCATCTTCATTCATCTTTATGGTAAGCCTCACGTTTCCCTTTTTTACCTAACATTCTTGGAGCCGATGTTGATTTCTTCACAAGAATATCCGCCGTGCGTCCGTCTTGTGGTAAAACAAAGAAACTGCGGTGCTGTCATAAATCGTCATATATCGAGCATGTCGTCGGATGTAGAGACATACGGCGAGCATAATTTTGTGTCGGATGTCGAAAAGATTGTGTGTCGAAGCGATCATATGTCAAGGTACCACTGTATAATGGTGCCCGCACATATTTTGCGATGGGCAATGAAATAAAAATATATAAATAATTTTAAGTAACATGAATGAATTAATTGAAGGATCCATTTTGCGGGAAAAAAAATCTAAATAGTAATAAATAAAAAAGAATAAAGAAACGCAAATTAAAAAAGATGCGTAAAAAAATGTATTGAGTATACAGTACAGTATTAATGATTTAACAAGATAAAATCACAGTAATACGAAATATTTAATTCATAATTTAGTTTTTTTGATGTGTTTTATAAATCTCTTAAATTGCTTAACTCTCTGGCTGCCATTGACGGCAAAAGACGCCCAATCCATTTAAACTGGATGGGGCTGAGCACGATCAAATGATCGCGGTTGAAATGGATTGGGACATTTATGGTGTCAATAGGTGTTTTCAATATCATTTTCCCTCTTCTACCAAATACCACATGCTGTCACGATATGCTATAAATCCATTTATCGCACGGTAAATAAAAATCAGGTCGGTAATTTTTTTTTTAACTGAGTGTAAAGCTTACGGTTAGCGGCTTAGCGAAGTACTTCCGAGAAACATTACAAAATAATTCCATGTCATGTTCAACATGTGAATAAAGATTTCTGGAGTTAATTTCACATAGTTCAGATTCTACACTAAAAATAGCTTTAAAAAGACCCCATTATGAAAAATCTGATTGGCAATGAATAATTTGGCTTCAAATTTGCTAGCATGCGCACTTTGCAGAATAAGATGACAATCATTTTGGATCAAATAAACACTTTTGATGGGCTGTAATTGGCAGAGAACAAAAATGGCATAGGGTTTCTTACCAATTTCAAGAATAAAAATTTAATGCATTAGAATGGGTGATTTATTAAGATGTATTGTCACTACATTAGGGGTTGAATTTGTTTAAAAAAAAAAAAAAATTGACAATAGTATCGCATATCAGCAATAATTCATGAGCCAATATATACCATCTATTAAAATTTGTTATCGCAACAGGCCTATATACTCGGTGACCTGGCCTGGCAGTGAATGAGTTAAGCTAACGATAACTGAATAGATGTCCACTGTGGTGACCACTGACCCTGAAAGGCTTCATATAAATTCATTAAATTAATAGGGAACGCAATTGATTTTAGAATGTTCGCATGACCTTTCAACAACCATTCCAGTTTCGTCCGTGGCTGCATTGCAAAAGTAATTGCCAAGACCTAAGTTACATAAATGATACCGCTATTATAGCACAAACTCTTGATTGTTGCGTTCCCATACAACAAAACTACATCCTATTATAATTGCTGCAGTGAAACATTCACCACACTTATCGTGTGCAAGGTCGTGGAAAACTGAAGCCTATTGCAAGACAATTTGCGCAAGTTGAAATGAGTATATCAGATGATGGGAACATGCTGGAAGAGTCAATCATTGATTTAGTGTTTCCAGACGTGAATACGGGGAGTTTTCAATGTACTTTGAAAAAGAAGATGGTCTGGTTTTCCATTGAAGGGAGAGGAGTATTGTCCTACAACAATGAGTTCAAGAGGAGTCCCCTTTCTGCACCTCAACTATCTGTTGGTGGAAGTGGTTGCCAAATACTACCCTTTTGGATAAAAAAGGACTTTATTCTATTTCAAGTTTAATCACTATTTTAACAAATTGTACTTTTTCAAAAAGATTAAAAGAAATACTAAAATCATGCTTTCTTCCTTACTGGGAAAACCATTAACGTTTTACCGTTACACCAGGTATTATGATCTAAAGCAGCCATTTTAAAATTTGAATTTTTCTTATTGGCCTGATGAATTGTTGAATATTACAGAACATCTTCAACAAGGAATATTTACCGTAATTCAATTCATTTGCTTTAAACGCCGTTTTAGACTGTCGCGTGGACACATTCAAACCATAGACGATTCAAACGATCATAGGTGGTTTAACTGACTCGGTAGATACTGCGTGATAAAGAAGGCAGGGTCAGTAGAGAGTGATGCTGCTCTCTGATTTGTTGAGCATGCATATGAGAGAGCCATGCAGACTGTGCATGCAAAAATGATACAGTATCTAGTCCGCGGCGCGACCTTTATATACAGTCTAAAGGTGCTACTGCCAATTTAAATTAAATTTTTTGTTTATTTGACTTAAGGCCTTTTCACACTAGTGTCAGCCCAGTTTAAAGAGCGGTCCAAATCCGGCATGCATGTTTACGATAATCCCAAGCACCAATGCATTAATTTTTCATTGTTTCACAAGAAAACAACAACTTTTCCTATTTCAAGGAGTAGGGGGCATCATAATAGCCGTGTAAAGAGTTTTACTAGTTTCGGTGAGAAGGTGAATCGTTTTTTTTGTTGTTGTTCGTGAACTATATTTCCACACAAACGCACATCGAGGTACCATTTACCTTAGCAAGAAGAGGTACAGTGGTATGAAAAAGCATCTGAACCTTTTGGAATTTCTCACATTTCTGCATAAAATCACCATCTAATGTGAGCTGATCTTTGTCAAAATCACACTGATGAAAATACAGTGTCTGATTTAACTAAAACCACCCAAACATTTATAAGTTTTCATATTTTAATGAGGACAGCATGCAAACAATGGCAGAGGGGGGGGGGGGATATGTGAGTGAACCCTCTGCCTAAGGGGACTTAAAGAGTAATTGAAACAAATTTCTACCAAACATTTTAAGTCAGGTGTGTGCCCAATCACTGCTGAGTGGTGTTAAAGCTGCCCTGCCCACTATAAAACACACACCTGGCAAGAAATGTCTTGATGAGAAGCAATGTCTGATGTGCATCATGGCTCGGTCAAAAGAGCTGTCTGAAGACCTGCGATCAAGGATTGTTGATTTGTATAAAGCTGATGAATACAAAACCATCTCTAAAAGTCTGGATGTTCATCAATGGACAGTCAGAGAAGTTGTCTACAAATGGAGAGAGTTTGGCACTGTTGCTTCTCTCACAAGGAGTGGCCGTCCACCAAAGATGATGCCAACAGCTCAGCGCAGGATACTCAGAGAGGTAAAAAAGAACCCTAGAGTGTCTGCTAAAGACTTACAGAAATCACTGGCACAGTCCAATAGCTCTGAGCACACATCAACTATATGTAAAACAAAGGCCAAGAATGGTCTTCTTGGGAGGACGCCACGGAGGAAGCCACTTCTGTCGAAAAAAAAAAAAAAAAAAAAAAACATTGCTGCTTGTTTAATGTTCGCAAAAAGGTACTTGGACACTCCACAGAAGTTTTGGCAAAAATTTTTGTGGACTGATGAAACCAAAGTTTAATTGTTTGGGAGTAACACACGACATCATGATGTTGTGTGGAGGAAAAGTGGAACAGCCCACCAACTTCAACACCTCATCCCCACCGTGAAGCATGGTGGAGGGAGCATCATGATTTGGCGCATTTTTGCTGCCTCGGAGCCTGGACAACTTGCAATCATTAATAGAATAATGGTTTTAAAGGTTCAAGCTAAAAAGAGGATGGATGCTGCAACAAGACAATGATCCAGAACACAGAAGTAAATCAACTTCAGAATGGTTTTAGACGAACAAAATACACGTTCTGGAGTGGCCATGTCAAAGTCCAGACTTGAACCCCATTGAGATGTTGTGGCATAACCTAAAGATACCGATTCATGCCAGACATCCCAGGAATCTGACTGAACTACAGCAGTTATGTAGAGAAGAATGGGCCAAGATTAGCCCTGATTAATGTGCCAGACTGATCTGCAGCTACAGGAAGCGTCTGGTTGAAGTTATTGCTTCAAGTTATTACGTCGGTTTTGCCCTTCCAATTTGAACCAGAGCGGAAAAGGGAAAAACATGACAGCACTGTCGGTCGTTCACAAGACGAGCAGCAAAGGGAAAATGCAGAGCACGAAATACCTGATGAGACAAGAGTTGGGCAATACTGGTGTACTTGCGGCAAGTGCGTCTCAGACAGCGGAGCAAGACTGTATGCCGGTTTTTGTTAGCAGATCTTCAAGGTTAGCTATTGCGTGATCAAACTTATTCCAATATAATTATGTAGATTATTAGCATCCAGAGCTGTCGTGTGCTTTACATACAGTAAGGCCAAAAGTTTGAACACACCGTGTCATTTGTGCATTTTTATTTTCATGACTATTGACATTACAAACTCTCACTGAAGGTAATAAAATTATGAATGCACACGTGTTATGGTCAGGATCGGGATTTTGTCCTGGCTGACTGTCCTCATAAAATTAGTCATCTGACGGGAACAAGTGTCCTCCATGTCTTGTACATCCAACTCATGTAAAAGTGGTCCATATTAAGTGCTCGGCGCGCATCAGATGGCCACTGTACCGCTGCATTGGACGTGTCTGGATCAGTTTGAGTGGCAGTATCACGATATATACATACATATTTATATGAAAAGGCACACTTACTGCCTGATGAACTGACAGTAGAGGTAGATTTTTAGTTTCCTATTTGAAGGTTCGCCTCCCGCTGTAGCGACAGGAGCGGCTTGCCTGCTTAAGAGAGTGGCCAGAGTTTCTTGTCTTTGCCGTTTTACTGCGAACATTTCACTCGCTATCCGAGCGCGTTGAGGCTTCTTGTGAGGGAAAATAGTTGGAACAGCATTTGATTTTAGTCTGTGCTTATATCAAGCTGATCTGGTGAGCTCTTTCATAAGTTGTCGTCGACTAAAAGCCTCGAATGGAGAAAAATGGTGAGGACAAAGCCTTGGGTCTTTGGGAAGTTTTGTCAGTCTACAGGCATTTTCCCAAACCTTTATAGGAAATCTGTGGAGACTCACATCACTCCCTTTGTTTACATTTGACTGGAAATTGTATCCAAAAGAAAAACATCGTGGCATTTTACTTAGCGAGTTTAGGCAGCCATACAATATTGTTGTTCACAATTGGAAACGTCACATTTACGTCATCACTCCAAGCCCGTAAAACATGCCGCCAACTGTTGGTCAAAATATGTACAAATATTATAAAATATTGCCATTGATTTAACATTTTATATGTTTCTAACAAAATATTTTAGTGCAAGAGAACAATTGTGGTTTATTAGAGCCTACATGTATTTAAGATCGAGGATCCCTTTAAGGGTGCAGACACTGCAGAGCTTGGCTCCGTAGGGCTACAGACCATTTTAACCTCTGCCGCCACTGCCCCTGCCCCCACTGCCCTTCACTAATACCGTTAAGATGTGGCATTTGGCGCGTCAACGTAGTGATGACACAGTAGTACCAGCGGGCCTTGATCTCTCAGCAAAATCTCCGCCAGCACCCTTCAACTGGCTCAGAGAGGCTCGGTTGTACTCATCACACACAGGCCCTGATCAGATATGTTCCGCTACTGCCCCAGCTAACTAAGGGCTCTAGGCAGGGTACACCCTGAATTGGTCAGACCAATTTATATCAAGTACAAAATGCTAGTCTAGTAATGTCATCATCCACACTTCATTATGAATGTTGTGTGGTACGAAGTACAGATAAACCTCCTGTATGTGTTACAGGTCTACTCATATTTATAGCGGATTTTTGCAAGCCCTAGTGTTGTTGTCAATATTAATAGATGCAATAAGTGAAATTTACAACACATAGAAAACAAAGTATTGAATGTGTATTATAACTGAAATTGTTATTGATATTTAAATGGATAATTTAAACTCCAAAAAACTTTTAGTACCGTCTTTTAAAAATCCATACAGGTCTAACCTTAATCTATGTAGTCAACCACAACATGCCCCTCATGCCATAAGGTGTCCAGCTGCACCAGGAACACTTTGGCGTCTTTTGGATCAATATGCAGCCTGCATCATAATCACTCAAACACGCACCCAACCCCACCCCAGTGTGCACACTTGCCACCATTTCCAATCTGAGCTCAGGTAATAGAGCACATTGTAACCAGCATGTGAACAGCAGCTGTAGAATTGATCAATAGGGAGCTAAAGGAACGGGTAATATGATATTGATGGAACCACAATTACCAGGATGGTAAGCAGATGTATGTGATTTTGGTGTCCGTGTGCCGCAAGCAGCCATGCGTGCACCTGCAGGCTGGTTAATGCATGTATTTTTACATCATAAATGTATCCTTGCCTGCTCTGGCATTTTTATAACAAGCACTTCGCAGCCTCGGCATCGATTCGCCCGACATCCCTGAGGCCTGTGGGAAATCAATTACACGGCGACTATGTTGTTAATATCAGCATTACACTGGCTCACACTCAGACATATGACTCCCCATTTACACATTTATCAGGCACTATTGAGGAAAAAAACATGAGAAAACTCAAAACGGCAGTAGCATTTTTCCTTTTCCAGTCTTCTACATGTGATTATTCCTACTTAAAAGGTAGCCAGAGTGAAGAAGCAGAAGTCCAACTCTGGTGGTCCAGAGCATGACGTCACATATAGTGGAGGGGAAAACGACTTTAAGGGGTCAAAATAAATGACCGATAGAAAAAGCAGGAGGAGGTAAATCCTCTAATCCAAATACAGCAGATGTCTGCAGGTTCAATGGCAAGCAGCCAGATGAAGAAAAGCAAGCTGCTGGTGTGGTCACTATCAAGTCATCGAAAGCAGTAAAAAAGTTGAAACACGTGTTGAATTCTCCAGTTTAGGCAGTCACAGGCTAAGTTTAAGTCTCCCTCCAACACAGACGTAAGTAATCACAAGCAGAAGCTGAAACGTTGACATGCAGGTCATGAAATTTAACTCAATAGACATTGCCCTTGTCCTGATGGAGCTATTTAGATTCCCTCCATGCTGTAGGTCTGTACTAACCTGTGCTTTCAGAGTCTTGCAGCTGATCTAACAAACGTGTCCCCGCATTGAGAGACAAGGTTTTGGATCAACACGTGGCCAGCCACCCGGCATTCATTTTCACAGTCATCTGCTCCACTTGTGTCTTCATTTGCTTCCAAAGGCACTTAATGAAACTTGATTGACTTTTCATAGATAAGCTTGTTGGTGCTTAAACATGCGGATGTCTACACCCAGGTAGGTGGTCTTCAAGGGCTTTAGACCAACAAGAGAAATGCAGAAATGCACACAATTTATATTTATTTGATTTGTAAATAGGTCAAATCACACACGATATAAAAAGTGTTGGATGATACCCATGCTGAACCCAAACTGGCTTACGATTATTTTTTTATTCATTATTTTTAATAGGATCAAGTGATTGTTACAATAGATCAGCAGTTTCGTGTGAATTCAACAGTATTTTTGAAAGTACTGGTACTGACAATAAGTCCCTATAATATCGTATAGTAAAATTGTTATGGCTTTTAGTGTTTGTCAAACTGTCAAATTTTTTAAGGCAATTTTGAACATACCCTTTATTGAAAAAGCTCAAGAGTTTGAGTCTTATCATTTTAAAAAGTTTTAAAAATATAATCGATACTTACATTTTGTTTTTTACTAAAAAGAAAACATTACATGAAATCCATAGGTGTAGATTGAGGGAGGGCAGTGCCCCCCCGGTGGCCGAAAAATGTCATTGGTTGTAATTAACTTTCATGTCAATGAATTTAAAGTGTAAATTCAGAATTTTTGAGACAAGGCTTAATCTTCAAGTTAGTGTGGGATTAATTTAAAGATGCACCGATACCAGTATCGGCAGGGGGAGGCCGATCCGGCCCAAAATGGTGGTATCGGTATCAGCGAGTACCAACAAAAAGGGGGCCGATACTATTTAACAGTCCAGTATTATAACACTTGACCGCAGCTTTTTTTTCTCCTGACGCTCACTACACTCTCTGTTGTGTGATGACACGCGATCACTTTGCATGCCATGAAGCTATCGCTATTGGCCTGCTCCAGACCAATGAGAACGGGCCAATAGCCACTCTTAACCAATGCTGGGACAGCTCTTTCATATGGAGGAAAAACAAAGTACGAGAGGGAAATGTCTGCGGTCTGGAATTATTTCATCTTATAATCTCCATTGAATAATATGGCTGCGTGCAAGATTTGCGGCCTGAAAGTTTTGAGAGGTGGTGTTCAATCAGCCAGTTTCAATACCTCGAACCTGATAAAACATTTGAAGACGAAACATGTAAACAAGCACAGAGTTTGAGGCTGCAACAGCAGGACTGCTATCCAGAGCAAGGGGGCTGGACCGGAGCAACAATCTCTGGTCAGGTCAGTTCGTCTAAACTTTTATTATCTTTTACTGAAAGAAATGCCGCAGTAATTTTAGACCTGTTTCAAAAGTAGGGTTGCCACCTTTCAGAAATAGAAATAAGGGACACTCCCCTCCCGGCCAAAGCCATACAGGCAACGAAAAAAAAGAGAAATCCCCAAAACTTCTAAAATGCACAGAAATGTATCTATTTATATATATTCCTTATTGGTTCAATATTGAACGCAACTTTTAATTCCCATTTCGGAACGATTCCTTATTTTAAAGGACGGGTAGCAAGTCTATTCAAAAGTGCTGTCGAAGTAAGCAAAGTAAGCCAAGCTAAGTGGCTAAGTGTGTGTTGCTGCTGGTGCATAGAGGAGGCTAATAGAGAGACAGGATGTTGTGGTCAATTATTATTATTAGTTATAATTTAATGAAAGTTGCACTGTTTGGCCTTTGAGAGCCAAAACCCAGGGTTTAAAAAAGTTTATTAATTCATTCATTCATTGTATTTTTACTTTCTTACTGTTGGGCTAGTATTATACATGTTTTAATTTCACGAATTTAGCACTATTTTGGCCTTTGCGAGCCAAAGGTTTATTCAACTATTGTCACCCATACCAGGTATGCAATTAAACGTTCTACTGGATTCACTTTGTACATACATATATATAAAAAAACCAAAATAAAATTAAAAAAAGTTGTTGTCTTGCCCACCTGGGCGGTATGTTCTCTCCTTTCAAGCTCGGGTCCTCTACCAGAGGCCTGGGAGCTTGAGGGTTCTGTGCAGGATCTTAGCTGTCCCTAGGATTGTGCTCTTCTGAACGGAGATGTCGTTGTTCCTGGTATCTGCTGGAGCCATGCACCCAGCTTGGGCGTAACTGCCCCTAGTGTCCCGATCACTACTGGCACCACTGTTGCCTTCACTCCCCACATTTTCTCCAACTCTTCCTTCAACCCTTGATATTTCTCCAGCTTTTCGTGTTCTTTTTTCCTGATGTTGCTATCGCTCAGGATTGCTACATCTATCACTACTGCTGTCTTCTGATGTTTATCCACCACCACTATGTCAGGCTGGTTAGCCATCACCAGTTTGTCTGTCTGGATCTTGAAGTCCCACAGGATCTTGGCTCGGTTGTTCTCGACCATCTTTGGAGGTGTCGCTCACCTTGACTCTGGGGTCTTCAGTCAGTACTCGGCACAGATGTTCCTGTACACAATGCCTGCTACCTGG
This sequence comes from Corythoichthys intestinalis, assembly GCF_030265065.1. Taxonomy (NCBI): domain Eukaryota; kingdom Metazoa; phylum Chordata; class Actinopteri; order Syngnathiformes; family Syngnathidae; genus Corythoichthys; species Corythoichthys intestinalis. The sequence goes on along the minus strand of NC_080415.1, from coordinate 10,240,961 downwards.
TTATGTCGTTCCATGTATGCCTTGCCTGCCAGCATCTTACACCCTGCTGTGATGTGCTCGACTGTCTCAGGGGCCTCTTTGCGTAGCCTGCACCTGGGGTCCTGTCTGGTGTGATAGACCCTGGCCTCTAGTGATCTTGTGTTTAGGGCCTGTTCTTGTGCTGCCATGATCAGTGCTTCTGTGCTGTCTTTCAGTCCGGCCTTTTCCAGCCACTGGTATGTTTTTCCCATGTCAGCTACCCCCTCAATTTGTCGGTGGTACATACCATGCAGGGGCTTGTCCTTCCATGATGTCTCCTCAGGGTCCTCCTCTTTACTGGGCTTCTGTTGCCTGAGGCATTCACTGAGTAGGTCATCACTGGGGGCCATTTTCATGATGTACTCTTGGAGGGATGTAGTTTCCTCCTGGATAGTGGCTCTGATGCTCACTAGTCCGCGGCCTCCTTCTTTCCGCTTTGTGTAGAGCTCAGGATGCTGGACTTAGGGTGAAACCCTCCATGCATTGTAAGGAGCTTCCTTGTCTTGATGTCGGTAGCCTGCATCTCTTCAAGTGGCCAGGATACGATGCCAGCAGGGTATCTGATTACTGGTAGGGCATAGCTGTTAATGGCCTAGATCTTATTCTTGCCATTCAGCTGACTCTTGAGGACCTTCCTCACCCTTTGTATTTGGTTGTGGCAGACCTCCTAGTTGCTTTCTCATCCCCAGGTATTTGTAGCTGTCCTGCATATCAGTTATGTTGCCTTCAGGTAGTTCAGCCCCTTCAGTTGAGATCACCTTCCCTCTTCTGGAAATATACATTTCAAACAAAGTGGTATCGGTATGGTATCATTATCGGCCTATATTGCACAGCCAGGTAACGGTATCGGGGCCCAAAAATGGCATCGGTACAACACTAGTTTAATTAGTCGGTGAAGTTTCAACAAATTCCGTGCAGTTCGTTACTATTTTGTCAGTTTCAGGGCTCCGGAGTGACTAAGCTAGCGCGAGTCAATGGTGCCTTCTTAGCATACCAATAAAAAACAACATATACACGCATGAGAATCACCAATGACTCATGCAATCAGTAATGTTGGCTATGTTTTCAGGATAAAGTTATTAAAATGTATGTCAATAATTGTAGTACTGTATGAACAGAAACATTTGTAATCCAGAAGCTCTGCAGGGAACAGGCTCTCTAGGTAAGCAGGGCGGAGTGATATCACATTGTTTATTTTCATCGCTGATTTTTTTTTTTTTTTTTTTTGTGGGAACGAAAGTGACCCCCCCCCCAGCAGACTGAGCACGAGTGGCCAAGGCACTCCTCTCTATTGCGGTCGCATCACGCATCTAAAAAAGTAGTCCTGGAGAAGAAAATTAATTACGGCAGTTTGATGTGACATCGTTTTGGCTGCAAGGGTATTTCTAACAATCATCTGCATTTTGAATTTATTTGACTATGTTAGATCTGCTACTATCATTTTTTTTTTTTTTATTGGCATGCTAAGCAGGCACCATTGACTTGTGCTAGCTTAGCCACTCCGGAGCCCTGAAATTAACTCCACCGACTAATTAAACCCCGGCTAACTCAAAAGATTAAGCATTGATGTGAAAAATTCTGAACTTCCCCATTAAAATAAAGATGTAGCCATTAAAATATTGTCCATAAAAGTTGTAAAGCAATAAAGCAAACAATAAATAGGAATGAAACGAACAAGAATCCTACAAAGTATTTCACAGTGGGTCAAAATTATTTTTTGACTGGACCTTAGACGTTCCTTTGCTTTGCTTGGCCAAAATTACACCTGAGGAGGCAAGATGGATATTGAGAATTTCTTTTAAACCTAAGCATTCAAAAGCTTCAACAACTGAGCTTGACTCGAGGATTGAACACGAACAGTGTCAAGATGTATATGGCGAAAAACACTCAGGTGACTTGAAGTTCCTCTCTGAGACCCCCAATTTAGGCAACTTTCAAAATTGTCCAATACGCATGTGTGATACATCATTGGAAAGCTTAAAATTTCAATTTTCTGTGGGAAAAAAATTTTGAGCAGGAGGGCATTCTTTTAAAAAAATTTTTTTTTTTAATTTAAACAGCAAAACCCTATCTGGAGGTGAGAGCACGCGAGAACAGAATTACAGACGCCATGACTTTAACAAGATATTATCGCGTACTTACTTTGTTTCGATCAAAAAACTCCATGTAGCATCTATAACTGAATGTCAAGACACAGCTGTGAATAGCCACAGCTGGATTTTGGGGGGATTTTATGGGTGAAACATGGTAATATAACAAGGGTCGCGATGCAGAAATCGCAGACATCAAGGAGTGGTCGAGAATTTCTTTTTCATAAATTTACCCTTTTAAACGTTTATTTTCAACTTTTTTTTGTTTGGATCAATTATTTATCATGTAACATATCGGAGAAAATGCCACAGTAACAAAAAAAATACAATTAAGCGATAGTTATGAGGTAGATATCCGTGACTTTTTTACAGACGCCATTTTTTTCATTTTGACATAATTTGTTTAGAACTTTAAACTATGTGAGTGAATAATTTTTTTAGTTTTTTTTTTTTTAAACAATATATGAGACATCAATGAATGATTGTAAGCTAAAAACGACAGACATTTTGAATAATAATAATTAATTACCTTCGTTTTATGGCTGGGTTGAAACAAAAGCGGTTGCGCAAAGGCTGTAAACGGGGGTTTTCAGGGTAAAACGGACAAATCAAAAATAGTTCAGGGGCTTCATGCGCCATGAATCTGCTATGGCAGCATCTAGACATGTTGTTCTATCAAACACAACAGTTCTTTTGGCTTAAAATACTGCAGTTTATTTTAAAGAGGAGTGCAACAGCAGAAAATGCTTTTTAAGTCTTGTCTGTGTTTTCCGCCATATACTGTATATATAGTTAATTTTATTGCTGACACTGCGTTTCAGGGTCATCAACATGTTTTGCCCCCTGTCCCACAAAAGTCAAACTCAGCCAATGATGAATTCCTTATGGAACTAAGTTGTACTGATGATTTGAACACATCACAAAGGTAGGTATCCCACACACAAACTGACTCTGTGGGATTTTGTCTGTAAATTCTCCCCAGGCAGTCCCTCATTCATGAAAAAAAAAGAAAAACGCAAATCCTGCTTCCATTTTAATCAAGAATCCAATCAACATTCATCGGTGAACCGCTGTTGATGTTTCTTTATCCCCAGTGGAGCCTGTCTTTGTCCTGCCCACAGGCTTCTTCCCGTGACATCTCTGTGTGTTCCGCAGCATGAAAGCGCCCACAGGGGACTGGCTCGGAAGCCTGGCACCCACCTCCGTTCCTCTCACCATCTTCTCTCCCAACCTATGCAGCGTTGCCAAGGCCCAGATCATGCCTTGCAGTAAATGATGGCGCTGGCTGGGACAGGGCCATAATTCGTTCCATTCCTTTTTATTAAACCCGTAGCCGCATTGTTATTAGCGTATGCTTGCCTGATGCCTTCCATATGGGATGTTACCAGCATCCTGAAGAAAGATGACTGGTAGTGCATGCGGGATTTTTTTTTTTGTTTCTGTTGTCAACATTTGCTTTGAAGAAGGCCCAAGTGGCGTCCTTTAGGGTATGAGTTAAGAACAACATGTCTTCCTCTGAAAGGCATTATCCCGTCACAGTAAATAATACAGTCATTATGGCCATTTCTGCAGTAAAATTGCTTTTTTTCCTGTCTCTCAGACTTTGAATCAGCTATTCTAAATATATTCTGAACTTCCATTTTGAAGATTACAAAAATTACAAATAAGGAACCGTGTCTTCTCCCAAACAAATGACTTATTTACAATGTGTTAGCACTGAGGTGGATGAATGACGTATAAGTAAACTTCCTGGATAGCATCAGAACTTCGTGTCAATGCCACGCCCGTATTGGTTTGTTTTGGGATTTCTGGTATACAGTGGTATGAAAAATTATCGGAACCTTTTGGAATTTCTCACATTTCTGCATAAAATCACCATCAAATGTGATCTGCTCTTTGTCAAATCACACAGATGAAAAAACAGTGTCTGCTTTAACTAAACCCACCCAAACACTTGTAGGTTTTCATATTTTAATGAGGATAGTACGCAAACAATGACAGAAGGAGGAAAAATAAGTAAGTGAACCATCACATTCAATATTTTGTGCCTGTAACCCCCCCTCCCCCTTTTGGCAGCCATAACTTCAACCAGACGCTTCCTGTAGCTCAGATTAGTCTGGTACATCGATCAAGACTAGTCTTGGCCCATTCTTCTCGACAAAACTGCTGTATTTCAATCAGATTCCTGGGATGTCTGGCATGAATCGCCGTCTTTAGGTCATGCCACAGCATCTCAATGGGGTTCAAGTCTGGACTTTGACTTGGCCACTCCAGAACGTGTATTTTGTTCTTCTGAAACCATTCTGAAGTTGATTTACTTCTGTGTTTTGGATCATTGTCTTGTTGCAGCATCCATCCTCTTTTTAGCTTCAACTGTCTGACAGACGGCCTCAGGTTTTCCTGCAAAAACATCCTGATAAATCTTTAAATTCATTCTTCCATTAATGACTGCAAGTTGTCCAGGCCCTAAGGCAGCAAATCAGCCCCAAATTGTGATGCTCCCTCCACCACGGTGAGGATGAGGAATTGATTTTGGTGAGCTGTTCCATTTTTCCTCCACACCGGACGTTGTGTGTTACTCCCAACCAATTAAACTTTGGTTTCATCAGTCCTCCAAAAACTTTGCTAAAACTTCTGTGGAGTGTCCAAGTGCCTTTTTGCGAACATTAAACGTGCAGCAATGCTTTTTTTAGACAGCAGTGGCTTCCTTTGTCTAGACCTTCTATGAACACCATTCTTGGCCATAGTTTTCCATATATAGTTGATGTATGCACAGAGATATTGGACTGTGCCAGTGATTTCTGTAGACAACTTCTCTGACTGTCAATTGGTGAACATCAAGACTTTTAGAGTGGTTTTGTGTCCTTTCCCAGCTTTATACAAATTAACAATCCTTGATCGCGAGTCTTCAGACAGTTAGTTGTTTTGACCGAGCCTTTGTGCACGTCAGACAATGCTTCTCATCAAAACACAGTCTCCGGTGTCTGTACTTCATCCTCTCCAATTTTGTCTGTAGCGCCGCAATGCATGCTAAGAGGCATGTTGGACGACAACAGTGTTGACAGCAGGTGGCAGCAGGGGTTGACTGCCTCCCCCAAGGGAGCCTTGATGGCCAAATTAAGCTTCTTGAAGCAATAAAGCTTTTCAGCCAATTGGTTCAGAGCTTCATGGTTATTCATTTGGTCCTTTGACAGTCTTATTATGACGCCGTCAAATAAAGAGTTACTGGTCTTTTGGTGTAAATATCCCATAATACAATGAGGACAGCTACATTTTATTGTCCAGTGTGGCTTATCTATCAACAAATGCTGTTTTTGTGTCTAATTTGGTGGGTGGCAGCTAATAGTCAGGTGGTAAATGGTGTTACTGGACTGTCTCAGGAAATTAGAATACACAATATTCTAATTTTTTGAGACAGTCCTGTGTATATATACAGGACTGTCTCAGGAAATTAGAATACACAATATTCTAATTTCCTGAGACAGTCAGGAAATTAGAATATTGTGTAGTAAGTATAAGTAAGTATATACTTATATAGCGCTTTTCCACCTTTCAAGGCGCTCAAAGCGCTTTACACTATCTCGTCATCCACCTACTGGTGACGCAGCACCAGGAGCAACGTGGGGTTCAGTGTCTTGCTCAAGGACACTTAGACGAGTTCATCAGGGCGGAGAATTGAACCCACAACCTCTGGGTTGGGGGACAACTACTCTACCACTGAGCCACGCCACCCCGTGGTGCGCCTTACAGTCCAAAAATTCTGTTATAAGACAATAAAAATCATAACAGTTCATATAGATAACTTTCTGCTGACAAAAAAATACCATTGTTTAAATAATTTTTAAAAAAATCTAACATCTTAAGCAGTTACTCACCATGTTACTCATTAGTTTAGTATTCTTTTCACCAATTACAATTTACTTGTACTTGAGTACATTTTCTGGATGACTACTTTTACTGTCGTAATATTATTTTGAAGTAACGCTACTCTTACTTGAGTACAATTTTTGGCTACTCGACCCACCTCCGCTCCATTACGATACATTGTTGTTTTTTCAACTTTTACCCATTCATTTAACATGAATGCATAATTGGAAGGTAGTACTTTTGTTTAATTAGAAACATTTAGAACATCAGCGCTTGATTACCTAATTAAAAAATGAGTCATAAACACAACTTGGCCTCATGGTGAAAAGCTTTGCTTTTTGAGACAAAGTATCATTGTTCTGAGGAACATATGCGCTCAAGAAATGGAAGCGCCTGCTTAATGTATCACTCAGCAGTAATTAAAGAAACGTGTTCTTTCCCTCGCTCACATCCTGAGAAGAGAAAGACTTTCTGATTCTTGAAAAAAAATGTCGCATAAGGTCAAATGTGGTATTCGATATTTCTGTCAGAGGCTGTCAGGGGGAGGAAGGACGTAAAGACTGGAGTCTGTGCAGACAGGTTGATGGACTAACTTTTCTCAAATATGCAACACAGGGATTCACCAGGGTAAAGATGATGAACAGATCGTTTTCTCTTGGCATCTGTACACTTTCATTGGCAGTATATCGGGCTTGATTTTCATCCAAAAGGATGAAAATTATGAGTGCAAGTCATTCAAAATGACCAGAGTAAGATTGTTATGTTTGTAGTAGTATAATTCAATAAAGTACATCTACTCACAACCGGGCTTTGACTAAATTTGGGGTTGTTTACATTTCATGCCACATTCTGGATTGATTATACTAACATGTTTCCTCACTGTAACAACTTTAGTTACTTTAAATTACTATAAGTGTTTTGAAATGCAGTAATCTGTTAACTTGCAAGCTCCAATTCCACCCAAAGAAAATCAATGCAGGCAAACAAAAGGTCCTATTCATGCTATAAAGTAGCAAGGCTATTCCACTACGGCACTGTAGATAAAAATGAATGCTGATTGCCCAAACACTGCAGCTCGGAGCATTTCCATTATGACCAACTTGTTGCACAGAGGCTGACGTATAGATCAGGCATATTCTTCGTGAGACTACAGAAGGCCACCTGCACAATGTAAAACATTTTGTGTACAATACACCATTCATGAAATCCTCCTAAATGGCACCACATTCACTAACATATGATGACACAGGCAAAAACGAATACGTTGTCAAATGTAAAAGACAGCTAATTTTAACAATTTAGTTGCGACCGTCTTCTTCATGTTGCCACGAAAAAAGACAGCTAATTTTAACAATTTAGTTGCGACTGTCTTTTTTATGTCACAATGAAAAAAGTGTTTTATAGCGGTGTCTATTATACTGCCCCTAGTGACCAAGAAGGAGACCTATTGAATTAAAGCATGAAATCATGATGAGAAAACTGTCGAATCGAACTGTATTCTGTGTATTGTACTCTATACTGCACTGTATAGGCTGATTCATGCTTCTGCGTTGCAATGATGGCAGACCTAAGGCGTTAACGCAGACCCAATTTACAGTGTATCACAAAAGTCAGTACACCCTTCGCATTTCTACAGATATTTAATTAAGTGTCAAGTTCAAAAATAGACCCTTAGGTAGACATTTGTAAAATTACCCAAAAAATAAGGAGAGAAGACACTCAGTTTTCTTGGCCAAGGAGAGCAAGGAGGGACTAGACAGAGAAATGCTAGATTACGCTGTATAGTCACCAAAATTGATCTGAAGAAAAACCCTCCTTGCTCTTTTTAGTAGGGGTTTGTCCTAACAAAGAAGGGTGCCGCCCTAAAGGGAGGGGGAAAGCAAGCTGGAGACACCCATGTGATTTTGGTTGGCTATGTGTGAGCATGTAGGTGGAACGAACTAAATACACGTGTGTAAGAAATGGCACTTAGGTAAAATGGTCAGAATGACCCAGACACTTGAGTTATGCAACGCTGCGGCCATGGAAGATGTCCTCGAATGGAAGATTGTCCTCGAAAGTCTAGACGAAAGTCCAGACGTAAGATGCTGAAGATGTCCTACAAGGTCTAATTACGCAATGTTGCTGCCATGAAGCAAGGCAGTTGTCACCCCGACCCTTTTTAACACTTTGTAACACTTAAACATTATACCTAGTATAGCAAGCAATAATCATTTACTGGTTATATCAAATAAGAAAAAATATGGCAATATGTATTATGTATGTATTAGATATATATGAGTACAAGCAAATATTCAATCAATCAAGCAAATATTCAATCAACCCTCGATAATTAACTCAACATTAAGTATATCTTTTCATGGGACAACACTGACAATATGACACTTTGACACACTGAAAAGTAGTCTGTGTGCATCTTATATAGTAGAGTTAGTTTATTTTCCCCTCAAAATATAGCCATCAATATCTAAACCCCTGGCAACAAAAGTGGGTAAACCCCTTTGAAAAAACGTACATCCCTAAATGTCCAAATTGAGTACTGCTTGTCATTTTCCCTCCAAAATGTCATTTGACTCGTTAAAGGAGTGCTGTCAGCATTGCTGCAGAGATTGAAGAATTGGGGGGGTTCAGCCTGTTAGTACTCAGACCATACGCCGCACTCTACATCAAATTGGTGTGCATGGCTATCACCCCAGGTGGAAGACTCTTCTGAAGACGGTACACAAGAAATAATTTGATAGTGAAACCCCTTTTTAACGTTCCGTTTTTAAGCAATTTCATAGACTTCATAATATATTGACAGGACATGGGGCACGGGGCCGATTAATAGGGGGCCTATCTCCGTCAAAGTTGACCGAGTGGAAACACAGACAAAGAGCTTTTTATGTTGAAAATTCTTGTGAATAAATGCTTAAATCCCTGAATTCTTTATAGATATGGTAAAACAGTCTCGATTCTTTGTTAAAAGAGCAAAGAATCGGGCAGTTAGCAATTATTTTACGTAAATATGTCAAATGTGCTGCTAGTCTTTAAGCCACTGTAGCACCGCCTTGTCACCAGAAAGAGCTTTTTACTTTGAAAATTCTTGTGAATAAATGCTTAAATCCCTGAATTCTTTATCGATATGAACGTGAAACAGTCTCAATTCTTGGTTAAAAGTTAAAAACCGGGCAGTTAGCATTTATTTTACGCAAATATTGCGAATTATGACGCCAATGCCGTAGCGGTTAATTTATCTCATTGATTTTATTCACAACGTTTCAAAATGCATGCATAGTACGAGAAATATAATAACTACCTTGAATCCTCGAACAAATCACTCCTGAGACAATCCTTCCTTATATGCGGTACAGCTTTCATACTTTTTCAACATAAATCCGGTGTTGGATCGCTGCATGTGTTTGAGAATAAATGCGACCGACTTCGACCAACTGAAGCGGAGTGTAGGACGGCCCCCTACTTGAAGGCGTGGTGCAGTGTCTGGGGAATGTTTCCCGTCAATATCATTATGAAGTCTTTGACAATTTTTAAAATTAGTTTAATAGTAGGTCGCTATTGTTGTTGACGTCAAAAGGCGGTGAAATCACCTGGTTACGCTGCCGAGCTTCTAGAGTATGACTTTAGCGACATAAACATGTCATCTGTTCAACCCTTTCAATTTGAACCTTAGAGGAACATTATTGAGTATGACAGCATTGTCGATATTTCACAAAATGAGCAGCAAAGGCAAAATGAACAGGAAAGATGGGATGAGATGAGACGAGAGTAGGGGTAAGCAAAACGGTATTCTGCCAAAATGTGGTTAGGGTTAGAGGCAAATTTGACACCCAAAGTACAACCGTGCGCTGTCAGCTTGTTTTGTTTAGATCAATGTTGTTTATGGCAGCCCTTTTAATTTTAGTTTTAGTTTTTTAGTCGTTTGGACGATTACACTTATTAGTCTTAGTGATATTTGAGTCATTTCAAAATGTGTTTGTCTTTGTCTAGTTTTTGTTGACGAAAACTCGACTAATTTTGTCTAGTTTTAGTCGATGCTAACTAATAAATGTTTTTATCTGTAAAATTTTTAAAAAATATATTCAAATATATATTCTTTACAAAATAAAGGTTTCCAAGTATTTTGAATGAACATTGGCATACGAGTACATATTGTAGCGTATACAAGGACAACGCCAACTTGGTATAATACACACTCGGCAGGAAAACAGTAAATTATTTTCAATTTATTATACGCACCTGGACGCCATGAACTTTATATAAAAAAAAAAAAAAAAAAGTTGCGTGAGAGTTTAAGACGACGATGCTTGCCACTAGCATTAGCCTAATAGATTAGCATTAGCCTAATGCTAATGTGAGCAGAGCATAGCAATGAATGTGAATGCTAAGCTAACGCTACAAGTTACATTTAGTGTGTAATGATCACTCAGCATAGACCTTTAAAGGCTCAAGATATTCTTTCTGGCAAAGATAAGAAAAAAATCTTACCGTTTGTGCAAGCCTCGAGACTGGAGAGCAGCAGCACATCACATGAGTATGCTACAATGCAGGCAAACTACACATTAAATGTCACACATTTTCACATTTTCGTCTCGTTGTCGTCTCGTCAGATGAAAAGTGGCATTCGTCTCGTTATGTTTTAGTCTCCCAAAACACGTTTTTAGCTCGTCACTGTCTCGTCATCGTCATGAAAAAATTCTTTGTTGACGAAATGTTTTCGTTATAGCCATCGCTGACAAAAACAACACTGGTTTAGATGCATACAGACAGAACATACTAAAGACGCATTAAGAAAATACTTCAACGTAGAAATCTCAAATAAGGGTGGTTTAAATATTCTACGTGACTAATGTGGTCAACAATCTGCTTTAAAGCTACTACAAGAAAACACAATGCTTAAAAGTATAGAAGCAAAAAGTATTTTGAGGCAATGAAAATGGAATATAAGGCTCAATAAAAACACAAATAGTCAGTACTCGCCGCTTTTAACGGATGTGCAAATGTTTTGGACGTCTTGCCGCATAGAAGGAAGTGCAGCAGCTCCGTAGTGTTCGTCTAGTGACAGTGACAAACTACGTCATCACCCAGAGTGTCCATTGCGTGAATAAAACATGGCGCCCTCCGTATGTCAAAACATGTACCATATTTTTCGGACTATAAGTTGCAGTTTTTTTTTTTCATAGTTTGGCTGGGGGTGCGACTTATACTCTGGAGCGACTTATGTGTGAAATTATTAACACATTATTATATCATTTCACATGTTATTTTGGTGTTTTGGAGTGACACTGCTGGTTTGGTAAACTTGTTAGCATGTTCTTTATGCTATAGTTATCTGAATAACTCTTAATAGCTATGTTATGTTAACATACCGGCCACGTTTGCATTTCATTGTTCATGCATCATGTAACATTATCATACTTTACACTTATTCAGCATGTTGTTCTCTATTGTATTTTTTATTTGAAATTGTCTTTCAAGATGGCATATCTGTTCTATGTGTTGGATTTTATCAAGTAAATTTCTCCCAAAAATGCGAGTTATACTCCGGTGCGACTTATATATGTTTTTTTCCTCTTCGTCAGGCATTTTATGGCTGGTGCGACTTATACTCAGGTGCGACTTATAGTCCGGAAAATACGGTACGAAATAGTATAGATTTTTAAATCAATGGAGGTTTTCGCTATTCAAGTCATAGCTCAATACCCATTGCCCATGACACAACCGTATTTGTCTAAACAATGACATAAAAGTAGGGTGACCAAACGTCCTCTTTTGCCCGGACAAGTCCTACTTTCACGTAGTATCCTTGTCGTCCGGGCGGGTTTTATAAATTCATAAAAATGTCCGGTTTTTACGATTTTTCACGGGACCAATTTGAAGGGAATCCCTCCGGCCGCTGGGTGGCAGCAGTTGACATGGCTCCTACTAGAAGGGAGGGAAGGAGTAGTTCTTCTTGTTTTTGTTGGCAGTTTACCCCTATCATGAGGCATTACCGCCATCCACTGGGTTGACATTTTGGCCACAACACCTGCCCAGTTGTTAAGTTTTTAACGATAAATACGTAAATAATGGCAACTGTTGACTTCTGTCGGAGCTTTGACTGTAAAATCCCATTTGGTGTCGCATCGTTGCACTGCCAATGATTGTAAACTTTTCTAGCAAAGTTTGATTTTTGCCTGAGCTAGCTATCAGTAAGCTAAACCATGCTAGGCATTATGGGAAAAACTGCTACGTTTGGAAACATGCTGGGTGAATAGTCTGTCAGTTTACTTCGGTTATTGTTTGTGTGCAATCTAGAACATTGAATGAGAATATCAATTGAATGGGAATAACAATTTGTCAAGGACAATTGTCGTGATAGTAATTCATAAAAATGTTTAGTTGGCACAGAGCCTACTGTGTGTAGGTGTATTGAATATATATATATTATATTTTAGTCATTGTTATTTATTTTTTTATTTTCAAACTGCATTTTCCCATCCAGAGTGATGGGGCACACTTTAAATATATAAAGTGATATAGACATCTTTGAGTGAACTTAAGTAAAATTCAAGTATGTTGAGGCCGGGCTGAGTGTCCTCTTTTTCGGAAATCAAAATATGGTCACCCTACATAAAAGTGTCAACTGCACCACTGCAGAAACTATTTTCACAATCTGCACGATGCTTAAATGTTTGATCATTTTATTTCCAATTTGTTCTTTTCAATTTGTAATCGCGACACTGGCTTCCAGTGAGTCAAAGGATAGACTATAAAATACTACTGCTCGTCTACAAAACACTTAATGGCCTTGGACCAAAATACATGCTTGACTTGTTAGATTCCTATGAGCCATCTAGACCCCTAAGGTCGTCTGGAACCGGTCTTTTGCATGTTCCAAGAACAAGAACCAAGCAGGGTGAGGCAGCATTTAGTTATTATGCTCCTCAGCTCTGGAACAAGTTACCTGAACGTCTGAAGTATGCTCAAACTGTTAGCTCTTTTAAATCAGGACTAAAAACGCTTTTGTTTAGCACTGCATATCCATAACTGTCTATATATTTCAATCTACTTGCTTTCTATTCCTCTTGAGCTTATCTCTATTGCTGATTTCAATTATTATTAGTAGTAGTAATTTTTGTTTTGTTTTTATTTATTTATTTTTATTGTATTTGTGATTAAATGCGATCTTTATGTATAATTTTATTTCCGATTTTGATTGTCTTGGTTTTTACGTTGTATTGATTTAAATGTGATTTTTATGATCTTCATGTGATGTAAAGCACTTTGAATTGCCTTGTGTTGAATTGTGCTATATAAATAAATTTGCCTTGCCTTGCCTTTGTTTCATTTTCATTTACTCTCTCTGACACCTGCAAAACATGGCAACCATACATTTGCAATGTGTGAAACTGAAGTCAATCATTCTTCTTTTTTTTTTTTTTTTAATTTGAATAAAATGATTGATAGCAATAGCTGACAGCGCAAACACCACTGTTTTTCTTATTCATTTTGCTTTTCAACAGCTCATTATTAGCATCATTTAACATTTCCTCCGCAGCCTTATATATAGTCCTGTCTCCCTGAGTGAGGACATGAGGGTGCAGGCTGTATGGTTCCACCATGCAGACCAGGAAGTTTGCATGCACTGGCTCAGAGAGTCAGAACAGGCCCAGTGCTGCACAGCAGCAATAGTCCGTGCCACAGGTGGCAGGGAAATTAAAGAGCACACGTACAGTACTTGTATTTTGGAAGCCAATAAAGTCTGCTAAAGCCCTTGCCAATAACTACAAAACCTATACTTGGATGTAAAAGTTTTGGAAAAGATTTTACCAGCCTGTACCATATGTTTAATGATATGAAGCAATACAATGGTGGTGCCATATAAATAGCTCTTTTCAGGAGCAGCTGCAATAAACTTGCATGTCTTTTTTTGTAATTATATTACCTTTGTCATATGTGCATGTGAGCCGAAACTTTTGGTTAAATACTTCAACATGAATATGGGTCCTGCAAGAAAAGAAAAAAAGTAATGTAAAACTCCTTTGAATTAAACCGCATTGCATGAAGACTTGGTGTAAACACGAGACTGAGACTACCTGATTGCAAATGTCCACCCAGATCAAGACATGCACTTAGACAAAGACAGAACTCGCCGTAAAGGACTAACAAATGTACTGCAGCTCCAAAAAAACTTGCGCTTAGCGAGGAGCTGTCATTCTGCTGCCATGCCTAAGTAGTCACCTGTGTCTGTACTTCATCCTCTCTGCTCTCGTGTTTTACACAGAGTTGTACTGCAGGACAACAAATCTCCTGTCTGGTGCCATTGCAGACAGACAGAAACCATAGTGGCCAAATTATTCAGATCTGCATTGTTAATCAAGGAAAAATTAATACATTAAATCCTGTACTTTCCACAGACAAAACTACTCCTGTGTTACAGTGTTACACAGATTAGATTCAATTACATGTGTTGTTTTAGTACAGTGGTACCTCTACTTACAAAATTAATTGGTTCTGGAAGTAGTTTCTAAACTTGAAAATTCTGTAAGAAGAGATGTGTTTTCCATGTAAATGCCTTAATTCCTAATCCATTCCCAGCTCCCAAAATTCAGACATACACTGCTGGGTATTGTTACCCCTGCAATTCTGTCAGATAATGCTCGATTTCTCCCAGAAAATGATTGCAATTACAATTGCTTTGGTAGTAGTGTCTTCATTTATTTTCCTTGCAATGAAAAAACACAAAAGAGAATGAAAAAAAAGTAATCATTATCACAAAATTCCAAAAATGGGCCGTACAAAACTATTGACACCCTCAGCCGAATAGTTGGTGGCACAACCTTTAGACAAAATAACTGAGAACAACCCCTTCCGGTATCCATCAATGAGTTTCTTACAATGCTCTGCTGGAATTTTAGACCATTCTTCTTTAGCCAACTGCTCCAAGTCTCTGAGATTTGAAGGGTGCCTTCTCCAAACTGCCATTTTCAGATCTCTCCACAGGTGTTCTATGGGATTCAGGTCTGGAATATTTGCTGGCCACTTTAGAAGTCTCCACTGCTTTCTCCCAAACCATTTTCTAGTGCTTTTTGAAGTGTGTTTTGGGTCACTGTCCTGCTGGAAGACCCATGACCTCTGAGGGAGACCCAGCTTTCTCACACTGGGTCCTACATTAAGCTGCAAAATTTGTTGGTAGTCATCAGACTTCATAATGCCATGCACATGGTCAAGCAGTCCAGTGCCAGAGACAGAAATGCAACCCCAAAACATCAGGGAACCTCTGCCATGTTTGACTGTGGTGAACCTGTTCTTTTCCTTGAATGCCTCATTCTCAAAACTCTATGTTGATGCCTTTTCCCAAAAAGCCCAACTTTTGTCTCAGCTGACCAGAGAACATTATTCCAAAAGGTTTTTGGCCTTCTCAGGTAACTTTTTGCAAACTCCAGCCTGGCTTTTTTATGTCTCTGAGTCAGAAGTGGGGTCTTCCTGGGTATCCTACCGTAGAGTCCCTTTTCATTCAGGCACCCACAGAGAGTACGGGTTAATACTATTGAACCCTCCGACTGCAGGACAGCTTGAATTTGTTTGGATGTTAGTCGAGGTTCTTTATCCACCATCCGCACAATCTTCCATTGAAATCTCTAGTCAATTTTTCTTTTCCGTCCACATCTAGGGAGGTTAGCCACAGTGCCATGGGCTTTACACTTATTGATGACACAGCGCACGGTAGACACAGGAACATTCAGGTCTTTGGAGATTGACTTGTAGCCCTGAGATTGCCTATGCTTCCTCACAATTTTTTCTTCTCAAGTCCTCAGACACTTTTTTTGGTCTTTTTTCTTTTCTCCATGCTCAATGTGGTACACACAAGGACACAGGACAGAGGTTGAGTCAACTATAATCCATTTCAACTGGCTGCAAGTGTGATTTAGTTATTGCCAGCACCTGTTATGTGCCACAGGTAAGTAACAGGTGCTGTTAATTACACAAATTACAGAAGCATCACATGATTTTTTTCAAAGGGTGCCAATACTTTTGTCCAGCCCATTTTTGGAATTTTGTTTAAAATTATCATGATTTATTATTTTTTTCCCCATTCTCTTTTGTGTTTTTTAATTGCAAGAAAAATAAATGAAGATATTACTACCAAGCATTTGTAATTGCAATCATTTTCTGGGAGAAATTGAGCATTATCTGACAGAATTGCAGGGGTACCAATACTTTTAGCCAGCGGTGTACATCTTTTATAATGCATTAAAATGCATTTAAACATGGAAGAAATCCATGTTACAATTGGAAGAAATCCATGTTACAATTAGATAATTGCACAATAAACATAAAATCAGAGTTGTGCATAATGTAAAAAACAAAACAGGAAACAAACATGAATAGATTCAAGAAAAGTTAATACACTCATGTAAAGCTGGCAGAAGGCGAATGAAGAGTACGCTGGGATACACACATACGCATACAGTAGACGTCCTTCTTAGCCAACTGGATTCCAGGAATGCTAGGCAATAGTCAATGGCAGAACTGCTATAAGTAAGTTACGTTCAGTAATTTCTGGGAGCTGCGAGTAGCAGCCATACTGTATTTTTGCCTTCAATGTCCATAAATTTCTTTCATACCAAGAGGCAATATTTTCTCATTGAGGCGTGTCTTAACCTGAAAATTCTGTATGTACAGACATTTGTAAGTAGAGGTACCACTGTACTTACATATTTTATCCCGTTCTGGGTGTTTTCACTGCATGTCAGTGTACACTGTATATCAGTCAACACCTGAAATTAAATTTCTGCTTGATTGTCATGGTCTTTACTTTTCCTGGCAGTAATCATCAGCAAATATTGGCACCGGAAGCCAAAGCTATACCTTCTTCAATATTTAGTAATGGATCGAAGGATGATGAATGGTAGATTAAACAGACCGTGAATCAATGTGAATAAATAACTCAACCAATGGTACAGCTTCACTTGATTTATCTGATGGTAATGTGTTGTTGTGATTGATAGCATATTGATATACAAAAAAAAAAAAATAATAAATTTGGATATTGCATCTCATTTAAATAGTAACATCTTGTTCAAACAGAAGCTTGATTCCACTACCAAGGCAAATAATAACCATTTAATAATTCTTGATTAACATTTCACAATGCATTCTGTAATGGATTCTTACCTGTATGCACTGTCAAATTTCTCCTCAGATGACTGCCCCAAAATTAGAAACAGTCAAGCCTAAAAATCAAGTTGAACAGGATAAAATATTCTATCCAAACAGCCAACTGCTGGGATTATTCATACATAGAGACAAGGGTAAAAGGAAAAAAGGGGGGAAAGCGTCATTTGAGGAATTACCGTCACTACTCTTCATTCATGCTTAGCTATATAAGACAGTATCATGAGTCAGATAAAGCTTTGTTCAATCAAACTTACAGGAAATTGTCACATTCATCTTTGCCAAGCTGTCTCTGGTTGAATCATTTGCACTGAATTGTGATAAGAATAGATTAGCATGGCAATATCCACAAAGAAGTCTGCAGTGCAACATTTAGAAGGCACGAAAGCAAACTATGCAAAGGTTTTAACCTCTAGCTACAGTGGAATGAAAAAGTATCTAAACCTTTTGGAATTTGGAACATTTCTGCATAAAATCACCATCAAATGTGATCTGATCTTTGTCAAAATCACACAGATGAAAATACAGTGTCCGCTTTAACTAAAACAACCCAAACATTTAGAAGTTTTCATATTTTAATCAGGATAGCTTCAGCGCAGAAAATTCAGAGAGGTAAAAAAAAAAAGAGAACCCTAGAGTGTCTGCTAAAGACTTACAGAAATCACTGCCACAGTCCAATATCAATGTGCATACATCAACTGTATCCATGAATGGTGTTCATAGTTCGTTCGGAAGTTTTGGCAAAATATTTTGTGGACTGATGAAACCAAAGTTGAATTAATTAGGAGTAACACACAACATCAGGTGTGGAGGAAAAATGAAACAGCTCCCCAACATCAACTGCTCATCCCCACCGTGAAGATTGGTGAAGGGAGCATCATGAATTGAGGCTGTTTTGCTAACTCAGGACCTGGACAACTTGCAATCGTTAATGGAAGAATGAATTCAACAGTTTATCAGGATGTTTTGCAGGAAAACCTGAGGCCGTCTGTCAGACAGTTGAAACCGAAAAGAGGACGGATGCTGCAACAAGACAATGATCTAAAACACAGAGGTAAATCCACCTCAGAATGGTTTCAGAAGAACAAAATACACGTTCTGGAGTGGGAAAGTCAAAGTCCAGACTTGAACCCCATTGAGATGCTGTGGCATGACCTAAAGACAGCAATTCATACTAGATATTGTTGTGCCGAAAAATGCCCCCCCCCCCCCGCGTGAAATGTCCCCCCTGACGGGAGCACTTATTTATGAGGCTTTATTGAGGTGAAAACCTGAAATGTTTTCATAGACGCATTACAGTAAGGGATTTACGACTGTAAAATCAGTTTTAAATAGATAAATTACACAAAATAGTAGTAATGTATTTTGGTAACAAATCGTGGATTGGGCCACATAACCATCTTTGAACAGAAATGTATTAGTCTACAGGTTTCACGACCATATCCCGATGACAATCACACAGGTATCACATTTATTAGTTCAAGCAGAGCAAAATAATACATATTCACAGTACAAGATTCATTAGTTCAAGCAGAGTAAAATAATACATATTCACAATACAATATTTATTAGTTCAGGAAGAGTAAAATAATACGTATTCACGGTAAAAGAAAGTCGTTTCCCTGTCCATCGATTGGTAAGAAAAAGCTGTTTGTACGAGCGACGTGTGGGCGCTTCCGTCAGGGGGGACATTTCACGCGGGGCGGCTATTTTTCCGGCACAACAGCTATCCCAGGAATCTGACTGAACTACAGCAGTTTCATAGAGAAGAATGGGCCAAGATTAGTCCTGATAGATGTGCCATACTGATCTGAAGCTACAGGAAGCGTCTGGTTGAAGTTATTGCTGCCAAAGGGAGGGCCACAAAATATTAAATGTGATGGTTCACTTACTTATTTTTCCCCCTTCTGTCATTGTTTGCATACTATCCTCATTAAAATATGAAAGTGTTATCAATGTTTGGGTGGTTTTAGTTAAAGCAGACACTTTTTTTTCATCTGTGTGATTTTGACAAAGATCAGATCACATCTTATGGTGATTTTACGCAGAAATGTGAGACATTCCAAAAGGTTCAGATACTATTTCATACCACTGTATTTCACATACAGCAGTAGTTTTCAACCACTGTGTTGAGGAAGTTACGCATTGTAAAAAAAAATTCATTTAATTTGTATGCATATTTGTATCTTTATTCATCTATCAATGCCAAAGACATAAATGACACGTAAAACAATTAAATACTATTCTACAAAATGGCAGAAGTGCATTCACGTGACACCATCCAGACAGTAAATTAAACAAGCCCAGTTTTCTCAATGTTCGGGGCCAACATATAACGCACTAGAAGTATCAATTTCGTGTAATGTAATCACCATCAATTTAACAGATACAATCTGAATACAAATTATCTTTTTTAATCACAATGTTTAGCCAGGTTTAAATTACAGCATTGATACCTTCGTTAATACAAAATCTCACCGCCCCCGAAGGCAACACATACTAGCTAGCCTCATGTTAGCCGACTTGTGCAAGTTTTTTTTTGCCGCCATAAAATATAATTGTGTGGAAGAACGATTGATAGAAACTTTAACACGTGGAGTATTTGTTGTAAGTAAATACCGTTATTAGTGTTTAAAGTGGTTATTTACCTTGTTGGACCTGTTGAGCCATAGTTTAGCGTGATAGGAGTTCAATTCCATAAAAAAGAGAACACAATGAACTACACTAGCATCTCTGAGCTTCATCCCAACTTGTCCCACACAGTAAGTAAAATAACATTCTTTTCACATAATTCCCAAATAACTATTTCAAAAGCAAAGAACCTGAGAATCTTTCTAGGACGGTTTGAAGGTTTTGTACACTAATGTTGAAAGTTATAGGCTTCTTCTCAATGCTGAAGTTTTAACAATATCATAAACATTTGGTCTTTTCCAGAAAGTGGTTGGCATCATTATAGGAAAAACTGATATTAGGAGCTTCCCTGACAGAAAAAGTATGTATCTAATTTTCCAATTTATTTTTGTATTTTATGTCAGCTCAAATGGTGAAATAATGTGTGCCTTCTTGTGTTGCCCAGTAGCGCTCTCTCCTGGAGAATATCTAGAACATGCCTTGTATGTTATTTGTTACTAATTGTCAGTATGTATATTTTAGATGTAGGTATGGACAGATTCATTTTTGGCTTCACTGTTAAGGACTCTCCTGACTTCTTTATAAACGTAACCGCCTGGGGAGATGATAACTACATCAACGGGCTTTCCAAAAGTTTTAATATTGGTGATGTTGGTAAGAACACCCTTCTTTTCCCTTGAAAATAAGCTAAATGGCGAACAAATATTAGAACTTTGAGTTATTTTACTAAGCGACATTGCTAAACACTTTTATTACTATATTTCTAGTCATTATTGACAATCCATTAGTGGCCACCAAAGATGCAGAGAGGGAAGAGAGATTCTGTCCTGCAACACCAAGGTTACTAATACTCATATTATGTCATGTAACACAGTTTATATGTTACATTAGGGGTCACAATCATCCTCTTGGTCTTTCTCTTAGTCCTTACAGGCTGATGCTGGCAGAGAGTCATTCCAAAGTGCGCTTGTGTGCGGACTTGGACACCAGCGACAGCTTGCTGCCACTGATGCACATGCCAGTCAAAGACTCTAGAGATTTCTACTCTCTGGGTGATGTTGTGGCCAACGGTCAGAGTTTGGACGGATCAGTTATAAATATACTCGCTGCTGTGAAAGCGGTGAGTTGTCAAACTTATTTGAGCGTACCCAAACACTTACCAGCAATGATTTTATGTACCCATGAACAATCAAATGACATACAAGACAATAAGTGTAGCAGATATTCTACCCTTCTTAATTATTTTCTGTTACGCTTGCCGCCCAGGAAGACGAAAACGTTTCACCCCAACACCCAACTCAATGCCGCGACTTTAAATAGCATCATTTGTCTATACAGTGGTACCTCGACAAACGACCGCTTCGTCACACGATCTTTTCGTCATCCAACGTAAAATTTGACTCGCCATTTGTTTTCTACATCCGACGACATGCTCGAAATACGACGATTTACGACAGCACTGCAGTTTCTTTGTTTTGCTGAAAGACGGACGCACGGTGGATTTTCTTGTGAGAGAAATCAACACAGGTTCCAAGAAGATTAGTGAAGGTGCTGAAAAAAGGAGAAGGTGACGCTTACAATTGAAATAAAAACATGAGCACGGTGTGCGCATCCGTGAACTAGCTCGACATTACGGCCGTAGAATGTCGGCTCTCGACGGTCCTCTTCTGACATCCGTTCGTCATTTATAATTTCAAGTGACAATTATTATTGTGGTAACGTCGCCAAAGAAATCGGAAGCTTCGTCAGGTTTCTAATCATTTATTCCATCAACTTGGGCAACACAACACGCCTACTGTCCGCTGCAGTTGACGCCAGAAACAAAACATTAAAAGAGAAAGTAAAATAGAACCGCACTCTCTATCTCACCGTCAGCCACGCTGTGCATTCAGGTACAGGAAAAAACGTCTGCCACATTAGAACCCGATTCGTTACATTATTACAGGAATTATTATATTATTAATTATTATTCCGATTTTTATTTATAATTTATTTATTTTGTTATGTGTAATTGCCATTTGTAATAGTATGAGCAGTAGTTATTAAGGATTTAGTGTAGGCTGTCGGGCTGTTGAACGAATTAATGGAAATATAATGTATTCTTATGGGAAAATGCTGCTCGACATACGACCATTTCGACTTACAGACAAGGTCCTGGAACGAATTAACTTCGTATGTAGAGGTACCACTGTAAAATTACTATTATTATAAGTACAGCTCTGCATAACATTGTTTTCTTTTTAATATTAAAGAAAAAAAGTAATATAGATCAACTTACAATGAAGTATAACTTTATTAACACTGTTTTGTTTGTAACAGAAAAGACTTCAAGCGCATCAATTTGGTTGAATTAAAAAAATACAAAAAAAAAGTCATATCCAAACTAAAAAAATACACTCAAGGTACATTTTTGACCATTTGATACTGAAAAATAAAATTTCATGAAATCAATAAATTTGACTGAAAAACCAAAAATTAATGGAGCAAAATGACGGTGTAATTGAACAGAGGGACTGTTTTTATTTTTGCTGCAGGCAGTATCAGCTTCAATACTATGGTGTGGGTTTATTTTGCACTGAGCAACTTGGTATGCCACCTTATATGATGCTAACAGTGCTCACTGGTTTACTGATGTAACACTGACAAAGCGGGACGATTGCTGGCAATATTCGGCACGTTTTGGCTGGGAAAAAAACAAGCGACCTATCAATGTGATTGGGGACGAATGTCTTTAAGTGATTTCTTAAATAATTTGGCTTCCCTCGTTGCGCTACAAACATTTTTAGACACAGTAAACAGACTGATCTTTCCCCGTCTCCCACTCTATTTAAAGTCAAAACCAAACGCTACATACGATTCATTTATTTCCTCGTCTTAGCTCTTCCTATCTGCAGTGCGCTTTGCTGTGTGCTCTTGTTTGGTTCTGAGCACATGCAGAAAATGAGACTACTGAGTGGATATGCAATTACATTTTATTGTAGAATGGCAAAAATAGCATATACTGCCCAACGTCACATCCGCTTCCCTCGGCATCGCTCTGGGCCCCACTATTTGAAAAGTACTGCTTCAAACTACCACAAATTTATTGTTATTTATTTCTTTTTATCAACACTGTCACGAGGTGTATTATTTTGGTGCTAGATTTGATTGATGATTACCGTAATTTTCAGACTATAAGCTGCTACTTTTTTCCCTCATTTTGAATCCTGCGGCTTATAGTCCAGTGCAGCTTGTTCCTTGATTTATTTGGGTTATTGGGTAACACTTTATTTGACAGCAGCGTCATAAGACCGTCATAATTAGAACATGACACTATCATTTGCATTACTGAATGCTTATGACAGATGTCATCAATTGTCATCCAGCAAAATATGCCACTAACTACATTTAAGTCCAGTTTGGATCGTTTACATCCATTCAAAATTGAGATAATTTCCCAATGACACTAAATGACATCTGTTTTAAGCATTCATTAATGTTCATGGCAGTGTCATGTCATAATTATGATAGTCTTATGACAGTCTTATGTCGCCACTGTCAAAAAAAGTGTTACCAAATACCATAACTAGCAATTAATGAAACAACCGGAACAGTAACTGAAGAAATAATTAGCACAGAACATGAATATTGTCTGTAGCGCCGGAATGCATGCTAGGAGGCATCCTGGACGTCAACAGTGTTGACAGCAGGTGGAAGCAGAGGTTGACTGTCTCCCCCAAGGGAGCAGTGATTGCCAAATGAAGCCTTGTGAAGCAATGAAGCTTTACAGCCAGTCGGTTCAAAGTTCATTTGGTCCTATGACACTCTTATGATGCTGTCAAATAAGGTGTTACCGGTTAATATCTTTTGGTTTTAATATCCCACAATAGAGTGAGGACAGCTGCGGCTTATCGTCCAGTGTGGCTTATCTATGAACAAATGCAGTTTTCGTGTCAAATTTGGTGGGTGGCGGCTTATACTGTAGTCAGTTGCGCCTTATAGTACAAAAATTAGAGTACATACTTTAATGTCATTTAAATACCTCGCTATTTCGCTTTTCAGACTGGGGAGATAAAACTGTTCCGGAAATCAGATGGAAGCCAGGGGCAGAGGCTGGAAGTCAAGCTTTTTGATGAGGTGGTCTCTTCCTTTCCCCTCATCTGGTGGGTCCCACTTATATTTGTGCCTTCTGCTGCTTCTGTATGATGGTAAAATGTGATAAACTTTTGCAAACTCAAGCTCACTTCTTGACCTCTGATTCATTCACAGTTGGGACAAAGAAGCCATTCAGCTCGTTCAGACTTCATTATCTAAGGGGACTGGTAGGAACGAATCCCTATTTGAATGTTATTACTGCTTGTCATGTCCTATTAACATTCCCTTACCAAAGGCAAGCATAACCGTGGACACTTGAGATGAAACGCGCTGTTATTTTTTAGATAACTTACGCTTGTTTTGACTTGTTTCCTCATTCCAAGTGATCTTCGTAGCGGATACGAAGATTAACTTTGACAGGTTCCGCAACGGAATGACCGCAACAGTCAACTCCAAAACCATTATCACTGTCAATCCCGGTGAGCGTGCCTCCACATCGTTTCACGAAAGCATAAAAAAAGCTTAGTTTAATGTTTAAAAAGGTATTTCGGGAAAGTACTCCAGCAGCAATGTTGTTTTGGCACAAGAAGAGAGCCGTGATCTGTGTTGCTGTACATGTAACTCATCATTTGTTTACAGACACACAAGAGGCCGGCCTGCTGTGCAGCTATGCTAAAAAGATGTTAGAATCTGGTGCACTGGAGCAGGATGACATGCCAGAGAATGTGCTGGGTAACTTATCGTGAAAACTTTACTGACTCGTCATATAAGAAAACCATCTGTATTTTAATGTGAAATATCACAGGTTATTTGATATTCCATGTGGAAACATTAGAATGCGCGGTTAAAGAAGTACTTGAGATCCTAACCTGGATGAAAAATGTTATTATTTCGAAGAAGCGTGTGTGAAATGGCCAACCAATCAAATGTGTAGAAATTTAGCAAACTTATATTACTATGAGTTAGGATTTTTTTTCTTCTGGCCTCGGCCATGTTGTCAGTGGTAGTGCTTTGAACTAGAAAAGCAGCGAAATCACAAATGTATTTAAAAAACAAATTCAACTTTACCCATAAACCTAAAGTCAATCACACAGAACACTCCTTAATGTATAAAACTAAACTTTACAAACGTTTAATCGTGATTAATTCCTGTTTTTTTATTTTTGGAACGGCTGACAAAACGATGAATACATTGTAGTTTTTAGTTTAATGCCATAGAATTACCATTTTGTCATGATCATTCATGACCCAAATAACAATGACGTTTATGATTGAGCAGTGGAGTCAATCACTGACGTGTACACGGTCAGTCAACTGAAGAAAAAAGGCCAAGAAAATATGGAGGTGTCCTACGGCATCACATACTGCTTCATCTCCAAGCTCGATCTGGACTCTTCCGTTTCAAAAGTCATCAAGACTCGCTGGTATGGTCACCCAGGAACACAGGTATTACTTGGAGCTATTTCCCATCTTTATATGTTCTGTGTTTCAGCGCCAAATGTAAGTTCCTGGTGGAAGAGGGAACACAGTATTGCACCAACCAATTGTGTCCAGGCAGAGGTCAAGCCTTTTCCTCCACTGTGGGCTTTGACCTGATGGTGGACCTCACAGACCACACAGGCACCCTGCATGCCTGCACTCTCAGAAGCCCAGTGGCTGAGGCCATGCTGGGCTGCACTGTTAGTCACACTCAGCACTGTTACTCATTAGAAATCTAGGGAAAAGAGCTACCACAGTATGTATGTATATATATATATTTTTAAATACCTTTGCCTGCAGACACAACAGTTTACTCGTTTGACTGACAATGAACGCACTGCACTGAAGTGGAAGTTTCTTTTGGAAAGATGCAAAATATATGTGAAGGTACAGTACATAAAGCACATCAAGTATAACAAAGTATTAAGGTGGTAATGCATATTGCGTACTTTTGAATGCATTTTGTTTTAGATCCTTCCCTCCACAAGGACAAAAAGCGGGTTCTTGGCGGTGGTCCTGGCCTGCTCACTGGCCGACTCGGTTGAGGTGAAGCAATTCCTGTCAATTCTGCTCAAGGAGGCCTGACTCCATCATCTTCAACCTGACAAGCAAAGTTCTAGTATTCTTCAACTGACACACAGATGTTGCAATAGTCAACAAAGGCAAAAAAGCTTGTGTTCAGATAGTTCTTTTTCAGCGCATTCTGTTTCTCAAAACTGTTCAGTATTTGTTCTAGGTTTTCAAATCCCTAAATAAAGCTGCATTCATGTATCAAATCTGGTCTCCTAAATCACTGGTAGGATTCTCTTCCATTATCCCATTTACCTGTAGTAATCAGCTATTAATTAAGGAGGTAAGATGAAGACATTGTTCTGTTCCTGCTCAAAGTTTCTTAATTTTTAACACCCAGATAGAATAGAATCTTTGTTGTCATTGTAGCGTAAACAAAATTAAAGTGCTAAAACACTAGAATTCTGAAAACCATAAATTACATTGCCAATGTACTGTATATCTAAACAAAATATATATTTAAAAAAAACATGTTTTTCAGCCTCTCAGTTATTCCTTGCCTATTTGGAGGTAGATCAGGGGATTTAATCCTTGAATTGAATTTCAAAAATTACCGGTAATTCATTTGTATATTGATATTTTTAATATTTTAATTTAAAAAAATACTACTAGTTTCCTTATTTTAAAATATTACAAATTTACTATTATTTATTATATATTTACTTGACTTTATTAAATCTATTTACCGTTATTTATTACATATTCATTTATTTAATTGTTATTGATTGAACATTTAATGTCAACTGTATGTCTGTTAAGCCATTTGGGGTCTTTTGGTGATTTTAGGTCTATATATAAATAAACTTGACTTTACAGTAAAAATATATATATAGTACACTGTGGGTCTTCAAGACACACGGCTTCTCAAAGTATAAATTATTCACTATTACCCATATTATATCTAAAGTATATGTGGATGCACTGTTCATATTTATTCATGAGTTGTGAATTGAAAACAAGTCAGCAGATGGCAGTACTTGAACGCTCCCAAAGCGGAACTAAGTTTCTTATGTATTTGTTGCTTCAGGGGCAATTTAGAAAGGCGTACAGCTTTGAGGCATCACCAGAAACCAAGGTAATCCAAACAAACCAACATTTTCAAAGTTTAGAATTACTGTACAATCGTTCCTTTCTGCTATGTAACTTTTCTGCTTAATTGTATTTAAATTTAGAAGTGCAAACGTGATTGATCTGAAGCATTTGACGTTGCTATGCCTCGGCGCTGACATTAGCTGTTAGTATTATTTTGTCATATGGTCATGTGGCACATTACACGAATTTGATAACGTTGTGGTATAATTTGACAGTGGCATCTGGAAGACAAAGATGAACGTGAATCAAGGGACGGTGGGCAGCGATCCGGTCATTTTGGCCACGGCCGGTTATGACCACACAGTCCGGTTTTGGCAGGCCCATAGCGGGATCTGCACCCGAACAGTCCAGCACCAGGACTCTGTATCCTTTATTTGGATATCACACTTCTGGGTGAAGTTCCCAAGTTCCAAATATACTTTTAGGATGTTACCGTAGTAGTACATAACATTCTGCAATGTGTTCTTTAACATTTTTTGTTACAAGCAAGTGAGTTCACTTGAAGTGACACCTGACAGGAGTATGATAGCCGCTGCAGGTCTGTTACTTAAATATATAATAAATATTATTTTATTTTACTAATATGTTCATTTTTAAGATTAATCGATTCAATTTCCCATTCAAGGTTATCAACATATCCGCATGTATGATCTGAACTCAAACAACCCCAACCCTGTGATCAACTATGACGGTGTAAGCAAGAATATCACCTCAGTTGGATTCCATGAAGATGGACGCTGGATGTATACAGGGGGAGAAGATTGCATGGCTCGCATCTGGGATCTGAGGTACCCTTTTGCCAAAATCTAAGTTGCCTAGTTGAAGTTTTGGAAAAATATAAGAAACAGTCTAGGGCTGTGGCTCCATCCATCCGTCATCTGCCGCTTAATCTGGGGTCTGATCGCGAGGGGCAGCATTTTTAGCAGGAAAACCCAGACTTCCGTCTCCCCTGCTACTTCAAACACTCCTCCGGCAGGATCTCAAGGGGTTCCCAGGCTGCCGCTAATCGATTAACCTATCGATTTGTTAGTTTGAATAATCGAGTCATGGGATTACAAACATTTATTGCGTTGCAGAATAGATTTTAGGAGATGTAAAACAAAGAAAAAATAATTTATGCTTGCAATAACTTAAGTTTTTACTTACCAAGATTGCACTTTCAAAAGAACATAAGATGCTAATACAAAATAAAATACCTCTGTGTTGCTTCAAACTGCAGGATTGCATGCTCATTTCACAAGAGCAATAACTGCATTTAAAAATCAATTAAACGTAGCTTAGAGTAGACTCAATCAGTATAAAAAACAAATTCGGATCAAAGTGCAACAACAACAAAAATTGGCATACTTGCATAGCAAATGTCTGCTAGCTTAAATGCTGTAAAATGCTAACTTTTTTTTTTTTTTTTTTTTTTTAAACAACGCTCTTAAAGGGAGCCACAGATAGAAAGATGTAGTTCTTAAATCACAAATGTTTGTACTAGTTATAATAATTTGATAGTCAAAACTAGTGCTGCAACGATTAATCTATTAACTCGAGTATTCGATTAGAAAAAAATATTCGAATTAAATTGTGTTGCTTCGAGTATTCGTTTAATTAAAGTTGTAATGGTTTATTTTGAAGGTGTTTGCATTTAGTTTTATTGATTAGGTTGGATACATTGCAGTCTGGTCTGCCTCTTTTCACATGGCTGAATCCAACTGCTCCGTGTTAAGACGCAATGCACTCTCGGCGGTGACGTCACTAGGCCAAGCTGCCGGACTTGATAGTATGTGTATTGTTTATTGAGCTGTTACCTGCAATCAGTAACTCAAGTCCTCAGATGAAAAACAAAAAAAAACGTTCCGCGAATGCGGAAGCGAGGCTTGACCACAAAGCAGACAACAATAATAGAGGGATTGCGTACAAGGGTTTATTGAACACACAGAAAAGCACACAATGCGAAAGCGAGGCTTGACCACAAAGCAGACAACAATAGTAGAGGGATTGCGTACAAGGGTTTATTGAACACACAGAAAAACACACAATCTCGAAAAGGAAGACAAAAAAAGGGTCCGTGACAGCAGGTCAGGATCAAAACAAAAAAAAGAGGGGAAAACCGCGGTGAGTGGCTGTGAAAGCAAGGCGAAAACAAATAATGGACTCAAATACCTGCACATGGTAGAGAATTCCAAAAGCTAGGGCGGTAGACAAATGAAAAAACCAAGGCAAAGATACAACTCGCAATAAAGGGGTCAAGAATAAAAAACTGTCAAATGGTAGCAAGCCAATATCTCGGCAAGCTGCCTAGGATCAGTGTAAAGACACTGCTGATGAGCTGGAACTGGATGCAGGTACAACATTGGGAACTCATCCCACAGCTCTGTAACAAAACAATCTGACCAGCAGCAGAATATGACAAAATCATGCCAGTCGTCATACTAGCTTAACTTGCTAGCTAGCACAGCTATTCTTCCAGACCATCCCAACCACATCGTTACCCCCAGCGTGCATTGCGTGCATAAAACATGGTGTCTTACGGAGGTGAGAGACTGAGGTTCCCTGTAACAAATCCTTCAAACACGTGTTCCCTCGAAAAAAACTGCTAAATATATCAAAACAATCACATTAGCTCAAACAAAAACTTACAACCTTATGCTGGTCTTAACCAGGAGCAGCTGGATTCAGCCATGTTAGATATTCTGTCATTCTCTGTTGCCACTAGATGGCAGTGTATCCACCCAAATCAACAACATTAAATGCAACACTTTCAAAACAAATCATTACAACGCCACTGTAACTAAACGAATGTTTGAGGCCGCAGAATTTGATTGGATGCTTTATTCTAATCGAATACTCGATTAATCGTTGCAGCACTACCAGAGTCTATCAATGACCTATGCTCACACGAGTACAATAATCATAAATTACAGTACATATTTGTTTTGAAATTATGCTGTCAAACAGTCAATACTTTAAGCTAAACTAAATCCAATGCAGGTCAAGAAATCTACAGTGTCAGAGGATCTTCCAGGTCAATGCGCCCATCAATTGTGTGTGCCTGCATCCAAATCAGGTGGGACATTCATGTTACTACAGGCAAAAGTGGAGGCCAATGTGTAATGGCATTGATTTTGTTGAATATCCAACACGTTTTCAGGCAGAGCTAATAGTCGGAGACCAGAGTGGAGTTATTCATATTTGGGATCTGAAGACTGACCACAATGAGCAACTGATTCCCGAGCCAGAGGTCTCGGTCAACGCGGTTCACATCGATCCGGATGCCAGTTACATGGCGGCAGTCAACAGCTCGGTCAGTTATGAATATATTATATCAATTAAAAATGTTCTTAAGATTAACATGCTGGGTCATAAATTTCATAATGATATTGACGGGGCGCCAGGCTGATTAATAGGGGGCCTGCATTGTTGGCGTGGCCGTCAAAACTGACCTAGTGGAATGGCAGACAAAGAGCTTTTTTCGTTGAAAATTCTTGTGAATAAATGCGCAAATCCCTGAATTCTATATAGATATCGATGCAAAACAGTCTTGATTATAGGTTGAAAGCAAAAAAAAAACGTGCAGTCAGCATTTATTTTAAGAAAATATGTCAAAGTACGATGCTAGTCTGTTAGTCAATGTGGCGGCCGCCATATGTAAACCAAGCTTTTCCGGTGAAAATTCTTGTGAATAAATGCTTACATCCCTGAATTCTTCATAGATATGAACGTAAAACAGTCTCAATTCTTGGTTAAAAGTAAAAAAAAAAACGTGATGTTAGCATTTCTTTTACGTAAATATGTCGAAGTATGATGCAAGTCTGTTAGTCAGTGTGGCGGCAGCCTTACAACAAAGAGCTTTTTACATTGACATTTTTGTGTATGTATCTTAAAACCCTGAATTCTTTATAGATATGAATGTGAATGTCTCTATTCTTTGTTAAAAGATAAAAAAAAAACGGGCATTAGCATTTATTTTTCGTAAATATGTTGAAGAATGATGCTAGTCCGTAGCGGTTAATTTCTCCTATTGATTTTTTTCACAACGTTTCAAAATGCACGCATGGTACGAAAATTATAATAATTACCTTGAATCCTCGACAAAGGACTGCTGAGACAATCCTTCCTGTTTGTATGCGGTACAGCTTTTGTACTTTTTCAACCTATATCCAGCATTGGATCGGTGCATGTGTTGACCAACTGCGATTGACTGCGAATAACTGAAGCGGACTGTAGGACGGCCCCCTACTGGAAGGCGTTGCGCAGACCCGTCAATACAATTATGAAGTCTATGGCTGGGTTATAGCTATTTATATTTTAGAAGTAGTACACTTGAACCATCAGTATACATTATAGTCCTCATTTATAGGGTAATTGTTACGTGTGGAACCTGGCTGGAGGTATGGGAGACGAGGTGACGCAACTCATTCCCAAAACTAAAATCCCCGCACACAAACGCTATTCTCTACGTTGCAAATTTAGCCCTGATTCTACGTGAGTCTCTTCTCTTTTGGCAGTACACACTCTTACACGCAATTTACCTAATGATGTGTCTGATAAATCGAGCTGAGGCTGATGATGGTTTCATTGTCATTCATTGTCAGTCTCTTGGCCACCTGCTCAGCGGATCAGACCTGCAAGATTTGGAGGACATCAAACTTTTCCCTCATGACAGAATTGAGCATCAAGAGCAACAATCCAGGAGAGACATCTAGAGGTTGGATGTGGGACTGCGCCTTCTCTGGGGATTCGCAGTACATTGTCACAGGTCAGTACACATGCTTTATAAAATAAAAAGAATAATTTTCTCGTCTATTATCGTCTATATTCATCACCGTAGTTTTAAAATAAAAAAACAGAATAATAAATGCGTTACGCAAATGATAAAGATTGCCATTGTTTCTTCTCAGCTTCCTCTGACAACTTGGCTCGTCTTTGGTGTGTGGAAACCGGAGAGATCAAAAGGGAGTATAGCGGCCACCAGAAGGCCGTAGTGTGTCTCGCCTTTAACGACAGTGTGCTGAGCTGAAGAGGACTCCATTTTCAAATAGCGTAGGCCTCTCTAGTGTTTTTTATTATTTTCTCTGTCATTGGGAAATTCAAAACTTTAAAGGCAACAATTAATCTGTTGTTCTGCATATAACATTTCATGGTACACCTCGAAGTTTCCGTTGTCTCTGTAGTCCTATTTATTATTATACTGTATAACATTATAAGTTCAAGGTTTTTTTTTGTTTTGTTTTTTTAAATAATACATAATATCTATAATATATTAGAGATGTGACCAAGAATTCGGCGCTGAAAACTTACGGCCAAAAACAGCTAAAGTTGCATTTTCGGTTTTCAGTTAAAAGACCGAAATTTTTCCACTGAATAGTGTGAAGAACCGTAATCCTCTTATGTTGACGTAATCAAAATATGCTGTCTCGGTAACACTACTGTCTCACAGCCAACATGTCCGTGGTTTGGAAGTATCAAAGAAATATATAAGTTCTTAAATGTAGAAAAATAAAACAAGTGTGCTTTATTGCCGCTTCCCGTTTTGGTCACATTTTTTTTCTGTGACTTCCACACCCCCTCTAGCATTTGACGTTTAATCTGGCCAGGAGCGACTTCGCTCGGCTTCATCACCGCTTGAACTCAGCCCACTCGCCTGCCTCTCAATCGATTCCACTTTTTGCACAAGAAAACACCGAGTCTTATTTTAAGAAGTTGGAGAGATTGTAATAGCTCTGTAAAGAGCTCAACTAGTTTCAGCAAGAACGGAATAGTTTTTGTTGTTGCTGTGACCTACAGTTCTACACAAACGTACATACAGCGGTGGTATGACTGTAGGGACAGTGTGGCTCAGTGGTAGAGTACTCATACCCCAACCCAGAGGTTGTGGGTTTGGGTCTCTGCCCTCAACGACTCATCTAAAAATATCTTTGAGCAAGATACTGAACCCTGCGTTGCTTTTGGTGCTGCGTCACCAGTAGGTAGATGATGATATCGTGCCAAAGCGCTTTGATTGCCATAAAAGGTGGAAAGGCGCTAAACAAGTGTAACACCATTTACCATTGAGACCTCATTTAGCTTAGCAATTGCGTGAGACCCATTTTTCCAAGTGTCCCAAACTTCCAAGAAAGCACATTCATCAAGGTTTCATCGGCCGTGACGTGTGTCTTCATCCACCAAACAGAATGCTATGACGAGGCCAGCACCTCTGATATAGGACGCGTTCAGAGTTTGCCACAAAACGCTCACTCCAGCCGGGAACGCACCCTCCCATGGGGTTTCAGAATTGGCACCTTTCAGACAAAATTTCTCGAGCCTCCGGGGTTGTATAACCAATGCCAAGGCAAAGGGCATTAGTCGGAAAACAATGAAATAAAATAAAAAACTTTAAACTAAAAAAAAAAAATGACATGCATGTGTATTTTCCGGCCTATCAGTTTTCGGTTTTGTTTCTAATATTCTGTTTTGGCCGAGACTTTTGCTTTCGGTACATCCTAAATATATACTGTATGTATAATACACTGGCTATGTTTACATGCATCAATATTTGGGTTAGGGTCAATATTCCGTTTATTTCCTTTTATTTGGGGGTGAGGATTACACAGCCAGATATTCCATTTAGAAAAGTGTTCAACCCAGAGGATTTAAAAAAATATATTTTTTTTTTTCCTAAACAAGAAATAGGTGGATATTCGGGTCTTCAATGTGTTTACATGCCCTTGCATAACCGTGTTACAAAAACTGCATCGGAAAGCATTTTCTGCATGAATACGTAGCCATTTATTCTACATATGGGGTGGTCTCGTGTTTATTTAATTCACTTTATGTAATAAGTTGATGGAGTATTTTGTTGTTGCGGTAATAAAAATAATTTGAAATCACATCCCCAAATTGTGGTCTTTATTACTGTGTGAGTCAGAGAACACAAGTAAATAGGCCAGAGCGCTATTGTTGTATTAAATGTACTTTATTGAACAACACTGTCATTACACCGGTT
The DNA here is from genome assembly GCF_030265065.1 of Corythoichthys intestinalis. Lineage (NCBI taxonomy): Eukaryota > Metazoa > Chordata > Actinopteri > Syngnathiformes > Syngnathidae > Corythoichthys > Corythoichthys intestinalis. The sequence goes on along the minus strand of NC_080415.1, from coordinate 10,207,010 downwards.
GTTGGTACAAGTGCAGAGGGGATGCCAGAAAGGGAGGTTTCAATAATCTCTTAAAAGAACTGACAGTTTTTGGCTTGTGCCACTAGTCTTGTGGGATGAGCTAAAAGAAAAACTGTCAACCTTTATAACATGATTTCTAAAGAGTGAATTACTCTGGTAAGTAGTAAAAGCAAACTGACATGCAGATGTTATTGGGAAAGCAGATGTCAATGCAGAAATAGACCAGCCTCTGTCTGCCTGGCCCTGAGAAAGGCAGAAACCATTACTTGCAAAACAACAATAAATACCCGATTTTTCTTATGTGTTCAAATAGTGGTGAAGAATGAAAAGTGATAGCATAGTCTTTTAGGTCATATACTTTTTAAGTATACATTTGCCAACTAAGAAGGAGAAAATAACCGAAGGATAAGATTAAAGAGCATTTCCTTAAAAATATCCTGGACGATTTGTGCTATTACACAATGTATCCAATGTTAAGGTAAAATATTTGCGTGTTTTATACAGTGTTAAAAACAAGAGTAATGCAATTACTGGAGTCGTGTTATCCACCTTTTACCTTCAGCTCTCTTGGTCCAGTGGATGGTCCTACCCCGACACAAGAGCCTGATGGGCTCCTCCAAGGTGGAGATATCTGCCTGACTCGCAGCCAGGACCCCAAAGAACTCTGTGCGCCTCTGGGTCTCGTTCACAGAGAGCTGGAACTGACTCTGCTAGAAACAAAACAATATGCAGTAACATCAGACTTATACCATGGCTGTGGTATGTAAAATACTGGACACACCCAACATTTGACGCAGTGTAGTGGACACCAATATTTTCTGCAACCTCCACAGATATTTGTAAAGACGTCTCAGACTTCAATAGACAGATAGAAGAAAATTGTAGCTCGTGAGCATATGTCTTAATTAAAAAAAAAAAAAGTCTTTGGAATTGGATGTGAATTACTTCTAAGAGCCATTCATAGTAAAGCTGCAGCTATTGATTATATATGTAATCAATTAAACTATCAGTTTGAATAAACAATCGGATTAGGAACATTTAATGCAAATTCTAGAAGATGTAAAACAAAGGTTTACTATGATGGCACTTTCAAAAAGAGCATTAAATGTGAATACAAAACAAGCTTCCCGAGTATTTTTTTGAACTAAGCAGAATTCATTCGACAAGAGCAATAAATACATTTAAATTAAAATACCTTAGTGATAGCCTGAAACATTATTTAAAAACAAAACTGAGGATCGAAGCACAACAAAAGAACAATTGGCTAATTTGCATAGCAAAAGTCTGCTAGCTTAAATGCTATTAAATGCTAATGTTTTTTTTAGGGCTGTCAAACGATTGAAATTTGTAATCGAGTTAATCACAGCTTAAAAATTAATCGTAATTAATCGCAATTCAAACCATCTCTAAAATATGCCATATTTTTCTGTAAATTATTGTTGGAATGGAAAGATAAGGCACAAGACTGACATAAACATTCAACATACTGTACATAAGTACTGTATTAGTGTATTATAACAATAAATCCCCAAGATGGAATTAACATTATTTACATTCTTTCTCTTACAGGGATCCACGGATAGAAAGACTTGTAGTTCTTAAAAGATAATTTGAGTACAAGTTATAGTAATTTTATATTAAAACCCTTCAATGTTTTCGTTTTAGTAACATTTGTAAAAATGTCTATCAAAAACTAAACTAGTAGCTCGCCATTGTCACATGGGCTCCCTGCCGTTCCTCCACAGTGTCTTTAACTACGTAAGGTAGTGATTGAAATACACCACAAGGTGTCAATGGCAGGTTTTAAATTAGAGCTCCAGCCAAGGCAAAGTCTGAGTAAGTTTTATGTGTATTTTGCATAGCTATTTTGATTGGGAATGACAGTTCTCTTTGCATTGAGCGCTTTTCTTTTTGTGAACATTCTTTTTTTCATAGATAGGAATATAATTTTTGTTGTGCTTTCACTAAATGATACTGTAATGACTTAACTGTTCCGCCGAAATGCATGATGGGAAGTTGGGCAACCATGACTGTCAGTGGTGGCTGCAAATGGTATACAGTTAATTCTGCGTTGTGTTCAATTAAGTGTGTTAAGAAAAAGATTGTCTCCTGATTCGCCCAAATGCATGATGGGAAGTAGGGCAACTATGACTGTTAGTAGTGGCTGCAAATGGTATACAGTATATTCTGCATTGTGCTAAATTAAGCGTGTCAAGAAAAAGAGTGTGTCCACTCGCATTCCTCTGCCTTTCGCTCTCATATCTGCTAAAATGGCGTCATTGTAAACTGTTTGAAGCAACGCATGAACGGGTCATTCCGTGCATGCGTTAATTGTGTCAAATATTTTAACGCGATAAATTAATTACCGCCCGTCAACGCGATAAATTTGACAGCCCTAGTTTTTTTTTTTTATTACAATGCTCTTAACAAATCATTCAAACACATATTCCTCCCCCAAAACTACTCTAAACTAAATAACGAATACATAAACAATCATACAAAAATTTACAACCTTCCTCAAAGCGGCAAAATTTTATCTTCAGCTTTTTTCTAATCGAATTACTGGAGTTAATCATTTATTCGTTGCAGCACCAATTCATAGGTTAATTTGTGTGAGCTTCCTAAATGAACCAACGTGACAAAAATGCAGCAAAATACTTTATGGTTGCTTGAATAGCCACAGTCTGTCAAGCAGTATTTCACTCTAAAAGAGAAGTCTTAAATACTAAACAGCCCTCCCATAAACAGTGAAACCATTGTGTCTTCATCAGTCTCCTGTAAGAAGAGCCCAAACGGCAGGGATCAGATGTTCTGAGGAATCCAGCTGGAGAGAGAGACTTTTAAATGATCTTCATATTTCTGTTTGGACGCCGCATTGAGATAGTCATGCAAAAACACTGTTAATGCTTAACTATAAAAGATGAAAGATTATAATTCCTTGAATTAGTCTTAGCTTCCAACATTATCGGAATGGGTGTTTTCTACAATGTATGAAATTGGTGTGGAAGAACCCATTTTCTACTGCATTGTTACCTGGTGTGCTGACGCTTGAAGTAGGGAGCGTACATTGTCATAATCAGATGTTTCCATTGTCCACAGCAAGCACCTCTCCTGGTATGCTGGATGGTAACATATTATTCCCTAAAAAAAAACAAGCTGAAAGTTGATCAGACACTTAACCCCCAATTGTATCCCCTGTACTGTGGACGTACATGTTTGGTATCAAAGAGCACAGTGGATGTTTGATTCACTCCTGTGGTCACAGTAAAGGTCACCAGGCCATTCTCCTGGTCTACAACTGCCGACTGGTTGAGGAACAGAATCCCATTTGGGTCTGAGGCAGTGAATCGAACAGCCTGTGAAGACTAACGGAGATGATAATTAAAAATAGGTGGAGAAAGCTATAGTGAACTCTGTGTGAGTGATACCTGCAAGTGTTTTTGAGGCAACCGAAGGTGTCCGGTCAAACCAAGAGCCAGAAGGATCAGTAGCAGAGAGGCTAGGAGACTGACACAGAGGGCTTTTTTGGGGATGGGGTGCAAAGTCGAGGAGCTCCCATCCTAAAAAGAGACAAGCAATAGAATAGCAGAAAAACTTCCACAAAAAGAACCAGGAAAGTACACACATACCATGCAGCATCCTCCCTCCAATGTGCCCTCTGGAAGATTCCAACACCTCAACATCCTGTGTCCAATCATGTCTCCTCACTTGCTTCCTTCTCGCCACTGTCGGAACACCGTGCGCATGACAAGTGCATGTCTGATTCACCTGGCTGCCTTCACTTTCTTCATCTCCTGAGACCTCCCACTTTAAGCCCCTCTACCCCTCCTCGTCGCTTCAATTCAATCCTCAAATCACCTGAACTTTTACTAAAGGGGATCGTTTTCATGCCTTTGGCCCATAGGAATAGCCCATTCCATTTTGATGCGGATCCTAAATTTGTTAGAGATAGGCTCCATTGAGTTCCTTCCTGCAATTCCCCTGTTTTTGGACTCCAATCGCACTTGGCGGCCGACTTCCATCCAGACAATAGACAAAGACATAAAAGCAGCCATGACATGGAAGGCATCCTTCAGCATGTGAAGTGATATGCAACTACTGGGAACTTCCCCCAGATGAAAGGACAAGGTGACTTGAAAACAGTGGTGCGGGAAGTGGGGTGCTGTTGGGGAGGAAAGTGTTTTGGTAGATTTTTGGGGTTGTAAAAATAGGTAAATGAAACATTGAAACAATAGCGTACGTAACTTTCGGGATTACCATAATTTTCGGACTACAAACTGCTACTTTTTCCCCTCATTTTGAATCCTGCTGCTTATAGTGTAGTGCGGTTTATTTGTTGATTTATTTGGGTTGATAGGCAACACTTTATTTGCCAGCGGCGTCATAAGATTTCCATAAGACCTGAAGGAATTCGTCCCCCCGGCCAAGCCGCGGAAACAGCGACAGCCGAACGAAATGGGTGTTCCGCTGGCACCGCTCCCGTAAGTCGGCCGGAAGGGCTAACATCTCTGCGCATTCACTCTGGTGTTAACCCTTTGTACTGACTCCATGTTCCAAAAGTTTGACGAAGGCTCACCAAAAACAGGTAGACAATTTATTCATCGACAATGGTCAAAAACAAGGCAAAAACAGACGATGGAGAGACAATGCTGGATCCAGGGTCGGCAAAACAAGGCTACATAAAAATGTTTCCGAGCAGCGAACGTGTTATCTAAATGTTCAGTTCTTTTTGAAAGCTGCGGTGGAGTGGGCCGGGCCGAAGGCATGGCTGGGTGTCGTCTTGGGATCATCCCTCTGTGGCAGGTCAGGTTCCTGCGTCATCCTTCGTGGCTGGGACGTGGTTGCCACGTCGACCAACGCAGGTCTTGACGTCCAAGGCGCCCACGCTATCATCTTGTTATCCTGGTTGGGCGAGGGTGTTCTCCAATGCTATTTGTTTTGGGACAGAGCGCCCTGTTCTTTGTCCTGGAGTGCCCGGGAGAACTGATTGCAAGAGTTGGTGCGTCAATCTTGCTCATGACGTGTTGGGCTTCTGTGATAAGATGGCGTTGTGTATCTTATATGCCCTCTATTCTGCTTCTTTTCATTAAACTATGGTGTAAGTGCTATTTATTTTATATTATGTGTGTTAGAGTAATGCAAACAGTCCTACAGTAAATATGAGAAATTATACTATTGCCTGATTGATTATATTACGTGTGTTAGAGTAGTGCAAACAGTTAGACAGTGCCTACGAGAAACGGTAGCATCTCCTTCATTCCCCCTCACGAGCCACGACAGGGCTGATAAGGTGATTCGCTTTACTGTGTCAAAGGGCATGGAGTGAAGTCTGCTTAAACTATGGTAAGATGCTTTACTATAATTAATGTGTTAGACTAATGCAAAGAATTATATGGTGTGTGCGAGAACGGTACCTATTCCCTTCAGACCGTCATAATTATGACATGACACTGTCACGGGCATTAATGAATGCTTATGACAGATGTAATTAAGTGTCATCCGGCAAATAACTCCATTTATGTCCAGCTCAGATCTTTTACATCCATTCAAAAGTGAGATCATTTGCCGGATAACACAAAATGACATCTGTCATAAGCATTCATTAATGCTCATGACAGTGTCATATAGGCCTGAACGATATATCGTTTAAACATCGCCATCGCGATGTGCGCATGTGCAATAGTCCCATCGCAAGGACGTGCGATAGTTTTTTAATTTCATTTTTTTTTAATCCACAAACGTTTGTTTTGAGGAAGGAGAGGGGAAAAAAGCGCACAGCTTCTCTTCCCTTCCAGCAAGTCATCGGCTCCTCCCCCTCCCCCTGCAACAGCGGAGTGGAGGGAGGAGGGGCCGAACAGCAGAGCGGAGGGAGGAGGGCCCGTTCTCAAAGTGAAAGCAAGCAATCAACACGTTGGAGGAGCAAGGAAGACTGTATCCAAAAGGAGTTTTGGAAGTATTTTGGCAAGAACAAGACTATAAGGGACAAAAAACAGCCCTGTCGACAGTGCCTCACTATGGTTGCCTCAACAAGAAGTAATCCGTCAAACATGTGGGACCATTTAAAACGCAGGTATCTATGCATTCCTGCTACGAGCTCCCCATCAGAGGCTTTTTAGCACAGGTGGGAACATTGTTACGTGCCAACGTTCTTGACTCAAGCTTGCTATAGTGGATAAACTAATAGTCTTGGCCAAAAACCTATGAGATCCAGTTGAGAATTGCTGAGCAAGGAAGGTGGACGATATGCAGACAAATACATAACACAGCTGAAGGAATGTCTTTTCTTCTTTTTATTCATGTGACAGCTATCAGGAAGGCAGGAAATTTGGGAGTTAAAATGGTTCTGTTATTCATCACAGTTATTTGCAGTTATTCAGTTCAATTATTTACAAGTTCAATTGAGTTTGTTTCTTTTATATTTAAATTTATTGTAAACCGTATTTTTCAAATAACTATATATAGTACAGCTGCTCATAAAGTTTTGATACTTAATATTTTTGTTGAAATATTTTTACAACTTTGTTGCGGTTTTGCAGTTTTATATTGTTATATTTTGTGTAAACAACTCGGGGGACTAATGCACTTGCACTTTTATTAGTCAGATTTAATATTTAAGTTCAAATATGTTGACAACTTTGTTGTTTAACTGAGGTTTTTATGTATTGTTATAGTTTGTGAACTCTTTTGTCATATTTAATATTTTTGTTCAAATATGTTGACAACTTTGTTGTTTTACTGAGGTTTTTATTTATTGTTATAGTTTGTGAACAACTCTTTTATTTGTCATATTTAATATTTTTGTTCAAATATGTTGACAACTTTGTTGTTATTTTACAGAAGTTTTTATTTATTGTTATATTTTGTCAAAAACTTAGGGGACTAATGCACCTGCTCTTTTATTTATCATTTAATGTATTTGCTGCTGTTGAAGTGTAAAATATTGTATTCAATAAATGATCTATTTTGTGCAGACATGACTTCCTGGATACCAAATTACAGAAATCTTCATCATTCACAAATTAAACGGTATTATATGAATACACTGTGGTCACGGTGTGTTATGTAAAGTATTTCCAAACAGCTATTCAAGTCATTTAGTGAAAATTTCTTTAAAAAAGATAGATCTTTTTTTTTTTAATATCGCAATATAATATCGCAATATATTGCAAACCTAAAAAAAATCGCAACAATAGTTTTTTCCAATATCGTTCAGGCCTAGTGTCATATCATAATTATGATTGTCTTATGACAGTCTTATAGCGCCACTGTCAAATAATGTTTTACTAAATACCATAACTAGCAATAGTGTACCGCACGCAACACGTCACTTTTGGTCATTAATATTCATGACGTTAGCAACTGTTGCTAGGGCGGTTTATCCCTCATGCTAGATGCATGTAAATAGTGTACGGACAAGATGTTTACTGTGCTAAACCTACCAATTCCGTCCGTTCCTGATGCCAAATTCACTCTTAAAGATGTGAAAGAACATATAAATGTTCAGTTAAAGAGATGGCTTGATTGTCGAGGGCTGAAAAAGACAGGAAAAAGAGCCGACCTGATCCAGACGTAGCTTTTTTATCGACACCTTTTTCTTGCATGCATTGCCTTACGCCACTGACAATGACATTCTCCTGTTTCAACAATCTGTGCTTTACAACCATATGTCCTGTCTTTCTTATATATTATATCCTCTGGTTGTCTTACATCTCTGACCATTCTTAGGGGTCATTTATATTGCTATTTTTATGTAGCGATTGCAAATGCTTCTCAGTGACAGTCAACGAACACTTTTAATTTTTTCATTAATAATAAATCTTAATTCTATTAATTTATTTACACTTCCACCTTACTAAGGTTGTTTCTTTACAACAGAAAAGGCAAAGCTGTTAAATCTAGAACCTACCTCTAGGTATGAACAGGCTTACTATACAAAAAGACCAAGGCCAAACATGGCAAGTTTATTTAATCATCCGTATATTAGAAAAATAGGCCTACATGACTTGTGATATACAGCATCAATAAAATTCAAATTTTTGCTCAGGTCAGTCATTGTCAGACAGAAGCAGCACAACAAAACGCCGCTCAAAAAAATAAGTAAAAATATCAAAATGGCTTACCTCTTCGGGGCAGGATTGTCGACCTATGTGACCATGACCCCCCCCAAAAAATGGTTACCGCATATAAAGGTGAATGGCTTCACCTTGCTGGCGTTAAACTGGTTTTTTGGATGTCCGCACAAGTTAATCCATTGTTCACATTTTTTCCCTCCAAGGTTTTGGCTTCGGGAAACGTATGAAGAAAATATCCTTCATATTTGGACTGTCTTAATGTCCAGAGTCGTTTCCACAAGTTCCATAGCAGCAGTGTTAAATCAGCATGTTCTTTTTTGAAAGATTACCGCCAGAAAATAAGCAGTAATATCATTGGTTGTATGCGAGCGTGCTTATATGTTGACCACCTTCGGGTTTAAGATGGTGACGTCACACATCCTTGCAGTCTAAAAATAGCATTTGTGCGGTACACTATTAATGAAACAACTGGAACAGTAACTGAAGAAATGATTATCACAGAACATTAATTTTGCTTGTTATTTACATCTATAGCTCTGCAATACATGCTCGGAGGCATGTTGGATGACAATGTTGACAGCAGGTGGCAGCAGAAGTTGACTTTCCCCCCCAAGGGAGCATTGATGACCAAATAAAACTTTTTGAAGCAATGAAGCTTTGCAGTCAATTGGATCAAAGCTTCATGGTTGTTCATTTGGTGTTATGACAGTCTTATGATACCTCCGTCAAATAAAGTGTTACCAGTTAATATCTTTTGGTGTAAATATCCCATAATACAGTGAGGACAGCTGCGGCTTAGAGTCTGGTGCCCCTGGTAGTCCAAAAATTACGGTTAATATACATGTTGAAAACGTTTTTTTTGTTTTTTTTTTATAACATGGTCACTACCTGACAACTTGCTTGCTACCGGTGTTGTGCCAAAATGTCCTACACCACCGAAACGTCTACTAGAGGCGAATTTGACCCCAAAGTACTACTGTGTGCTTTCAACTTGTTTTGATGCATACAGGAAGAACATAATAAAAAATGCCTTGGGAAAATACTTCAATGTCGTAATATCAAATAAGGGCTGTTTAAACACACTCTGTGACTAATGTGGCCAACAGATCAACACTGCTTCAAAGTTACTGCAAGAAAACACAATGCTAAAAACTATGAGAGGGAAACGCATACAAAAAGTATTTTGAGGCAATGAAAAGGTAATAAAAGACTCAATAAAAACAAAAATAGTAAGCACTCGCCACTTTTAACCAATGTGCGCGTGCGTGCCCAAGTGCACTTGGCATTATGTAGACGTCTCGCCGCGTACAGTAGGCAGGAATTGCAGAACACCGGGTCACGTTGAAAAAGGTGCTATTTGTGAAAAGGGGGTGTTAAACCGAGGCTTATTGGACCTCTTGGTTTTCAAACGTGTTTGAGTGTCATTGCGCCTTCTCGCTGCAGAGTTTTGCATTATAATACTAAGCCACTCTTTTATTTCCAATACAAAAACTCCAACACACACTGCAGTTGAAATAGAACTCTGTCTTTGTAGTAGCCTAGTAGTACAGTATAAGTAAACTATCCAGCATGGGTGTTTACTGCCATTGTGCCAATTATGAACCGAAACTGCGGTTTTTGGATGTGAAAAACACACACACAAAAAAATCCTCAGCACCCTCTGCTGTGAGTGCCTTCCAGCGCTCCAGTTTGAAAAACACAAAATAAAACCAGCATGAGGCCAGTGAGGTGTTTTAAGATGTTTTAATTATTAGCAGTGCATGTTATGTGAACCCAACATTTCTTTTATGAGAAATACAACATTGTTAGCCTAATAATTTAAAATGACCCATGTTCTTGATAAAACCTTTTTTTTGTCTTCGTCCATCATCAGTCATTCAAGTAATGTGTACCTGTGAGATCTCAATTGTGGCAACTGCACTCGTTTATAGAATTTGTTGTGTTATTTGCAGAGGTGGGTAGAGTAGCCAAAAACTTTATTCAAGAGTGGCGTTACTTCTAAATAATATTACTCAAGTAAAATTAGTCATCCAAAAATGGACCCAAGCACAAGTAAAAAAGTATTAGTTGAAAATACTCTAGTAATGAGTAACATTGAGATTAACTGCTTACAATGTCAGATTTTAAAAAATACTGTAATGGTATTTTTTTTTTCTTTCAGCACAACTTCATCTATATAAATGTATTATTAAACTATACCATAACGTATTACATGACTATATTAGGCCAAAAAATTCACAGAAAAAAATGGAATTCAGGTGAGAAAAATGAAATATCACCAATTCAGAGAGCATTAGTGCCATCTAATGGAGAAAAAACGTTGTTACCGCCGATTAGTATATGTATAATGGAGTCATGTGGTTATTACTGCAACGTCTCATTAGTAAAACTAAGACAGCTACTGTCGGAATCTCTGTCAAAAAATAAAAATATGTATAATAAAAAGGAAAAATGTAACGACTCCAGTGTAGCCCAAAGTAGCGGAGTCCTGTTTCTTCTTCACAAATCTTCTCAAGTATTGTGTGGTAAAACTACTCTAAGCAGCACATTTTTCTCAAAAGTTTATTCAAGTAAATATAACAGAGTAAATGTAACGCGTTACTACCCACCTCTGGTTAGTCATTTTCCAAATTTAACTTCTTGCTATGATATCAATCTGTTTTCAAAAGTATCACCAACAACTGAAGTCAGTTTCAGATTGGACCACATTTCCTTCCTTATTTTATGTTACAAATATTGGTTGCCAAAGCGAGGCAATTTCATCACAAGGGGTCATTAAGGAACGCATGTCTCACACTAACATTTTATGTGGTGAAAATCTGGATTCTTGAGACTACACTCACTAGATTACAGTACTTCGAAAGAAAAAGTAACTTCTGAAAACAAGCTAATGCAGGTTTGGCATAGCACAATGTGAAACAACAGCAATTAATCGTCAACACCCCTTTAAATATTTGTTCTACAGTACACAAAAATTTATATATACTGGATAAGGAAATAAATTACATTTTTTTGTGGCTGGGGGAATTGTTTTACTGCTTTTTCAAAGCAATTGGTGTCTAATGTTGAAAAAGTGTTCCATGATTTTGTCACCTTTGAATAATTTTAACTATTAACCAACTAGCAGCATATCTAGGTCCATGGGACTCTTATCCAAAATGTTGCTACTGGTGACTAGTCGTTTTTTTGTAGATTTCAGAATAAAAATACATTGCACCAATTTAAAAATGAGTTCCTGGCTAATGCTAAACTAGTTAGCAGCATAGACTTCATTAGCTATTGACGTGACACTTCATCATTCTTTGCGTCACGCCTTGTCAGAGGGGGCCGAGCTTCATTTTGTATCGTCAGTTAAGACGGCACACGCTCATGTCTTAGCTGGATTCAAGCTTGGATTTTTGAAGCACTACGAAAACTGTACCGCATACAAACAGGAAGGATTGTCTCAGGAGTGAGTTGTTTGAGGATTAAAGGTAAATATATTTTTTGTACCATGCATGCGTGATGGAAGCATTTATTCGCAGGAATATTCTTACACATGGAGGCGGCTAATTTTCTGCTAATGACGAGCCTCATAGTTGGCGATATTTACGAGAAATAAATGCTACCTGCACGTTTTTTTTTTGCTTTTAACCAAGAATCGAGACTCTTTTACATCCATATCTATAAAGAATTCAGGGATTTAAGCATTTATTCACAACAATTTTCACCAGAAAAGCTCTGTTTACGCCAGGCTGCCGCTAGCCTTATTCGCTAACCGAGTAGCATTGTACTTCAACATATTTACGTAAAATAAATGCTAACTGCACGGTTTCTTTGCTTTAAACCAATAATTGAGAAAGGGATTTAAGCATTTATTCACAAGAATTTTCGCTAGAAAAGCTCTGTTTACGTCAGGCGGCCGCTAGCCTCATTCGCTAACAGTATATTGTGTATAATGATAATAAAGGGCTATTCTATTCAATAATAAGTTGTGATTGTATATAGAATTTATTAATAATCTATTTACATCTTATTTATAATTGATTCTGCATGTTTTCCTCAAGTATTAAGTTTCGTATGTTAAATTCAGTTATTTATTAGCTGTTGAAAACTTGCAGTAAAAAAAAAAAAATTAAGTTGCTATTTTAGTCAAAAACTTATATGTTAAGTATTGCTATTGAGCCTGAAAATATAGGTGATTGTCTCTGCATTTGGTGATTTTTGTGCAACTAGTGTAAAATCTGAGACTTCTATAGCCATCTTACGTTGTGTTATACTTATATTAAAAATATAATCGGGAGTAATTTTTTTTATAAGGGAACAACTTTGAATTTTTTGATGCCGCTGCTCTTGGAGACTCATATATGGCTAAGGTAGGTGCCTGTTTTAGTTTTAAGTCGGTAGCAGCTTTGGTTTTGAAAATATTTAATTTAAATTTTTTAAAAATAGGCCCCCTACGAATCATCCCCGTTTCCCGTGTCATGTCAATAGGTTATGAAGTGTATGTTGGTAGTTTCTTAAACACAATTTGATTTGAGGCTGAGGCACAACATGGTTTTCAATGGTCCTCTCTTAATGATTCATTTAGTGTAAAATCTGGATATGTGTTTTTTTTGTGTCTTTTTATCACACCACAGCAGATGACCCGTAGTTAGGACATTTTAAAAATGATAAATCATTGAAATATCCAAAATAAATGGAAGACTTTATGACTCTAGAGTCAGTCCTTACAGTCTCATCCCTGCAGGGCGGGGAGCAGATCGGCAATGCTCTCCACATAATAATCTGGCACCATCCGCTGCCTCTCCGTGCAGCCGCTCTTCTGATTATCTTCGGCATCAGCCACCGTGCTGACTCCAGTGAGGGTGAGGAGTGTCTTGAGGCCACAGTTGGAGCCCAGCATGATGTCAGTGTCGAGGCGGTCGCCCACCATCAGGCATCGACCGGGGTCCAAGCCAAATTTAGAGGCCACGCAATCAAACATGAAGTGGTTGGGTTTGCCGACCGTCGCGGCCTGGCGCTGGGCTGCGGTCTCAACAGCCTGCAGTAGACAACCTGTACCTGGAGCCAGCAAGAAGAGGATCATAAGATGAGGTGATAGACTTGAAAAACAGCAATAAGGTTGAAACGGTTATCCGTCCCGAGTATGACATTTTATTTCTTTGCTCACTCATTCCAAAACCTTTGCTTATCATTGTTATTGCAACTCTTAGTAAATCCCCTCAAATAGGAGTTTTTTTTTTTTTTTTTTTTTTTTAAAACAATCGTTTTTTAAGACTCTATAGATACTTCAAGATGATGCCAAAGCACTATTTCTATCTAAATGAAACTTACTTCAATTTAACATGCATAGTTCCGTGACACCAATATCATTTTCAATAGATACCGTAACAGAAATGTTTAAATGGTTCACCAACTACACTTGAAAATTTCCTCACTATTTTTTCATCTTCCCCCATTCTTTCCAAGAGCTGTCACCATAAACTCAGGTTTGCACTGACATGTCACTGTTATTGCACTGCTAATGCCACAACATTGACACATGCATCTAACTAATATGTCAGACATCAGTCTAAATCTAGGTACTGCATATGCAATATTTACACAGTGACACCAGAGTGTTTTGCACTGTTACATCAATATCTATGCACAAACTGTCATTTGCACCATCATATCAAGTCAGCCATCTGCCTCCTAGTCTGAAGACTGTAAATTAGCACTGTTATATTATCACCACTTGCTGCTAGTCACTTATTCACTTCAATCCCAAACTGTACACTGTAACATGAGTTTTTTTTCGTTAGACTTATTGTACTTTGGCTTTATATGGGGTATGTTATGGTGAATATTTAAATCTCGTACTCTTTACAATGACAACAAAGGCTTTCTATTCCATTGGTGGAATGTAACTAAGTAAAAGTACCTTATTACTGTAGTTAAGTACATTTGGGTGTATCTGTACTTGAGTACAAATATGAAGAGGTACTTTTTACTTTTACTTCATGACACTTTACAGCACATATCTGTACTTTTTACTCCACTACATTTCAAATTGTCGCCAGCATTAAACATTACTTTTGTTTTTTTTCTCTCATTGTGAATTGATAGTTTCGTTTTCATGCCTCCAGTGTATTTAATAAGCCCAGTGCAACGATACCGTTACTGAGCACTAGAGGGAGCAACCGGAGTAAAAGCAAAACTAGGCAGGTGAACAAGATATTGACCACTAAAAACAACAGTGAAAGCCGCGCACCTTCAAACGGGTGCTGCACACTCTTGTACAGTGGGTGGGGGTATGCACCTGATAGTTGCTTGCAATCCGCCATAAAGATAAGTTTGTAAAGCTTCTGTTTACAGTGCAGTCAATTTTCTTACCCCCCCCCCCTCCCCAATTCTGCACGGTTACATATTAATATATTTAAAATATATAAAATATATATCACATTTTGGCATTGAAGGAAAAATACTTTTACCTTTTATTAGTAAATCTTAAAGTACTTTTGTAATTTTACTGAAGTAATTTTTGCCGCTGTATCTGTACTTTTACTTAACCCTTAAATAACTGCAACATGAAGCAATTATCAGAGAATCCCAAAATTTGAAAAATAAGGTCCTAATGAAACCTTTTTTTCCAAATTTGTAAAAAGAAATTTCAAAATGAATATGTGTAATAAGCGCTCTGATATCTATAAGCCTTTCTAAATCCTGTGTGTTTTTCTCATGGAACCTGCAGATGCATGGATTGTGTTGACTTGCATCCATCATTTTTTTTTCAAAAAGAATTGTCAAAATTCTGAATTAGTCTCAAAATCATTAAATTTTAGGTGTATCAAATGTGATACGTTTGGCAATAAAGGGTTAGGTAAAAAAAGTGAGTACAGTGATCCCTTGCTACTTTACACAAAAAAACTTTGCGCATTCAGTCCATCGCGGATTTTTTTCCAATTAAAAAAATAAATAAATACAGATGAGCTGTCCTGATCTGATCACGTAGTCCCACTCTCCTGCTACTTTTCTTGGTCAGGCAGTGCACTGGAGTTGCTTATTAGAGTTTACGATAATTGACAGAGGTTAGGGATTGATCTTGCCAGAGATGCTTGGAAGCAGAAACTTCAAAGCGCCGCATGCGTCAATCTCTTTTAACTTGTTAAACAGTTGTTGTGGCAACTCAGTGTGTAAGTGAGCAGCTTGAGCAGATTTGAGTGGACTCACTCAATGAAGCATTTAATAAAGACAAGCATTTTTCTACTTTATTCATATTTTAAAATATTTCGGTGGGACAGTAACATGTCTAAAACTTATAATTATTACATTTGAAGGGCTTAAAAAAAAAGTATATACACACACACACACATATATATATATATTATATATATATATATATATATATATATATATATTTCTTTATTAGGAGTGGGAACCTCTTGGTACCTAACGATACGATATGCGATACAAAGCTCACGATAACGATGATCTGACGATACAACGATTATCGATACATTGATCAGGAAATAATTCTAGGATATTCTACAAACGACTAATAAACAGAAAAACAAGCTTCTGCTGTGAATTCGAAGGAGTTTATCACTAGTAGACGTCCAATCCATTTGAACTGGGAGGTCCCTCCCACTTCAAAAGGATTTAACGTCTGTGGCCGTCAGTGAAAGCCAGTGCCAGGCAATGAGGTAATTTTGGGCTATTTAAGGTCATTTACCTGTTGATTTTCAGTTACTTCCTGTTGATTTGGGGGTATTTACGGGTCACTTCCTGATTATTTTGAGTTACAGAACAGGAAGTGACCTGAGTATCACCCAAATGAATAGGCAGGGACTCAAACTCAACAGAAAATGACCTGTAAATGCCCTGAAAATCAGACAGAATGACTGTGAATGGTCTGGTTTCGAATGAACGAACGAACGTGCACCGTCAATGCAGACTTAGAGTTAACTGAGACACTATTATGGTGGAAGATTTTGGTCGCAACTTCTTGGTTCCTTTTTATTTATTTATTTTTTAGACATTGACACCTTTTAAAACGATATCTCGATTCTTGGGAGGAGCATGTCGATAACCTTTTGTGATACAAAGTATCACGATATATCACCATTTCGTCATATTTTGTCACACCCCTAATATTATATATACAAAAGTATTTTTTTAAATTATACTTTGGGGGAAAAAAGTGGAAAAAACATGTCTTATAGACCCCAATCAACAACGTCACACAATGACGTGTCACTGTATTGTGCCGCCATATGGTCCGTCATCGTGTGTCCGTATTCTCAATGGTCTCAATTTATCGTGTAATTTATCGTGCAATTCATGGAAGCCACCGGAGACGCTGTAAACTCATTGGATGTGTTGCATAAAAGGCGTTATGTGGAAAAGCTTCGGTCGATCCATTCGCCAGATCCATATTTGATGTCTAAATCGATATTTTTCGACCTGCTGTCTTCGCTGTCTCTACCTGACATCTGCTACCCTGATATCTACAACTATCTTGTCCACAGAAACTCAGCCTATTCTCACGAAACTTTGAAAAACTTTAAGAGCAGCACTCTAAGCGTGACCCTTTACTTCCAATTTTCTAAAATGGCGACAATCAACAAAAAAAAAGTTGACTGCGACGGCCGACGCTTCAAGGATAAGTGGAAATTGGACTATTTCTTTACAAAAATACGCAACAACTGTGTCTGCCTCATTTGCAAAGAGAGAGTCGCTGTTTTCAAAGAGTTCGATGTGACGCGATATTACCAAACAGGACACTCAGACATGTACGACAACATTACAGGGAAGATACGCAACGAGAAATTAAAACAACTTGAAGCTAGTTTAATTTCACAGCAGCAGTATTTCGCAAGAGCCCGAGCGCGAAAGAGAACGCCACAAAGGCGAGATTGTTGAAATTATGAATTTAAAAAAATAAATACATAAAGCAAATGTGACACACAGAAGGGCTTGCTAAAATTTGTTTGAATACATTGTTCTACGTAAATCAGCCAAGGTAGCCCCCCACATTTTTACCACACCAAATCTGGCCCCCTTTGCAAAAAGTTTGGACACCCCTGTTTAACTGATGATGCGACATAGACGATGCCAGCTTCTTTCACTTGGTACCAGCTAAATATTATTAAAAAAATATTGATGGCGGAAGAAATAAACATCTTGAATTTGAAACTGTACGTTGTCGGCGATTAGCCTCGCAATGATCTTAATTGTGGTTGTCAGCCCAAAACCCTCTAAATATATATTAGATGAATCTTACCAGGTATAAAATGACTACTACATAGTCTGTGGTGATCGTTTGGTGCCCAGTTTTCTCGTCGAATTGCAGCAGTCCATCTCGCTCTCCTCTTCGGGTCTCTCGGAATACGGTAGAACTTCAAGTCCAACCGCCGCACACGCCTTCACCATTTTGATTATTAATGTTAACGAGCAGAAAAACACGCAGCAATAGGAGGCATGTACGTAGCGGTAATGTGTAAACACGACGAGCTGACGGACAATATGGCGGCTCTAGTCAGGGGGGCGGAGTTGTGACGTCATGTGATTGGGGTCTATATACATATATATATATATATATTTTTTTTTTTTTTGATGAAACTTGTATTATATTGCCCCGCAGTGGCCAAGTTGAGCACACCTAAAGAGTTCGAGTAGAACAATGACATCCTCATTCATTTTATAATAGAATAGTATAGAATAGAAAAGTGGTGAAGTACAGTCATCCCTGTGTGTATATATATATATATATATATATATATATATATATATATATATGAATAAATACATTGAACACACACAAAAAAACAAGATTGCTACTTCGCGGTTTTTAACGTATCGCGGCGGGTTCTGGTCCCCATTAACCGCGGAAAACGAGGGATGACTGTACTTCACCACTTTTCTATTCTATACTATTCTATTCCAAAATGAATGAGGATGTCATTGTTCTACTCGAACTCTTTAGGTGTGCTCAACTTGGCCACTGCGGGGCAATATAATACAAGTTTCATCAAAAAAAGTAATACACTTTTGCTGTGGTGTACACAGGGCCAGCCTAGCCTATACGCAGACTATGCAGCTGCTTAGGGCCCCTGACGACTAGGGGGCCCCCAATCTGGCAATTGTT
Source organism: Corythoichthys intestinalis (assembly GCF_030265065.1). Classification (NCBI taxonomy): domain Eukaryota; kingdom Metazoa; phylum Chordata; class Actinopteri; order Syngnathiformes; family Syngnathidae; genus Corythoichthys; species Corythoichthys intestinalis. The sequence goes on along the minus strand of NC_080415.1, from coordinate 10,188,827 downwards.
TAATTTATATTCTATTTTGTTTACTACAGTTTGCTTTATTTGACTTTTGTGAGTTTTGATACTTGATTACAAGCTTAAAAAAATAAAAGTTCTTCTTTATAGAGTATGTCATGCCCTGGGAAAATGTTAATATTCCATCATTTATCCATAAACGCATGCCTTTTGTATTCATATCATGCCACTTCGTGTAATTACAGACAAGAAAATGAGAGAAATTTGGCTCGATTGTCAAGCTAAAACGACCGGCGCCCGAGATCTGGCAGATTGTGTGTGTGACGTCATTACAAGTGAAGAGAGTGCCACCGGCCACTAGGGGGGCAGCGCCTGTCTGCATCAATATAATTCCTTCTAGTGAGGGGAGAATTAGCGGTGTTTTGAGCTGTTTATGCTGTTGCATTGTGTTCGTCCTGCACATATTCCAGGTTCCCTCATGAAGAAACACCCATCGTTGTCAATAAAAGAGAATTTAGAATTGACAGTGAGGGGTGTTTCTTCAACAAGAAAAAAGGCTCAGTGCTTTAATACTGAATGGCGGCGATGATGGCAGACAATTTCGTTTCTAGTTTCAGCAACGAATCTGACATAGAAGGACGTAACGAATGTTCATCTAATGGTGACGAGGAGAGTTACGAAGCTTTAATTGGTGTTTTAGGTTACCAATTTGAGCCCAAACGAACGCCAATGCAGCGTAATGAAACGGTCATTGAGGGGAGCAATGACACTGATGAAACATCGGCAGCAGATCGTGTGGGAAACAACGAAGGATATTTTTTGCATTTCTTTTTGTGAAGCTGATACACCGTGACCGCAAAATAATGTATAGAATAATCATCATTTATTGCGCTATCATAGTTTTTCGCTCTGCCAACAGACACAAATATGAATGGGATCAGAGGATTTGTTCTATATATTTTACGAGCGATAATTTATACATGTGTCCAGTCCTGTATCCAATGCGTGATATTTTTTTTTTATTATAAAAGAGTACTCACTCTGGCCATTTCGAGCTTGGCTGCTCCCCTCCTTTGCTTAGCCTTAGCCTCCTTTGCCAGTCATCGTCCTCTTTCTTGATATCTCGGGACATTTAGGTGGCTGGTGTATGGTGGGCACCGCATCGGCTTTGAGCAGCAATCTTGCAGCAAAACCCGATTTCACTTGTCCATAGTTCGAGAAGCTTTCAGGTGAAAAATAACAGAAAACCGTGCTGGAGGCTGGGTCTAGAAAATTAGCCCTCTTTGCACGGACGAACTTTACCCATTGTCTGCGTAATCCAGCTTTTTTTTTTTTTCGCGTTCGGGAACTCATGGATACTATATTCCGATAAATAGCTATTTGTACACCACATAGCACAGCAGTTTTGAACCATTTTAGCGATGTTTTGGTCAAACAAACCCGAACGCTACTCTCTCGTCGATAAAAAACAATGGCACCTGGCTCCGCCTCGACTGTCAATCACTTGTTGTGACGTCGCCGCCCCATTCGGCTGTTTCCGGAACACTTTCGGAAATGTTCGTCATTTTCAATAATTGCTCATTAATGTGATTGATTTTTTTTGTTAACAAATATTGATAAAGTTATCTTGGCACATAACGGTTCTATTGATGTCTCACACCCCCTTTGCCGTTACATACCCTTTAAGTTCATTCTTTCCTCTTTTAGAAAAAGGTTTGGCGATATCTACTGTAAGTACTGACAATCATTTGGGGTGAGAAGTTTGAAGTATGCAGTGAAAAAAAATCTGATTAATATACAAAATATGGACGTATGGGTTGGATTGCATGTATGGGTTTCACAGTACACTGTGACGAAATGTTGGGCCAAAAATATGGGCCCCTTTGTATTATTTTGCTTAGGGCCCTGAAATGGCCTGGGCAGGTCCTGGGTGTACATTATCACTATATTCTATTACGAATAAAACCGCCCTTGTTTTTGACAACCACTTAGACCTACTACTTTATTGTATTGTATTGTGACTAATGTAAAATAAATTGAAAACTGCAGTGATAGATCCTTTTTTTTTTTTTTTCCTACCTGGGACAGCCGTGCCCCCTTCCAGTGGCAGCCGGGTGTCTCTGTTAGTGCCCACAAACAGACAGTCCATACGAGTGAGGTACTGCAAAGCTCTGTTCAGCTTCATGTAGCTGAAATGCTCATCAAAACCGACCAGCACCGCCTTCACGTCAGGATCGAGAGGCACATTGGCCCAGTCGGTCTGCTTCCCAAAGACGTGGTCCGGTCCAACTCCGGTCTGCTGGATGCCGACCGCCTCCAGTTCTTGCTTCATGGCGTTGCTGCCGATCAGATATACTTTGCCCTGCATCTTGCACACAGTCTTCAGGTACATAGCGGAGCAGTACGCGGTCCCAAACACCTCGTCCTCGGCCGCGTTGAAGCCCAGCGTGGACATTTTATCCACGTACATCTTCCTCGTCTTGCTACTATTGTTGGTCACGAAAAAGACTTTCTTGCCGTGTTTCTTGAGTAACTCGATGACTCGAGGGGCACCGGGGATGGCCTCGTCGCCCCTCCAGATGACCCCGTCGCAATCAAACAGGACGCTGTCCACAGAGTCCAGCAGTTGTTTCGCCAGCCCGCCGCTAAGTCGTACGCATTTGGACCCGGCCATGAGGAGACAAGTTGAGCTGAAGTCTGGTAAAAATAAACACGCTATTTGTAGCAGCGTAAACGAAGGCAGTTCGCTGTCAGCACCAGGAAATGTCTCTCGAGCGCAATCCCCACCCTGGGTTTTTAACTCGGAGGCAAGTTACAACATGTCAAATAGTCCGATTTACTTGAAAAACCTATTGCAAAATGCAATAGCTGTATAAAACCTGACCTTCCAGTGATTGCAGTCCTGACTTTCGATACTTCCGCACCGGCTTAAAGAACCAGGACACCCCAAAGAGGCTCCGCCCACCTCAGCTGAAATCTCCGTTTGAGCGCCTGTCTGTAATTATATGGGGCTTTACCTTGCAAAGGCAAAGTTGGGGGAAAAAAACTTCAAAAAAAAAAAACCAAAAATAAATTATTTTGAAAAACTAATTTGTTTTTAAAAAACAAACCCGAAAATAAATTACTAAAAAAAAAAAAAAAAGTTGGGGAAAAAAATAATTCAAAAATCGACCTTCACAATAAATTAATTAAAAAATATATATATTAAAAAAACAGCCCCCGCTTTTTTAATTTTTCATGTGAATGCAATACGCTTCCGTAAGTCCCAAAGTTTTTGACCAAACCGCATAACTTACACATAAAAAATTCCAGGACGGTGGGCAAAGGGCGAGGGTCCTAAAAGTTGTATACAGAATTTGTCAAAAACTTACGGTTCCCCCAAAATTGTCCCATTTATTTCTAATGGGATGGCATTGACAGCCATGTACTTCCAAATTTCCCATTCATTTTCAATGGCAGGAAACATGGTCCTTGTGATTTTATTTTATTTTTTTACCATTTACCATGACAGCCAATTGACATTCAACTGGCGCCCAATTAAGTCGATGCCGTCGACAGCCATGCACGTCGACGCCATTGACGGCTATGCATGCCCAAATTTCCCATTCATTTTCAATGGCAGAAAAACCTGTGTGGCTGTTACTTTTGATCAAATACCTACCATTATACTGAAATCAACAAGATGTGTCCCCACATCAACAGGAAGGGACGTGATATCAACAGGGCGTGTTCCCGAAATCTCCCCAAATCAACAGGAGGTGACGCAATTTCACCAGCAAGTGGCCCCGAAATGTGCCCAAATCAGCAGAATGTGACCTGATATCAACAGATAGTGTCCCTGAAATGTCCCCAAATCAGCAGAAAGTGACCTGACATCAACAGGTGGTGTGCCTGGAATTTCCCAAAATCAACATGATGACCTGATAGTTCTGTATCTACTACAGCAAAGCTCCATCATAATTTCTCCAGGAATTGGGGTTTCTAGTTTTATTCTTTTTTTTTTTTTTTTTTTTAAACATCCTTTTTTTGGCATGTCAAATTGTTTGATGTGTTTACTTCCACTTTACAGTACCTTTAACAGGCAAAATGTATACATTCTGATCACTCTGGTATTAGGGATCCCCTTGATACACAGTGATTTTTAAAGCAACACTAGGTACCTTTTCACCTTTATAAAATATTTTCATAACATTTGTGATATGTCGACTACCAGTGACACCTTTTATATCATTCATTATAAAAACAGAAGTTGTTGCGAAAGCTTTCGCACAACTTCTGTAAAGATGGCAGAGCAACAAGAGACAAAAAGTTTTGTCTGAGGAGGGGAAAAAAAGGACTGCTACCAGGATATACAGATATACATTGGCCCGGCTTTCACTCACTGCCGTGATGCCCACCCCTCACCGAAGGGGGGGTTAGCCACACTGTTGCTAACCATCATATGCTGTTGTTTAGCCACAACTGGATTCATTACCTTATTACGATTCATCCTTCACACAGCCACTGGAAACAGAAATGTTGTATAATCCATTTGCAGGCGATGAGGAGATTGGTTTTTGATTGATGATTTTACAACACTACGGGTGTGCGTTGGTTCCCAGGGGAAACACAGCGCTGGTCCTCATGGGAAACAGAGTCTTCGTTACGGTACTACCACTTTTGTCCACCAGCGTCTTCAAAATCGACCAAAACTGAGAAGTTATCAAGTGCTGCTTTAACACAAGCACTATAGAAAATTATAGTGTATAGAAATTAGCATTGAGTGAGGTGCAGAATAAACACTTTTGTTTTTGTGTTCCTTAACAATTCTATTTGCAAGCCATATATGCGCCATTGGTTGTCCCACAATTTGCACTGAACTGTATATTAGTATTGCAAATCATTTCAGTACAATATTCACTGTTGTGGTAATGACGTTGCAGTGGTAGAATGTAACGAAGTAATTCGTTACTGTACTTACTGTAAGTACATTTTTGTGTATCTGTACTTGAGTACAAATATGAAGTGCTTTTTTTAACTTCACTACTAGGGCTGCAATTAATCTGACGATTATTTAAACGATTCATCGGATTAATGTCACTTTTTTTCAATTATTGTCACAAGTTGTTTTGGGCATGTTGTAACAATGAAGACAAAATGGATGACTATTTCTTTCAAAAATATTTGATTACAGCTTTCTGACCTAACTGTAGTCTACAACTGTATCGATTATAAAATTCGTTGGCAACTAATTTAATAATCGATTAGTTGTTGCAGCCTTATTTAGAAGCTAGTTTAGACAGTAAGAGGTCCGAAAATTGGCAAAAAAAAAATGTAAATTGTTTTCCAAAGTATGCCCTACTTTGACTTAAAATATAATGAAGAAATCTGATATTTACAACTGAGTTCAATGTACATTACAATTTCAAGAATTCAGACAAGTTTAGGGTGAAGAAGGTCCTAAACGAGTAATTAGTCATCAAAATAGTTGTGGATTAATTTGCAAACCGATTGTTGCACCTCTATTCACTATATTTTGCAGCAGGTTGCTGTACTTTTTCCTCTACTACTTTTTAAATTGTCACCTGCGCTACACGTTACTGTCGTCTCCTTTCTTTTCTCTCATTGTGAATTGATAGTTTCGTTTTCATGCATCCGGTGCAATCGATAATATACCATAACTTAGCACTAGAGGCAGCAAAACGAGTACAAGCATGATTAGGCAGGTGAACAAGATATTGACCAATAGCCACCACCACTCTTGTACAGTAGGTGGGAAGTTCAGAATTTTTGACATCAGGCTTAATCTTTGAGTTGGCGAGAGTTTAATGAGTCGGTAGAGTTGATTTCAACAAATTTCGTGTAGTTTGTTAGGTATTTGTTAGTTTCAGGGCTCCGGAGTGGCTAAGCTAGTGCGAGTCAATTGGGCTGACTTAGCATGCCAATAAAAACAACTTATGAACACATGAAACACATAAAAATCATGGTTGACCCATGCAATCAATAGTGTTGGCTATGTTTTCAGTATAAAGTTATTAAAACTTACCATTGCATGTCAATAATTGCAGTATGAACAGCAACATTTGTAATCAAGATGCTCTGCAGAGGAGCAGGGCGGAGTGATATCACTTTTTTTTTTTTCCACTGCTGATTTTTTATGTCGTAGCCAGCAGCAAGTAACCAGTTTATATTGTTACTCGTTCTTCATCGGGAATTCATGGAAACTTTGCCCATTCCTTCCGTTTCCACAGCCTCTAAATGCACATTTCGCCATGTTGCTTGCCGACAGTTAACGCGGCAGACTGATGCTGCATTTGAGAAAGGTGGGAAGTCAGCGTTTCCAACCTCCGATCTGGTAAAACATCATTGGAACACCTCCACTTTTTGTTCGCTTACGAGAAGACAGGTTTGCTGGAGGTCAAAATGTCTTTTGATGCCCAAACTAAAAAACAACTTGTCGCTATCGGCCGTCTTTGCTATTTACATTCGCTTGGAACGCTTTGAGTTCGCAACTGGTAGCCTCCGAGCGGGATAAGTCCGACTTCCCACCTTCCTTGAATGCGTGAGCACGAGTGGCTGAAGCACTCCTCTCTATTGTAGTCGTATTACGCATCTAGAAAAATAGTCCTGCAGAATGAAATGAATTAGAGCAGTTTTTTTGTGACACTGTTTTGGCCGCATGGGTCTTTTGGAACAGTGATCAGCATTTTGAATTTATTTGACTATGTTGGATCTGTTCGTATATCGTTTTTTTATTGGCATACTAAACTGCCCCCATTGACTCGCGCTAGCTTAGCCACTCCAGTGCCCTGAAACTAACAAATAACTTACAAACTGCACGGAATTTGTTGATATCAACTCCACCAACTAATTAACCCCCCCGGTAACTCGAAGATTAGGCCAAATGTCAAAAATTCTGAACTTCCACTATAAGCTAAATTTTAGTTTTGGAGCATGTTAAGCTTCTATTTACAGTTTAGTCAATTTTATTGCTGTTTTTTTCTATTATACAGTTTTAAATTAAACTGAGCAGTCTATGAATTTTCTGGTTCTTTCTTTGAATAGTTATACTTACATTTTTGCAACGGGAGAAAATACTTTTACTTTTTACTTGTCAATTTTAAAGCAAGCACTTTTGTACTATTACTTGAGTATTTTTTTTTTTTATTAGGATACCTGTGCTTTTGTCATTATTGCATCTGTATCAGTATTTTAAAAAAAAAAAAAAAAAGTACTTCATCCACCACTGTCTGTGATATCGTGTGTTAAAGGCAAAATCAGAAATTCTGATTACAAATGCAACCATTTATTACCGGTAGTTAAAAAGAAAAAGGCACACTTGTCCAAATACAGTAATATATTAGAAAAATATTTTACCAAGAAATCCCTTCACGTACAACAACAAAAAGTTCATAACAGCAAAAATTGGTTCAATGAGTGACTGAGATTTTACCAAATTAAATCCAGTACATGTAAAAGCCTGCAGTAACATGGACTTTGGTCAGTGGGTTTAGTTCATCTGGTTTCATAAGAGAGCAGGTTCCTCCATTCTAAAATGCCTGATTTTGCTATCAAAATAAACCTATTTCAAGCCAAGTTCAAACTTTGAATTTGGACTGTACGGTGACATGAATTCTTCGTGCCAACTGTACTGGAGGTCATTTTTTTGGTACTACAATCAATAATAAAATTAATAAGGCGCGTGGGCCACTTGCATTTCTGGAAAAATCTCGGAATTCTTACAGTCAGAGCGTAGTTTCCCACTCTGCTATACCCACGTACAGTGGGGAGAGCAAGTATTTGATACACTGCCAATGGGAAAACCCATTGGCAGTGTATCAAATACTCCCAAGTTCTCCCAATGTAGATACCGCACACCGCCCAAATATGGACTTCACGGGTCTACGTCCAGATCTTCTTTACTATGTGAGTGATGTAACAATAAATTGGGAAAAAAGTTTTTGTTCTTCTTTAGAGGACTTTTCTAGCCCGTCAGTTGTTGATGGGACGACAAACATAGTGACGATCATCTGTCTTTTTTCCCAACAGGTCTTTGAGGGAAAAAAATCTCTCCCAAATTCCTAAGTAAGCCTCGACTGTAGTAAAATCGTTTCGAGTGAGCTGTCGCGCCGTTCAATTCATCAGCTTTTAAAGTTGGATAACAATGTTCACAAGAGTGGGATCGACTTCTGTACCACTCATAGGAAGTCTGATTGACGAGTGCTAAGAAGAAATTGAATAGAGTGTAACCGCCAAGCAGAAGGAAGATAAAGACTACAAATCCCAGCATGAAGACGATTCGAGGGAAGGTCAGGAACAGATGCTACAAAAAAAAGACGAGAAGGAAAATAAGTTCCAACATGAACAAGACAGCATCTTATGTTACAGTGCGGTATCTTACTTGGATGACAAACTGAGGACCAGCTGGCTGTTGCTGGCCGTGTTCATCGATGTATTTGGCCCAGAAGAGCCCTGATTGCAGCACAACTTCAAGCAGCATGGTGCCAGTCAGGAAGGCGATGTCGGCCGCCATGGCACATAAGCAGAACAAGTAAAGCAGGAAATAACGTGTGTTGTAGGCGCCAATGCAGGTGTTCATCCAGACGCAGTGGTGGTCGAAACGCTGAACGCACCTCTCGCACACTCCTGTGGTACAAAGTGTGTTTCAAGTGGTTACTTCTTACAATTTGAATACTCATTGCAAGGGTCTGCGGTTACAAGAGTCTAGATATGATATATAACTTTGTAGTACAGGTCGACCGATACGGTGATTTTCAAATACCGATGTCGATATAATAAAATATAAAAATATAATAATAATAATAATAATTCAGCCGATTGCCGATATCAAGAGCCGATTTTGTAAGCAGACACACTTTTTAAAGCATATAAACGGAATTAAAAAAAAAAAAACGATTCTTCAACAGCTTCAAATTTACAATGAAGACTTGAGACTTAAAGGATTAACTCAGTCTAGTGCTACCACACCAACGAACGCAGCACTTTTTATGATCATACACACTCAGTAAGAACAATGCATTATTTTCAAATAAATAAACCCACCAAGACGTCACAACGAGATGTAAACAACTGATAGTTTAAGAGAATGCTCGCTATGCTAAAGCATAGACTTCATAATATATTGACGGGACACGTCAATATATTGACAAGGGGTGCGGGGCCGATTAACGGGGGGGTGCATTGTTGGCGTGGCCTTCAAAGCTGACCGAGTGGAACCACAGGCAAAGAGCTTTTCACGTTGAAAAGTCTTGTGAATAAATGATTACATCCCTGAATTATTTATAGCTATGGACGTAAAACAGTTGTCTTGGTTAAAAGCAAAAAAACGTGCAGTTAGCATTTATTTTACGTAAATATTACGAAGTATGATGCTAGTCAGTAAGCAAATGCGGCAGCCACCTGGTGAAAACAAAGCTTCTTCCGTTGAAAATTCTTGTGAATAAATGCTTAAATCCCTGAATTCTTTATAGATATGGACGTACAACAGTCTTGATTCTTGGTTAAAAGCTAAAAAAACGCAATGTTAGCATTTATTTCACGCAAATACTGCAAAGTAAGATGCCAATGCCGTAGCAGCAAATTTCTCCCACTGATTTTTTTCACGTTTCAAAATAAAAAAAATACAAAAAATAGTTCTTTCTTCTTATAATAATCCTCGAACAAATCACTCCTGAGACAATCTTTCCTGTTTGTATGCGTTACAGCTTTCGTACTTTTTCAACCTAAATCCGGCATTGGATCAGTGCGTGTGTTTAAAAATAACACCACCGACTGTATGTGGGACGGCCCCCTACCCGAAGGCGTGGCGCAGTACTTAGGGGAAGTGAGTTGCCAATATATTATGAAGTCAATGGCTAAAGCTTATGCTATCGCGAATGCTATGCTAATGCTACAAGTTACATTTAGAGTGAAAGGATCACTCAATAAACACCTTAAAACGCTAAAGCAACACTGAGTGTTCTCTCATGCAAGATAAAAAAAATCTTACAATATTTATAAAACAGGCAAGACTGAAGCTTCGTGTAGCAGCCTGCCTTAAAGCTACTTTGGGGTCCTTCTGGGATCCTCCCATCAGTCAGCGGTGGCCACAGTTGCCCGAACAAATGCCTGATAATTTTTTTTTTTTTTTTTAATTTGCTAATTTTTTTGTTAATCAGACGATTTTTCATAGGGGTTAATTGTCCGATGGCCGATGTTGGAAAAAAAAAATCCATATATCGGCCTGATATGTTGGTTGACCTCTACTTTTTAGGTTATGAAAAGTGTGCTATGCTACTTGGTGCAATTCGTGTATCTAAGTTACATTTTCTATTGCTAAATAAATGATTTCTCAATGTCAGAGACACTGAATATTGGCATGGAATACAAACAATCTGAAATGATAAGCAATTTTCATAAAGAAAAAGAATTATAAAAATGATAAACTCACAAGCGAAAGGATAACCGGAACAACGAAAACAAAGAACTCACTGCAGTGCTTTGAGCGGGCAGGTTTGATAAGATTACATGTTGGGCAATGGGTGTAAGGGTGAAACAGCCTGTTGTCGTACGGATACATGTACAACTGGCTTGAGGTTGTCTTCTCTGTCACAGTGCCTGTTAAAAAAAACAACAGGCTAAGTGTGAAAGGTAATAGAAACAACATGTGATGTGCTTTTATTTAAAGACAGCCAAAAGAAACCTGGATCTCTCTTGACGCAAAGGTAGAAGAACAGAGTCTCGAAGGCGAGTAGGACGTAAGGCACGGACAGGCTGGTCAGAGAACTACCCATCTCTTTGCAGAAACCCAAAACTTCATAGGTGAACTCTGCATACACAGCTCCAACCAACAGGAATTGCAGATAAATTAGCACGTTGTTCCTGCAGCAATAAAACAAATTGGCATATTAGAAAATTGGCCATGATCTGGGAGTGCATTTGATTATAACAAGATATCAAATTTGGTCCATTCAACTATAATTCTGTTGTAATTGATAATGATAAAGTCTATCCTATCCCTGTAAAGATATTACTGTTGTGCAGTATCAGTCCGTGGCGCATTTGCTACCGAGCCGCAGAGAAATAATCATTTGTTAACGACCGCAATCTGTCCTGTGCCTCTTGACTAATCCAAGTAGAGATTTGCGTACATCGCTCTCTAGTGGTTGACCACCATTAATGGGGTGTTTGCACACCTATTGCAGCCCAGCGTCAATGTAAACAGTAACGTTAGCTGCTGTTGGCTATGGACTGCAGGCGGCGACATCTGTGGACAGCTATTTTATGGGGAAAAGGCCACCCGCTGAGCCGGAATAGGAGCCTACAACCAAGTCAATTCTTCATATTATGTGGCTGAAAGCAAGCAAACGAGGCAACAAAAGCTGAGCGCATCATACATCGTGGCAAACAGTCTTGCTAAAGTCAAGAAAGAAGAACTGTGACCAAGGATATTTGCTGTTAAGTTTTAGGAGAGGCCGCTGTGAAAAAGGTTGATTCAGCGAATAGTCAGTTACATTATCCACTGACTTCACTATCAGTTTACGGGACACAGTGCTCGGGGCATATCCGTGGGGGGCCTATTTTCAAAAACTAAAAATTTTAATATTTTCAAAACCAAAGCCACTAGCGACCCAAAACCAAAACAGGCACCTCCCTGAGGCATACAGTGCTGGCCAAAAGTATTGGCACCCCTGCAAATCTATCAGATACAAATGCTTTGGTAGTTATATCTTCATTTATTTCGCTTGCAATGAAAAAACAAAAAAGAGAATGAAAAAAAATTAAATCATTATCATTTTACACAAAACTCCGAAAATGGGCCGGACAAAAGTATTGGCACCCTCAGCCTAATACTTGGTAGCACAACCTTTAGACAAAATAAATTCAAACAACCACTTCCAGTATGCACCAATGAGTGTCTTACAATGCTCTGCTGGAATTTTAGACCATTCTTCTTTGGCCACCTGCTCTGAGATTTGAAGGGTGGTTTCTCTCAACTGCCATTTTCAGATGTCTCCAAAGGTGTTCTATGGGATTCAGGTCTGAACTCATTGCTGGCCACTTTACAAGTCTTTCTCTCAAACTATTTTCTAGTGCTTTTTGAAGCGTGTTTTGGGTCGTTGTCCTGCTAGAAGACCCATGACCTCTGAGAGAGACCCAGCTTTCTCACACTGAGCCCTACATTATGCTGCAAAATTTGTTGGTAGTCTTCAGACTTCATAATGCCAGGCACACGGTCAAGCAGTCCAGTGCCGGAGGCAGTAAGCAACCCCAAAACATCAGGGAACCTCCGCCATGTTTGTCTGTGGGGAAGGTGTTCTTTTCTTTGAAGACCTCGGTTGTTTTCCTGTAAACTCTATGTTGATGCCTCCTCCTAAAAAGCTCTACTTTTGTCTCATCTTACCAGAGAACATTCTTCCAAAACATTTTTGGCTTTCTCAGGTAAGTTTTGGTAAACTCCAGCCCGGCTTTTTTAATGTCTCTGGGTCAGAAGTGGGGTCTTCCTGGGTATCCTACCATAGAGTCCTTTTGCATTCAGACGCCGACGGATAGTACGGGTTGACACTGTTGTACCCTCGGACAGCGGGACATTTTGAACTTGTTTAGATGTTAGTCAAAGTTCTTTATCCACCATCCGACAATCTTTTGTTGAAATCTCTCGTCAATTTTTCTTTCCCGTCCACATCTAAGGAGGTTAGCCACAGTGCCACAAGCTTTACACTTATTGATGACACTGTGCACGGTAGACACAACAACATTCAGGTCATTGGAGTTGGACTTGTAGCCTTGAGATAGCCCATGCTTCCTCACAATTTTGCTTCTCAAGTCCTCAGACAGTCCTTTGGTGTTAATTCTTTTCTTCATGCTCAATGTGGTACACAGAAGGACACGTGACATAGATTGAGTCAACTTTATACCATAGATTGAGTCAACTTTATACCATTTTAACTGGCTGCAAGTGTGATTTGAATATTGCCACCACCTGCTATGTGCCACTGGTAAGTAACAGTTGCTGTTAATTACATAAATTAGAGAAGCATTACATGATTTTTCCCACCCATTTTTTGAGTTTTGTGTAAAATGATAATGATTTAATTTTTTCCCCATTCTCATTTGTTTTTTTGTTTTTTTTTGTACTGCAAGCACAATAAACGAAGATATTACTGGCAAAGCATTTGTAATCGCAATCATTTTCTGGGAGAAATTGAGCATTATCTGACAGAATTGCAGGGGTACCAATACTTTTGGCCAGCAGTGTATAGCGGCCCAGCATCAGTCAATGTAAACAGTAACGTTAGCTGCTTATGACTGTGGACTGCAGGTGGCGACGTCTTTGGACAGCTTTTTCAAGGGGAAAAGGCCACCCGCTGAGCCAGAACAGCCTACAACCAAGTCCATTCTGCATAATATGTGGCTAAAAGCCAGCAAACGAAGCAAAAAAAGCTGAAAGCATCATAACTCGTGGCGAAGCATATTGATAAAGCCAAGAAAGACGAACCCACTATGCCTGCGACCAAGGATATTTACTGTCAAGTTTTAGGAGAGGCCACTGTTATAAGAGGGTTGATTCAGCGAATGGTGAGTTACATTATCCTGCACTTAGTCGTGTTATTTTAGATTTCCGGTAATTTTCGGTCACACATTGGCGGTCGTTGAAAAAAAGGCGCATGTCACACTGGTCCGTGGTGCAAAAACGTTTGGGGACCACTGGGTTATCGTACAGTATAATAATAACAGTTTGTATGGATGAAGTTGCACTGAGAATAAAATATACCACCATTTAAAAAAAAAAATCACATTGTATGCATTTACTAACAATGTTACTCATTACATGAGTAAACTCAAAAATGGACTTGTTAACAACAATGGCTGGCAATCTGGATTAAATCCATTAAAGCACAGTCAGTAAAAATATATTGACATTCATAATCTCATACCTGTCAAGTTGTATGGTTTCGGCATAATTTGTACAAGTGAGCACTGATTTTTAAATGTGTACGCCGTACGTTCAAAATCTGTATGTTTTTCGTGCATTACATTTTTTTTTTCTCCTTTCGGATTTTTTTCACTGTTTCGGCAACGAGACAATGTGCGTTACTACGTTGGTTGAATGACGTGAGAAAAGTAAGAGACTGAGAGAGAAGAGTGTTTGTTGTGACGCTGTAGCAAACGCGATGCTAGGCTAGGTGGGTCCAATATTTCCTGACTGTAGCCGACAGCCTACAGTCTACCCCTAGATATCATATGCTTATGGAACTACATACGAAATGACAGACGGCGGCATTAATAAACAGCCGCCATTTTGAAGCAGTACACGTCTCAGAAAGGCTCTGTTGTAGTGAACCTTCCTAGCGAATTTAGGTAACATTTTATCTAAAATACTCCTGAATCGGCAAAATCTTGACTTGAATCTATCTTTAAATGATGAAACAGTTTTAAAACTTTCACATGTCGAAAGTGACAGAAGGGAACTAATGCAAAAACGGGAGCAATTTTAACAACTTTTACAGTTGATTCAAAAAATTAAACAATTTCCAAACATTGCAAAGGTTACTATGTTTTTTTTTTCTTTCTTTTTTTTATTAAAAAAAACATGAAAGTTAACACCAGTTACTTTGCCAAGTAACTAATTACTCTTACATTCAGGTAACCGAGTTACTAACTCACTTTTTGGGAGAAGTAATTCGTAACTGTAATTAATTACTTTTTAAAAGTATGATTAACAACCCTGGTCATCAAGATGAAGTCTGCAGAATGAAAAGTGACGAAAGCGGAGATTTTATTCTGCCAATTTGTTGCCGAACACAATTTGCCCGCAACTATTGCTGGGAAAAAAAATGTTTCCTGACTCAAAGATTGCATCGGTAAGTTAATTTTATCAATAGACCTTTTTAATTTATAATTGGACACACGAACAAACTACCTTCAAGTCAAACTGAATTGCGAGCTGAAGTGCCATGAAGTACAGCCATCAAGACATGATAGAAATTGCCAAAAGTGCTACATACAGTTATAACAAAGGTCATTGTTAAAAGTTTAGTAATCATGATGTAGCAGAAGATATTGTTCTTTGATTGCACCAGGTTATGCGTTACAATATTACCAATAAATTCATATTATTTTAAAAATGAGTTTTATTTTTGTTTCATTTTGGTCGCTATATACAACGTTGTAAGATTAGTCACCAATTTGTAAGGTCATACGTCCCTATTTGTAAGATTGCCAACGGCCTCGGGTTGACATGTAATCTTCTCAAACAAGCGTTTATATTAACAAGGTTTCCTAAGTGTTCTAGCGCGGTCAACTCACCTTTTATGAAACAGTCTGTGCAAGGCCCTCTGACAAAACTGCTGAAGCCATTTTGGGGTGATTGGTGCAAATACCTGATGGAGAGAAAAAAAGGACAATACAGTACTGTACTTCACTCGACATGTTGACCGATTCCGATTTACTTCAACAGCGTCCTCTAGCGTTGAATTATTGAAACATACATATCCCAAATTTTACCTTTGATAAAATGTTGAGGAGGCTATTAAGTGGACTATGCTCACGTCCTGAATATTTGCAAATTAAGATGATGCACGTCAGGACCACCGCCACGTAGATGGCAAATAAAGTGAGGAAATCCATGTCTCACAGGATTATCGAAGAGGCAACATGTGTCTGTGGTGAAAAGTAACAGCAAGGCCAACGTTATGGCTAGTTTCACCCTTCAAACTTGGAAGTATTGTAGAAAAAGCGTCCAATCTTCGTTACGTCCAGTCCATAGATGATTTTGACCTTCGTGCCACGAAAAGTAACATATCATATCATATCCGGGCAATCCGAATGGGGCAAGTTAATGTTAGCAAGAACGCATCGTACACGTTATCCGCACTCATTTAGGTTACATCTTTCATTTTGCACCTAATAGTGTACGTTATTACTTGAAAAAAGACGATCTTGCGTTAGTACAAGTAAAAGGCTTAAAGGCAAGAGGAGTAGGACAAGTCTTATGTTTGCTCTACACGGCTATTTCCTGTGGCAATGCTATTTCCTTAGCATAAGCATGCCAAGCCCAACAGCATCAGCAATGGGTGGGGCTAAAACAAGTGGAGAGGTTGACAGAGTTCATTTTGAGTAAATAATAATAATTGTATGTCAAATATAATTTCACACTATGGAATACACTCAACAAAGTACATTTGTTATTTTTAATTTTAAATCCAATTTCCCCTCAAGTGTAGGAATGTATAGTCATATACAATGCAATTAAATGCGAAAAAAAAAAATTACATAATTATGTTTTACGCGTTGTTAATGAAATAATGAGCCTTTCGCCTGGCATGTGTACATGTGCACAACGATGATTTGCACATTCTGGCTTTATTGTCATTATATAAAACAGAATGAGATTGGATTTTTGACATAATAAAAACACCAATAATAATAAGTATTATAAAAAGAATAATGCCAAGTTCAATATATAATGCCCAGGTAAGACCAGGGGCGAAAGTGGCTAGAACTCCCTGACATAAAGGTTGCCACGGAGACAGAATTGGTAATTAATTGGTGGGGTGTTAAACCTGCTGAAACCCATAAGCGGAGTTTAAAGTGGGTCCAGCCCCCCCCCACCCCCCCCCCCCCCCCCGGTAGCCGAAAAGTGTCAGTGCATGTAATTGACTTTACTATGTATATATAAAAGTTGTAAAGCAATAAAACAAACAACAAAAATGAATGAAATGAACGAAAAAAGATATTTTTATAATGGGTCAAAATGATTTTTCGAACAGATTATGTGACGAGCACCTTAGACGGTCATTTTCTTTGCATATTATTTAAAAAAAAACAATAAATAAATAAATTAGGGGAGGGCAATTTTATTTTTCAAATGATTTTTCTTTGTTTGAAAATATTTTCTTTTGATTGAAGCGACTTTTGGGGGATTGAATGATTTAGACGCAAATGTCACACAAAAATGATTGCTAAAATCAAAGAAAAATTTTTTTTAATGAAAATTAAGTGTTCAAATGCAAATATTTGAGTCTCAAATATTTTTTCGCGTTCAAAAACTTTTTTTCTATGATTGAAATTTTTCTTTTTTTGATTGAAGTGATTTTTCTTTCCAAGATATATATTTTTTGTTTGACGCAACTTATTTATTGGTTGAATAATAAAGACACAAATGTCCTAGCCAAAATGTTGCCCAAACGCAAGTTGCTTCAATCCAAAAAAATTGACTTCAATCAAAAAAAAAAAAAAAAAAAAAAAAAAATCCAATTGCATTCAAACACATTTTTTCATTGAAAATATATATTTTAATTGAACTTTTTTTTTTTTTTTTTTTGATTGAAGCAACTTTTTGGGGGGATCAAATAACGAAGACACAAATCTATCTCCATATGGCTCCGCGCAGGTGATACAATTTTTGACTGGGGTAACTACATTGGCACGACACCGGCGGGCGTACCATATTCAATGGATGACGATCTTGGCAAAAAGTATAGCTGTCCTAAGCAGCCTGATTTAGAAATCCCCTCAAGAATGATGGGGAACAAGAAACGCTCATTTTCAACTTATTATTATAAATATTCTTGTAAGTTAATTTTATTGCTGACGCTGCGTTTTGGGGTCATCAACATGTTGTGCCCCCCCTGCCCCAAAAGTCAAACTCCGCCTATGCTGAAACCACTGAAATGCAAAGAAAACTGCTCCTAATTTTTATTTTTCCTCATTTCCTCACATCGAAATGGAAAACCTCAATTTTAGCTACTCTACATTAAAATTGAAGATAACGTAAACATTTACTTGTTTTAGATTTACAGGGTCAGGCAAAACCATCTGACCGAAACATTATGATAGTCTCCATATTTCATGACTCCTTGCACACTGCGAAGGCACCCACTCAAAATGTTTTGAGCTGCAATGTAGGATGTAGTGTCAGAAAACTGGTTCTGCGTCAGAGGTCATGGGTGATCCAACAGGACAGTGACCTAAAACATACCTCTAATAGCACCAAGAAATGATTGGTGACAAATTGTCATTTAAAAATGATGTCCTTTAAATGGTGTCTTCCTACATAGATGCATTCTTGATTCTTGCTGTTGACCACTGGTGAAAACGGGATTTTTTTGCATATTGGCAGACATGAGCAAGTGGCAGCACAGTGACATCCCAGCTCAGATAAGCTGATGATGAATCTCAACAGCAGATTTCAAGAATAAATTCATACAAGAAGACGTCATTTGAAGAAAGTCATTGAAAAAATGTCATTGTTTCTTAAATGGCATTTTTTGAGGTTTGAATTATAAAATATTTTTTCGTCCATCACTTTTGGTTTTATTGGATTGTTAAAAAAAAAAAATCCCTTTTTTAGGTCACCCAGTATATAAGGATATATTTCTGTCACTAGAATGCATACTTATACAATCCCAATAATAAACTTTTTTTCCTATCTCTGTCACTGACATTGACTGTGAAATAAGGTATCACAAAACACCTGCTGGATCTTGTTGCTAACTGGATCCCGGACTCATATTACAGCTCACATTGCTAAAAAGAAGCGCACTGGACAAGATCTATTGATGCCGTTGAAGAAGGTATGGGATATATTCTTTGTTTTTAATAATAATTATTTATTCATCCTCACACTCTGTTGTATATTTATTTTTTACTGCACACCACATAGAAAACCAGATCACAAAAATGATGTCATGCAAGTGGAGATGTCTCAGTGACAGGGGCAAAAGAACCCTTGAGTTTAGACCTTTACAATGGTATGACTAGCATCTCTTTAAAAACTGGGAGTAATTTTTACATTTGCCTGCAGTAAAACAAAAAGCCAGACCTTGGAGGACGTCCACTTCCATAGCCCATGTTCTTACAGGTGAGTGAGCGAACCATCATACAGGTATTGTCTTTGGATAGACAGTATACAAATTATGGATGTCTCGATAGCATATTTTTGATAATTTTGTTACGTTTTTGCCCTTAAAAGTGAAGAAATATATACAGTGGGGCAGATGAGTATTTAGTCAACCACCAATTGTGCAAGTTCTCCTACTTGAAAAGATTAGCGAGGCCTGTAATTGTCAACATGGGTAAACCTCAACCATGAGAGACAGAATGTGGAAGAAAAAAAAAACAGAAAATCACATTGTTTGATTTTTAAAGAATTTATTTCCAAATTTGAGTGGAAAATAAGTATTTGGTCACCTACAAACTAGCAAGATTTCTGGCTGTTAAAGAGGTCTAACGTCTTCTAAGTTATTACTGCCAAAGGGGGGGGGGGGGGGGGGGGGGGGGGGCACAAAATATGAAATGTGATGCTTCACATACCCTTTTTTCCTCCTTCTGTCATTGTTTGCATACTAGCCTCATTAAAATACAAAAACCTATATATGTTTGGGTGGATTTAGTTAAAGCAGACACTGTTTATTCATCTGTGTCATTTTGACAAAGATCAGATCACAATTATTGGGGATTTTATGCAGAAATGTGAGAATTTCCAAAAGGTTCAGATACTTTTTCATACCACTTCATTTTGCACATCATTGAAAAAAATACAATTTTGAATGGAAATTTGTTTCTCTTATACTGTAAATTGAACGATAGATTGAACGAAAAAATTAACATCGAAATATACACTCACCGTCCACTTTATTAGGTACACCTGTCCAACTGCTCGTTAACACTTCATTTCTAATCAGCCAACTACATGGCGGCAACTCAGTGCATTTAGGCATGTAGACATGGTTTAAGACAATCTCCTGCAGTTCAAACCGAGCATCAGTATGGGAAAGAAAGGTGATTTGAGTGACTTTGAACGTGGCATGGTTGTTGGTGCCAGAAGCGCTGGTCTGAGTATTTCAGAAACTGCTGATCTACTTGGGATTTTCACGCACAACCATCTCTAGGGTTTACAGAGAATGGTCCGAAAAAGAAAAAATATCTAGTGAGTGGCAGTTCTGTGGGCGGAAATGCCTTGTTGATGCCAGAGGTCAAAGGAGAATGGCCAGACTGGTTCGAGCTGATAGAAAGGCAACAGTGACTCAAATAACCACCCGTTACAACCAAGGTAGGCAGAAGAGCATCTCTGAATGCACAGTACGTCGAACTTTGAGGCAGATGGGCTACAGCAGCAGAAGACCACGCTGGGTGCCACTCCTTTCAGCTAAGAACAGGAAACAGGCTACAATTTGCACAAGGTCATCGAAATTGGACAATAGAAGATTGGAAAAAAGTTGCCTGGTCTGATGAGTCTTGATTTCTGCTGCGACATCCGGATGGTAGGGTCAGAATTTGGCGTCAACAACATGAAAGCATGGATCCATCCTGCCTTGTATCAACGGTTCAAGCTGGTGGTGGTTGTGTAATGGTGTGGGGAATATTTTCTTGGCACTGTTTGTGTTAGGTTTTGTGTTTGGTTTCTCCTTGTGTGACTTGTCCCTGTGATTACCCATTGCTCTCACCTGTGTGTGTTTTCCCAGTGTATCCTGCAATCTGCATCCACCTGTGTTACCCAGCTGTTCCTCGTCTCGTTACCCCTTGTCGGCGTATATAATGACCCAGTTTCTTGTCACTCCTTGTTGCGTCATTGTCTATGTCTATGTCCGTCTTCACCAAAGTCAAGTCCGTTCCACGCCCTCGTGTACCAGTCCCTCTGCTTAAGTAAGTTTTGTTTGAACATTGCCTTTTGAGCCATAGCCCTTTTGTTTGTACTTTGTGATTTTGTTAGTTATCATTAAAAGGTTTTTTTTTAGTTCACTGCCACCTGCCTCGCTGCATTTTTTGTTTCCCTGCATTTGGGTCCATACAACCTGCCTGCCTGCTCATTCCTGACAGTTTGGGCCCCTTGGTACCAATTGATTATCGTTGGAACGCCACAGCCTACCTGAGTATTGGTGCTGACCATGTCCATCCCTATATGACCACAATGTACCCAATTTCTGATGGCTACTTTCAGCAGGATAATGCGCCATGTCATAAAGTTGGAATCATCTCAGACTGGTTTCTTAAACATGACAATGAGTTCACTGTACTCAAATGGCCTACAAAGTCACCAGATCTCAATCCAATAGAGTATCTTTAAGGTTGTGGTGGAACGGGAGATTCCCATCATGGATGTGCAGCCGACAAATCTGCACCAACTGTGTGATGCCATCATTTCAATATGGACCAAACTCTCTGAAGAATGCTTCCAGCACCTTTTTGAATCTATGCCACGAAGAATTGAGGCAGTTCTGAAGGCAAAAGAGGGTCCAATCCGTTACTCGCATCGTGTACCTAATAAAGTGGCCGGTGAGTGTATATTGCCATGGGTCCTCACTAGGCATGTGCCGGTAAGAGATTTTATTTCTTAAACCTATGGACTAAACCCACAGCTGAAGTTGCTAAACATTAGAACAAAAATAATTATTTGCCATAAAAAAAGTAAAAACACTTCCAAATAAAATCTATATATATATATACATACTGTATACTTTATATCAGGCAGTTAATTGACTTTAAAGCTCCATCTCAACATTTTTAGGGACTTGCTCATTTTCTATATATTTCTCTCTCAGTCCAAGATATGATGCAGGAATGTGACTATGTTCACCATTTCTGGGTTAATATACCACTACTACTATTAATGTTAATTAGTTAAGTATTAATGGAGAGTGAAAGCAAGAGATAGAGGGTGTGTGTATGACTCGTATCATTATTTACACATTATACACACACACACACACACACACACACACACACACACACACACACACACACACACACACACACACACACCCTCTCTAAACACAGAAAGTCGCCGGAGAGAGAAAACACCACAGTTTGTAATATAAAAATGTTATTTTGAACAGATGTTTACAATGGCGGAAGACTTTACAAAAGTACTCTTATATTAAGGAAACTACTTAGCTGTCTTAGCATACTAAATAGCCATGTTAACAGCCATTACGTTTTGTATTTGTTTTACCATTGTCAGACACACGAAACACGGTGGAGAGAACTCTCATAGCTGGTGAGAAACGTTCATGACAGCGTTTACTTGCCTTAAATTTTGTGTAAAATGACGGATGATGGTCACGTAAATGTGAAATCATGTTGGAGGTGTTGCCTATACATTGGCTGTACTTGCTCCTCTAAGCCACGGCCGTCCATTTCTTTTCGGTAGCCGAAATACTCCCATACTAGACTAGTTTTTTTGAGGGTGTTTTGAAAAAGCTCAGGTGTAGTTTAGACAGCAACAGCAGTGTCACAGACAGCGCAAAAACGGGAGGGGGAGGGGTAAGTGCTGCCACTCGAAGCCATTTTCGCAGCATTTTTGGGACATAAAAAGTAGCTAATGCCTTACAACAGTATGGCAGAAAATTTTAGTGGTTTTGAAAGCGTGACGTTTCATACCACAGTAAACCTTAAAACCGGTAACCGGCACATGCCACTTACTTTTTGCATTGGTTGCACTGGTGTGCCTAACTTTTTTCGTAAGGTGCACCAGCACTAGATGTAGGCACACCCACAGTTTTCATTGTATCACTTTTAACGCCGTACTGTTAATTACTCTCCATAACGTTCATATGATTCATTCATCTTCTGAACTGCTTATCCTCACTTGGGTTGCGGGGGTGTTGGAGCCTATCACAAATAACTTCAGGCAGAAGGCAGGGTACACCCTGAATAGGTTGCTAGCCAGTTGCAGGGCACATAGAGAAACACAACCAATCACGCACATACTCACACCTAGGGACAATTTGGAGTGTTCAATCAGCATACCATCTCAATGCACGGCTTTTTGGGATGTGGCAGGAACCCGGAGAAAACCCAAACACAGCACTTTCATAGTTTGAATTATTTTTTAAACAAGAATAATATAGAGAAATGCTTGTCTGTATTAAATGCTTAATTGAGTGAGTCCACTCAATTACACTCACGCCTTGATGCTCACACTGCCGAGAACAGCCTGATCAAAGCTAAAAACATGTCAATCATCGTTAACTTTGAGTCCCATACGCCAGCTGGTACTTGCCAAGAAAAGCAGCAGGAGGGAGGGTAACACCTCTGTGAAGTTGCCCCCCATTAGACGCAAATTTAGAGAAAAAAATTGTCAATCACTTGTGCAAGGTTTGTGTTCGTTTGTGCTGAAAAAAAATTGTTTGTGCTGCTATCATTTTTGAGATAGTAACAATCTTTTATAGGTCAATCTGAGGTCAACCAGTCCCCCATTTTAATTAAAAATGGTGTCAATCGTTTGTGCTGTAAACATTTTCGTTTGTGCTATCTTTTCTGAGGTGGAGAGATATCAACAGTGTTGTTAATAACGGCGTTACAATATAACGGCGTTACTAATGGCGTTATTTTTTTCAGTAGTGGGTAATCTAATTAATTACTTTTCTCATCTTGGCAACGCCGTTACCGTTACTGAGGACGGAAAGGCATGCGTTACTATGCGTTACTATATTGGTCGAAAAGTCTGAGGGAGACGGACTCACCGAGACGACAGAGCAGAGCAGGAGTAGGGAGGAGGCAAGAAAGTTGTGACGCCGAGCAAACGCGATACTAGGTAGCTCCAATAATACATGTTGTAGCCGATAGCCTACAAACTACGCCCGCATGTTATGGTAGATATGGTAGACATGGTAGATATCACATGTACTGTACATAGATATAACTAGATGCAAAATGACAGACACGGCACTAAATGAGTTAGTAGACAGCCGCCATCTTAAAGCAGTAAACTTTTTAGGACGGCTCTGTTGTAGAGAACCTTCCTAGCGAACCTAAGTAACTTTTAATCTAAAATACTTCTAAATCGGCAAAATCTTGACTTGAATCTATCTTTAAATGATGAAACAGTTTTAAAACTGTCATATGTCGAAAGTAGAGAGAAGGGAACTAATGCAATAATGGGAGCAATTTTAACAACTTTTAACAGATGATTCAGGGTAAAGGGTAAATTCGGGTAAAGAATTGGGCTCGGGGCAATTGTACCAAAAACCTTCACAAAAAACTTCCCATCGTGTGGCCAAT
This sequence comes from Corythoichthys intestinalis, assembly GCF_030265065.1. Taxonomy (NCBI): domain Eukaryota; kingdom Metazoa; phylum Chordata; class Actinopteri; order Syngnathiformes; family Syngnathidae; genus Corythoichthys; species Corythoichthys intestinalis. Next base: position 10,164,890 of record NC_080415.1, on the reverse strand, counting down.
GTTTTTTTTTTTTGTTTTTTGTTTTTTTTGAGGGAAAAAAAAAAGTAATTATCACCAATTACTTTGCCAAGCAACTAATTACTCTTACATTCAGGTAATTGAGTTACTAACGCAATTACTTCTTGGGAGAAGTAATTTGTAACTATAATTAATTACTTTTTTTCAGTAAGATTAACAACACTGGATATCAATGACAGAGCGGTGTCTCAACAACTAGCGAAAACATACCACAAGCAATTGGCAATGCTACGGGTCCATTTTGCAGTAAAGCGGGGGCGGCGAGTCAGGTCATCACTCTGATATAATATCTAAAGCCCCCATTTACTGCAAAATGGACCCGAAAGGGTGCCATATTTGTTTGTGCTACATTTGCGCTAGTTGTTCGGATTACCATCTGTTATCGAGAGGGTTGGTACGCTTGGTCAGCCGCGACTGAGGTGCTGCGATTGACGTCATCACTCGAAATTAATACATCAATATCTATAAATGATAGCAGCACAAACAAATCTTTTTACAGCACAAATAAACACAAGCATAGCATAAACGAATGGCACCATTTTAGCCATTTTTAATCAAATTAGGGGGCTGGTTGACCTCAGATTGACCTAGAAAAGAATTGTTAAATTGTGGGACCTCAAGGCAGACAGCACAAAATGACCAACCAAGAGACTCCATTTAAATAAAGAATGAACAAAAAGCACTTATTACGAGTATGTGCAAAATTGTACACAGTACAGTATAAAAAAACTGTCAAATGTGAAGCCTTTATTGAGGTATACCTTTATCAGTGGAAGGAATAATGCCAGGAAAATGCAAATAACGTTCTGGCATCTTCATGTTGTGGCTGCTGAGGTATAATTATTAGCTGATTAAAATGGCTCTCAGGTGCTTGCCTTCTTGCTCAACCTTCTACATTCTTCTAAATCAGTGCTGCTCAATTATTTTCTGTTACCCCCTCAGGAAGACATAAATGTTCCCCCCCCCCCCCCCCCCCCCCAACTTTCTGCCGCCAATATAAATAGTAATATTTGTCTATAAAATTATTATAAGTACACCTCTGCATAACATTGTGTCCTTGTTAACATTAAAGAAAAAAAGTAATACATATATATCAATTTTCAATAAACTATATTAACATTGTTTTGTTTGTAAGTTGTAACAAAAAAAGACAAAGCACATCCATTTGCTTGAATTTAATAAAAAAATATCTCTGCCAAACTTTACACATACATATAATTTTTTTACCATTTAATATTGAAAAATAAAATGTAACAAAATCAATAAATACTAATAAATTCAAATTGATTTGTAACATTAACTCAGAGTACAATATGCCAAACAATTATTTGACCGGAAAAAAAAAAAAAAACAACAACATTGCAATTGGACAAAGGGACAGTTTTTATTTTTGCTGCAGGCAGTTTCAGCTCCTTTGCTATAGTGTGGGTATATTTTGCACTGAGCAACTTGGTATGCCACCTTTTTGGATGATAACATTGCTCGCTGGTTTACTGACGTAACACCCACAAAGCGGGACGATTGTTGTCAATATTTGGCACGTTTTCGCTGAGAAGAAAAAAAAAAATCAAGCGGCTTATCAATGTGAATGGGGTCCAATGTCTTCTACCACTTAATCTGGTATTATATTGCAAATTAAATTTGTCTATTAAAAGCAATAATGACAACACTTCTTTTTCATGCCATTTATTAATGCTAACATATTAATGCAACATACAACAACATAACAATATAAAATTGTTTTTTGACAAAATATTTTAAACTCAACAATAAAGATGACCCATTTTAGACTGTAAACAACATATTGTATTTGTTAAGGTTCTGGGGTAACGGGGGACCTAATTCATTGACGATGAGAGGGAGTGTTAGATAGTGTCCGAAGAATCCGGTGGGCAGTTTGGTGATAGAACAGGAGAACGTGCAGGAGGGCATTTTGCCAGGCAAGCATAAAGGACCAAAGGGGGAAAAACACAAAAATAAGCTCAGTATCAGGATTACAAGATGCTTTGTTATCTGAAAGTCAAATACCTGTAGTTGAGTTTTTGATCTGGCGATAAAGTGAGGCCAAGGACCGGTTTAAGTAAGCTGCTGACGATGACCAGCGGCACCTGGTCTCAGGCTCACCCATCTGTGCTATCAAGGCGACAGTTAAGGCAAAACTGTCATAGTGCTGATCCGGGGCGCATTTGGCGCACTGACGTTAACCGAGAGTTTGAGCACATCAGGTCTGCAAGGTCCGCCCCGGAACAGTGTTTAACCTATCATTTGGACTGCCATAGTCCTGATCCAGGCCGCATCTGGCGCACTAACGTTAAGCGGGTGTGATTGCTATGCAGATCTGGCAAGCTGAGGCCAGATCCGGCACACAGTCGCCTGCTATTGGGGTGGTCTCGGATTTGGAGGTGCTGATCTTCATCCCCACCGCTTCACACTCGGCTGCGAACCGCTCAAGATGGGGGGCTAGAGATCACGGTTTGATGAAGCCAACAGCACCACATCATCTGCAAAAAGCAGAGATGCAGTGCTGAGGCCACCAAACCGGACCCCCTCTACGCTTCGGCTGCGCCTAGAAATTCTGTCCATTAAAGTTATGAACAGAATCGGTGACAAAGGGCAACCCTCACTGGGAACGAATTCGACTTACTGCCGGCAATGCGGACCAAACTCCGGCACCGGTCATACAGGGAACAAACAGCCCTTACCAAGTGACGTCTTCATTAATTTGGCTTCATGCTGTCTGCTGCCAACATTTTCAGACACAGTTAACATACTGGTCTTTCCTCGTCTCCAACTATATTAGAAGTGAGGCCAAACGCTACATAAGCTTTCTCATATTTCCTCTTCCTCGCTCTTCATGTCTCTTGCTCTTTGCTACACAGTCTTGTTCGGTTCAGAAATACTGCACACACTCTGAAAATGAGATCGCCACTGCCACCCATTGAGTGGATGTGCAATGAACTTTATTCTAGTATGGCAAAAAAAAATGTTCCCAAGTTCACATGCCCGCCAAGGCATCAATTTGCGCCCTACTATTTGAGAAAGACTGTTTTTAATAAAGAAAAAACACTGTAAGGAGGTAACTGACGGAAAAATACAAAACATACACTGCTGGCTACAAGTATTGGCACCCCTGCAATTCTGTCAGATAATGCTCAATTTCTCACAGAAAATAATTGCAATTACAAATGCTTTGGTAGTAACATCTTCATTTATTTTGCTTGCAATGAAAAAACACATGGATTTTTTTAATCATTATCATTTTACACAAAACTCAAAAAATGGGCCAGACAAAAGTATTGGCACCCTTTGAAAAAGCATGTGATGCTTCTCTAATTTGTGTGATTAACAGGCTTGCAATGAAAAAACACATGGACATTTTTTTAATCATTATCATTTTACACAAAACTCAAAAAATGGGCCGGACAAAAGTATTGGCACCCTTTGAAAAATCATGTGATGCTTCTCTAATTTGTGTAATTAACAGCACCTGTTATTTACCTGTGGTACATAACAGGTGGGGGCAATAACTAAATCACACTTGCAGCCACTTAAAGTGCATTAAAGTTGACTCAACCTCTGTCCCGTGTCCTTATGTGCACCTCATTGAGCATGGAGAAAAGAGAGAAGACCAAAGAACTGTCTGAGGACTTGAGATGCAAAATTGTGAGGAAGCATGAGCAATTCCAAGGCTATAGGTCCATGTCTAACGACCTGAATTTTCCTGTGGAGTACGGAGTGTCATCAATAAGCGTAAAGCCCATGGCACTTTGGCTAACCTCCCTAAATGTGGACTCAAAAGAAAAATTGACGTAAGATTTCAATGAAAGATGAGCGGATGTGTGGATGGTGGATAAAGAACCTCGACTAACATCCAAACAAGTTGAAGCTGTCCTGCAGTCCAAGTGTACAACAGTGTCAACCCGTAATATCCGTCAGCGTCTGAATGAAAAGGAACTTTATGGAGGATACCCAGGAAGACCCCACTTCTGACCCAGAGACATACAAAAACCCAGGTTGGAGTTTGCCAAAATTTCCCTGAGAATGCAAAAAACATTTTGGAAGAAATTTCTCTGGTCAGATGAGACATAAGTACAGCATAGAGTTTACAGGGAAACAACCGAGGCCTTCAAAGAAAAGAACACTGTCCCCACAGACAAACATGGTGAAGGTTCCCTGATGTTCTGGGGTTGCTTTGCTGCCTCTGGCACTGGACTGCTTTACCATGTTCATGGCATTATGACGTGTGAAGACTACCAACATATTTTGCAACATAATGTAGGGCCCAGTGTGAGAAAGTTGGGTCTCCCTCAGAGGTCATGGGACCTGAATCCCATAGAAAACCTGTGGAGAGATCTGAAAATGGCAGTTTGGAGAAGGCACCCTTCAAATCTCATATACCTGGAGCAGTTGGTCAAAGAAGAAGAGTCTAAAATTCCAGCAGAGCATTGTAAGAAACTCATTGATGGATACCGGAAGCGGTTGTTCGGAGTTATTTTGTCTAAAGGTTGTGCTGCTAAGTATTAGGCTGAGGGTGCCAATACTTTTGTCCGGCCCATTTTGGGAGTTTTGTTTGAAATGATAATGATTTATTTATTTTTTTCTCTTTTGTGTTTTTTCATTGCAAGCAAAATAAAGGAAGATATTACAACCAAAGCATTTGCAATTGCAGTTATTTTCTAGGAGAAATTGAGCATTAGCTGACAGAATTGCAAGGGTGCCAATACTTTTGGCCAGCAGTGTAGAGTCCTCATATAAAAATCACATTTGGGCTGTTGTGTATCTCCTGGAATTATTGATATCCAGCCATAGATTATGAACATGTGTTTCTACTGTATATAGTAATGAGGGGAGGTGGAGGAAGGGCTACAGATTCAATGAATAATCCAGCTAATCCTACAGTTTAAACCCTAAATGCCCCCTGCTGCTTGTCAGTTGACCAAGCATTTAAGTGCACACACGTACAGTACACGGCGTGGACTAACACAATTCCAGGCTGACGTTCCAATTAGTTCTCATCATCAGGCTTCCTTACATCAAGCCAGCGTGATTCTGGGCCAAGAGCAGTCCCTCGGAGGGCCACCTAGGCAAGAGAAGAGGAGGCGTAAAAAGACACATTGTGTATTTTTAGAAAAATGAGGCCTCACAATACCCTTTTTGGAGACTGAATTATTAAGGAACTGAAGTGCGCGGGTGCACGCGTCCCAGTTTTCTGATTAACACAGTGTGAGCAGCCTGGCCCTGGGATGAATCAGGGATGAGACGTAGGACCAACTCCTTGACAAACTTACCGAGAGACCGAGCTTGATTTTCAAGCACACTCAGCTCTTAGTTATTCGGATGTTGTCACCCGATTTGTTGGATTTTGGGTCAAGGTGTGCTCGAGGTGAAACCCTGCTTGTTTTTTGTCCACATTTACCTGAGAAGAGACGCCTGGATCTACAAATAGACGCTGAAAATGAAGAGGTTTTTGCAAAACAAAAAAGGCAGACATTCATTGCGTCAAAACAAAAGGACTTCTCGTTGCCAATCCAAAGATTTCTGTGAGTGTCTAGTTCTTGTATTATTTAGATAAAGTTTTAGGCCTGTTTTGCAATTCAAGTTAATGTAAGTATGCTTTTATGCGCACGGTAATTCTTAGTATATTTTATTCTGTTGGCAAAGCTTGAATGTCTGCTGAGGGAACTTGTCTGTCAGGGTAATTAAGGTCTCAATCTGTGTGAAGACTCAATTTAATTGGAGTGGAACCAGGTCAAGGGCCACTGGTGTATGTCGTGTATGTCATGGTTTAGAGTGGAGAAATCCACTCTTCAGTACAACTTTAGGCAATTGTAGGAAGAAGAGCTTCGATCTGTACTGTATTCTTTGTAGCGGATTCTACGGTGGTCAAATTCTCTGCAATGTCAATTGATTTGAATGAATTTCTGATTTTCGGTAACCGCTATTTTGCATTTTTGCAATATAAGGACTCCTTGTTTTATGAGAGCTCTGATACCCTATCCACAACTTCCTTTCCCCGATTTCAGTCCTCAACATGCCGACATCCAACCAGGGCTGGCCCGAGGAGTTTGGATTCCAGCTAGGCGGGAATGGACCTAGCTATATTTTGTCTGTGGAAGAAGGAAGCAGTGCCCAACTGGCCGGTCTGCAGGCTGGAGATCAAGTTTTGGAAATTGAAGGCCACAATGTATCAATGCTGGGACCGCAAGCTGTTATTGCCATCGCCCAGACCCAGAAGAACATCCCCCCCAGCATTGGAGTTGTGTCTCGCATACAGCAGGTTTGATATCCAGAAACAAACGTTTAACAAGATTTGCCTTATTTTGTTAGTCACCGTTTCGTTGGTTTTACAGATGGATATCATACCAGGTCCTGATGGACGGTTTGGTTTCACCATTGTAGGCGACAGTCCCTTGTTGGTGGAGGACTGCTCCCCCTTCTCCCCAGCAGGCCGTGCAGGTTTGAGGGCAGGGGACTGCGTCATGGAGGTCAGCGGCATCCCCGTTAGGCAGCATGAGACGGCTGCGGCGCTAATAAAGTCCTCCCAGGGCAGGACGCTGCGCCTAGGTGTATTGCACTTGGGCGCGAGGCAGAAAGACAGCATCAACATAGAGGAAAGTCAGATAGTAGGGGAGGGCGCAAGGGTAAACCGGAAATATAAGGCTCTGGAGTTCAACAGGAAGGTAGGTGTCATTCCAGAAAATTAACATTTACAACTTAACCAAGGGCAAATGATAACCATTTGGATCATTATTATGACATCATCAGGTTGAGCAGATTTTGAGTGATGAGCCCAACGTGAAGGAGAAACTGTTCAGCGTGTTAAAGCAATATGCGGCTGAGAAGAATGTCGACTGGTTGGCCTCCATTTTGCCTGAAATCCTTATCACCGATGATCACAGACAGCTCATCTCAAGTATCCGGTAAGAGGTTTGCACTCATGCTTTATCAAAAATACATCATCTGGATGAATGGCACAAGTTAAGCTTAACAACAGCAGTTATTTAGAGTAGGCTGAGGTCAAGGGTAAGAGAGGGTGCTTTTAATGGTGTTTTCAATAATCATAATTTTTTTGTCACGTGTTTTAACTTTCTCGTCTAGCTAAAACCAGACACGAAATAAATCATTCCTCCCACTCAAATACTGTAATGTATCTGGGAGCGGCGGAACTTAAGGGGGGGGTGCGACTGCACCCAGGCCCGGGCCTCTGTGGCTCGGTTCATACCGTACGTCTTAATGCACGAATCTGATTTTGTCGTGCTTTTCCAAATCGACTGAGGCATTAACTTGATTGTCTGAACGGGAAAAGTCGCATAAATGTGGACCATTTCAAATCTGATCTAGGTCACTTTTGTATGTGGTTAAAATCTGATCTGGGCCACATTTTTCCAGAATGTGGCTGTGGTCTGAACTGTCAAGTCCCCCAAATCCGAATTCATGCATGCAACAATTACGTCAGCAAAGAGCGAGATAGAGAGAGGGTGCTACGGTAGCGATGGAGCTCTTAACAACTTGAACGCTGCTTTTAGGGAAGAGGTGTGCTTGACTACAGTCATAGAAAATAAGCAATATTCCAAGATTGCTTACACTGAGAGTCGAGGCAAACAGTCCATACGCGTGTGCGTCATGCACGCACAGTGCGTGCATGCTATCAATCCGAATAAGCTTTGAATATAAGACTAAACGGGGATTATTTATGTCGTTTTTTTTGTGTCCTCTTTATGGAAATTAAAATATGATCACCCTTGAATGACGTCGCGCCAGCATGTGTAGTCATTTGTTTTGATGCTCTTGCGCATGCAGGTCAGTTTGCTCAGCGCATCTCGGACTGCGAATTAGTGCGCATGCTACTTGAATGGGCTCAGTGGACAAAGGCAGTCTGAACTAGCACGTGAAAAACAGATATGACAAAAAATTGGAACTGAGCATGAAGACCTGCGGTATGAACCTAGCCTAAGGGGCCCGGTTTGTGGACATAAAGTGGGCATGGTTGGGCGAGCGGAGGATTAAACAAAGGTAAGATGATGCGTGTAGCTGTAATCAGAAGTGGGTAGTAACGTGTTACATTTACTCCGTTACATTTACTTTAGTAACTTTTTGAGAAAAATGTACTTCTTAGAGTAGCTTTACCACTCAATACCTTTTACTTTTAGTTAAAGAGCATACGACAGGAGAAAAAAAGTCTTAAATAGCATTATTATGTGAATTAGAATCATATTTTGAGACGATTCGACTATATACAACAATTTAGCAAAGCGCAGATGACGAGAAATTAGTCTTTTAATCTGCCGGTTAGCCACGCCTACCATTATAGGGCTCGAGCGCCCTCCCCAGCAGGTGGATGACGTCAGCGGGAGACTAGGCTCATTGGTTTTACTATTCCGCCCATTGAGGGGGAATTATTCAGAACGAGGAAAACGCGACGAAGAGAGCCGCAAAATGTCATTGTTTCAGTCTCTCTACGCCAATATTTTTACAGGATATTCTTTTTATCCAAGTATTTTCCCCAATTGCTAAATAAATGGCATGGTCATGACAAATAACAGTCTTGTGCTAAATGGAATATGAAATAATAAAAATGCACTTATTCAGGACGACATGGCAAAATTACTCCATAATGGTCAAAACTGACCACTTCACCTTTACTGTCGCACCTCCCGAACGATATTTTATGACACCTAAAAAAATCACACATAACTAGCCCGGAATATTTGACATGACGACTGGGTTGTCGATTGTCTTCGCGGATCGGCAAACCGCCCGGCGGAGAGCAATTTACAGTTCGTTCCCCGGAGGAGGGCGGCTGCAGCTGTTGTGCTGCTAACGTGCAGCAAATGTGCACGAGGAGAGCTTTTTACATGCCTATCAATGATCAAACGTAAGTAGTCCTTTATTTAAAGAAAGTTTGTAGTGTTTACTTTGTAATCGCTGTATTAATATTTGACATAATACAAAACAAGATGTTTGCTCACATCCTCGTAAGTCCAATGGTCCCGCAGTAGTAGGGCTTGGCCAATATCCACGGTGAATGGGAACCTTTTGAAACTCCAAAAAGGCGCACACGCCTTTTCTGCAGCCATTTGGCTGGCGTGATGCGAAAAATAAACGTAACAAAATCAGCTGAATCCTTACTCCTCATACACAACAGTAGGTTGTATAGTGAAGAGGAGTCCTTCTCCCCTACACGTCACAGCGCCCTCCTCCTCAATGCAAGACCGAAGCCGGAAGTCACTCATTTTCATGGCGCGGGATTTAAAAAACTAAATAAATATACAGTGCCTTGCAAAAGTATTCGGCCCCCTTGAATCTTGCAACCTTTCGCCACATTTCAGGCTTCAAACATAAAGATATGGAATTTAATTTTTTTGTCAAGAATCAACAACAAGTGGGACACAATTGTGAAGTGGAACAACATTTATTGGATAGTTTAAACTTTTTTAACAACTAAAAAACTGAAAAGTGGGGCGTTCAACATTATTCGGCCCCTTTACTTTCAGTGCAGCAAACTCACTCCAGAAGTTCAGTGAGGATCTCTGAATGATCCAATGTTGTCCTAAATGACCGATGATGATAAATAGAATCCACCTGTGTGTAATCAAGTCTCCGTATAAAGGCACCTGCTCTGTGGTCGTCTCAGGGTTCTGTTTAAAGTGCAGAGAGCATTATGAAAACCAAGGAACAAACCAGGCAGGTCCGAGATACTGTTGTGGAGAAGTTTAAAGCCGGATTTGGATACAAAAAGATTTCCCAAGCTTTAAACATCTCAAGGAGCACTGTGCAAGCCATCATATTGAAATGGAAGGAGCATCAGACCACTGCAAATCTACCAAGACCCGGCCGTCCTTCCAAACTTTCTTCTCAAACAAGGAGAAAACTGATCAGAGATGCAGCCAAGAGGCCCATGATCACTCTGGATGAACTGCAGAGATCTACAGCTGAGGTGGGAGAGTCTGTCCATAGGACAACAATCAGTCGTACACTGCACAAATCTGGCCTTTATGGAAGAGTGGCAAGAAGAAAGCCATTTCTCAAAGATATGCATAAAAAGTCTCGTTTGCCAAACATGTGGAAGAAAGTGCTCTGGTCAGATGAAACCAAAATTGAACTTTTTGGCCACAATGCAAAACGATATGTTTGGCACAAAAGCAACACAGCTCATCACCCTAAACACACCATCCCCACTGTCAAACATGGTGGTGGCAGCATCATGGTTTGGGCCTGCTTTTCTTCAGCAGGGACAGGGAAGATGGTTAAAATTGACGGGAAGATGGATGCAGCCAAATACAGGAACATTCTGGAAGAAAACCTGTTGGTATCTGCACAAGACCTGAGACTGGGACGGAGATTTATCTTCCAACAGGACAATGATCCAAAACATAAAGCCAAATCTAAAATGGAATGGTTAAAAAATAAACATATCCAGGTGTTAGAATGGCCAAGTCAAAGTCCAGACCTGAATCCAATCGAGAATCTGTGGAAAGAGCTGAAGACTGCTGTTCACAAACACTCTCCATCCAACCTCAAAGAGCTCGAGCTGTTTTGCAAGAAAGAATGGGCAAGAATGTCAGTCTCTCGATGTGCAAAACTGATAGAAACATACCCCAAGCGACTTGCAGCTGTAATTGGAGCAAAAGGTGGCGCTACAAAGTATTAATGCAAGGGGGCCGAATAATATTGCACGCCCCACTTTTCAATTTTTATTTGTTAAAAAAGTTTAAATTATCCAATAAATTTTGTTCCACTTCACGATTGTGTCCCACTTGTTGTTGATTCTTGACAAAAAAATTAAAATTTCATATCTTTATGTTTGAAGCCTGAAATGTGGCGAAAGGTTGCAAGATTCAAGGGGGCCGAATACTTTTGCAAGGCACTGTAGTGATCGCTTCCGTACACATCCAAGCGATCCATATCATTCAGGAGCATAAAATACCGCGTGTATTATGAAATAAACATGCTTTTTCGTGTCACATGCACTTTAAGTAGAGTTTTTAAAGAAGAAACATTACTCTTTCTCCTCTACCTTGGGCTACACTTTTTTTCCCCCTTTATCCTATATATTGACTTTAGTTTTGCCAGATGCGGACCGTACCACTACCAATTTCACCAATGAGATGTCGCAACAATAAACACATGACTCCATTATGCCATTCGGAGGTAACAATGCATCATAGTATTCGGGTCTAAATTTGATGATTTTTCTGTCATTTTTATGGCATAATACGGTCACATAACAGCCTCAGCAACTCAGCAGGGATCCCCACCATCGGCACGGGGACCAGTAGCAGTCCGTGGCGCATTAGCCACCGGGCCGCAGAGAAATAATAAATAATTTGTTAGCGACAGCAATCTGGCCTGCGCCTCTTGACTAATCTGAGGAGAGATTTGCATACATTGCCCTCTAGTGCCGCCATTATTGGAGTGTTTGTACACCTATAGCAGCCTGGCATCAGTCAATGTAAACAGGAATGTTAGTTACTGTTGACTGTGCACTGCGGACATTGACGTCTTTGGACAACATTTTTACGGGGAAAGGGCCACCTGTTGAGCCAGAATAGGAGCTACAACCAAATACTACATTCTGCATAGTATGTGGCTAATGGCTAGCAACTGATGTAACAAAAGCGAATGGACTGAGAGCATCATACCTCGTGGCAAACCGTAGCTAAAGCCAAGAATCTGTCACGTCTCGGAGGTCTTGTTCATGTTTTGTGTTGGTTCATGTCGGATTCTTTTATTTTGGTAGTGGCGTTACTCCTTGATGTAACTTTACTTCCTGCTCTTGCCAATCAGGCTGATCGTGTCCACCTGTGACCTTCTGTATAAATAGTCTGGGTCTAACCTTGCCCTGTGTTGGTTTGTCTGCTATCCTGCCACGTCCTAAGCCACATCTTTGTGTAACCCCTTTTTTGACCATGATTCATGTTTTCGAACCAATGCCTTTTTGTTTCTTGTGGAATTTACTCAGTTGATTGGTGTCCAGCTGTTGCTGTGATTTTTTTGTTATCTTCTGTTATTTGAACCTTATGAACTGGAAAATAAACCTTTGTTTGGATTGAACTGTCGAGCATTTGGGTCCTTTGGTGCATCCCTGTCAGAATCATTTCACGATTGGAGAAGAACTCATTATGCTTGATATTTGCTGTCAAGGTTTAGGAGAAGCCGCCGTTAAAATAAGGTTGATTCAGCATATAGTGAGTTTTTCCTTCATTTAATGTTAATTTTTAGCCCTGTCCTGTTTTTTTTTTTTTTTTTTAATTTTGACTGTCATTTTCTGCCACACATTGATGGTCTGTGAAAACTGGGCGATAGTACAGTAAAGATATAGCAGTTCATATAGATGAAGTTGTGCTGCAAAAAAAAAAATGTTTTTAAATTTAAAATTACATTGTAAGCAGTTCGTCACAATGTTACTCATGACTTGACTATTCTTTTCAATGTAAATATATATTTTTACTTGAGTAAATTTTTGATAACTACATTTACTTTACTTGAGTAATATTATTTATAAGTAATGCTTCTCTTACTTGAGTTAAATTTTTGTCTACTGTACCCACCTCTGGCTGTAATACAGTCGGACGGTCCACCCAGGGGGTCCTATTTATGCTCATCGCACACGGGCCCTGTTCACATTTTTGTTCCACCACTGCTATTGGGATTTATTTACATAAAAATCTTAAGAGACTCGCTCTCGCAGAATACTGGATTAACCATTCCTCAGCTAATACACACTTACTGGTAGTTGGGCTCCATCTGCCACACAAGTTAAATCCACGGTGACTCCTAAGTGTTTTGCAGTTTCATTAGTGCCAGTGAAATTGCTGGGCTTTTTGTTGGCAAAATGGAAAGACTTCTCAGCATGTGGGTGTGTATGATGATGTGCCATACTCAAATTCAATCAAAATTCAATCATTAGCCAAAGTAGAGGTGGAGGCTATGAGGGTGGTTTCAATATTATAGACTAGTAAACAATGGTGGGCCATGAAAGGATTAGATTGGATTTTGCCTGACAACACCTCCATTTAAGACTTGATTGCTTCTATTGATGGAAACTACACTTGCTTTAGCAGGAACATGGGTTTCTTATGTATTTGCAAGGTAAGGTACTTTTCATAATGAATTTGACAGACTGCAGTGCAAAAACACACCTACTTAAAACTAGTTAAATTCCCTTTTTTTCAGTGTATATCTACTAGAAATAAGTGAAACTATCTGCCAGTGCTTTAAGTAAATTTTACTCACTTACAGTGGGGTAAAAAAGGATTTAGTCATCCACCAATTGTGCAAGGTCTCCCACTTAAAAAGATGAGAGAGGCCTGTAATTTTTCATCATAGGTATGCATTAACTATGAGACCGAATGAGGAGGGAAAATTTTGTTTCTTGAAGTTCATCTCAATTCTTTATTATATTGGCAATGACAGAGGTCAAAACATTTTCTGTAAGTCTTCACAAGGTTTTCACACGCTGTTGCTGGTATTTCAGTCCATTGCTCCATGTAGATCTCCTCGAGAGCAGTGATGTTTTGGGGCTGTTGCTGGGCAACACAGACTTTCAACTCACTCGAAAGATTTTCTATGGGGTTGAGATCTGGAGATGGCTAGCCCACTCCAGGACTTTGAAATGCCTCTTATGAAGCCACTCCTTTGTTTCCCAGTTGGTGTGTTTGGGACTCATTGTCATGCTGAAAGGCTCGGCCGCATTTCATCTTCAATGTCCTTACTGATGGAAGGAGGTTAGCCTATAGCCCAGGGGTGTCCAAACCTTTTGCAAAGGGGGCCAGATTTGGTCTGGTAAAAATGTGGGGGGCCGACCTTGGCTGACGTCTTTTACAAAGAAGAATAGATTTAAGCAAATTTTAGCAACCCATTCTGTGTGTCAAATTTGCTTTGTTATTTTTTTTTAATTAATAATTTCAACAATCTCGCAACTAGCCTTTGTGGCGCTGTCTTTCGACTCTCGAGCTCTTGCAAAATACTACTGCTGTGAAATTTAACTAGCTTCAAGTTCTTGCTGCGTATCTCTGCCCTGTAATCTTGTCGTACATGTCAGCACGTCTTGTTCGGTAATATCGCCTCACATTAAACTTTTTATAAACAGCGACTGTCTCTTTGCAAATGAGGCAGACACAGTTGTTGCGTATTTTTGTAAAGAAATAGTCCAATTTCCACTTATCCTTGAAGCGTCGGCCGTCGCAGTCAACTTTTTTTTTTGATTGTCGCCATTTTAGAAAATTGGAAGTAAAGGGTCACACGGGGTAATGTTGCTTAGAGTGCTGCTGCCTTTTAGTGGATAAATGAGGAGCAGCATTTAGTGTGTAAACTACTTCATATGCTGGTAGCAGTACTGCAGATTAATTTATAAAGTGTGTGCGGGCCAGACATTATTGATTTTATGACAGAGGCTGGGGGCCGGATGAAATTTGACCACGGGCCGCATTTGGCCCCCGGGCCGGACTTTGGACATGTCTGCTATAGCCATAGCCCCATTCTTTCTTTCTTTCCTTTATAAGAATCAGCCATAAAAAATGCCGAAAAGCATGATGTTTCCACCCCCATGCTTAACAGTAGGTATGATGTTCTTTGGATAGAATTCAGCATTTGGTCTCCTTCAAACACGAGAAGTTGCGTTTCTACCAAAAAATTCTATTTTTTGATTCATCTGACCATATGACATTTTCCCAGTCCTCTTCTGGATCATCCGAATGCTCTCTAGTATACTACAGACGGGAGTGGACGTGTACTGGCTGAAGCAGGGGGACAAGTCTGGCACTGCAGGATTTAAGTCCCTGGTGGCGGAGTGTCATATTGATAGTCGCCTTTGTTACTTTGGTCCCAGTTCTCCCCAGGTCATTCACGAGGTCCCCTCGTGTTGCTCTGGGATTTTTGCTCACTGTTCTTGTTATCATTTTGTCCCTACAGTGTGAGATCTTGCATGAAGCCCCAGATCGAGGGAGATTATCAGTGGTCTTGAATGTTTTCCATTTTCTAATAATTCCTCATACAGTTGATTTCTTCACACCAAACTGCTTACCTATTGCAGATTATGTCTTCCCAGCGAGGTTCGGGTCTACAATTTTGTTTCTGGTGTGTCCTTTGGTCTTGGCCATAGTGTAGTTTGGAGTGTGACTGTTTGAGGTTGTGGACAGGTGTCAGGGTGTCTTTAACCCTGAGAATTAGTTCGAACACGTGCCATTAATACAGGTAATTAATGGGGGACAAAGAAGCCTCTTAAAGAAGTTACAGCTCGTTAAGAGCCAGAATTATTGCTTGTTTGTAGGCGATCAAATACTTATTTTCCACCACAATTTGCTACTAAATTCTTTAAAAATCAGACAGTGATTTCCTGGATTTTCCCCCCCGCATTCTGTCTCTCATAGTTGAGGCATACAGTGGTATGAAAAAGTTCTGAACCTTGTGTAATTTCTGACATTTGTGCATAAAATCACCATTAAATGTGATCTGATCTTTGTCAAAATCACACAGATGAAAAAAGTGTCTGCTTTAAGTAAAACCACTCAAACATGTATAGATTTTCATATTTCAATGAGGATGGTATGCAAACAATGACAAAAGGTGGAAAAATATTTGGCAGCAATAACTTCAACCAGACGCTTCCTGTAGCTGTAGATCAGTCTGGCACATCAATCAGGACTAATCTTGACCCATTCTTCTATACAAAATTGCTGTAGTTCAGTCAGATTTCTGGGATGTCTGGCATGAATCGCTGTCTTTAGGTCATGCCACAGCACCTCAATGGGTTCAAGTCTGGACTTTGACTTGGCCACTCCAGAACGTGTATTTTGTTCTTCTGAAACCATAATGAAGTTGATTTACTTCTTTGTTTTGGATCATTGTCTTGTTGCAGCTTCCATTCTCTTTTTACCTTCAACTGTCTGACAGACGGCCTCAGGTTTTCCTGCAAAATATCCTGCTAAACTTTTGAATTCATTCTTTCATTAATGATTGCAAGTTGTCCAGGCCCTGAGTCAGCAAAACAGCCCCAAATCATGATGCTCCCTCCACCATGCTTCACGGTGGGGATGAGGTGTTGATGTTGGTGAGCTGTTCCATTTCTCTCCACACATGACGTTGTGTGTTACTCCCAGACAATTCAACTTTGGTTTCATCAGTCCACAAACTATTTTGCCATAACTTTTTTGGAGCGTCCAAGTGCCTTTTTGCGAACATTAAACGAGCAACAATGTTGTTTTAGACAGCAATGGCTTCCTCTATGGAGTCCTCCCATGAACACCATTCTTGGCCAGAGTTTTACATATAGTTGATTTGTGCACAGAGATATTGGACTGTGCCAGTGATTTATGTAAGTCTTTAGCAAACACACTAAGGTTCTTTTTTACCTCTCTGAGTATTCTGCGCTGAACTCTTGGCATCATCTCTGATGGACGGCCACTCTTTGAGAGAGAAGCAACAGTGCTAAACTCTCTCCATTTGTAGACAACTTCTCTGACTGTTGATTGATGAACATCCAGACTTTTAGAAATGGTTTTGTATCCTTTCCCAGCTTTATACAAATCAATAATCCTTGATCGCAGGTCTTCAGACAGCTCTTTTGACCGAGCCATGATACACATCAGACAAGGCTTCTCAACAAGACAGGTTTTTTTTTCCAGGTGTGTGTTTTATAGTGGGCAGGTCAGCTTTACACCACTCATCAGTGATTGGGCAAATATCTGACTTAAATTGTTTGGTAAAAATTGGTTTCAATTGCTCTTTAAGTCTCTTGAGGCAGAGGGTTCACTTACTTATTTTTCCCCCTTCTTTCATTGTTCGCATGTTATCCTCATTAAAATATAAAAACCTATAAATGTTTGGGTAGTTTTAGTTAATAAAGCAGACAGTTTTTTTCATCTGTGTGATTTTAACAAAAATCAGATCACATTTGATGGTGATTTTATGCAGAAATGTGAGAAATTCCAAAAGGTTGATACTTTTTCATACCTCTATACCTATGATGATAATTACACACCTCTCTCATCTTTTTAATTGGGAGAACCTACACAATTGGTGGCTGACTAAATACTTTTTTTTGGCCCAATTAAGATTTCTTGAGATCATTAAAAATAGCTGGCTGAAAATAGCTGAACACACTTATTTTAAGCAACCAAAAAAAGTGTATTTAACCTTAAAAAAAAGCTTTAAAATGTCGAAATGTTCTTAATTCAAGAATAGATATTGTTCAAAACATTATTTGAAAGCAAATCTTTCTTGATTTAGGTGAAAATGACCAACTTTTAGATGTATGGGCTTAATAAGAGCAAATAGTAATATTTACTTAAACTAAGTGGAGTAATCTGACAAGCTAATCTGTTAACTATTCTGTAACAATAAAAAAAAAAAGATGGAGAAAATTATTTGCCAAGATTGAAGAAAAATAATCTCATGAAGACATTATAAATTTGAAGTATGGACATCCATTTACTGAAGTCATTCTGTAGGTTTTAAACATTATGCATCAGATTTTTTTTCTTAGATTTGTGAAGCACTCCATCTGGTGTTTCAGTTATTCATAAAACTGGAATCACTCCAAATAATGTGGAAGTTAAAAAAAACAACCTCAAAACAATCCAGACAGCCAAAATTACCTGTTTTCCACTAGCCAAAATAGACTGCAGTCTTACATTTCCTACTCCATCCTCTGACAGTTTGTCCACAGATTGCACTTCCTCCACAAGTGAAGCCAATAAAAGCAGCCAATTATTCTCTTACTACTCTGGCTGCTTACCCATTACTACTACACCACCACTATCCACATATTGTAAGAAAGGTTTCCAGCATGAGAAAAGCAGCCCCCCCCCCCCCCCCCCCGCCCCTTTTCCTACCTGAAGCCCTGGTGACATTTTAAGTGCATTTCTTGCCTTTTTTCCCCATGAATAATTCAAAAACATGTCTATTTAAACCTTTATTTGTAATAATGACGGACACTCCTACTTACACATCCAGCACGAACATTATTAATGCCAACTTTGTGATTTGCCTTTCCACAATTCGCTCACTGAGGGGGATATATGTCTTCCGCTCTGTTGTGTTTTCCTCTCATTATCCTGCTCCAAGCCCCCACCTCCTCTCTGCGGTCCATCTCCACCTGACACTTGCTGGTGGAGGACTCCTGCATGCACCCACCATATCTTTTATCCCTCTTAGAGACGCGGTAATTTAGTAGGCGGCGTGTCTGAGATTGTGTTAATTTGTGCTTTGGTATTCGTTTGTAACTATGGATAAAGCGCTAAAACAATGAACTGCCTGGGGTAAGTACAGTATGTGTACTTTCTAGTGTATGTGCAATGTTTTTGTGTAAAGATTAGTTGTATGTGAGTGTTTATTACTGGCTTTTATCGATGAAAAACATTTTCAAAATTAGGTGTTTAAAATGCCCACTTGTATAAGACATTATAGAATATACATTGTTATCAGTTTTATTGGGATTTTACGATTTTATACATATATAGTAGACATTGCTGGTGTGAAAACTGCTGATGTCATTAAAAATGATGAATCCCTGTTCACATCCACACGTGTTTGTTTTTAAAACGTACTGTATAGGCTTTTTTATTATTATTATTATTTATTTATTTTATTGCCTTGTAGGTGTAAAGAAAGAGAACATCTTAATTTTTTAAATGTTTTTTTACTGGTGAATTAAACGGTGATTTTTGAGAAAGCAGTCGAGATTCTGCTCTACTGCGCTTGCTTTCTCAATGGTGGTGGTAATGATAGTGTTTTGGCATGTGGCTGCAGTTACCTCTCAAATGCAGCACTGTGAATGTATCTCAGTGCTTTTTTGTTTATGTCAAAAATATGGTCAGCCTTGTGTGATTTTCAGGATGGAACCATAATCTAACACTATTTACACAGTGCATGACTGCTGTTGTCCACCATAATAGTGCAATAGAATCACCGTTTAATACCATCTTGGTCATCATTGTCTGCGGCTAGAGTTTTGGGAGAAATTTTGCTGACTGATCTAATTTTATTTTTTTACCCCATTTTTATGACTGTTATGCAGTCGTGGTCATAGATAATGCTGGCGAGCTTGGGTACACAGTGTCTGTATGTTTTGACTTCAGAACCATGGACAACATGGTGAATATTTCATATAAATCATGATTCCTTTGGAATGGTGTACACATAGTACATTAGGCAAGGCAAGGCAAATTTATTTACAGTGCCTTGCAAAAGTATTCGGCCCCCTTGAATCTTGCAACCCTTCGCCACATTTCAGGCTTCAAATATAAAGATATGAAATTTAATTTTTTTGTCAAGAATCAACAACAAGTGGGACACAATTGTGAAGTGGAACAACATTTATTGGATAATTTAAACTTTTTTAACAAATGAAAAACTGAAAAGTGGGGCGTGCAATATTATTCGGCCCCTTTACTTTCAGTGCAGCAAACTCACTCCAGAAGTTCAGTAAGGATCTCTGAATGATCCAATGTTGTGCTAAATGACCGATGATGATAAACAGAATCCATCTGTGTGTAATCAAGTCTCCGTATAAATGCACCTGCTCTGTGATAGTCTCAGGGTTCTGTTTAAAGTGCAGAGAGCATTATGAAAACCAAGGAACACACCAGGCAGGTCCGAGATACTGTTGTGGAGAAGTTTAAAGCCGGATTTGGATACAAAAAGATTTCCCAAGCTTTAAACATCTCAAAGAGCACTGTGCAAGCCATCATATTGAAATGGAAGGAGCATCAGACCACTGCAAATCTACCAAGACCCGGCCGTCCTTCCAAACTTTCTTCTCAAACAAGGAGAAAACTGATCAGAGATGCAGCCAAGAGGCCCATGATCACTCTGGATGAACTGCAGAGATCTACAGCTGAGGTGGGAGAGTCTGTCCATAGGACAACAATCAGTCGTACACTGCACAAATCTGGCCTTTATGGAAGAGTGGCAAGAAGAAAGCCATTTCTCAAAGATATCCATAAAAAGTCTCGTTTAAAGTTTGCCACAAGCCACCTGGGAGACACACAGAACATGTGAAAGAAGGTGCTCTGGTCAGATGAAACCAAAGTTGAACTTTTTGGCCACAATGCAAAACGATATGTTTGGCGTAAAAGCAACACAGCTCATCACCCTAAACACACCATCCCCACTGTCAAACATGGTGGTGGCAGCATCATCGTTTGGGCCTGCTTTTCTTCAGCAGGGACAGGGAAGATGGTTAAAATTGACGGGAAGATGGATGCAGCCGAATACGGGAACATTCTGGAAGAAAACCTGTTGGTATCTGCACAAGACCTGAGATTGGGACGGAGATTTATCTTCCAACAGGACAATGATCCAAAACATAAAGCCAAATCTACAATGGAATGGTTAAAAAATAAACATATCCAGGTGTTAGAATGGCCAAGTCAGTCCAGACCTGAATCCAATCGAGCATCTGTGGAAAGAGCTGAAGACTGCAGTTCACAAACATTCTCCATCCAACCTCACTGAGCTGGAGCTGTTTTGCAAGGAAGAATGGGCAAGAATGTCAGTCTCTCGATGTGCAAAACTGATAGAAACATACCCCAAGCGACTTGCAGCTGTAATTGGAGCAAAAGGTGGTGCTACACAGTATTAACGCAAGGGGGCCGAATAATATTGCACGCCCCACTTTTCAGTTTTTTATTTGTTAAAAAAGTTTAAATTATCCAATAAATTTTGTTCCACTTCACGATTGTGTCCCACTTGTTGTTGATTCTTGACAAAAAATTAAAATTTTATATCTTTATGTTTGAAGCCTGAAATGTGGCGAAAGGTTGCAAGGTTCAAGGGGGCCGAATACTTTTGCAAGGCACTGTATATAGCACAATTCAACACAAGGCAATTCAAAGTGCTTTACATCACGTGAAGATCATAAAAATCACATTAAAATCAATAGAACGTAAAAACAAAGACAATCAAAATAGGAAATAAAATTATACATAAAAATCACATTTAATCACGGATAGAAAAAAAAAAAAATACTACTACGACTACTACAACTAATAATAATTGAAATCAGCAATGGAGATAAGCCCAAAAGGAATAGAAAGGAAATCGATTAAAATATATAGACAGTGATGGATGTGCAGTTCTAAACAAAAGTGTCTTTAGCCTTGATTTAAAGGAGCTAACAGTTTGAGCATACTTCGGACCTTCGGGTAACTTGTTCCAGAGGTGAGGAGCTTAATAACTAAATGCTGCCTCACTCTGCTTGGTTCTTGTTCTTGGAACATACAGGAGACCGGTTCCAGATGACCTTAGGGGTCTAGATGTTTCATAGGAATCTAACAAATCAAGCATGTATTTTGGTCCAAGGCCATTAAGAGTTTTGTAGACGAGCAGTAGTATTTTATAGTCTATCCTTTGACTCACTGGAAGCCAGGGTAACGATTTCAAAACCGGTGTAATGTGGTCCAGTTTCCTTGTATTTGTGAGGACTCTGGCTGCAGCATTCTGTACTAGCTGCAGCTTCCTGACTGATTTTTTATCAAGACCTGTAAATATGCCATTGCAATAGTCCAATCTGCTAAAAATGAATGCATGCACAAGTTTTTCTTGTTGAATCAGAAGCCCCTTAATTCTATCGATATTTTTTAGTTGGTAATAACCAGATTTAGTGGCGGACTTTAGATGGCTATCAAATTTTAGGTCTGAGTCAAAAATTACGCCAAGGCTTCTGACTTGATTTATAGCTGTAAGTGACATTGTGCTAAGGTGCCTCCTTATCTTTGACTTTTCCTTTTTTGGCCCAAAAATGATCACTTCTGTCTTCTCCACATTTAACTGGAGAAAATTCTGGCACATCCATTCGTTGATTTGATGAATGCATTTACTCAGGGAGACTAAGGAACTATAATCATGTGGGGACACAGAAGTTGTGTGTCATCTGCATGGGTGTGATAGTGTCATACTGTTCCATAATCTGAGCTCTGGGAAGCATATAGATGTTAAATAAGAGTGGTCAAAGAATTGACCCTTGATGGACTCCACACGTGAATTTGGTTAGTTCTGACTGATGGTTTCCGATTGACGCAAAGAAATCCCTATCATGTAAATAAGATGTGAACCACTGAAGAACAGCGTCAGTTAGCCCTACCCATTGTTCCAATCGGCTGAGTAGTATTTTGTGATCAACCGTGTCGAATGCGGCTCTGAGATCATATAGTAGCAGAACAGATGATTTGCCTGCATCGGTATTCCGACAAATATCATTTGGGACTTTGATAAGCACGGTCTCTTTGTTGTGTTGTGGCTGAAATCCAGGCTGAAATTAGTTAAAAAGATTGTTGTGCATCATAAAAACCTGGATCTGTTCTAACATTACCTGTCTTGTTCTGTTACTGTAAATCAATACACCACCACCAAAAAAAAAAAACCCCACAAAAAAAAAAAATAATAATTTTATGTACAGTTATAGTCAAGGGTGAACAGTGGGGTGGGAAATGGGTTGTTGAGAGTGCTGTAGCATATCCTGATGTTGGGGAGAAAAAAAATATTTTGATTCTTTTTGTTGTTGTTGAAAATAAATAACAAAAAAATAAAATATATTGAAACAATAGCATATTTAACTTTGGGGAGTGACTATATATGTTGAAAAAGGTTAAAAAAAATTTTTTTGTTAACATGGTCACCACCTGACGTCTTGCTTGCTACCAGTGTTCTTCAATTCCTTCCTACGCGGTGAGACGTCCTACACAATGCTCAGTTTGCTTGTGCAAGCATCCACATGCTCGCGCACATCAGTGAAAAGTGGCGAGTACCGTAATTTTCGCACGATATGGCGCACCTGACTATAAGCCGCCACCCACTGAGTTTGACACGGAAATGGCATTTGTTCATAGATAAGTCGCACAAAAATAATAAAAATGTATACATAAATTGATGTATGCGGGGTGTCCAGGGAAGTTGTATGCCTCCCCTCTTGCCATCCCTGAAGGCCGTCTGATGGGTGCGCGGGTGGCCCAGGGGACCACCCTGGATCCCGGGGGGGGAGGACGATGGCTCCTTTGCTGGGCTGTGGGAGGAAGGATGGGCTGCGCTTGACTCCCAGCCCCCGCCTCTCCCTCCCCCCCTCCCCGGGCTGGCTCGGTGGGGGCTGTGGCCCTGGGTGGCGCCCGCGTGGTGTCTCTGCTCGTCTGCGTGGCTGTCGCGCGCCTTATGCGGCTCGCGTGCGGCTGGATGTGATAGGGCGCGCTCAGGTGGTGGGTCCCGGTGCCGGGATTGGCGATGGGGCGGCGTAGGGTTGGTCGCCAACGGGCTTACACTCACAAGGGATTCACACGATTACTGTGTTCTAGTTCACAGAGCTGATTTGTGTACACTCTACCCCTTTCAATCATTTAGCTTATAGACTCCCCCACCCCGTCCCCCTCATTCCCTGGTCAACAGGCCTCCCACATGGTGTCAACCGGAAATACATCTAGCTTTTTTCACCTTTTCTACCTTTTCATTGCCTCAAAAATACTTTTTGCATATACCACATTACTCAAATATATTTAAACTGTCCTAATTTGATATACAGTGGTATAAAAAAGTATCTTAACCTTTTGGAATTTCTCGCGTTTTTTCATGAAATCACCATCAAATGTTATCTGATCTTTGTCAAAATCAAACAGATAATAAAACCCTGACTGCTTTAACTAAAACCATCCAAATATTTATAGGTTTCATATTTTAATAATAAACATTTAAAGGTTTTCATATTTTAATGAGGATAGCGTGCAAACAATTACAGAAGGGGGAAAAATAGGTAAGTGAAGCCTTTGCCATAAAGAGCAATTGATACCAATTTTAACTATGCAATTTAAGTCAGGTGTGTGCCCAATCCCTGATGAGGTGTTTTAAAGCTGCCCTGCCCACTATAAAACACACATCTGGTAAGAAATGTCTTGATGAGAAGCATTTTCTGATGTGCACCATGGCTCAGTCAAAAGAGCTGTCTGAAGACCTGTGACAAAGGATTGTTGGTTTGTGTAACGCTGGGAAAGGATGCAAAACCATCTCTAAAAGTCTGGATGTTCATCAATCCAGAGAGAAGTAGTCTACAAATGGAGAGAGAGGCACTGTTGCTTCTCTTCCAAGGAGTGTCCGTCCATCAAAGATGATGCCAAGAGTTTGGTGCAGAAAACTCAAAGGGGTAAAAAAGAACCCTAGAGTGTCTGCTAAAGATTTACAGAAATCACTGGCACAGTCCAATATCTCTGTGCACACATCAACTATATGTAAATCTATGGCCAAGAATGGTGTTCATGGGAGGACTTCACGGAGGAAGCCACTGCTGTCTAATAAAAAAATATTGTTGCTCGTTTAATGTTCGCAAAAAGGCACTTGGACACTCCACAGAGGTTTTGGCTAAATATTTTGTGGACTGATGAAACCAAAGTTGAATTGTTTGGGAGTAAAACACAACGTCACGTGTGGAGGAAAAATGAAACAGCTCACCAACATAAACACCTAATCCCCTCCGTGAAGCATGGTAGAGGGAGCATCAAGATTTGGGGCTGTTTTCCTGCCTCAGGGCCTGGACAACTTGCAGTCAGTAATGGAAGAATGAATTCATAGTTTATCAGGATATTTTTCAGGAAAGCCTGAGGGCGTATGTCAGATAGTTGAAGCTAAAAAGAGGATGGATGCTCCAACAAGAAAATGATCCAAAACACCGAAGTAAATCCACTTCAGAATGGTTTTAGGAGAAAAAAATACACGTTCCGGAGTGGCCATGTTAAAGTCCAGACTTGAACCCCGTTGAGATGCTGTGGCATAACCTAAAGACAGTGATTCATGCCAGACATCCCAGGAATCTCACTGTTTTGTAGAAAAAGATGGGCCAAGATTACAGTCGCCCTGATGTGCCAGACTGATCTGCAGCGACAGGAAGCATCTGGTTGAAGTTATTACTGCCAAAGGGGGGGCGCACAAAGTATGAAATGTGATGGTTCACATACCTTTTTTTTCCCTCCTTCTGTCATTGTTTGCATACTATCCTCATTAAAATACGAAAACCTATAAATGTTTGGGTGGTTTTAGTTAAAGCAGACACTGTTTATTCATCTGTGTGATTTTGACAAAGATCAGATTACATTTAATAGGGATTTTATGCAGAAATGTGAGAATTTCCAAAACGTTCAGATACTTTTTCATACCACTTTATATTGCACATCATTGAAAAAATACAATACATTGTGTGTTATCGGTATAACTGTGCGAAAAGTACTTTTCTTTGCATTTTGCTGGTTTAATGAGGTTTGAGCCCCCCCCCCCCCACCACCACCACCACCAAAAAAAAAAAAAAATCTATTCTGGCTCCGTATCAACCTTCATGTCAAGGAGTTCCGAAAAGAAATTCTAGCCACTTTCACCCCTCTTTCCAGTTGTCAAAGACTGGATTTTGCTGCTTTTTAATCACATAATGGTTCCCTAATTTGCTTGGCTTCATTCTTGTATATTCCTGATGATTGTGCTTTGTTTCTTTTGACTTTCTCTGCTTCAGAGGAGTGTTAAGTTTACAGTTTAGCCTCAATTTTCTGCCTCTGAGCCACATCTATACAATTAAAATGAAACGAGGTCTCTTTGTATTTTTCTGCTCGTCATTCCTCCCTTTGGTGGAATACACCCAAGCCTCCCTGCTTGCTTTCCCCTCTACAAGCTTCTATCAGATAATTATAGATTCTCTTTTCTTTATAAATGAGGTCAAACCAGAACACTCATTTAGAGTCTAAGAGTTGAGGCAGAAAAACTTTTTTGTGATGAGGTGGCTGTTTCAACTTGTCACTGTCTTCATTTTGGGGAATAATGACTCAATCTATATGTTTGTAAAAACAAAATGCTGATGACAGCACACCCCTCCACCCCCACGTCAAAACACATGCACGGACGCAGACACATGCTTGTACACTATACACATATTAGACCCTTTAGTTTCACGGTTCAAATGGATGATTACAGAGCGACATAGATAGCACACAGCAAGGGGTTGTGTGGGTGTCGACACCTACATGGCTGCAGAACATTTATTTAAATCCCATGGGTCTGGTTAATACAACCACTCAGCATACACTCATATACACACACGCACATGCACAAAAAACCTATTCAGAATATGCAGAGACAGTGACAGCAAGCTAAGTATAAATGCCCTAAATCTTTTACCTCAGCATGTTTTCGCAAAGACTGAAATACAAAGTCTTTTTTTGACCATTTTAAGACATAGTATAGGCCTATATATGGCGGAAAACACAGACAAGACTGAAAAAGCAGTTCCTGCTCTTGCACTCCTCTTTAAAAGAAACTGCTGTATTTTAAGCCCAAACAACTGTTGTGTTTGACAGAACAATATGTCCATATGCTGCCATAGCAAATTCATGGCGCATTAAGCCCCCAAACTATTTTTAATTTGTCCGTTTTACCCTGGAAACGCCCGTTTACGGACGTCGCACAACCGCTTTTGTTTCAACACAGCCATAAAACGAAGGTAATTAATTATATTTATTATTCAAAATGTCTATTATTTTTAGCTTAGAATAATTAATTTATGTCTAATATTTCGTTTAGAAAAAAAAGACTTTAAAAAATTATTCACTCGCTTATTTTAAATTTGTAAACAAATGACGTCACGATGCAAAAAATGGCGTCTATAAAAAAGTCACAGATATCTACCTCATAAATATCGCTTAGTAGTATTTTTATTTTGTTATTGAAGCATTTTCTCCAATATGTTAGATGATAAATGATCCAAACAAAGAAAAATTGAAAAAAAAAATGTTTAAAAGGGTAAATATATGACAAAATCTCGACCACTCCTTGATGTCAGTGATTTCTGCATCATGACCGTTGTTGTATCAACATGTTTCACACATAAAATCCCCCAAAAATCCAGCTGTGGCCATTCACAGCTAACACTCAGGGATACATGCTACATGGAGTTGGATTGAAACAAGTTAGGTAAGCTCGTCAAAACTTTTCTTTTATCCCAGGCAATAGTAGGTGGTTTATTCGAACTAAGCGACCCCAAACTTTTGAACTGCTGTCTTTCCTATGGGATTTTTCATTATGTACACTATGGTACATAATACGGTCTAAGCGACCCCAAACTTTTAAATGGTAATGCATGCACAACACTGTCAATGCTACGATCGGCCGCGTAGCACAAGTGAAGTTAACTGTATCATATTATTGGCTAGACAATTTTGTTTGTCTAATTAACTAGATTATATCAGTTCTAAAATGAGATACAAATTAATACTGTAGCACTTGCATAGATTGGCAACAGAATGTTGCTTCAGTAAACCAGCACAGGAGTCAGGCTACTTTTCTCCACCAATGGGAAAGTCGCATTGCCAAATCGAACGCACCAATAGGAGCGTTGCGTTGCCGTATTGAAAGCACCGATCGGAGTGTCGCACTGACACATCACTGCGGCGCTGACAAACAGTAGTCCTATTGACGCTACAATATTTTTTTAAATTTTATTTTGTGCGCTGCGTAGATTTTCTCGTGCGCTGAGTTTGTGCAAGCAGTGCGCGACTGCGCACGCGCGCAGCTTAGAGGGAACATTGCACCCCATGAGATATTCAGTTCTTAATGAAGAAATGTTCACATATCAATGTCTGATCTGTTTTTCTTTATCTCGGGAAACGAAAGTGATTTAATTGCAGGTAAACAACAAAAATTAACATTGTTTTACTCATTAAACCAAATATATCAACAAAAATGCATATTCTAACTGAGGAAAAAGTTAGGACACCCTACCACGTAATAGCTTGTGTTACCCCCTTAGCGGAAATAACTTCAGTGAGACGCTTTTTGTTGCCATCTACCAGTCTTTGACATCGGTCCAAAGAAAGTTTGCCCCACTCCTTAATGCAGAATGCTTTCAGCTCTGAGATGTTTAAAGGGTTTCTTGCATGCACAGCCCGTTACAAGTCACCGTACAGCATCCCAATGGGATTAAGATCTGGGCTTTTACTTGGCCATTTCAGGATTCTCCTTTTTTTTTTTTTTTTTTTTTTTCAGCCAGTCCTTGGTGGGGTCCAGCTTCGCTTCAGTTTTAATTTTTTCACAGATGTTCCTCAAGCACCAGCTAATATCTGATTTAATTCATGGTAGATTCTATGATGGTGAGCTAGCCAGGTCCTGCTGCAGCAAAGCATTCCCAAACCATGACACTTCCACCTCCATGCTTCACAGTTGGTATGAGGTTCTTTTCCTGGAATGCTGTATTGGGTTTACGCCAAAAAAGTCCTCTGTTCAGGTGTCCAAATAATTCAATTTTAAAGATTCATCTGTCCAAAGAACATTATTCCAGAAATGAAGCATTATTCGTCCAAAGAGCATTGACGCCCTCTGGTGGGGAAAATAATTCCTAGTTTGAATAGTGAAGAGTTCCTTCATGATTACTATTTAGAAATTAAAATGAGCATATATCCGGTTTTCCTTGGTCAATCAGTGCCAAATAAAAACTGGGAGAGAGGTTGAAATCCGCACTTTCGAGTCATGTTGAGAGCAGCGCACAATATCAAATACTTCATATTTTACGGTGCTAAAGACGCCACATGATTGAGCAGGCTGGCATGAAGCTAGAACGGCCAGCTTGCGTCTGATTGTTATAATAGAGTCATGTGATTATTTTTGCGATGTCTCATTGGTGAAATCGGTAGAGCTACTTGCATGCAAAAAAAAATAGTGTAATTGATCTAATAATCTCTTGTTTGTTTAGCACCTTTGGATAACTTTGAGAGTCCAACTGAATGTAAAAGAGAGCTTATTCACCACCACGAAAGCTTCGGGAGCAAAATGGTATTAGGGTGAAAAATTTGACAGAACACATACTGTGAACGTGTGTAAATGTCAAGTCATCAGCCAATCAAACTTGTGTTTGAGGAGGGGAAAAACGGACTAGCACATTCAGCAAGTGAAGAGGGTTCAATGTAAGTCTGAACATATTGAAAGTAATGTAATTCACTTAATAATGGTAGGGTTAATTCTATCCTTACAACATGGGAAGACAATTTAAATTAACTATATAATTGAAGTCTCTCTCTCTCTCTCTCTCTCTCTCTCTCTCTCTCTCTCTCTCTCTCTCTCTCTCTCTCTCTCTCTCTCTCTCTCTCTCTCTCTCTCTCTCTCTCTCTCTCTCTCTCTCTCTCTCTCTCTCTCTCTCTCTCTCTCTCTCTCTCTCTCTCTCTCTCTCTCTCTCTCTCTCTCTCTCTATATATATATTTTTTTTTTCAATTTAAAAAAATTATATATTGAAAAAAAAGAAGTATATATTAGCAATTATTATTACTTTTTTAATTCATCTTTCGTGCTGCTTAATTATTATTATTTCTAATTGTTAATCATAATTGTATTTTTAAATTATTTTTGTAATTATGAATACGTTTATATGAATACAGTGTTAATGAATATAATTAAATCAAATGAATCAAAATACACAATATTACAGCCCGAAGTAAGAAGTCATTATTTGTTTCAATGCCATTGACGGCACCAGACGTCCAATCCATTTTGACAAGAGGGATAAATGAACGGGTTATCCTCGTCTTGTGTTGGGGTCAGAATGGACCCATTATTAACTTTGGGTATGCAAAAATCAAAGTGTCGCTGCCACCTTTGTTCAGGGTTGTTTTGGTCAACAAGGCAATATGCAGATTATCCTGCATGTCGCGGTAAAAATATCAACCAGTGTAGTGTAACCAGTGTAGTTTACCTCCGTGAACGTAGCCCCTCATCAGAGGTGAATTTATATAAAAAATATGTCAATTATTTGTGCCACGTTTGTGCTTATTTGTGCAGTAAAAAGTTTCGTTTGTGCAGCTATCGTTTTTGAGATATTTACAATTCTTTTATAGGACAGTCTGAGTTCAACCAGCCCCCCATTTTGATTAAAAATGGCTAAAAATAGTGCCAATCGTTTGTGCTGTAAAAATATTTGCAGATGTTATGCTTTTAATTTGTAGTGGTGACGTCATGCAGCCCCATCTACGTTCGTTTGTGCTAGGTTTGTGCTCATTTGTGTTGTAAAAAATTTAGCTTGTGCTGCTATCGTTTCATAGATATTGAGATATAATAATTTAGAGTGATGACGTCACTCGCAGCCTTTCTGTATCCGAATGCTGCATTCAAGGAAGATGGAAAGTCGGCCACTCGGATGCACAAATGAAGAACAAACGATTGATACTATTGTGCTGGCTATATGCACCTGTGTGGGAAACCAATTGACCATTTGCAGTGCATTGTTGCCACCTGTCGGTCAGAATAATTCACTGCATCTATTTTGTGACACAGTTTAGCTCACAAACTCATTCACTTACACAGTGCGGTCTCTATCGGTCGCACTGACACTCATGAGTGCTTTCTGCTACGTTTCTGCCTCGGAAATATATGTCTGTGAGTATTTTTTTAATAACCTATAAATGTGCAGAATCTGTATACCTTCTTGGAGAAAAGTCATATGTAAAAAACTTCTTAAATTGTTGTTGTATTATTGAAACAAGCCTATGTTTGAAGTGCCTGTGACACAAAAACGCATGTTTATTTCATATTACACCCTGTATTTTATGCTCCTGAAAGAAATAAACCACTTGGATGTGTGCAGAAGCGGTCGATATATTTATTTAATTTTTTAAATTCCACGCTACGAAAATGAGAGACTTCCGGCCACGGTGTCGCATTGAGGAAGAAGGCGGATGTGATGTTAACGGGTGACATCATCTTGACTATATGGCCATACTGTACTGCCATACTGTATGCAGAAGGAATGCGGATCCAGCTGATTTTGCGGATTAATTCATTTATGTTCGTGTCACACCAGCCCAATCTGCTGCAGGCTTTTGTTGCTACACCAGAGAGAGTTGTGTGAGCCTTTCTGGATTTCAAAAAGATCCTGTTCACTGTGAAGAATGGCCAAAACAAGTATGACAATGGAGCGACCGTTGGATGGACGAGGAAGTGAGTAAGCTACGTGTTTCATATTATGTCAAATACTGGGATCATTGTACACATTTTAATAAGGAGGTGGCTTGCATTTTGTGGGTGACAATGCTCCATGTTCATCAAGAAGGCGGGAGTGGCCGCCTCCCTCGGCCAACGACTGGTGGCTTGTCGCACACCATGGCTGATTCCAATCTTTTTCACCTTTCGAAAACAAAAAAAAAATCCCACAAAACTACCCCAATTTATCACACACGGCGACGAGAGTGACAGCCTTCACCGATCGGCCAGCCCCCGGCAGCAAGCAAGTTTCGGCTCGTCGTTCCCCTACTGCGGCCCCGGCAGGAGTGCTCGTTACCAGGGACGCAGCTGGACAATAAACGCCGAACAAACCGGCCAATGTCGGAGGAGCGCGTGGCTGCCCTAGCCCAAGCCGAGGGTAGAGGTCTAATAGCGGGCACATTAAATAGACCGAGGGGGTGGAATTCTGGACACAATCGAGAACCGGAGACGAGAGCTGGGGCCTCCCTGAGCACAGATGCGCATCGGCCTGCGACCGTGGTGTGCAACAAGCCGCCGGTTGTCGGCCGAGTGGCCTTCTCCGTAAACAGGGAGCATTCTCACCCACAAAATGCAAGCCACCTCCTTATTAAAACGTGTGCCATGATCCCAGTATTTGACATAATATAAAACACGCAGTTTACTCATTTCCTCGTTGGTCCAACGGTCCTACAGCTGTTGGACTTGTTTTGGCCATTCTCCGTGGTTAACCGGAAATTTTTGATACCCAAAAAACTCTCCATGGTGCAGCAACAAACATTGTGCTGGCGTGATGTGAAAAATACCGTATTTTTCGGACCATAGGTTGCACCCGAGTATAAGTCGCACCAGCCATAAAATGCCCAACGAAGAGGGGAAAAAAAAAAAAAACTTTTTATAAGTCGCACCGGAGTATAACTCACATTTTCTGGGGAAATTTACTTGATAAAATCCAACACATAGAACAGATATGTCATCTTAAAAGGCAATTTCATAAAAATAAAAAAAAAAAACTACAATGGAGAACAACATGCTGAATAAGTGTACAGTATGATAATGTTACATGATGCATGAACCACGAAATGCGAATATACTGTCCTCACCAGAACCCTACGGCTCTGTCCTGGCTATACAGCAGCTATACTAACTTTATTTTGGCCGTCGTTATGACACCATCATTTGAAGAGTGGAACTCAAAATAGAAACAATACAAATCAATTTCGTCCTCGATACCAAACAGGTTCGCATCAACGTAAATAAATGATAATTAGCTGCTATTACAGTAATGACACAAACGGTTAGCATGCGTTCACTAGCATTAGCACATCGTTCAAACAACCACACAACTGGCTCTAAGTGTCCGATCACGGGTGGAAAACACACAACATCAACAGAAAAGATGATACACACAGGCGTTGCCTCTGTAGAGATATTTTACAAGCATAAACAATGAACGTAGGTTCGCAGGCGTGTTTCTTTCTCTCTCTCTTGCCCACTCGCTCAGACGCTGCGTAGCTGTCAGTCTTCTTCTGGCGTGTGAGCGCTCTTCTTCGCGTAAACAAGTGCGAGTGCGCCCCCACTTGTGCGTGAAAGCGCCACAAACTAAAAGCATGCATTTCAATATAAAAAAGTTAATAATACAATTGAACACACATTGACAAAGGCAGAATGCGAGCGTGGCCATAGCGATTAAGATTTATTCAGATAACTTTAGCATAAAGAACATGCTAGCAAGTTTACCAAGCCATCAGTGTCACTCCAAAACACCAAAATAACATGTGAAATGACATCATAATGTGTTAATAATTTCACACATAAGTCGCTCCTGAGTATAAGTCGCACCACCGGCCAATTATGGGAAAAAAAACAGTGATTTATAGTCCGAAAAATACGGTAATCTAATTAATCCGCAAAATCTGCTGAATCCGCAGTCCTTCTGGTTAGTCCGCTGACGTCACATTCGCGTTCTTCCTCAATCCAGGAAATTACTCATTTTCATGGCGCGGTATTAAAAAAAAGTGAATAAATAAATTAGGGCTGTCAAACGATTAAAATTTTTAATGGAGTTAATTACAGCTTAAAAATGAATTAATCGTAATTAATCGCAATTAATCGCAATTCAAACATCTATAAAATATGCCATATATTTCTGTAAATTATTGTTGGAATGGAAAGATAAGACACAAGATGGATATATACATTCAACATACGGTACATTAGGACAGTATTTGTTTATTGTAACAATAAATCAACAAGATGGCATTAACATTATTAACATTCTGTTAAAGCGATCCATGGATAAAAAGGCTTGTAGTTCTTAAAAGATAAATGTTAGCACAAATTCTAGAAATTTTATATTAAAACCCCTCTTAATGTTTTCGTTGTAATAAAATTTGTTATATTTTCAATCAACAAATAAACTAGTAGCCCACCATTGTTGTTGTCAATAATTAGTTACACAATGCTCATGGGTGCTGAAGCCTATAAAATCAGTCGCACCCAAGTGCCAGGGCGGCAAAACTCCATAAAACACAATTAACAAGTAGGCATTTCGCTGTACTGTCATTTAAATCTGTCTGAGCGGGGCATGTGCGTTAATTGCGTCAAATATTTTAACGTGATTAATTTAAAAAATTAATTATCGCCCGTTAACGCGATAATTTTGACAGCCCTAAAATAAATCGATCGCTTTCACACACATGGAGCGGTCCATTTCATTCATTCATAAAATACCACGTGAAATATGAAATAAACATGCTTTTTGCTGTCATAGGCACTTTAAAGTGTGTTATTATCATCATTATCATGGGAAAACCCATTGGCAGTGTATCAAATACTTGTTCTCCCCACTGTATGTAGTAAATCTGAAGTGGGCACATGTAAAAAAAAAAAAAAAGGAAAAACATTTTTTATTCTCATTCTCATAGAAATTTGACAGGTTGGTGTTGGATGAAAATAACCTTCCATGCTTCCTCTGTTATGATATTTGTAATGATTCACATAAAGATGCGTCATCAATGGGACATTGTTTGTGTGAAAGTGATGATGTCAACAGCTAGAATCTCAATTGTGTCTGGTGTTCCTGTGAATTACACGAGATGAATAGAATCTACCAGAGAGCTTTTTAAAATGGTCAATAACTTCGTGAAAAAATACACAAATTCAATGGCACTTAACAGTTTTGTCAAAACTGGCAAAATGTGCTGAGGTCTTGGGTCAAAAAGATGACAACAGGTGGCTTCCTGCTTTGCATTTATGCCAAGGTGACGAATCAACGGAAGTGTGGGAGATGCTGTAGATGGAGAGAGAGAGTGAATAACAAACAGGGAGGCAGCTGAGAAGGAATCCCATGCTTATTCACTCCCACACCTTTTCTCTAGCTCTATTCAAGCTCTGCTTCCTCACACTGATGCAGTCAGACTCCTGCTAGCACTCTTCTTTGAAATCACTACAACTCTTGCCTTCTTTTATGGAATGACAACTTCACAACCTGTCTTTGAACTGGAAAGCATTTAAGATTATATAGGATGTATAAGGATCAGCACTGGTGGACATTTGTTATCTAATTGCGAAGTTGGACTTGTAGTATTTATATCCTTAACTTGATTCACTCCCTGAAGAGAACCTTATGGACTAATATTACCTTCCCATTTTCTTCACATGCTGCCATGTTGGCCAGAATCTTCATTCCCAAGAAGCACCGGCAACGCTTTGATGAGTCCGTCTCCCAAAACGTGATCAACAGGCTGTGCCGCAGCAAGAGCATAAGCGAGCCACAGGGCAGAATCCGTCGCAGCCGGAGCGAAGACCACTCGGACCGTCACCATGGGAGCAAACGGGCCAGTTCGGTACCCCGAGATGGTGGGGAACCAGGAGGAAGGGGCGATATGGAAAGAGACAGAGGTCACAGGAAGTCAGTCTCTGGAGTACCAACACATCCCCCCATTGGACCTAATCAGAGGTGAGTATTAAGATTCTTTAACTACCATTTTTAATCATATCATTTGAAGTTTGAAGTCTTGCTGCATTGCAATTTTTGGGGGATTTGAGATCCCTACTTTACTATTAAGGTATCACAATACAACCGTCAAATGAAAAGGAAAAATATCTATTGTTCTCTACATGCTAATATGTGAACCATTACTTTTTTTTTAGCATGACTTGATTGTAACTATTACGCTAGGATGGCATCACGCAAACTGCTGTGAAGTAGATGGATTTCAATGCAAAAATCGCACGACTGTGCAGACGAATATTACAGTGTGTACATATTTTTGGCCATGTTTTCTTACGCTTGAATGTATTCCTCTCCTTGACTGTGTCATTTGAGGAGCACCTTCTCCAGGATGCATGAAGCATTGATCCTAGAAATATTGTTTTAGGCAGGCCTGTAAGCATCTTCATATTTTACTGTAATGTATCAGTAACGATTAGACAAAATGATACGATTTTTTGTAATTTATACTGTCTTTTTTGTTGGTTAGTTACATTAGGGGCAAAAGCCACAAACATAAAGCACATGGATTACTGGAACCATGTCCTATGGTCTGATGAGACGGGCGGGCTTTCTTGTGTACCGTGAAAAAATTAACTTATAAGAATATTTATAATAAGTTGACAATGAGCGTTTTTTGTTTCCCATCATTGTTGAGGGCAATTCTAAATCGGCCTGCTTAGGCAATACTTTCGCCAAAATCGTCATCCATTAAGTATGGTACGCCTGCCGGTGTCGTGCCAATGTAGTTACCCCAGTCAAAATTGTATCCCCTGGGTGGAGCCATATGGAGGTAGATTTGTGTCTTTATTATTCAATCAAAAAAAAAAGTTGCTTCAATAATTAAAAAAAAATAAATAAATAAAAAGTTGCTTCAATCAAAATATATATTTTCAACCGAAAAAAAAAAAAAAAAAAAAAAAAAATGCATGTAAAAGCTATTTTTCTTTGAATCATTTTTATTTTTATTTTTTTTATTGAAGCAACTTTTTGATTGAAGTAATGTTGATTTGTGTTTGGGCCACATTTTGGCTAGGACATTTTTGTCCTTATTACTCAATCAAAAAATAAGTTGCTTCAAAAAAAATAAATAAATAAAGATTTTCAAAAAGAACAATCACAAGAAAATTTTCAATCATAGAAAATAGTTTTTGAATGCGAAAAAATATTTGAGATTGAAAAATTTGCATTTGAACACTTAATTTTTCATTGAAAAAGTTTTCTTTGATTGAAGCAATCCTTTTTGTGTTTGGGCCATATTGTGATTAGGACATTTGTGTCTCAATCATTCAATCCCACAAAAAGTTGCTTCAATCAAAAAAAATATTTATAATCAAAGAAAAAAAATCTTTTTAATGTTTTTTTCTCTAATACATATATATATGGCAGAAAACACTCAGGTGACTTGAGACCCCCAATTTAGCCAACTTTCAAAATTTTCTGGGGGAAGAAAAATTTTGAACAGGAGGGCATTTTAAAAAAATAAATAAATAAATGTTTTTTAAATAGCAAAACCCTATCTGGAGGTGAGAGCACGCGAGAGCAGAATTACAGACGCCATGACTTTAAGGAGATATTATCGCGTACTTACCTTGTTTCGATCCACAAACTCCATGTAGCATGTATCATTGAGTGTCAAGACACAGCTGTGAATGGCCACAGATGGATTTTGGGGGGATTTTATGGGTGAAACATGGTAATATAAAAAAGGTCGCGATGCAGAAATCACAGACATCAAGGAGTGGTCGAGATTTTCTTTTTCATATATTTACCCTTTTTGAATGTTTTTTTTTCTTTTTTCTTTTTTTTTGTTTGGATCGATT
This sequence comes from Corythoichthys intestinalis, assembly GCF_030265065.1. Lineage (NCBI taxonomy): Eukaryota > Metazoa > Chordata > Actinopteri > Syngnathiformes > Syngnathidae > Corythoichthys > Corythoichthys intestinalis. The sequence continues at coordinate 10,128,098 of NC_080415.1, read as the reverse complement.
ATTTATCATCTAACGTATCAGAGAAAATGCAATAGTAACAAAAAAAATACAATTAAGCGATAGTTATGAGGTAGATATCCGTGACTTTTTTACAGACGCCATTTTTTTCATTGTGACATAAAAGTATAAATATGTGAATGAATAATTTTTTAAAAGTCAAATAATGATTCTAAACTAAAAACGACAGACATTTTGAATAATAAATATAATTGGCTTAATGTGCCATGAATCTGCTATGCTAGTCATGTTGTTCTATCAAGTACAACAGTTCTTTTGGCTTAAAATACAAACTGCTTTTTCAGTCTTGTCTGTGTTTTTCGCCACACACATGCACACACACACACACACATATATACATTATATATATATATATATATATATATTAGGGCTGTCAAAATTATCGCGTTAACGGGCGGTAATTAATTTTTTAAATTAATCACGTTAAAATATTTGACGCAATTAACGCACATGTCCCGCTCAGACATTATTCTGCCTTTTGGTGAGTTTTACAGCAAGGCTTTTTGTGCTGTCTAACAGTGAACTCTTGTGGTCGCTTTGTGACATGGTTGATTGTTTTCTTGCCAGTTCAATATGGCTGCACGACGTCTCGGGCTGACGCCTACGTTGTAATGTTGTGCTTATATGATCCTTGGACAAGATTTGTCTGTAAGTATGGTTGTTGTAAAGAATGTACATATTATGTTAGTAAGCGAAATGTTATATTTTTTGTATGAGACGCTTTTTGTTTATGTTTAGTGAACCTGTATAGCGTGCTAAGCTAACGTTGTTGCTAATGCAATGCTTGTGTACTTTTTTTTTGTAGTTTTACGACAGTCTAAAGAGGACAATGGTTTGAGGCCATTTTATTAATAAATCAGATGAAAAAGGAAGAAGTCTGATTATTAAGGCGTCGTTCACTAGCTGTCTAGCTTTGGAAAAAGTAGACGCTTCGGAGTGAGGACAGCATAGACAGATTTAAATGACAGTAGAGTGAAATGCCCACTACAGTCCTTATGTACCGTATGTTGAATGTATATATCCATCTTGTGTCTTATCTTTCCATTCCAACAATTTATTTTACAGAATATATACAGTACTGTGCAAAAGTTTTAGGCAGGACACCTGCCTAAAACTTTTGCACAGTACTGTATATAATTTACAGAAAAATAGGGCATATTTTATAGATAGTTTGAATTGCGATTAATTGCGATTAATTACGATTAATTAATTTTTAAGCTGTAATTAACTTGATTAAAAATTTTAATCGTTTGACAGCCCTAATATATATATATATATATATATATAATTATATGCGAAGCAAATGACCGTCTAAGGTGCTCAAAAAATAATTCCGACCCATTATAAAAATGTTTTTTCCTTCATTTCATTCATTTTTGTTGCAGTTTTATTGCTTTACAACTTGCGTACATGCGTAGTTGGTGAACCTGCTTGAGTGTTCTCCTAAACAACACAAAACAGTGAGCTTGACTTGATCTGCCAACAAAGGGAAAGTTAAACTGTTAAATTTTAATCAAATGTTTATTCAATATAAGACAGAGCCACATCCGAGGGTTTAAAAAGCCACATGCAGCTCCGGAGCCATGGGTTGATGACACTCCTAAAAATACAGATTACATCACCTCGGACGAAAGCCATATTGATGTGTCACTTTTGACTGTCAAATCAAACATTCATCCAATGTAGAGCTGCTATATAAAGTGTCAAATGTACTTTTGAAGGGTTTAACAAAGCGACTGTCTCCCCTGGAGTTATGTTACATAATACTTGGGGAGTTTGATGATTTGAGTGCGCCTTGCATATGATGACTTTTGGGAATCAAAACAGCCTTGAGCTGCTTGAGCGCTAAGCTTTCAGTGGCCCTCTGTTACTCCCAACACCCTCCTGGTGGACCCTCGTTGTACACCACCCACCCATCTGCATTTGCTTATGTAACAACTGCTAACCTATACAGAACAGCATTTTTTTTGTCTTTTACTCCTGTTTACATATGAAAGGAGCTGGTCTTGAGCCGTCTCCATGGCAACCTGCCTGTTCCTGATGGACCATGTACCTACCGTATATCTATATTTATTCCGTTGGGTTTTTCTTCACTGGTGCAAACACAATAATATGTCATGAAACAATACGTACTAAAAATCCTGAATTGATCCTGCATCCTCAAATCACAACACACTTTCTCCTCCGCTTTTTCAGGCTCATCCGTGTCTACAGAGGCAAGAAAACCTTTGGCTTCACACTGCGAGGTCACGCGCCAGTCTGCATCGATTCAGTCATTGCAGGTGTGATTCTATCTTAAAATCCAATTCCCTTCTAAGTTGAGCGTGTGTGTGCGTGGGGTTAGCATCAGAGTTACCACCTCCTTGGATTAAGGTGCAGTCTTTGCTAATGATTGATATAGGAGGAAGTGGTTTTGAATCACAGATTAAATGTTAAAGTAACACTAGGTAACTTTTCAACCTTTATAAAATATTTTCATAACATTTGTGATATTATGTTGACCAACAACTAGTTGAATGACACCTCTTTTATATCTTGAGGGGGTCAGTATCACTTTCACTGGCAGTAATTAACTTTGAGGAGGATGGCAGGAACCCTGCCACACACACAAAAACCGCGAACCAAACCGAACCGAACCGTCATATGCTATTGTTTAGCCACAACTGTATTCATTACCTTATTACTATTCATCCTTCAAACAGTTGCTGGAAATAGAAATGTTGTTTGATCCATCTGCAGGTGACCGATAGATTACTTTTGATTGATTGATGATTTTACGACACTTTGCTGGTGTGCATTGGTCCTCTTGGGAATCGCAGCGCTGGTCCTCTTGGGAAACGCAGTCTTCCTTAAAACGTGCGCTTTGTAGGTGTGCCTACATTTTGTGCTGGTGCACCTTAAAGTGCCTGTGACACGAAAGAGCATGTTTATTTCATAATGCACGTAATATTTTATGCTCCTAAATGAAATGGACCGCTTGGATGTGTGTGGAAGCGATCGCTATATTTATTTAGTTTTTTGAATCCCGTGCCATGAAAATGAGTGACTTCCGACAACAGTCTCGAGTTGAGAAAGAGGGCGCTGTGACGTGTATGGAGGAAAGAGTCCTCCTCACTATACAGCCGTATGGTTTTATGAGAAGGACTGAGGATTCAGCTGATTTTGCGGATTATTACGTTTATTTTTCGTATCACGCCAGCCAAACGGCTGCAGAAAAATCTTGCTTTAGGAGGGAGACGCGTGTGCGCCTTTTTGGGGATTTCAAAAGGTTCCCATTCACCAGTGGATATTGGCCAAAACAAGCCCTACTACTGTGGGACCATGGGACCTACAAGAAAGTGAGTAAACACCATGTTTTGTATTATGCCAAATACAGGGATCATTTTAATATGTAGGTGGCTTGCATTTTGTGACATGCTCCTTGTCCCCTCGGCCGACGACCGGCGGATTGTCGTACATCCCCCCACCGGGAGAGCACTACTAGTGTACTCGGCTTATTCCCCTCTTCAAGTGCCCGGTGTTCTGTCAAATTTTCCGACCGATCAGAAATTGCAACTTTGAGTTAAAAATAGCCGCGAATACAGCGATTACAAAGTAAACACCACAAACTTTCTTTAAATAAAGGACTACTTACGTTTGATCATGGATTGGTATGTAAATGTTCAGCGGCCATTGTCCAGCTGCTTCCTCGGTGAGCTCTCCTGTCCGTATTAGCAGGGGAACGAGCTGTAAATTGCTCTCCGTCGGGCGGTTTGCCGATCGGCAAAAACAATCGACAACCCAGTCGTCATGTGAAATGATCCGGGCTAGTTATGTGTGATTTTCCGCTTCGAAGACTTTAAAACATCACTCGGTTCGGGTTAGCATGTCGGCTAGCTGTCACGCCTCTTGGTTTGTTTACATTCTCCGAAGTGAAATGACATAAGTCCAATTTAGGTGGCATAAAATATTGTTCGGGAGATGCGACAGTAAAGGTGAAGTCGACAGTTTTGACCATTATGGAGTAATTTTGCCATATCGTCTTGAATAAATGCATTTTTATTATTTCATATTTCATTTAGCACAAGACTGTTATTTGTCATGACCATCCCATTTATTTAGCTATTGGGGAAAATTTTGGGAATAAAAAGAATATCCTGTAAAAATATTGGAGTAGAGAGACTGAAACAATGACATTTTGCAGCTCTCTTCGTCGTGATTTTGTCATTGTGAATAATTCCCACTCCATGGGCTGCATACTAAATCAGATGAAATCGTGACTCCGCTCACGTCATCTACCTGTTGGGGACGCTAGAGCCCTATAATGGTAGGCGTGGCTAACCGGCAGATTAAAAGACTAATTTTTCGTCATCTGCCCTTTGCTAAATTGTTGTATATAGTCGAATCGTCACAAAACATGATTCTAATTCACATAATAATCCTATTTAAGACTTTTTTTCTCGTGTCGTACGCACTTTAGGACAAAAGTTAGGCGCACCCGTACAACCACTACAATCCTTGGCAATATATATTGCAATTTTTCCAATATCGTTGAGGCCTAATTTATAAGTATGTATTATTTAAGGGCTAAAAAGTAACTAAATAATCCAGAAATACAACTGCATTGCCAAAAGATGCAGAAATATCTATGTTTTATACTCCGCATCTCAAGAGGCAGATTCTCAAAATCAGATGATTCGGACTCGGCTGCAAAAATATGCGATCGGGACATCCCAAATATAAAATATTTATTTTTTTATTAAAAGAAAACTTTTACAATATATAAGCATTTTACTATAGAAATACAGTACAGGCCAAACGTTTGGACACACCTTCTCATTGGTGCATTTTCTTTATTTTGTATGACTATTTAGATTGTAAATTCTCACTTAAGGTAATAAATCTATGAATGAACACGTGTGGAATTATGTACTTAGCAAAAAAAGGTGAAATAACTAAAAAAACAAAAACAAAAAAAACAGTAGAATATTCTAGTATCTTTAAAGTAGCCACCCTTTGCTCTGATGTTTTTTTCACACTCTTGCCATTCCCTTGATGATTTTGAAGAGGGAGTCAGCTAAGATGGCTTCTGACTTAACAGGTATGCCTTTTCAGCGTTGATTTATATATATATATATATATATATATATATATATATATATATATATATATATATATATATATATATATATATATATATATTAGTGCTGTCAACTGTGTGATTAATCATGATTAATCACATTTCCCTCGGGATGAATAAAGCTGCTCTTCAGGAAAAAAAAATCTAGGAATATACTGTAACTGACTTAAAATTTGTTTTAAGATTAAATGTATGATGTGTGAATGAATGAATACTTAACCAAATAGAGTTTTAAAATTTTATTTAACAACTCAGCACGTATAAAATAAAATAAATTGTCTGTATTATACAGCAAAGAGCTTTAACAGATTGAAATGCCTCAGACTAACAATGTAGTGTGGTGACCCTTCATTATATGACATAATTCACCCACGGAACTTGTGTGTATAGTTGGCCGAGCGCGTTACCGGCTACGTCACAGTCACGTGACAGACACTTAAGAGCCGTGCATGTTACGGCTGAATTCAGAGTTCACAGAGAGTCCCAAGCGGCCAACAGGTGTTGTGCCGAAAAATAGCCGCCCCGCGTGAAATGTCCCCCCTGACGGGAACGCTTATTTATAACGCTTTATTGAGGTGAAAACATCAAATGTTTTCATGGACGCATTACAGTAATGGATCTACGACTGTATAATCAGTTTTAAATAAATAAATTACACAAAATACCAATGATCCAATGACAATCACACAGGTATGACATTTATTAGTTCAAGCAGAGTAAAATAATACATATTCACGGTACAAGAGAATCGTTTCCATTTCCATCGATTGGTAAGAAAAAGCTGTTTGTACGAGTGACGTGTGGGTGCTCAATAATAAAATAAACAAATAAATAAAAATAAATAAATAAAATAAACGCTCAATAAAGCGTTATAAATAAACGTTCCCGTCAGGGGGGACATTTCACGCGGGGCGGCTATTTTTCGGCACAACACCGGGCACAGCAACTCGTCTGCTCAACGGGCCAACAAGACTCACTCAAGCATCGCTTCCGCCACAGTAACTCAATTACCGTTTGGCATATTACCCAAAATGAGCTGCCAACTTAAAGAGCAGACAAGCACAATACAGTAACAATAGCTAGTGTTTCAAAAAATGTGTAAACAACTTGTCTGTTAAATTGAACATTTCACACAAATAAATGCAGCTTCATCATGTGCGCAGCATAAGGCAAATGCTCGAATGGCAGACTCCTGCCTGCTGCCATCATATTTCGAGCGCTATCTGTTCCAATAGTCGTAACTTTGTCTGTTATCCCCCCCCCCTTTAGCAACATCCAGAAACTGACAAACACATGCTTCAGCGAAATGTCTTTCTTCTGTTTTCACAACACATAACGCCAGCTAATGCAGCCGCCAGCTATCATCGATCAAGTGTGCCGTTACTCCAAGATAATTATGGTTGCTTACCGATGTCCAGTGGTCTCCTGTCATTGCAACAAACGTAGCTCTGGCTAGTTGCTCCACCTTCGTTGCCTTCTCATTTTCAAAAAGTTGATGAATTTCTGTGCTTCGATGGAAGGACAGTTCATCACAGCAGTATGTGCACACAACTCTGGTTTTATCCATATTTCCATTAGGCAGCTTTTTAAAACGGAATTTGCCATGAAGCAGTCCTGGGTCATCATCCTCACTCATAGTGGCTGGCTGCATTTTGTCCTGCATTGCCGCGCGGAGAATGTAAACATCAGCGTGTGGGACTACGGGGGGCAGTTGTGGCCAAACTTAGTGTGAGCGGTAAATTGCGTTTTTTTTATTTTTATTTTATGCGTTAATATTTCCAGATTAATCATGGTCGTTAACGCGTTATTTTTGACAGGCCTAATATATATATATACACACACTGCTGGCCAAAAGTATTGGCCCCCCTGCAATTCTGTCAGATAATGCTCAATTTCTACCAGAAAATGATTGCAATTACAAATGCTTTTGCTAGTGAGATCTTCATTTATTTTGCTTGCAATGAAAAAACACAAAAGAGAATAGAAAAAAAAATCATTATCATTTCACACAAAACTCCAAAAATTGGGCGGACAACTATTGGCACCCTTTGAAAAATCATGTGAAGCTTCCCTAATTTGTGTAATGAACAGCACCTGTTACTTACACATGGCACATAACAGGTGGTAGCAATAACTAAATCACACTTGCAGCCAATTGATTAAAACTGACTCAACCTCTGTCCTGTGTCTTTTTGTGTACAACATTGAGCATGGGGAAAATAAAGAAGACCAAAGAACTGTCTGAGGACTTGAGGAGCAAAATTGTGAGGAAGCAAGGGCAATCCCAAGGCTACACGTCTATCTCCAAAGACCTGAATGTTCCTGTGCTACCCAGGAAGACCCAACTTCTGACCCAGAGACATAAAAAAGCCAGGCTGGAGTTTGCCAAAATTTCCCTGAGGAAGTGTTGTCTGGTCAGATGAGACAAAAGTTGAGCTTTTTGGGAAAAGGCATAAACATAGAGTTTACAGGAAAAAAAAAAAAACACCAACAAAAAACGAGGCCTTCAAAGAAAAGAACACAGTCCCCACGGTCAAACATGACGGCAGTCCCCTGATGTTTTGGGGTTGCTTTGCTACCTCTGGCACTGGACTACTTGACCATGTGCATGCCATTATAAAGTCTGAAGACTACCAACAAATTTTGCAGCATAATGTAGGGCCCAGTGTGAGAAAGCTCAGAGGTCTTGCAGCAGGACAATGACTCAAAACACACTTCAAAAAGCACTAGAAAACGGTTTGAGAGAAAGCACTGGAGACTTCTAAAGTGGTCAGCAATGAGTCCAGACCTGAATCCCATAAAACACCTGTGGAGAGATCAGAAAATGGCATTTTGGAGAAGGCACCCTTCAAATCTCAGAGACCTATAGCAGTTGGCCAAAGGAGAATGGTCTAAAATTCCAGCAGAGCATTGTAAGAAATCATTTATGGATACCGGAAGCAGTTATTCGCAGTTATTTTGTCTAAAGGTTGTGCTACCAAGTATTAGGCTGAGGGTCCCAACACTTTTGTCTGGCCCATTTTGGGAGTTTTGTGTAAAATGTTAATGATTTTTTTTTTCATTCTCTTTCGTGTTTTTTAAATGCAAGCAAAATAAATGAAGATATTACTACCAAAGCATTTGTAATTTGCTATCATTTTCTGGGAGAAATTTAGCATTATCTGACAGAATTGCAGGGGTGCCAATACTTTTGGCCAGCTGTGTCTAATATATACAGTATATGGCGGAAAGCACTCCGTCTGCTAATTCCCATTAGCAGTCCTGGTGCATCCTGTCTATCCGTCCTGGGAGTGGATCTCTCCTGACTGTGGTACTCCCCAAGGTTTCTCATTTTCTCCAAAAGAGTTTTTGGAGTATTTCCTTGCTGACATGGAGGGTCTAAGGATGGGGGATGCTCAGGACTTGAACTTTATCTATTTCATTTTTATCTATTTCATCTGCTGTTTCTGACTGTGTATCATATTGCCTCTGCAAAGCCCTTTTAGACAACCTTGTTGTGAGATAGGGCTATACAAATAAAATAGAATTGAACTGAATTGAATAGGTGACTTGAAGTTCTGGTCTAAGACCCCCAATTTGGACAAATTTCAGAATTGTCCTATATACATGTGTGATACATCATTGGAAAGCTTAAAATCTCAATTTTCTGGGGGAAGAAAATTTTTGAACAGGGGGGCCTTTAATTTTTTTTTTTTTTTTAAACAGCGAAACCCTATCTGGAGGTGAGATAACATGAGAGCAGAATTACAGACGCCATGACTTTAACGAGATAGGATCGCGTACTTACCTTGTTTCGATCCAAAAACTCCATGTAGCATTTATCACTGAGTGTCAAGACACAGCTGTGAATGGCCACAGCTAGATTTGTGGGGGATTTTTTTAGGTGAAACATGGTAATATAACAAGCAACCAGGCCATAAAAAATAAGTAATTGTAATTATTATTCCAAATGTCATTTTTAGCTTAGACTCATTCATTGATGTCTAATATTTCGTTTAAAAAAAAAAAAAAAAAAAAAAAACAACTTTAAAAAATTATTCACTCACATATTTTAAACTTTTAAATAAATTACGTCACAATGAAAAAATTGGCGTCTGTAAAAAAGTCACGGATATCTACCTAATAACTATCGCTTGATTGTATTTTCTCCGTTACTGTCGCATTTTCCCCGATATGTTAGATGATAAATAATCGATCCAAAGAAAAAAAATTTGAAATTTAAACAAAAATGTTTAAAAGGGTAAATATATGAAAAAGAAAATCTCGACCAATCCTTGATGTCTGCGATTTCTGTATCGCGACCCTTGTTATATTCCCATGTTTCACCTAAAAAAATCCCCTAAAAATCTAGCTGTGGCCATTCACAGCTGTGTCTTGACACTCAGTGATAAATGCTACATGGAGTTTTTGGATCGAAACAAGGTAAGTATGCGATCATATCTCATTAAAGTCATGGCATCTGTAATTCTGCTCTCGCGTTATTTCACGGCCACCTAGGGTTTTGCTGTTTAAAAAACATTTTTTCTTAAAAAAAAATGCCCTCATGTTCAAAATTTTTCTTCCCCCAGAAAATTTAGATTTTAAGCTTTCCAATGATGTATCCCACATGCATATCAGACAATTTTGAAAGTTGGCCAATTTCGGGGGTCTCAGAGCGGAACTTCAAGTCACCTGAGTGTTTTCCGCCATATATATATGTATATGTATATTTATATTTAGTGTTAAAAGAAAGTAATACGTACTAAACATCCAATCCATTAGAACTGGGAGAGTTGACAGTGAATGAACTGAATGAACAATACTTGTATCGGTTCCAGTGTATTTTTAAAATTCAGAGTGCGAAAGCATTCTCAAAGTCATTTTTATTTTACTTAATTTGTTATTAAAAACAACAGAAATCAGTGGCCTTCTGGACATGTGAGTGTAGGTTTGTGCGTCTGCCTGACTGTGTGCGCGATTTCATGGTGACGGCACAGCTCCCGCCCACCACCATCTCCCACCATCATGTGCTGGAGAACACTTTGACTCAGTGGACCTTATGGAGGTTGGTATGGAGATGGTGGAGGTGGCTAGCGTGACTCTCATCGTGATCGCAGATCCTCCGCCGAGGTCCTGATCATCTTTCACGCCATAGCAGCCGATATATTTCGATATATTTTATATTTATATGATAGCAGCATATTCGTTTCAACTGACAGTGATTTTGTTCTATGAAACAATGTCACATGGACTTCAGATTGTTTGTTGGTAGTCTTTGTTGAGTGTTACGCACAGGCTGACAGAATTATATTAGTCGCCAGCTCACCATCACGTTAATAAATATTGTCAGTCATCAGTCAATATATATGAATGCAATGTTAATATATGTTTTGTGTTCATCTCTATAGATAAATGGTTTGTGATAAGTACCACTAAATATGTTCCTCCCTGATCTCCCTTTCAGACAGTCCTGCTGAAGAATGTGGACTTAAACCAGGCGACCGCATCCTCTTTCTCAATGGACTAGACATGAGGTCAGTTTATGTTTTATAGTCTTAATAACAGTAATATTATCCTTCTTTTGCAAAAAGTATTGCTGCAAATATTGGGTTGTGTATTGCCAACAGCTACAGTGCTTGATAATCCATCACATGCCCGTTTTTTCTGTTTCTGTTGTACTCTCGAACCTATCATTATATCACTGTTGCTGCATTGCCTGAATATGCTGTCAGTGTCAGCTATAAATCAGCGCTTCAATATACAGAAGTGTGTCTGCCACATCACTTATGAGCACATCTATCTTTTTGAATTTGGTGGCAGATAGAAAAGAGTTGTGCTTTGTTCAATATGAAGTAAGATGGTTGTGTGTGTAAGTAGCTGATCCATGTGACTCCTGTTTATGTAAGCGTAACTTACTTGTAGGAGGCGCTGTAGTTCTTCTGTATACTTGTACTTTGCAACTTTTCAGGTCTATGGATCAAAGAAGGCATGGGTGGGAGTAAGAATGAAGAAACTGAATACATACTCAGCCGTTGTAGTGGATATTGAACAGCCATGACTTTAGGTTAATCCAGACAATGTAAGAAGTCCCAAACATCAAGCCTTTATATACATGGCATGAAAAAAGTATCTGAACCTTTTGGAATTTCTGAGATTTCTGCATAGAATCTCAATCAAATGTGATCTGATTTTTGTTAAACTGACACAGTTGGAAAAAAATAGTGCCTGCTTTAACTAAAACCACCCAAACATTTATAGGTTTTCAGATTTTAATGTGGATGGCATGCAAACAATAACAAAAGGGGGAAAATTAGTAAGTGAACCCACTGCTTAAGGAGACTTAAAGAGCAATTGAAACCAATTGTTACCAAACAATGTAAGTCAGGTGTGTTCCCAATCTACTGATGAGTGGTTTAAAGCTGTCCTGCCCAATATAAAAGACACACCTGGTAAGAGTTGTCTTGATGAGAAGCATTGTCGTATGTGAATCATGGCTCGGTCAAAACAGCTGTCTGAGGACCAATCGAGGATTGTTGATTTGCTGGGAAAGGATACAAAACCTCTAAAATTCTGGATGTTTATCAATCGACAGTCAGAGAAGTTGTCTACAAATGGAGAGAGTTTGGCACTGTTGCTTCTCTCCTAAGGCATGGCCATCCACCAAAAATGACGCCAAGAGTTCAGCGCAGAATACTTAGAAAGGTTAAAAAAAAAAAAATATTAAAGTGTCTGCTAAAGACTTACAGAAATCACTGGCAGAGTCCAATATCTCTGCACACATCAACAATATGTAAAAGTATGGCCAAGAATGGTGTTCATGAGAGGACTCCACGGAAGATGGCACTGCTGTCGAAAAAAATATTGTTGCTCGTTTAATGTTCACAACAAGTCACTTAGACACTCCACAGAAGTTTTGGCAAAATATTTTGTGGACTGATGAAACCAAAGTTGAATTGTTTGGGAATAATACACAACATCATGTGTGGAGGAAAAATGGAACAGCTCACCACCATCAACACCTCATCCCCACCGTGAAACATGGTGGAGGGAGCATCATGATTCGGGGCTGTTTAGCTACTTCAGGGCCTGGACAACGTGCAATCATTAATGGAAGAATTCAAAAGTTTATCAGGATGTTTTGCAGGAAAACTTGAGGCAGTCTGTCTGACAATTATTGCTAAAAAGAGGATGCATACTCCAACAAGACAATGATCCAAAACACAACTTCAGAATGATTTCAGAAGAACAAAATACACGTTCTGGAGTGGCCAAGTCAAAGTCCAAACTTGAACCCCATTGAGATGCTGTGGCATGACCTAAAGACAGCGATTCATGCCAGACATCCCAGGAATCTTACTGAACTACAGCAGTTTTGTCGAGAAGAATGGGCCAAGATTAGTCCTAATCGGTGTGCCAGACTGATCTGCAGATACAGGAAGGGTCTGGTTGAAGTTATTGGGCGCCACAAAATATTAAATGTGATAGTTCACTTATTTTTCTCCCTTCTGTCATCGTTTGCATACTATCCTCATTAAAATATTAAAACCTTTTAAATGTTTGGGTGGTTTTAGTTAAAGAAGACACTGTTTTTTCATCTGTGTGATTTTGACAAAGATCAGATCTCATTTGATGGTGATTTAACGCAGGAATGTGAGAAATTCCAAAACGTTCAGATACTTTTTCAAATCACTGAATAATGGTAACTATTCATACATGAAAGGAGTATGTTTTTAAAACTTACATACAGTTAAACTTATAACTTATAAAACTTATATAAAACAGCAATGGGAAATTATTTGCCATATGCTTTCCTATCTTTACCGCATACATATTTTTAATGTTTCATACTCAAATCCTTTAACTATATTGCATTAAAAGTGGCTACTTTAAAGTGTAAATGATAGTATGAGACTTCTAAAGATTTATTACTGGAATTGATGTAAATTCTTATAGGTTTTTTTTCTATTTCTTTTCCATATGGGAAGTGTCAAAGCTTGTTGCATTATAAAATCCAATTAAGGTAAATATTTAGTAACCACCATTGTGAAATAATTCCCAGTGTGATCAGCTACTGTTGTGCATGTGTGCCAGATGCCTCGGGCAAAACTGAGCATAATTATCTTGGTTTCCTTGGTGACAGTCCTAGTTTGAATGTCGCCTCCTTGCTTTCATTCATGGAAAATTAAATGTGACTTATCGTTGCCTGTAGAATAGCCAGTAAGGCCAGTAAGGAGAGCCAGGTGGTTGTAGTTCATATTGAACTTTAAGTTTTAAATTTTAATTATTTCGTAATCCTTTGTGGGAAAAAAAAAAAATCTATATTTGTATAGTGGTTCTATTTGGGTCTCTTCATTTTAGTTTTCCAATATTTCTGCTATTGCTATAAGTTCATCATTTGTTTTACTCTTTCGTTCCCTGTGTAGGAACTGTTCCCATGAAAAGGTGGTATCCATGCTGCAGGGCAGCGGTGCCATGCCCACCCTGGTTATAGAAGACGGTCCGTCCGATTACTCCTCAGACCCGACAGAACAAGAAGAAACTCCGAGTCTGTCCTCCAACACAATGCCGCGCTCTCGGTAAGTGCTAAAAACGCAGGAACAGCTTCTTAAGTATATGAAGTATAACTGTATTATAATGTGGCTTCTGGTCAGATCTCCTGTTCTCAGCTCCCTTCAGTGGGTGGCTGAGATTCTGCCACCAAGCATCAAAGTCCACGGGAGGACATTCAGCCAGCAGTTGGAGCACTTACTGACTATCCAGGAAAGGTACACGGTCTGCAAGGCCCTGGAGACCTTCTTCCAGCACAGGTCAGCACAGCATGTGCTCAGCTAAAATTCTGCTCCAATCACAAAAACACAGACTTCAAAGATCCTGGCTGCGCTTGAGCAAGAGTGCTAAAAAATGCTCTCTATCTGGCATATATTGACAAGCAATGAAAGAAAAGTGGCTGTTGCCTGGAAACTGTATAGTACAGTATGTGAGGCTTTTGCGGATGTTGCAGACAGGAGAAAGTGAAGTAAGAAATACACATGGGCAAAGGAGGCTTACATGTGTGATTTCTGTATGATATTGATGATATTAAGTCTCTCAATGAACTTCAGTCATAAGGAAGGTATGTTGAATCATGAAATTCCAAGAAATAAAATTAGATTTTACAGTTCTACATGCTTGACCATACTGGATTGGATTTCTATGATATAATTTATTTCAAATGGTAAATGGAGAGTATTTACTGTGAGGACCAGAAGTATTTGCACCCCTTTCTGTTTTGCAAGTTCACCCACTTAGAAAATAGGAAGAGGTCTGAAATTTCAATCATATATGCATTTTCACTCCTAGACATAATATAACAAATCCAGAAATCACACTGTTTGATTAAAAAAAAATATATATATATTTGTAATTTACTGGGGTTCTTAAGTGTTTGTACTCCCTAGAATCAGCAATAATTATGACACTCAAAGAGTTGTCAGTCTACCTTAAAAAAGAAGTCCACCTTTACCCCATGAGTACTGTATTTTTCGGACTATAAGTCGCACCTGAGTATAAGTCGCACCAGTCATAAAAATCCCAACGAAGAGGAAAAAAACATATACAGTATAAGTCGCACCGGAGTATAAGTTGCATTTTGGGGTGAAATTTACTAGATAAAATCCAACACATAGAACAGTTATGTCATATTGAAAGGCAATTAAATATAAAAATACAATAGAGAGCAACATGCTGAATAAGTGTACAGTATGATGTTACATGATTCATGAACAACGAAATGCGAATATACTGTACTCACTAGGACGCTACGGCTCGGTCCTGGCTATACAGCAAGCTAAACTCCCAAATGACTAGAGGTGTGCAAAATTTCCGATTCTTAGATTATTCGCGATTCGGCCGTGGAAGATTCGAGAACGATTCACAAACATCCAAATTCCGATTATTGAAATATGCCAAGTAAAGCGGAAGTACAACACACTCAGCGCGCCGCGCGGTCAATGAGCAACGGAGCGAGAGTAGCTCAACATCATGCTTCTCATTACCCGGCCCCTCGGGTAATGCCAATGCTCAACTCACGGCTCTAGCTCAACTCATGCCACGAGATAAAAAAACACAACAACATACCTGAAGCTGCTACAAAAGTACGTCATCCACATAATGTTACGGTAGATATCATTTATATAAGACTAGATGCACTACGGTAGCGGTAGCGTTTGCAGCACATCTACAAAAAGCTAGATGCAGACGTAGTAAACGGCCGCCATCTTAAAGCAGTACACTTCTCTGCAAGGCTGTTGTAGCGAACCTTCCAAGCAAACCTAATTAACTTTTTATCTAAAATACTCCTAAATCGGTAAAATATTGACTTGAATCTATCTTTAAAATAGTTTTAAAACTTTCACATGTCGAAAGTTGACAAAAGGGAAATTATGGATTAACGGGAGCAATTTTAACAACTTTAACGGTTGATTCACAACATTAAATTAATTGAATGTAGTTTAAAGCTGCTGATACAGAATGGGGACTGGAGTTTTTTATTTACTGTTATTTTTGTATATTTGTTTACTGCTATATGTTAACTTGATACTGAAATAGTAGTTTGGTTTAGCCTGAGAGTATTTTTGAACAATTTTGGAACAAATGTACAAAATATTTAAAAAAAAAAAAAAAAAAAAAAGGGGGGGGGGGGTGCATCAATAATAGTTTTAGAATCGAATCGGACCATCTGAATCGTAATCGTAATCGAATCGTTAGGTGCCCAAAGATTCCCAGCTCTACAAATGACGATGCTGGATGTCCGTATACTTTGCTGAATCAATTTCGTCCTCAATACCAAACGGGTTTCCATCAACGTAAAAAAAAAAAAAATGATAACACACATCATATACAGAAAAGATGATACACACAGGCGTTGCCTCTGTAGAGATATTTTACAAGCATAAACAATTAACGTAGGTTCATGGCCGAGTTTCTGTCTCTCTCTCTCTCTCTCTCTCTCTCTCTCTCTCTCTCTCTCTCTCTCTCTCTCTCTCTCTCTCTCTCTCTCTCTCGCCCACTCGCTCAGAGAGTCTGCTTAACTGTCAGTCTTCTTCTGGTGTGTGAGCGCTCTTCTTTACGTAAACAAGTGCGAGTGCACCCCCACTTGGGCGTGAAAGCGCCAAAAACTAAAAGCATGCATGTCAATATAAAAAAGTCAATAATACAATTGAACACACATTGCCAAAGGAGAACGCCAACGTAGCCATCGCTATTAAGAGTTATTCAGATAACTATAACATAAAGAACATGCTAAGTTTACCAAACCATCAGTGTCACTCCAAAACACCAAAATAACATGTGAAATGATATCATAATGTGTTAATAATTTCACACATAAGTCACTCCTGAGTATAAGTCGCACCCCCAGCCAAACTATGAAAAAAACTGACTTATAGTCCGAAAAATACAGTAACCACCCACCCACCACCCGTTTGAGCTCAATATTGTCATCCCTGCACCCCACAGTCAGTCATAATCCAATTGCTACCATGGGCAAGACCAGAGAGCTTTCGAAAGACACCAGAGACAAAATTGTTGAGCTCCAGAAGGCTGGAAAAGGCTGTGGGATAATTGGAAAGCAGCTTAATGAGAATAAATCAACAGTTGCAGCAATTTTTAGAAAATGGAAAAGGCTAAAAATGACTGATAATCTACCTAGGACTGGGGCTCCATGTAAAATTTCTCCTCGAGGGGCATCTTTTATGATAAGAAAATTCAGGGCTCAACCTAGAACTACACGGAAGGAGCTGATCAATAACCTGAAGAGAGCTGGATGCACAGTTTGAAAGGCTACTGTCAGTAGAACACGACGGTGTAATGGTTTAAAATCATGCATTGCTCAGCAGGTTCCCCTTTTGGAGCCAGTACATGTGAAGGCTCGTCTGAAGTTTGCCAGGGACCATCTGAATGATGCAGAGAGGTCATGGGAGAAAGTCGTGTGGTCAGATGAGACCAAAGTAGAACTTTCTGGTGCAAACTTTCCTCGTCGTGTGTGGAACACCAACCCCACTGCGAAGCATGGGGGCGGAAACCTCATGCTTTGGGGCTGTTTTTCGGCAAAGGGGACAGGACGACTGTACTGTATAAAGCAGAAGATGAATGGTGATATGAACCGCCTGATTCTGACTTCCCTCAGTCAGAGACTTAAAGATGAGTCGTGGCTGGATCTTCCAACATGACGATGATCCGACGCACACAGCCAAGCTGACCAAGGAGTGGCTGTGTAAAAAGCATATAAAAGTTCTGGAATGGCTTAGCCAGTCTCCAGACTTTAGTCCAATAGAAAATCTTCAAATGGAGCTGAAACCTCGTGCTCCTCAACAACAGCCCCGAAACTTGACAGAGCTAGAGAAGATTTGTGTGGAGGAATTGGCCAAAATCCCTGTTCCCATATGTGAAAAGAGTTAGGTTTATAATGACAAAGCACCAAACAGGAAGGGGTTATGGGGGAAAACAAGAAAAGAAAAGAAACACACGAAAAGAAAGAAAAACACAAACAACAAGAAATACATTGAACACCTATGCTAACTATTAATATGTTGGTGCTATCTTCGTTTCCGGTTGACACCATGTGGGGGGCATGTTGACCAGGGAAAGGGGAGGGGAGTGGGAGAGTCTCTAAGCTAAGTGATTGGGAGGGGTAGAGTACACACAAATCAGCTATGTGATCTAGAACCCTGTTATCGTGTGAATCCTTTGTGAGTTTAAGCCCGTCGGCAACCAAACCTACGCCGCCCCATCGCCAATCACCGAGACCGCTCGCCCGAGTGCACCCAATCACATCCAGCTGCACGCGAGCCCCACCAAACACTCGATTTCCGATCACGTGTTCGAATCGGGACATCCCTATCAGAAATTGCAGGAGATTGCACACAAACAAAAAACAAAACCATGCAAACCCCCCCCCCCCCCCACACACACACACACACATTTTTATATGATGCAAAAGTGTCAAAGGAAGGCACCAGATCAATCCAATTATAGTGCTGTACAGCAAAAACACTCAAGGGTATGAACACTGCTATCCTCCCACTGTAAGTCTTGTTTACAACACATTCCTGATCCTCTGTTTCATTGCAAATGCTGAGACGTTACGTCTTTATTCAGGGTTTCTACATGTATCAGCAAATCTCGTTTAATGTTTTTTAATGCCACTTTTAAAGCCATTTTAATCTAATTTATTACCCACGCTCAACTGCTGCAACTGATAGTTTCACACAAATTGTTAAACAATGAATATTTGTAATTGTTGAAAATACAAATGCAACTTAAAAGCAACAAACGGCTTGACGCAACTTCTGTTACCGTGAGAACACAAGGCTCAGGAAGGCCATTGAGGAGCGCTAGGAGAGGAACACTGCCAGCGGATGGGGATTACTTTCAGTCCTAAAATTAGCAACCATAGTAGCTACTGGCACATAAGAGCGATTCTTGGGCTTAAGACAATGCAACTGTTATAGAAAGCAAAACAGTTCCCCATGTTTGTGCACAGACCACAAGTAGCAGTCAACGGGAAACACTCAAGATTCCACTGCACCCTCCAAAAAAGACGTCGCCTCTCTCTGACATCACCACTGCGCCCACACCCACAGACATAATCAAATTTAGATTTAGATAACTAATGTAAAAATACAGGCACAATAAAAAAAAAAGGGGGGGGGGGTTAACCGTCAAGTTTAATGTTGTTTAATGCCTCGAACATTTAGTTGAATGCTTTTTAAGGCCTGAATTTTGACAAAATCCATTCAATGCTTTTAATTAGGGCTGTCAAACGATTAAAATTTTTAATCGAATTAATTACAGCTTAGAAATTAATTAATCGTAATTAATCGCAATTCAAACCATTTATAAAAAATGCCATATTTTTCCGTAAATTATTGTTGGAATGGAAAGATAAGACACAAGACGAATATATACATTCAACACACGGTACATAAGTACTGTATTTGTTTATTGTAACAATAAATCAACAGGATTAACAGAACAACATACGGTACATAAGTACTGTATTTGTTTATTGTAACAATAAATCAACAAGATTAACATTATTAACATTCTGTTAAAGCGATCCATGAATAGAAAGACTTGTAGTTCTTAAAAGATAAATCTTAGTACAAGTTATAAAAATGTCATATTAAAACCCCTCTTAATGTTTTCGTTTTAATAAAATTTGTAAAATTTTCAATCAAAAAATAAAGTAGTAGCTCGCCATTGTTGATGTCAATAATTACAAAATGCTCATGTGTTGCTGAAACCCATAAAATCAGTCGCACCCAAGCACCAACAGAGGGCGACAAAACACCGAAAAACACAAGTAACAAGTGGACATTACACTGTGCTGTCATTTTCATCTGTTTGAGCGGGGCATGTGCGTTAAATGCGTCAAATATTTTAACGTGATTAATTAAAGAAAATTAATTACCACCCGTTAACGCGATAATTTTGACAGCCCTACTTTTAATGCTTTTTAATGACCCGCATAAACCCTGTTATTACAGTCCGAAGGCCTGCCAAGTTGGCAAGTCACGTTATTGTTGTTAGGGGTGTGTACACAATCATTCCTTACCTATTACTCTGTTATTTGAGGACGTATCACAATGAAATTTGGTTTGTATATTCTAGGGATGTATACATATTTATTCTCTGAGCCGATTGTTTTTTTTTTATTTTTTCGTATCAGGGCTGATTAATTAATTACAGATCAATTGATGCCTGTAAGTTATAAGTAAAGAAGAGGCGCGCTTTTCATCACAGCCTTTAGCCTGTAATACATACCTGTCAAGTATTACAGTTTCGAGGTCATTTGTACAAGTGAGCACTGATTTTTAAATGTGTACGCTGTATGTTCAAAATCTGTACGTTTTTTGTGCAATTCGTTTTTTTTCTCCATTCGGATCTTGTCAGCTTTCGGCAACGAGACAATGTGCGTTACTATGCGTTAATACATTGGATGAATGACGCGAGAAAAGTCAGAGACACGGAGAGAGAAGAGCGGGAGAGGGAAGGAGGGAAGAGTGTTGTGACGCTGTTGCAAACGCGATGCTAGGCTAGGTAGCTCCAATATTTTCTGACTGTAGCCGAAAGCCTACAATCTACGCCCACTTGATGTTAAACTAGATATCAGATGCATAAAGAACTAGATGCGAAATGACAGACTCGGCGGCGTTAGTGAACAGCCACCATCTTAAAGCAGTAAACTTCTTACAAAGGCTCTATTGTAGTGAACCTTCCTAGCGAACCTAAGTAACTTTATATTCAAAATACCCCGAAATCGGCAAAATTTTGACTTGAGTCTATCTTTAAATAATGAAACAGTTTTAAAACTTTCACATGTCAAAAGTAGACGGAAGGGAACTAATGCAAAAGCGGGAGCAACTGTAACTTTAACGGTTGATTCACAACATTAAATGACTTCCAAACATAGCAAAGGTAACTTTTTTTGTTTTGTTTTTTTGTTGTTGTTGTTGTATTTTTTTTTGGGGGGGGGGGGGACAAAAAAAACATGAAAGGTAACACCAGTTACTTTGCCAAGTAACTAATTACTCTTACATTCAGGTAACTGAGTTCCTAACTCAATTACATTGTGGGAGAAGTAATTTGTAAGTAATGAATAATTTTTGTTTAAAGTAACATTAACAACACTGGTCATAAAGGTGCAGTCTGCAGAATGAAAAGTGACGGAAGCGGAGATTTTATTCTGCCAATTTGTTGCCGAACACAATTTGCCTATTGCTGATCACTTCTCAGAATTAGCAAAAGAAATGTTCCCTGACTCAAAGATTGCATCGGTAAGTTAATTTTATCAGTTGACCTTTTCAATTTATAATTGGACACACTAACGAACTACCTTCAAGTCAAACTGAATTGTGAGCTGAAGTGCAGCCATCAAAAGACATAATAGATATTGCCAAAAGTGCGACAGTCAATTATAACAAAAGTCACTGTTAAATTATAGTAATCATGATGTAGCTGAAGATATTGGTTGTTCTTTGCTTGCACCAGGTTATATGTGACAATATTACTAATAAATTCATATTATTTTAAAAACTGAGTTTTATTTTTGTTTCAAATTGCACGCTATATAAAACGTTGTAAGAATAGTCACCAATTTGTAAGGGCATATGTCACTATTTGTAAGATTGCCAACGGCCTGGGGTTGACAGGTATGGACTAGTGATTGTTTTGAATCAATAGTCCATTAGTGCTTATATACATAGTATGTGCAGAGGTGGGTAGAGTATCCAAAAAATGTACTCAATTAAGAGTAAAAGTAGTCATCCAAAAAATGTACTCAAGTACAAGTAAACAAGTATTTGGTGAAAAGAATACTCAGGTAATGCGTAACATTGTGAGTAACTGCTCACAATGTTTTTTGTTTTTTTAACAATTATATATATTTTTTTCTCAGCACAAACTTATCTATATGAACTGGTATTATTATACTGTACTATAACCTATTACATAAACACATTAAGAAATACAAATAAATACAATAGAGCAGTGGTTCTTAACTTGGGTTTGATCGAACCCCAGGGGTTCGGTGAGTAAGTCTAAGGGGTTCGGCGAAGGTAAAGAAAGAGTCCTTTTTCGTACCCTGTTTAAATTTTGGCAAAGTGGCTTTTTAAACCAGGTTTTGGACTGATTTGCTCCCTATTTAAAGGCTTAATCAATTTCATTTAACGGCTAGTCCTCGATCTGATGGGAGGAGGAACTGGTTTGCTCAGTGGAAGGTTGACTCGCACATGGTTTGAGGGAATACAACAGACCATGGGCTGCGTGGTCTCAAATCTTGACCTGTTTATAAAACATGCTGTCAAATTGAGAAGAATTTTTAACTGAAATTTTCTAAATTATTTGCTTGCTAGCTTCGATACTGTAATTTTCAGACTGTACTGCTGTTTTTTTTCTCCTCATTTTAAATCCAGCGGTTTATAGTCCAATGCAGCTTATTTGATGATTTAATTGGGTTAATAGGTAACACTTTATTTGACAGCGGCGTCATACTGACTCCATTTACGTACGGCTCGGATCTTTTACATCCAGGAAAAAGTTAGATAATTTGCAGAATGACACAAAATGACATCTGTTATAAGCATCCATAAATACCCATGGCAGTGTAATGTCATAATTAAGATGGTCTTATGACAGTCTCATGCCAACACTGTCAAATAAAGTCTTATCAAATACCATAACTAGCAATTCATGAAACAACTGGAACAGTAACTGCAGAAATAATTAGCACAGAACATGAATTTTGATTGTTTACATCTGTAGCTGCAAATCATGCTAGAAGTTATGTTGGACGACAACAATGTTTACAGCAGGTGGTAGCAGAGGTTGACGGTCTCCTCCAAAGGAGCAGTGATGGCTAAATGAAGCTTCTTGAAGCAATGAAGCTTTGCAGCAAATTGGTTCAAAGCATCATGGTGGTTCATTTGGTCTTATGATGGCACTGTCAGATAAACTTTTGCAGAGTAATGTCTTTTGGTATAAATATCCCATAATACAGTGAGGACAGCCGTGGCTTATAGTCCAGTGTGATTTATCTATGAACAAATGCCGTTTTCGTGTCAAATTTGGCAGGTGGCGGCTTATAATCAGGTCCGCTTATAGTTAAAAAATTATGGTATATCGGTTTTGAATTTGAAAAAAATGCTTTATTATTTAAATCCGAAGGGTTCGGTGTATCCACATGTGAAACTTGTGGGGTTCGGTACCTTTAGCAAGGTTAGGAACCACTGCAATAGAGTAAAGAAATACAATTAAAAAATAAAAATCATTGAATTCCGTCGAGAGAAAAAAAAAATGCAGAATTGTAGCATCATTCGTCCAAAGAGCGCCCTCTAGTGGAGAAAATAGTTCCTAGTTTGAAAAATGCAGAATTGTAGCATCATTCGTCCAAAGAGCGCCCACTAGAGCGCTCTACTTCAAATACTTCATTTTTTTTTTTGGTGCTTGAAAGATGCTATGTGATTGAAAAGGCTGGCATGATCATAAAACAGCAAGCTTGCGCCGATTTGTATAATGGAATCATCTGATTATTTATGTGATGTCTCATTGGTGAAACTTGTAGAGCTGCTGTTGGCATCACTGGCAAAAAAAAAGTAAAATCTAATGTAGAATAAAGAGGAAAAATGTAACAATTAGTGCTGCCAAAGTAGTAGAGTAAGAGTAGCGATTCTTCTTCACAAATCTACTCAACTAAAAGTAAAATATATGGCTTAGTAAAACAAAAAGGTACTCAAGTAAATGTAACGGCGTAAATGTAACGCATTACTACCCACCTCTGTATATGTGTATTATTTAGGCTCTGTTTGTTTGTGTTGTGTTTTTGCAGGAATGTGGATACTCTCATAGTTGATGTGTTTCCAGTGTTGGACACACCAGCTAAGCAGCTGATCTGGCAATTTATTTACCAGTTACTGACTTATGATGAGCAGGAACGCTGCCAGAGCAAGTTGTCACGTTTCCTGGGCTTTAAAAGCAGTGGTGAGCTGAAACACATTTAGGCAAATATATACAGCAGGAGGAACAAGCCACTATACACTATGCATGAGGGATGAATAGGCTTTTACAATTTCTATGTAAAATATTAAGCTTTCTCTGAATGCATGTTTTGCAGCTGTGTTAGAGCCTGACGCAGGTTCGGACCACCATCGAAGGAGCAGCTCAGTTCGAATATCTGGCACGCCATATCGCAGCTGCGTGCGAGAGAGGAGTTCTGATGACTGCATCATCGGAACTCACCTAGGAATGGGTATGCTGCATACCACATGGAATGATATAGGGAGATTACTTCCTGCCACCACGAGACAGACAAATGTTTAAATATTTAAATTACTTTGAGGAGGCCAAGAATCGACAATTAGGGAGCATAAAAATTAATTTGATCTTTTTTCCTCCCATTTTTAATGACAGTATAAGATTGAAGACGTGTCTATTTTTTTTATGTTACAGATTGGTCTAAATCTGCATGAGTACTTCTCATTGAAGCAATCCATACGGTATAATAAAACTTACCAATGAGTATCTTGAAATGCCACACCTGTGCGAGGCATATGGATTATCTCGGGGAAGTTCACACTGAGACAGATTTAGACACATTTGTGAAGAGTATTTGAGAGAAATAGACCTTCTGCATTCATATAAAAAGTCTTAAATCTTTGCGTTCAGCTCATGAAAAATGGGAGCAAAACAAAGGTTTGCATGTTATATTTTTTGTTGGGTGTACAACATATCGTACATTTAGCTGCAGTATTGCAATTTTGTCAATATTTGATACTGTAAATAGGACATTTAGCTCTATGCAAACTTGAGTGTAGAGTGATGTGACAACTGTGCAAGGAACCATATTTTCAAACCTGGGTTCAAAAAGGTTTAACTGAATTGAACATGTTGATTCTTGCTTCAACCAGTATTTTAAAGTATTTGTAAGAAGTAAAGGCCTTTTCCACTCGTGTCAGCCCAGTGTGAAGAGTGGTCCACCGCAAGTGCAAGACGTAGACGCTGTCAGGAAGTGAAAAGCAGCAAGCATATTTACAATAGTCCCAAGCACTAATGCATATATTTTTGATTTTTGCACAAGAAAACTGCAACTTTTTCTATTTCAAGGTGTAGGGGGCATCACAATAGCCATTAATAGTTTTTTGTTGTTGTTCATGAGCTAGATTTCCACACAAACGCATATCGAGGTAGCATTTAGCTTAGCAAGGAGGGTTATGAGAGTCATTTTTCGAGTGTGCCAGAGCTAGCAAAACTAAAAAAGCGTATTTAACAAGGTTTCGTCGGCCATGATTTGTGTATATCCGTCCACCAAAACAGCCTGATAGCACAGATATACCGGCATGTGAAAAATTAGGACACCCCATTAAATATTCAGTTCTTTATAAAGAAATGTTCACATATCAATGTCTGATCTTGTGTGATTGTGTGAAGAAAGTGATTGAATTACAGGTAAATATAAAAAATTAACAGTGTTTTACTCGTTAAACCAAATATATAAACTAAAATGCATATTCTAACTGAGGAAAAAGTTAGGACACCCTACCACATAAGAGGTAGTGTTACCCCCTTTGGCTGAAATAACTTGAGTGAGACGCTTTTTGTAGCCATCTACCAGTCTTTGACATCGATCTTAAGACAGTTTGCCCCACTCCTCAACGCAGAATACTTTCAGGTATGAAATATTTGAGGGGTTTCTTGCATGTGCAGCCCGTTTCAAGCCACCCCACTGCATCTCAATGGGGTTAAGATATTAGATGCTTTGACTCCACAATTCCGGGACTCTCCATTTCTTCCTTTTCAGCCAGTCCTTGGTGGATTTACTGGCATGTTTTGGGTCATTGTCATGTTGCAGGGTCCAGTTTGGCTTCAGCTTGAATTTTTTCACAGATGTTCCTCAAGCACCCTCTGATACACGATACAATTCATGGTGGATTCTATGGTATGAGCTGGCCAGGTCCTGCTGCAGCAAAGCATCCCCAAACCATGACACTTCCACCTCCATGCTTCACAGTTGGTATGAGGGTCGTTTCCTGGAATGCTGTATTGGGTTTAAGCCAAACATGTCCTCTGTTGCGGTGTCCAAATAATTCCATTTTAAGATTCATCTGTCCAAAGAACATTATTCCAGGAGTCCATATCTTTGTTTACATTTACTCTGCCAAACTTCAGGCTGGCCTTCATGTTCTTCTTGGAGAGCAAAGGTTTCCTCCTCTTTCTGATTGTAGAGGCATGTACTTTCACATCAATGTAGAGACTTTCACTTTCACATCAACAGTAGCAAGAGCCTGCTGTAGGTCCCGTGATGACATTTTAGGGTTTTTGGAGACTTCTTTTAGCATCTTGCGGTCTGCTTTCGGGGTGAACTTGCTTGGGCGGCCAGACCGGGGCATGTTGGCAGTTGTTTTGAATGTCATCCACTTGTAGATTATTTTATGGACAGTAGAATGGCTGATTTTATATTCTTTTGAGATCTTTTGAAATCCCTTACCAGACTCATAAGTGTCTACCATCTTCTTTCTGAAGGCCTTAGACAGCTCCTTTGATCTCATGGTGTTTTCTCCCACTTCAACAGTCCGGGGCATGCCAAACTAAATGTGAGGTTTAAATAAGGCAAGCCTCCTTCAAAACACTGGGTAATGATGTTCTAATCATGTGCACCTTATGTGATACACCTTTGTGTGATTTTAGCCATTTTAAGTGGAATTGAATGTGGGGTGTCCTAATTGCCTCAACAGAAATTGAATTTATTTAAAATGACATTTTACAGAAAGTTAAAAAAAAAACATATATATATATTTTCAGTTTTAATTGTTTAGTTCTATTACCTGAATCTCTCCAGATTGTTAAAAATGATATCAAATATCCATATGACCATATTTGTTAGAAAACACACAGGCTTCTATAGGGTGTCCTAATTTTTTCACAAGTACGCTTGCCCCTCTGCTATTTTATGCATTGTTGATGTCAGCGTGGTGGCGCTGTGAAAATAGAACAAGTCTCTACTTTGGGAAAATTCACTCAAGACTGTCCGCTCTGTCCAAAACGCCGCTCTTTTTCGCTGAGAAGTCCTTTCCCACATACACAATAAATGGGTTGCCGCTGAACCCTTCACAGTAGGCTGCCGCTAGTTTGAAACGGCCTTAACTCGAAAAGAAAATAAAGGTCAATACAACTCTTCCAATGAACGTCATTCCATTTCGCAGCTTTTAGCATATTTTCATGACGATCAATTGTCAGTTGCTTATGAAAATATCACCTTCTTAACAGAAGTTATTATTTTCTGCATAGCTTTTAAGTGTCTGCCTTTTGCTCCTGCACGTTGGTCTGCTCTGCTTCATCCTCTCTCCTCCAAGCTGGGGAAGGATGCAAGTAGGTATCACTCCTCATGCATTATTGTGCTCCAGGAATTCATGTGGATGAATGTGGCAGCCAGGAAGAGAGGCAATCCGGAGATGGAACCTCCTTCCCTGAGTCTCCTGACCTCAGTCATGTAGGTATTAATGCCTGCATTGGCATTTGCTAAGCTTGCGACTTTGTGCTCTTGTATCATTTGAAGGTCTGCTTCTCACTACAGCTTGCGATTAAGTAATTTGACTGAAGTAGTGGCAGACCTTCAAACTATAGTGCCGCCGCCCGCTAATCATACCTCCATTCATAGATGTCAGGTGTATACACGGAGCTGGAGAATGTGTACGCAGGAAAGAGTGTGTCCCCGCTGCAGGGGGGAACCCCAGCAGAGTCCGAGGGGCCGGGACAGACTGAGGCCTATGGCCGCTCTCTTTCCCCCCTCACACTTCCCCCACTCACAGGTACTCCAAACACCCACACAATACGTGCACGTGCTTTCAGACGCATTCTCTTCAAAAGTCCTTCAGCTGCTACCTAATAATGTTCTTTTTAAATTTGTCGGGCCTGGATGGCAATGACCAATGCGTCATTGTTACATAACCAAAACACTCTTGTGACCATTACGACCCAATGTAGGCTTAGTCACTTGTTTTTGTAGTCGCCATGAGAGGATAAAAAAAAAAAAATTATACATTATGTCTGATTATTTCAATTTATTTGCTATTGGGTGGTGAAGTTAGCTCACCTGAAACCAAGGTCGTAGGTATGGTCTCAACATTAGTAGGGACGATATAACAGCCTAATTTACTCCATTTACACTTTTTGCTCGGAAGGGCTACATTTCTCACAAATATGAACCTAATTAATTGATATGCTAAATCAGGGGTGCCCATTACGTCGATCACGATCGACCAGTCAATCACAACGCTAGTGTGGGTAGCTCGCGGCATCCCCCGAAAAATATACCGTAATTTCCCGAATATAAGGCGCACCCGTGTATAACGCGCACCCCAAATTTACTTGTAAAATCTAGGGGAAATTATTGTACCCGTGCATAACGCGCACCCTAATTTTAGCACCACTAAATAGAAGAAAACAAGAAAACAGAGCTCGTGTACAGATACAGAAATGTCATTTTACTGACTGGTGAAACACAGCACAAGCATAGCACATTGGTAGTTCAAAACATTACGGTAAACTGACCATATGTACGGTAATAATATGAGCTGATAACTTCTTGAACTTACCAGAATCCAGGAGAACAAAACAGATGTGACTTTTCTTTTAAAGGCTGCTGTATAACTTGCTTGTTTCATCATGATGAATACATGTTTCCTCCATGGATTGAAAAGGCTAAAATAAAAGTGAGAACGTAAGTCGGAAATCCGAGCGAGCTCATCGCTGTCGACACGACAGTAACAATAGGAACTATTGTTATTTGGGTTTGAGTTTCCCGAGGGACAGATATAGTTGACGGACACAGGAAGTGTGTGTTTTTACGTTTGTTATGGTCCGAGTTGCGGAGCTGCAATAAACATTGACTCAAATGAGTTCAAGAAACTAAATTCTGTGCTTTATGAAGAGTGAAAAAAGCAGAATTTAACACAGACGAAATCATTCGGCCGAGCAGAGTGAAGCATTACCGAAACAAAATGGTGACGTCACGTACTGTAATGGTCAGCAACGGATCGTCGCATACGTTTCTTCAACACAACATGGCCGTGTCAATAAAATACAAAAAAATCGGTTTTTATATATATATAATAAATATATATTTCTGTCTCCATCCATGTACCCGTTTATAATGTGCACCATGATTTTACAAGTTGATTTTGGGGGAAAAAAGTGCGCGTTATATTCGGGAAATTACGGTATATAGAGTATTTTTCAATGTACAGGTACATAGTTAATTATGATTCTGTTGTGTGTATTTTGTGTTGTGTGAGCAACATATGAGCTATGCAGCACCCGTCTCTCTCTAAGCAGCTTCTTGCTCACGTTTTTCTACTTCTATAGTTTCCAGCAGAGTTCACTACATTTCTCCCAGTTTAATTAACATTTATAAAACACATACAGGAGGACACTTCTAAGCAGCTTCCTACTTGAGTTTTGCAGGTTGGCAAGTTCACACAGTTTAATTTTATGCTAACTCTGATTCAGGTCGGACATTCAGTAGCAAAATTAGTGGTGTGTTTCCTTCCTCCACAACATTGGCATCTTTTTACATTACTTAAATTGGCTGCTGCTGGATGAAAAAAAAAAAAACTAAAATCGCTCCTCTTTGATGGGGGTGCAGGAGGCGGCATGTTGTCGACGTGTATTTCTGTCAGGCCTGTGTGAGAGTGAGCATGGGTGTGTGTGTGTTGGGGGTGGGTCAAGTCAGACCAAGAGATTGATTTCTGATTGATTGATTGATGATTTTACGACACTGCGTGGGTGTGCGCTGATCCTCATGGGAAACGCTGTCTTCCTTAAGGTAAAACACTAGCCGGTTTGTCCACGGGCGTCTCTAAAATTGACCAAAACTGAAAAGTTACCAAGTGTTGCTTTAAAACTAACATCACTATAACTGAAGAAAACTAAACCAGATTATTCATTTAAATCTGTAGTCCTTTTGGAGGTCATAAGGGAGGAAAAACATTGAAAATAAAATAAAGGTACTTCATAAATACTTTAAGTGCGGCAATTAGTAATATAAATTGGATGCAATACAGCAAAATGATCTACTATATTCGTCAATCTCCCACCTTCCAGGTAACCGTAAATCAGGCCTGTCCCTGACCTGGAAGGAGCCCCTCCCAACACCTGTCTATGGGATCCATCATCAAAGCAGCGTGGACTCCAACCCTTATGTCAGCCTGGAGAGCCCCCCAGGTTCACCCCAACACAGCCCCAGCACGATGGGCCGCCGCAAGAAGCTGTTCACTTTCTCCCGTCCGCCTCGTAGCAGGGATACAGACAAGTTCCTGGATGCTCTCAGTGAGCAACTGGGCCAGCGCGTCACCCTGGATGACTACGTGCCGGGCGAGAACGACTACGAGGAGGTAAGGAATTTCTTATGTTTATTTAAACTGTGTGTTTG
Organism: Corythoichthys intestinalis; assembly: GCF_030265065.1. Taxonomy (NCBI): domain Eukaryota; kingdom Metazoa; phylum Chordata; class Actinopteri; order Syngnathiformes; family Syngnathidae; genus Corythoichthys; species Corythoichthys intestinalis. The sequence continues at coordinate 10,098,018 of NC_080415.1, read as the reverse complement.
GAAGTTGCTTGAACTTATAACACTTCAGCAATGTTAAGATTAGAACATCTCTAAAGTACATTACAATGACCACTTGTGTCACATAAACAGATATATCAAGGTGCTTGTCATGGTTTCAGAAGAAAAAATGTAAGTAAAATATGATAGAAGTGTTTTCAGTAGTCTTAATTACAACATATCCATCTCAGAATAACGATAAATCTCATTCCATTTCCATGATCATTTTTGTCCTGTATTTGTAAAAAAAAAAACAACAGAAATTATAAGAGCTGTAATAGAAATTGAGAGTGGTGTCAATATATTCTATTACAATTATCGTTGGTCATTGGTTGTATGGTGGTTTGGAAAAGTGTCTCAGATGTGCATGGCTTCTTTAATGTCTGCCAAGTTAAGATGCAACCAAACTGAACTGTATAGCCTTCATCATTCAGCAAGACTAGGGTTGGGCATCGTTTGAATTTGAAACCGATTCCATGATTCGATTCCGGTTCCAAACGATTCCAAATCTTTTTTTTTTTTTTTTAATTATTTTTTATTTTTTAACTTCTGAATTATTTTTTTTAATTATATGAACTTTCAATTAACTTTGCTATGAATTTCTCACAGGGCTATTTATAACTTGTATATACAGTGGGGCAAATAAGTATTAAGTCAACCACTAATTGTGCAAGTTGTCCCACTTGAAAATATTAGAGAGGCCTGTAATTGTCAACATGGGTAAACCTCAACCATGAGAGACAAAATACTCATTTTCCACTCTAATTTGGAAATAAATTCTTTAAAAATCAAAAAATGTGATTTTCTGTTTTTTTTCCCCACATTATGTCTCTCATGGTTGAGGTTTACCCATGTTGACAATTACAGGCCTCTCTAATCTTTTCAAGTAGGAGAACTTGCACAATTGGTGGTTGACTAAATACTTATTTGCCCCACTGTAAATATGAGTCTTTGAACTTGAATTTGACTAGGTTTCTTTCCACAGGAGTGCACTTTCACAAAAATGTTAATTTTTCAAAAGCTCACAGAGAAAAACATTTGGACCTATTCTTATGCCAATGTTTTAGAGTGTCTTATGCTGCAGGCATTTTTACGTGTTATTAAGCTCACATTAATAGGTTAACCTGGTGCAGAATATCAAACAAGCAAACAAAAAAATACAACTTTAAAAACCCAGTCCAGATTAGCAGTGGGTACAGTATAAAATCAGAAACAGTTTTTCTTGAGAAAAATAATCATACCTGCCTTCTCAGGCAGTAAACACGAGTGTTCTGAACAGATAGTGTCTCCTGCAGTGGAGAACACACGTTCACTGTGTGTAGATGAAGCTTGAATGCATAACACCTGGTGGCTGGTGCTCACAGCAGAGTAGATAAATAAATATCACGTATCACTAGTGAAGCATGTGAAGAAAAAAAATAATGATAGACATTGATACAACTGAGTATTAGGGCCAATTTAATCAATTTTAATAAAGGACTACGAAATTAGTCGGACTGTTGCTACGAGAAAGTCACAAATATTACAAAGGGGTAAGGTGAGCCGCTACGCACTTTACATACATGTACAGTATCTTAGCTGGGAGCAACGATGAAGCATTAGTATAAATTCTTCTATTTATCATAATATGATGATCTTTTAAGACTGTTGATTTTAACGGAGGCGGCAACGCGCTACGTAAAGTACGTAGCTGGTTATATAGCTACATTAGCCCGACGTACAACTTAGATACAACTTATCTATTCCAACCATCCGGCCATCCTCTACCGCTTAATTCGCGGTCGGGTCGCGGGGGCAGCAGAAGACAGACGTAATTTAATGTTTTACTTACCTGGTTCTGACTGGTTAGAAGTCCGGCGCAGTGCGTCAAATACATGGCACTCAGCTATGCACTACTCGGCAATCGGCATTTGTACAGGGTATTCCATGAATTCGGAGGTGTTTAATGATATTGGTCGTGCAGCCATCTTTGCATGATATGGCTGTGTTGCAAATGTTGCATTGAGCTGACTGGTCATTGTTCTTTGTGAAGTTGAGCTAAACTTTTGAGCGCCACCGCACAGTGACTACGATTGAAATCAAGTTGCAATGCACAAACACCACGAAGAAGAAGCCATATGGCTTCTTCTTCTTGGTGTTTGGCAGCTATTTTTTCCAGTCGGCGATCAGGGCATCAAAACTTGGAATCGAAATTTTTAAAAAATTCAAACGGATCTGGGAGAACCTGCGAGTTAGTTCCGGATTCCATCGATGCTCAATGCCCAACCCTAAGCAAGACAATGACACTGATAACTTCCAAAAGTTTAGGAGAAAAAAGTGAAAGTCAAGTCAGTACCTTGACTCGAACGCTATTGAACATCCGTATTTCATATACCTTATTAGACTGTGTGTAGTTTGTATTTGAAGGTATCTGAGGAGAAATGAAACCTGATCTGGTGTTTCTGCCCTTAGATGAGCTTCCCAGAGGATCAAGACACTGGCTTCATACGTCGGCAGCTCAGTAGCGGCAGCAGTGAGGACCACAGTAGCAGTGACGAAGTTTCCTCTCCCTGCTACTCTTCTGGTTCCGAGCAGATCCCCCCTCCTCCTAAACAGAGCCCCCCACCTCCTCCACCATTCCAGGTCTTGTTACCTCCTCCAGTCCAGTTCACGGACCCCGTCCCACCTGTTCGCTTCTCCCCGGAACACGTCCCCCGCAGTCGGATGCCCTTCCAGCCTCACCACCCCATCATCCCCCCTCCTCCGCCCCCTTTGAGGACCATCCTGTCCAACCGATCGCCTCTCCACAATGTCCTGCCCACGAGGGAGGGCACGGACGACCAGCGATTCCAAACGCTGTCGCGTGGCCGCACCACCTTTACCACCACCACTACCATTCTGCGATCGTCTCGCCCCAGCTACCTCCCCCGCCAGCTTAGCCAACCACAGCCCATTTGTCAGCCCTCTCCCCAGCTGTCCCCTCAAACGCTGCGGCCGAGCCAGCTTGTCCTGCACAGGCACCACCAACTCCACCACCAGCACAGCTATCAGGGTCCTCTACCCCCGTCCCTCGAAGATCACAGTCCACCTAGGGGTCACAAGCAAGACCCCTCTGTGTCATTTCGCAAGCCTCCAAACTCTACCCTCACCAGCCACACTAAAGAGCAAGAGTCACAGCAGGTATTACTGCTCTTAAAATGTGTTTCCACCACAAGATGTGTAGGCAGGACGGTGATTTCTGTATCAGTTACATAAATAGTGTGACATCAGTGGGACTTATTCAGCACAGCAAAAAGAGAAATGTGACAAAATAAACAAAGCACAACAATGGAGGACATCCAGAAATGTTCTTTCTATTTGGCAAGTGGGTGTTAAGTGCAAAAAAAAAGTCATGGTGAATGTATGTTATCCGTGTTCTTTTCCTCTTGTTGAAGTAGGGGGTCACAAAAATGGTACCTGTGAATAGCTTGCGGGCCTGCTAGCTTAAATGTCAGTCATTTTAAAACCACCGTATAAATATTAGTCAATACCCAACTCTCAGTTAAAAAAATAGCTGATAACCCCTTCACAACGTGATGCAATTTGTCCACCAGAGTTGGGTAGTAACGCGTTTCATTTAGTTGAGTAAAACTTTGAGAAAAATATACTTCTAAGAGTAGCTTTACTAAGCCATAATTTTTACTTTTACTTGAGTAGATATGTAAAGAAGAAACGCGACTCTTACTCTGCTACTTTGGGCCAGAGGTGGGTAGAGTTTGAAATTTGGATCGGATCTTGAAATTTAACTCAAGTAAGACTAGCGTTACTTCAAAATATTACTCAAGTAAAAGTAGTCATCCAAAAAATGTAATCAAGTACAAGTAAAAAATTATCCAGTGAAAAGAATACTCAAGCAATGAGTAACATTGTAACTGCTTATTTTTGTCAGATTTTTTTTAGGGTTGTTCCGATCATGGTTTTTTTTTGCTCCCGATCCGATCCCGATTGTTTTAGTTTGAGTATCTGCCGATCCCGATATTTCCCGATCCGATTGCTTTTTTTTTTTTGCTTCCGATTCAATTCCAATCATTCCCGATAATTTTTCCTGATCATATACATTTTGGCAATGCATTAGGAAAAAAATGAATAAAACTCGGATGGATATATATACATTCAACATACAGTACATAAGTGCTGTATTTGTTTATTATGACAATAAATCCTCAAGATGGAATTTACATTATTAACATTCTTTCTGTGAAAGGGATCCACGGATAGAAAGACTTGAAATTCTTAAAGGATAAATGTGACTTTGTATATTGTGACTAAATATTGCCATCTAGTGTATTTGTTGAGCTTTCAGTAAATGATACTGTAGCCATTTAACTGTTCTGCCCAAATGCATGATGGGAAGTGCAACCATGACTGTGCGTAGTGGTATCAATTGATATATCTTCTCTGCGTTGGGAAATAACATAGGGTGTTAAAGGGTATGACAACACCTGGGGAAATGCTAATATTCCATAATTTATCCTTAAACGTATGCCTTTTGAATTCATATCATGCCACTTTGTGTAATTACACACATCGCAACACCAAGAAAATGATAGAAATTAGGTCGATTGTCAAGCTAAAAGGACCCGCCCCCGAGATGCCGGAAATCTAGCATATTGTGTGCGTGACGTCACTATAGGGAAACAACCGGCTCAGTGCTTAGTACTGAATGGCGGCGATGATGGCGGACAATTTTGTTTCTAGTTGCAGCGACGAATCCGACGTAACGAACATTCTTCTAATGGTGATGAGGAGAGTTATGAACCTTTCTTTGGTGTTTTGGGTTATCAATTTGAGCCCAAACGAAAGCCAATGCAGCCTAATGAAAGGATCATTGAGGGGAGCAATCACACTGATGAAACACCGGCGGCAACAGAATAACCGAATGGTTTGTTTTGCATTTCTTTTTGTGAAGCTGATACACCGTGACCGCAAAATAAAGTAATGTATAGAATAACTATCATTTAATATGCTATCATCGGTTTCGCTCTGCCAACCGACACAAATATGAATGGGATTAGAGGATTTGTTCTATATATTTTACGAGCGATAATTTATACATGTGTCCAGTCCTATATCCAATGCGTGATATGTTTTTTATCATAAAAGAGTACTCACTCTGGCCATTTCCCTCCTTTGCTTTGCCTGGGGTGGTGAGGTGGTCTCATCAGAGCCAGTCATCGTCCTCTTTCACCGCGCACCGCATCTGCTTTCAGCAGCAATTTCTTAGCAAAACCTGATTTCATTTGCCCATAGTTCGTATAGCTTTCAGGTGTAAAATGCGCACCACACAAAACCGTGCCGGAGGCTGGGTCTGCAAAATTAGCACTCTTAGCACTGACGAACTTTACTCATTGTCTGCGTAGTCCAGCTCTTTTTCTCGCGTTCGGGAACTCATGGGTACTACGTTGCGACACATGGCTATTTGTAAACCACATAGCATGACAGGTTTGAACCATTTTAGCGATTTTTTGATAAAACACGAATGCAACTCTCTCGTCGATAAACAACGATGGCACCTGCCTCGACCTTTTGTTTCCTTGTTATGACGTCTCCGTCCCATTCGGCTGTTTCCGGAACACTTTCGGAAATGTTCGTCATTTTCGATCTATTTTCGATAATTGCTCATTAATGTGATTGATTTTTTTGTTATCAATATTTGTTATCTTGGCACATAACGGTTCTATTGATGTCTCACACCCCCTATGCATTTTCATACCCTTTAAGAAAAAGATCAATTACAACCTTTCTTACCCACATTGCTTCCCACGATACTTCTAATCGTAGGGAGAGGGATTGTAAGGCTTTAGCCAATTAAAAAAAGGCTCCAAAGGCTGCCAAAATTCACTCTACTCATTTTACGCTGCCTTTTAGCTCTACATATAGGTAAAACGGCGCCATTACAGATCCGATCGATTGGGACATTTTTAATTTTTTTTTTTTTTTTTTTGTAAACAATGGTAAGCCAAAGAAATACAAAAAAAAAAAAAAAAAGTTGAATTGTGGCAAGAGAAAAAAAAAAGACAAAATGAAGCATTACTCATCCAAAGAGCATGAGTCCCCTCTAGTGGAGAAACTAGTTCATAGTTTGAATCGTGAATACAGTGAGTTTTTAGCTGTTAATGGGGACCAGAACCTGCCGGGATAAGTGAAAAACAGTTAACAGTAGCCTCACTGTCAACTTCTGCAACTTCTATTCACGCATATTCTATGTTCAATACTTATTTACATGCAATATTAATCTGCAATATTCAGTGACTTCACTGTCAACTCCTGCTACTTCACTTCAATTATTTGCACTGCCTGAACATAGGACTACCTCATATATATTTTATATTTATTTAGATTTTATACTTTTATTCTTGCAAGCCACTTTCGAGATGTTTACTTGTCCTGCACTGTAAAAGGAGATGCTCCACAATTTCATTGTACAACCGTATAATGACAATAAAGGGCTATTCTATCCTATTCTAGCGCCCCCACCCCTCCCCCCAAAAATAATATATATATTTTTAAATGTAATAATTATGATGTTTTGAACATGTTAATGTCCCACAGAATTATTTTTAAACAAGAAAAAAAGTAGACACCCCATCAATTAAAAATAAAATAAAATAAATGCTTGTCATGATTTAATGCTTAACTGAGTGTCCACTCAAATCCGCTCCAGCAGCTCACTTATACACAATAAGTTGCCTCAGCAACTGTTTAACAAGTTAAACATGATTTGAAGGTTAAGTCTCTGGCAAGATCAAAGCTGAACTGTCTGTCAATCATCATTTACTTTAATAAGCAACACATGTTCACGGTCTAACGAACAAAGAGCAGGGAGAGGGAGGGAGGGAGCGGGCGTGAGACTGCACTATTTGCTCGGGGCAGACATTAGTAACCCCTTCACTACGTGATGCACTAGAGTTGGGTAGTAATGCGTTTCATTTACTCAGTTACATTTACTTGAGTAACTTTTTGAGAAAAATGTACTTCTATTTTTACTAAGCCATACTTTTTACTGAAGTAGATTTGTGAAGAAGAAACGATACTCTTACTCCGCTACTTATGGCTACACTATTCGTTATGTTTTAACCCTTTAATCTACATACTTGATTTTACTTATTATATATATTGCCATAGACTCTGACAGTGGCTCAACACATTTCACCAATGAGACGTTGCAACAATATTTACATTGTGTGCATACTATCCTCATTAAAATATGAAAACTTATACATATTTGGGTGGTTTTAGTTAAAGCAGACACTGTTTTTTCATCTGTGTGATTTTGACAAAGATCAGATCACTTTTGATGGTGATTTTATGCAGAAATGTGAGAAATTCCAAAAGATTCAGATACTTTTTCATACCACTGTAATTTAACCAATAATTCAAGAACTATTACACAGCTTTAATCATGTAAATGCTTGTTTAAAGAATGTTAACATCTGAGGGTTTCTCAGGATGATAATTAATTTTTTTCTTCTGTTCTAGGCACCCCCACCTCCTCCTCCCCCTTTGCCCCCGCCCTGTGACCCACCCCCCCTGCCGAAGCCGGGACAAGCCTCAGACACCAACCACATGAGCGTGAAAAGACTGCGCTGGGAGCAGGTGGAAAACTCCGAGGGTACCATCTGGGGTCAGGTGGGCTTTTACTACAGCTTACAATACAGCACACACAAACTCAGTATATTTTAGAGTGAAGAGCAGAGATGTTCTTTTCTCAAACCCACCTACGATACTTGTGTTGTGCCTCTGATGAGTCATGGCAGCTTCATAGCAAGTGCGTGTTTGTCAAATAGAAATATAAAATAAAAGAGCAGCAGGTACAGTCATTCTTAAAGGTGACACCCCTGCTGAGCCCTCATGATAACATTTTCACTGGCGAGTACAACACGTCCTTGTCTTTGTTCAGCTCGGAGAGGATTCTGACTACGACAAGCTCACCGACATGGTGAAGTATTTGGACCTTGATCTGCACTTTGGCACTCAACGCAGACCCAGTAAGTTGTTTTGAATGTCCTCTTGTCTTTCTGTGTTGTCATCATAATCATCGTCATCTCATTGTGCTTGAACTCCATATTGTACAAAATGTTTCTATTGTCGATGACTTAATTCCCCTTCACTTTAGCAGATGTTTTATGGATTGACTCAAGGGCGTTGGGTTGGTCTCAACATTGGTAGGGACGAAATAACAGCATAACCTGCATGCATAGGCAGAGTATGACTTTGTGGCAGTGGGGGCAAAAATGTTAATGACCCCAAAACACAGTGTCAGTAATAACATAAACTTACAAGATATAAGTATGCTCGGATAGTAGCTTAGCTCATGCTCGTACGTACAGATGCCGCATCTGTTTTGACTGAATATTCCAGCTAGGAACATTTATAATAGTACGTTGAAAATGAGGTTTTTTTGTTTTGTTTTGTATGTTTCCCGTCATTTTTTCGGGTTTTAGCATCTTTAGTGGAGCAAACTGAAACTTTGCTCACCATTTTGGCGGTGCTCGCCGCCATTTCATGGTCCACATCTTCAATCCTTGGTTCTCGCTCAGTAGTTGTTGTCGCTTTTGAAAAGCTTAGGTTTTTGAAAATTATGTACATTATATCCATCTTGCCTCTTCTGTCCTTAGGTGTTTTTTTTTTTGGCTAAGCAAAGCAAATGACCGTCTCTAAGGTGCTAGTCACATAATCAGAAAAATAATTTTGACCCATTATAGAGATATATTTTTTTGTTAATTTAATTCATTTTTGTTGTTTGCTTTATTACTTTACAACTTTTATAGACAACATTTTACTGGCAAAGTCTTAATTTTAAATTCATATACAGTCATCCCTCGCTACTTTGCGCTTCAAACTTTGCGCCCTCAATCCATCACAGATTTTTTATTCAATTAAAAAAAAAAAAAAAAAAAATGAAGATGAGCCGTCCCAAGCCGATCGCGCAGTCTCCCTCTCGCTCCCTCCCTTCCTCTTCCTGCTCTTTGTTTGTCAGCCAGGCAGTGCTCGTGCACTGGCGTTGTCTATTAAAGTTAACGATGATTGACATATGAATGGGTCTGATCTTGAGTCACGAACTCCTAAAGCGCCACATGCGTCAGTCATCGTCTATCTTGTTAAACAGTTGCTGTGGCAACTCAATGTGTGTAAGTGAGCAGTTCCGAGCGGATTTGAGTAGACTCACTCAGTGAAGCATTTTCTACTACTACTTTATTTTTGTTTAATTAGTAACATGTTTAAAACTTACAGTATCATAATTATTACATTTGAAGTGTTTAAAAAACATTTATAAAAAAAAAATATATATATATATATATATATATATATATATATATATATATATATATAAATATACACACATTTTTTAAAATTATACTTTAAGAAAAAGTGATAAGTGAAGTGCGCTACTTTGCGGTCTTTCACTTATCGCAACGGGTTCTGGTCCCCATTAACGCCGAAAAACGAGGGATCACTGTATCGGAAAGTCAATTATATTAGGGCTGTCAAACGATTAAAATTTTTATCCGAGTTAATCACAGCTTGAAAATTAATTAATCGTAATTAATCCTAATTAATCGCAATTCAAACCATCTCTAAAATATGCCATATTTTTCTGTAAATTATTGTTGGAATGGAAAGATAAGACACAAGACGGATATATACATACAACATACTGTACATAAGTACTGTATTTGTTTATTATAACAATAAATCCACAAATGGCTTTATTAACATTCTTTCTGTTAAAGTGATACACGGATAGAAAGACTTGTAGTTCTTAAAGGATAAATGTTTTGGTTACAAGTTATAGTAATTTTATATTAAAACCCCTCTTCATGTTTTCATTTTAATAACATTTGTAAAATTTTCAATCAAAAGTAGAGTAAATATAATAATAATAACAATAATAAGAATAGAGTGACCAAAGTCTGAGTAAGTTTTATGTGTATTTTGCATAGCTATTTTGATTAGGCATGCCAGCTCACCTTGCATTGTTGTTTAACTGTGTGAGAACAGGGCCTCATTACTACAAACTGAAGTGCTTTTCTTTTTGTGAACATTATTTTTTTTGGGAGAGATAGGAATATTATTTTTGTTGTGCTTTCACTAAATGATACTTTTGTTTGTTGTGAAGGAGTTGCCGATGCTTATGCCAATAAACGGCGAGGTCGAAAGAACACCTGTGTCCACTCGCTTTTATAACATATATATCTCTGTACATATCTTACCCAAAATACAACAAGAGACACATAATTGCCACTAAAAGAATGAATACTTACAGAAATATGTGTGGAGCACAAATAGCACAATGCAACAGCATAAACGTCTCACAACTACTAATTCTCCCACTAATAGAAGGAATAATATTAGTATGGAACAGTGCTGCCCCCAAGCGGCCGGTGGCATTCTCTTCACTCTTAATGTCCATAAACGGCGTCATTGTAATCTGTTTGAGGCAATGCGTGAGCGGGTCATTCAGTGCATGCGTTAATTGCGTCAAATATTTTAACGTGATTAATTGAAAAAAATAATTAACACCCGTAAACGTGATAATTTTGACAGCCCTAAATTATATACAATGAAGTTTTAGCCACCAGATTTGTGGCCCCCCTTAGTGGCCTCCCCTTAATTGCCGCGTAGGCCTGCATGGAAACTTTTTGCTGGGGACGGGACATTAATAGGACCAAACAGATCTGGTGAACGGGGGTCAGGGCTACATTTCTGAATATGAAACAAATTAATCAATAGGCTAAACAATCAATGCCAATTTAATCTGTATTGACTTATACTAACTTTCATGTGTATTGGTGCAGATGATACACCGTTTGATTCAATCCTTTGTTTTCCAAAACTATTAAAGAAACATTTTGAAAACACCAGAATAAATGTCTGTATTTTGTTAGAAAATTTAAATTGCAATGTTTGAACGCAATTTAAATTATATTAACGCACAACAAATACAAACTCGTTAATAATCTCTTAAATATCCAGGAATGCAAAAAAATAAGTATTTGTTTTGACTACGCATGTGCCAGTATGAGATTCTGACGGTATGATAACCTTAAGCAAAAATATGATGGTTTCATGGTGTCACGGTATTGCAATTACAGCTCTAAAATGTTTATTTTGACATTTTTGAGTAACAAAAAAAAAAAAAAAAATTCCATTGAACAAGGTTTTTTATTTATTTTTCAAGACAACATATTAGCAAACTGGAAGTATAATGTTAAGTTAAATAAATAAAAAAATACATGACATATTCTAAATGAAATAAAATTGGCATGCTAATTAGCCACATTACCTGCCTCATTACAAAGCTTACGTTACAGTATGTATGTACACTCCTAGAAACACTACACACGCATGACGGCATTTACTAACCTTTAATTTTGTATAAATGCGAAATCATATTGGAGATATTGCTTTCTCTGGTAGCCACACCCCTACAAACATGTTCTTCATGTCACTTGGCCCACGTAAGCCGCAGCTGTCCTCAACATTCATGTACCTGAAGTATTCCCATAACAGCCACTTCTTTTTCTTCGGTAGGGGAAAAAGTTGAGGTGTTTCATGTCCTCCAGCCTACGTTCAGCACAGCTGACTCACTGACACTGAGCAACAACTTGAGCGGGAGGGGCAACATAAAAAAAAAAAAAAAAAAGTAGCTAATACCGTAATACCGTAGGGACGGTATGACGGAAAATTTTAGTGGTTCTGAAACCTTGACATTTTCATTCCACGGTATACCTTGAAACCGCCAACTGGCACATGCCTACTTAAGACCACTCAACATCGTCTGTCCAAATAAATAAATATAACTGAAAAAATGTCTTAGTAAGGGATTAACAAAAATAAATAAAAAATGGAGCCTTCTTTCAGGTAAAACAGTACTGTATTTGTCCACATGCACAGCTAAACTCAACAAAAAATGAACACTTTTTACCTCGATTATAAAAATATATATTTTTAAAATAAATAATGTAAGTCTAAACATAATAAAAACAAAATTCACTTAATAATGGCAGGGCCAATTCTATCCTGACAACATACAAGTTTTACAGTCATGCGAATACAATATTGTTTTTCTACCTGTTTTACTTTCCCATTTCTTGACCTTGTTTTGCTTGTACTTTCACAGTCATATCAATCACGTAGATGAGGCCTGCTCCATTCACATTGTCTTCGATCCATTCTCCGTAAAGGCACCACTTCCACCCGTATCAAGTCCAGCAATAGCACAGTTCTGCTACAGAAAAGACAAATCGTACTCATCCATCAGTGAACCTTGGCCTCAAGAGAGTCACATGACAGAACTGTGTTATGAGCTTTTCATCCTTGAATGTGTGTGTCTGAGTGTGGGTGTGTGCGCATGTGGCTGTAAGTCTTATCGATCCCTGGTGCCTGGAGAACTCATCCTCACACTGTTGTTTAATTGCCAGTGTCTCCACCAGAGCCGACCTTCCTGCCCGAGAACTTAAAAAAGAAAGATGTCGTGGAGATTTTGTCTCACAAGAAAGCCTACAATGCATGTGAGTCAAGCTTTTACCCAAAAAATAACATACAAAGTACATACAAATACATAAATACTTCATGTTTAGACTACCTCTGAATTCATTTATTGTTTTTTTCCCTCTATTGATCTCAACCACAGCTGCCAAAATGAATCTAATCCAATAGAGGAGCTGTACTGCAAAGATATTCATTTTATTGTCATTTTTTTCCATGCTTGTAGAGAACAGCACTGCGTGATAATAACAGATGTTAATGATGTTTTGTTACATGAGTAAGTATTTATTTTGATCACAAACACTCTACATTAGGGGTGTAACAAAAATCAAAATGACCTGTTTGATTTGACCTGTTTGAGGTGGTGAGCTGCAAATAAACACCTGTCCACCCCATACAATCAGGAAGACTCCATTTCCTAACATGGTCAAGACCAAAGAGTTGTCTTAAGACGCCAGAGACAGAATTGTAGACCTCTACAAGGCTGGAAAGGGTTACGGGGCAATTGCCAAGCAGCTTGGTGATATAAGATCCACCACTGGAGCAATTATTACAAAATGGAAGAAACTAAACATGACTGTCAATCTCCCTCGGACTGGGGCTCCGTGTAAGATCTACCTCGTTCAGTCTCAATGATCCTAAAAATGGTGAGGAATCAGCCAAGAACAACATACAGTAGGAGGAGCTGGTCAATGACCTGAAAGGAGCTGAGACCAACATTTCCAAGGTGACTGTTGGTTATACACTAGGACGTTATGGTTTAAAATCATTCATGACACGGAAGGTCCCCCTACTTAAACCAGCAGCTTTCCAGGCCCGTTTAAGTTTGCCAATGACTATTTGGATGATCCAGAAAAGTCATGTGAGAAAGTCATATGGTCATACAGTGCCTTGCAAATGTATTCGGCCCCCTTGAATCTTGCAACCTTTCGCCACATTTCAGGCTTCAAACATAAAGATATGAAATTGAATTTTTTTGTCAAGAATCAACAAGTGGGACACAATCGTGAAGTGGAACAACATTTATTGGATAATATAAACTTTTTTAACAAATAAAAAACTGAAAAGTGGGGCGTGCAATATTATTCGGCCCCTTTACTTTCAGTGCAGCAAACTCACTCCAGAAGTTCAGTGAGGATCTCTGAATGATACAATGTTGTCCTAAATTACCGATGATGATAAATAGAATCCACCTGTGTGTAATCAAGTCTCCGTATAAATGCACCTGCTCTGTGATAGTCTCAGGGTTCTGTTTAATGTGCAGAGAGCATTATGAAAACCAAGGAACACACCAGGCAGGTCCGAGATACTGTTGTGGAGAAGTTTAAAGCCGGATTTGGATACAAAAAGATTTCCCAAGCTTTAAACATCTCAAGGAGCACTGTGCAAGCCATCATATTGAAATGGAAGGAGCATCAGACCACTGCAAATCTACCAAGACCCGGCCGTCCTTCCAAACTTTCTTCTCAAACAAGGAGAAAACTGATCAGAGATGCAGCCAAGAGGCCCATGATCACTCTGGATGAACTGCAGAGATCTACAGCTGAGGTGGGAGAGTCTGTCCATAGGACAACAATCAGTCGTACACTGCACAAATCTGGCCTTTATGGAAGAGTGGCAAGAAGAAAGCCATTTCTCAAAGATATCCATAAAAAGTCTCGTTTAAAGTTTGCCACAAGCCACCTGGGAGACACACCAAACATGTGGAAGAAGGTGCTCTGGTCAGATGAAACCAAAATTGAACTTTTTGGCCACAATGCAAAACGATATGTTTGGCGTAAAAGCAACACAGCTCATCACCCTGAACACACCATCCCCACTGTCAAACATGGTGGTGGCAGCATCATGGTTTGGGCCTGCTTTTCTTCAGCAGGGACAGGGAAGATGGTTAAAATTGACGGGAAGATGGATGCAGCCAAATACAGGAACATTCTGGAAGAAAACCTGTTGGTATCTGCACAAGACCTGAGACTGGGACGGAGATTTATCTTCCAACAGGACAATGATCCAAAACATAAAGCCAAATCTACAATGGAATGGTTCAAAAATAAACGTATCCAGGTGTTAGAATGGCCAAGTCAAAGTCCAGACCTGAATCCAATCGAGAATCTGTGGAAAGCGCTGAAGACTGCTGTTCACAAACACTCTCCATCCAACCTCACTGAGCTCGAGCTGTTTTGCAAGGAAGAATGGGCAAGAATGTCAGTCTCTCGAAGTGCAAAACTGATAGAAACATACCCCAAGCGACTTGCAGCTGTAATTGGAGCAAAAGGTGGTGCTACAAAGTATTAACGCAAGGGGGCCGAATAATATTGCTCGCCCCACTTTTCAGTTTTTTATTTGTTAAAAAAGTTTAAATTATCCAATAAATTTTGTTCCACTTCACGATTGTGTCCCACTTGTTGTTGATTCTTGACAAAAAATTAAAATTTTATATATTTATGTTTGAAGCCTGAAATGTGGCGAAAGGTTGCAAGGTTCAAGGGGGCCGAATACTTTTGCAAGGCACTGTATATATGGATTCACTCCATTCTGAGAAAAGAAATATGGAATCATGAGAAACAAACAAAGAAATAACAATCCAAACACATCTCTAGTATTTAGCAGCACCACCTCTGGCTTTTATGACAACTTGCAGTCTCTGAGGCATGGACTTGATGAGTATTCTTTATCAGTTTGGTGCCAGATCATCCTTGCAGGTCGGAGCATTGCTGTGGACTTTTTTTTTTTTTTTTTCTCATTTCCATCACAGGTTTTCAACTGGGTTGAGATCAGAGCTATTCGCAGGCCATGATATTGACATTGACATGACTGGATGAGTCTTTCTCCAAGGAATGCTTGAACAGTTTTAGTTCTGTGGCATGATGCATTGTCATCTTGGAAAAAGTCAAAAATATTTTCAATTGAAGGGATAAGAAAGCTGTCTAAAATTTCAATGTAAACTTGTGCATTTATTGAAGATTTAGCCACAGCCATCTCCCCAGTGCCTTTGCCTGACATGCAGCCCCATATAATCAACGACTGAGGGAATTTTGATGTTTTCTTCAGGCAGTCATCTTTGTAAATCTCACAGGAACAGCACCAAACAAAACTTCCAGCATCATCACCTTGTCCAATGCAGATTTTTGACTCTTGACACCTTGTCCAATGCAGATTCTTGACTCCTTGTCCAATGCAGATTCTTGACTCTTGACAATTTTTTCAAGCTTTTTATCTGAGTTTGTTCTACATGATAAAATGCCTGAGTGAGTGCTCGTCCGAGATTGGCGATTCCATACTTTTTGCTAGGGGTTGTATTAAGGAGAGGATGACCAGGGCCATGTATTGTGAGATTTTGGCGAATAACATCCTCCCCTCAGTTAGAGCATTGAAAATGGGTCGTGGCTGGGTCTTCCAACATGACAATGGCCCGAAGCAGACAGCCAGAATAACCCAGGCGTGGCTTCGTGAAAAGCATATCAAGGTTCTAGAGGGGCCGAGCCAGTCTTTAGACCTAAACCCAATAGAAAATCTTTGGAGGAGGATTAAACTCCGTGTTTCTCAGTGACAGCCCAGAAACCTGATTGATCTTGAGAAGATCTGTGTGGAACATGATGAAAAATCCCTGCTGCAGTCTGTGCAAACCTGGTGAAAAGTTACTGAAACCGTACAAACGACCTTTGTAATTGTAATCAAAGGCTACTGTACTAAATATTAACATTGATTTCTTCAGGTGTTTAAATACTTATTTGCAGCAGTATAATAGATTGTTAAAAAAAAATCATACATTGTGATTTCCAGATTTTTATTTGTTTTAGATTGTCTCTCACAGTGAACAAGCACCTACCATGAAAATTTCAAACCACCCATCATTTATAAGTGGGAGAACTTGCAAAATCCCAGGGTGTTCAAATACATTTCCTCACTCCTCACTTTTTGTAAAATAATGATAAATTTTAACACTTTGGATCTGTAACTTGCCATGGCGACAGCAGGAGGCACAGCTGTTTTATCCCTTGTTGTGCTCATTGTTTTTCCTCAATGGAGATCGTTATTTAAAGTGCTTATTAGTACTGGCTGCACTCTAGCCAACTATTTCAGTGTTTTTAACACCCGGTGACGTAAGCGATCATTAGGACCATTCCCATGGCGACCGAGGGAATCTTGCTCATTTCTGCCTCGAGGCTTGAAGAACATCCCCGAGGCGTCTACCGTGAACAAGTCATGATTGACAACCCTCAATTTAATTGTAAACCTTCTCTTTCTCGCAGCCATCCTCATCGCCCACCTGAAGCTCTCACCCGACGAGCTTCGCCAGGTCCTGATGGACATGATCACGGACAGACTGGAGCCTGCCCACATTAAGCAGCTGTTGCTCTACGCCCCTGACGAGGACGAGGTGAAAAAGTACGAGCAGTTCGACCAGGACCCGGCCAAGCTAAGCGAACCTGACCAGTTTATTTTCCAGGTAGCTACAGTGCGCAAGGCAAAATTAAAAAACGAAGGATTACGAGCAGTGCTTTTTTCTAGATGTTGATGGTGCCCGAATATAAGACCCGCCTGAAGAGCCTCCACTTCAAGACCACCTTGCAGGAAAGGACAGAGGAGATGAAAGTGGCCTTTGATTACATCTACAAGGCTTCTTTGGAGCTGAAGACTAGCAAGAAACTGGCCAAAATCCTTGAAGTAAAAATGACTACATATTCACGGTTTTGATGTACATCAATATACAGTATACTAGTCCTTCTGAAAAAATTAGCTTATTGTAATAAAGTTCATTATTTTCAGTAATGTTCTGATAAACATTATACTTTCATATATTTTAGATTCATTTCACTATTTCATCACTATACAAATAAAATTGAATTAAATTACACACAATTGAAGTAGTCCAAGCCTTTTAGTGTTTTAATATCGATGATTCTGGCAAAAACAAGAAAAAACAAAAATCCCTATCTCAAAAAATTAGCATATTTCATCCGACCAATACAAAAGTGTTTTTTAATACACAAAAGGTCAACCTTCAATGAATTATATCAGCTATGCACTCAATACTTGGTCGGGAATCCTTTTGCAGAAATGACTGCTTCAATGCGGCGTGGCATGGAGGCAATCAGCCTGTGGCACTGCTGAGGTGTTATGGAGGCCCAGGATGCTTCGATAGCGGCCTTAAGCTCATCCACAGTGTTGCGTCTTGTGTTGTCTTCATCTTTACAATATCCCACAGATTCTCTATGGGGTTCAGGTAAGAAGAGTTGGCAGGCCATTTGAGCACAGTAATACCATGGTCAGTAAACCATATATACCAGTGGTTTTAGCACTGTGAGCAGGTGCCTGGTCATGCTGAAAAATTAGATCTTCATCTCCATAAAGCTTTTCAACAGATGGAAGCATGAAGTGCTCCAAAATCTTCTGATAGCTAGCTGCATTGATCCTGCCCTTGATAAAACACAGTAGACCAACACCAGCAGCTGACATGGCTCCCCAGACCATCACTGACTGTAGGTACTTGACACTGGGCATTGTGGCATTTCCTTCTCCCTGGTCTTCCTCCAAACTCTGGCACCTTGATTTCCGAATAACATGGAAAATTTGCTTTCATCTGAAAAAAGTACTTTGGACCACTGAGCAACAGTCCAGTGCTGCTTCTCTGTAGCCCAGGTCAGGCGCTTCTGCCGCTGTTTCAGGTTCAAAAGTGGCTTGCCCTGGGGAATACGGTACCTGTAGCCCATTTCCAGCATACACCTGTGAACGGTGGCTCTGGATGTCTCTACTCCAGACTCAGTCCACTGTTTCTGCAGGCCCCCCAAGGTCTGGAATCGGCCCTTCTCCACAATCTTTCTCAGGGTGCGGTCACCTCTTCTGGTTGTGCATCGTTTCCTGCCACACTTTTTCCTTCCCACAGATTTCCCGCTGAGGTGCCTTGAAACAGCACTCTGGGAACACCCTATTCGCTCAGAAATTTCTTTCTGTGTCTTAGCCTCTTGCTTGGGGGTGTCAATGATGGCCTTCTGGACAGCAGTCGGGTCAGAAGTCTTGGCCATAATTGCGGTTTTGAGTAATGAACCAGGCTGGGAGTTTTTAAAAGCCTCAGGAATCTTTCTCAGTTGTTTTGAGTTAATTCGTTGATACAGATGATTAGGTTAGTAGCTTCTGTAGAGTACCTTTTCATGATATGCTAATTTTTTGAGATAGGGATTTTTGGTTTTTCTTGACTTTTTTTGCCAAAATCATCAATATTAAAACAACAAAGGCTTGAACCACTTCAGTTATGTGTAATGAATCTAAAATATATGAAAGTAATGTTCATCAGTACATTACAGAAAATAATGAACTTTATCACACATGCTAATTGTTTTTAGAAGGACTGTATATTGATGGCTGCCATCTACAGTGCTAAACGTCCAATCAATTTTTATTTAGAGCCAGCCGTCCTGGTTTATATTAATCGGACGTCTATAGCCATCATTGGCATGCAATGAGAGAGAGTTGTGGCTATAACCAGTGTGTATTTTTTTAAAATTCATTTTTATTTTATTAATTTAGTTTTATTAACGTTGTATTAATGTATAAATGTATTTATTATTAGATACAAGTAATACAGGAAATAATATAATGATTAAATTCATATAAATTGCTAATTTTTTTTTTTTTTTAACTAACCAAAAATACTCACTTACCCTATAAAAGGTTTATGGGTCTGATGCCCCCCACCCCAAAAAAACGAAAAATAATTACCAAATATAGTTGCTTGTTCGATAAAGCGGTAAAGGATTTTGGCGTCAATAGTTGTCCACTTTACAGAAGTGGGTAGAGTAACAAAAGATTTTACTCAAGTAAGTGTATCGTTGCTTCAAAATAATATTATTCAAGTAAAAGTGCATGTAGTCATCCAAAAAATTTACTCAAGTACAAGTAAAAAAAAGTATTTGGTGAAAATAACACTCAAGTAATGAGTAAGATTGTGAGTAACTGATTATGATGTTTGTTATGATCTTATTTTTGTTTTTTTACAATGGTATTTTTTTTCTCAGCACAGTCTTCTATATGAACAATTATGATACTGTACTATTGCCTATTACATGACCACATTATGCCAAAGCAATACAAAAAAAAAAAAAAAAAATCACTGAATTCCAGCAAGAGAAAATATGCCCAGAAATTAAGCATCATTTGTTAAAATACAATAATGTAGTACAGTGCTGGCCAAAAGTATTGGCACCCCTGCAATTCTGTCAGATAATGCTCAGTTTCCCCCAGAAAATGATTGCAATTACAAATGCTTTGGCAGTAATATTTTCATTTATTTTGCTGGCAATGAAAAACCACATAAGAGAATGAAAAAAAAAAAAAATTAAACCATTTTACACACCGACGAATATCGGCCGGACAAAAGTATTGGCACCCTTTGAAAAATCATTTGATGCTTAACTAATTTATGTAATACAGCACCTGTTACTTACCTGTGACAGATAACAGGTGGTCATAATAACTAAATCACACTTGCAGCCAGTTAAAATGGATTAAAGTTCACTCAACCTCTGTCCTGTGTCCATGTGTGTACAACATTGAGCATGGAGAAATGAAAGAAGACCAATGAACTGTCTGAGGACTTGAGAAGCAAAATTGTGAGGAAACATGGACAATCTCAAGGCTACAAGTCCATCTCCAAAGAACTGAATGTCCCTGTGTCTACCATGCGCAGTGTCATCAATAAGTGTAAAACCCATGGCATTGTGGCTAACCTCCCTAGATGTGGATGGAAAAGAAAACTTGACGAGAGATTTCAATGAAAGATTGTGCGGATGGTGGATAAAGAACCTCGACTAACATCCAAACAGAGTTTACAGGAAAAAAAAAAAAACGAGACCTTCAAAGAAAAGAACACGGTCCCCACGGTCAAACATGGCCGAGGTTCCCTGATGTTTTGGGGTTGCTTTGGTGCCTCTGGCACTGGACTGCTTGGCCGTGTGCATGACATTATAAAGTGTGAAGACTACCAACAAATTTTGAAGCATAATGTAGGGCCCAGTGTGAGAAAACTGGGTCTCCCTCAGAGGTCATGGGTCTTCCAGCAGGACAATGACCCAAAACACACTTCAAAAAGCACTAGAAAATTGTCTGAGAGAACGCAATGGAGACTTCTAAAGTGGCCAGCAATGAGCCCAGACCTGAATCACACCTGTGGAGAGATCTGAAAATGGCAGTTTGGAGAAGGCACCCTTCAAATCTCAGAGACCTGGAGCAGTCGGCCAAAGAAGAATGGTGTAAAATTCTAGCAGAGCATTATAAGAATCTCATTGATGGATACCAGAAGCAGTTGTTCACAGTTATTTTGTCTAAAGGTTGTGCTACCATGTATTAGGCTGAGGGTGCCAATACTTTTGTCCGGCCCATTTTTGGAGTTTTGATTAAAATGATAAGAATTTAATTTTTTCCCCCATTCTCTTTTGTGGTTTTTCATTGCAAGAAAAATCATTGAAAATATTCCTACCAAAGTATTTGTAATTGCAGTCATTTTCTGGGAGAAATTGAGCATTATCCGACAGAATTGCAGGGGTGCCAATACTTTGGGCAGCAGTGTAAATTCAAAAAGTATGGCTTAGTAAAGGTACTCTTAGAAGTAAATTTTTGCCACTGTTTCTCAAGTAAATCTAACGTGTTACTACCCACCTCTGCCACTGTAGTGACCACTGTCCCTGAAAGGTTGAAGGGGCATATTGTATACTTTTGATATTTGAACGAGGTTAAATATACGTGACAAATGCAACCATTGTGTTCCATACATTGACCCTTCTTGTTGTTTCATACAGTTTGTGCTCGCAATGGGGAATTACCTTAACAACGGGCAACCCAAAAGCAACAGGACTACCAGTTTTAAGATCAACTTCCTTACAGAGGTAATTCCCCAATCATCTATGGTCACCCTGCATCCATCAATCGTGTCTAATCGTTTCACTGTGTCTGCCAGCTCAGCACAACCAAAACGGTGGATGGGAAATCCACTTTCCTCCACATTTTGGCTAAGTCTCTGTGCCAACATTTCCCAGAGCTGCTCAACTTTTCCAGAGACCTCACCACGGTGCCTTTGGCAGCCAAGGGTATGTCAAGCTAAAGCCAGGCAGTGGATCAGAACAAGATGTTCAAGTATATATTTGTAAACCTGTACATGTTACACTGGATTTCAAGCAACTCGTGTTTCTTCAGTGAACCAGAGGGCGATGACCACAGAGCTCAGCGACCTTCATGCCACCATCCAGGACATCAGAGCAGCGTGCCTGAAGATCCCCTTAACTTCTGAGGACCACTTTGCTTCAGTCATGAGTGTAAGAGTCTTCATTAGTGCTTTCTGTATGTAAATCTGGAAAATGCTCAGCAATATAGTTTTATTTACACCCTCATTCCTACAATTAAAACATACTACAGATATTTTCATACATTTTCGTCTGTCATATGGCTGTTTAGAATTTCTGTGATAATTCCAACAGAGTTTTCTGGAGAACAGCCACCCTTCGATTCAGTCTCTGGAGTCTCTGCAGAACAGAGCAATGGAAGAGTTCTCCAAAGTGGCCTCTTTCTTTGGAGAAGACGGCAAGTCCACCAGCACGGAGTCCTTCTTTGCTATTTTTGCAGATTTCATATCCAAATTTGAGGTGATTTTCTCAAATCGTAAACATGTCATACTTGCACTTCTATGTGTGGTTGCTTAATTAGATTGAGAACTTGTTTTAAAGGGAACCACGGATAGAAAGACCTGTAGTTCTTAAAAGATAAACCTTAGTATGAGTTAAAATAAGTTGATATTAAAACCCCTCATGTTTTCGTTTTCATAAAAATTGCAAAATTAGTTTAACAAGTTGGTCGCCATTGTTGTTGACTTCACAGGGCGGTGTCGTCACTGGGACTACGCTGCCAAGTTGTTCAGCCCTTTCAATTTGAACCCGAGAGGAACATTAATGAGCAGGACAGCACAGGCGATATTTCACAAAACGAGCAGCAAAAGCAAAATGAACATGAAAGACAGGATGAAACGAGACAAGAGAGGACAAACCGGTGTTTTGCCAAAATGTGCTACACCGGCAAAACGTCCTACAAGCGGCGAATTTGTCACCCAAAGTACTACCGTGCGCATTCAGCTTGTCTTGTTTAGATGCATACAAGAAGAACATACTAAAAATGCCTTAAGAAAATACTTAAACGTAGTAATATCAAATAAGGGTGGTTTAAAGTGCGTACGACAGGAGAAAAAAAAAAAAGTCTTAAATAGCATTATTATGTGAATTGGAATCATATTTTGAGACGATTCGACTATATACAACAATTTAGCAAAGCGCAGATGACGAGAAATTAGTCTTTTAATCTGCTGGTTAGCCACGCCTACCATTATAGGGCTCTAGCGTCCCCATCAGGTGGATGACGTCAGCAGAGTAACGATTTCATCTGATTTAGTATGCAGCCCATTGAGGAGGAATTATTCAGAACGAGGAAAACGCGACGAAGTGAGCCGCAAAATGTTATTGTTTCAGTCTCTCTACTCCAATATTTTTACATTATATTCTTTTTATCCAAGTATTTTTCTCCAATAGCTAAATAAATGGCATGGTCATGACAAATAACGGTCTTGTGCTAAATGGGATATGAAATAATAAAAATGCATTTATTCAGGATGACATGGCAAAATTACTCCATAACGGTCAAAACTGTTGACTTCACCGTTACTGTCGCACCTCCCGAACGATATTTTATGCCACCTAAGTTGGGCTTATGTCATTTCCCTTCCCCTGCTTCGGAGAATGTAAACAAACCAAGAGGCATGACAGCTAGCCGACATGCTAACCCGAACCGAGCGATGTTTCAAAGTCATCGAAGAGGAAAATCACACATACTGTAACTAGCCCGGATCATTTCACATGACGACTGGGTTTTCGATTGTCTTTGCTGATCGGCAACCCGCCCAGTGGCCAACAAGTTAGAGCTCGTCATTCCCCTGCTGAGGGCAGAGGGCTCGTTTGCGGGGAAGCAGCTGGTTAATGACCGCCGGACAAACCGGCCGATGTCGGAGGAGCGTAGAGCTGCCAAATGGCTAACACGAATGTGGCAAAATAATGCTTTATTACACGGCGAAGTCGTAAACAGGGAAAGACACAGTGGAGGAGGGCGGCTGCAGTTGTTATACAGCTAACATGACAATATGTGTATAAGGAGAGCTTTTTACATGCCCATCCATGATCAAACGTAAGTAGTCCTTTATTTAAAGCAAGTTTGTAGTGTTTACTTTGTAATCGCTGTATTCACGGCTATTTTTAACACAAAGTTGCAATTTCTGATCGGTTGGAAAATTTGACAGAACACCGGGTACATAAAGAGGGCAATATGCAGAGTGTCGTGCTCTCCTGGCGGGGGGATCTGTGACAAGCTGCCGGTCGTCGGCCGAGGGGACAAGGAGCATGTCAGCCACAAAATGCAAGCCACCCTCATACTAAAATGATCCCAGTATTTGACATAATACAAAACACGATGTTCACTCACTTCCTCATAAGTCCCATGGTCCCACAGCAGTAGGGCTTGTTTTGGCCAATATCCACCGGTGAATGGGAACCTTTTGAAACCCCAAAAAGGTTCACACGCCAGTCCCTCGTACAGCAAGATTTTTCTGCAGCCGTTTGGCTGGCGTGATGCGAAAAATAAACGAATTAATCCGCAAAATCAGCCGAATCCTTAGTCCTTCTCATACAACAGTACGGCTGTATAGTGAAGAGGAATCCTTCTCCCGTACACGTCACAGCGCCCTCTTCCTAAATGCAAGACCGAAGCCGGAAGTCTGTCATTTTCGTAGCGCGGGATTAAAAAAAAAAAAAAAAAAAGAATAAATATATCGATCACTTTTTCACACATCCATTTGGTCCATTTCATTCAGGAGCATAAAATACTGCGTGTATTATGAAATAAACATGCTTTTTCGTGTCACAGGCACTTTAAATACCCAACATGACTAATGTGGTCAACAGATCTACAATCTGGTCAAAGCTACCACAAGAAAACAATGCTTAAAGGTATCAGAGGGAAACACATGCAAAAAGTCACCGAGTTTAACCGAAGTGCGCATGTGTTGGACGTCTCGCCGCATAAAAAAAAAAAAAAAAACAAGAAAAAAACAAGGCAAGCAATGAAGGGATCGAGAATACAAACTGTCAAAAGGCACCAAGTCAGTATCTCGGCAACCTGCCCAGAATTCTTTAAATGTATTTTTGGAATGAAGCTTTTTAATTTTACAGGCGAAAATATTGAGTAAACCTTGACTAAAACTAGCCGAAATTAGTCTGCGTTTTCGTCAACAAAAACTAGACAAAGACAAGCAGACTTTGAAATGACTAGAATATGACTAAGAAAAAAATGTAAAAGGGCTGCCAAAAACGACACTAGTGGGAACGGAAAGAATCGGTCAACATGCATAGGAGGCGCACCAAAAAAGTGGACAGGAAGAAAATATGAATATGATAATATAATACAATATAAAGGCTATTTTTGTTTTGTTTTGGTTTTTTCTTCCAGCGGGCCCTCAATGAGACCCAGACACCTGAAAATCCCAGAAGTCCAAGACTGTCCTCCCCTCTGGCCTGGTAGACTCAACACAGCCAGTTCAGACCCCACACAACCAAAGTGCCAAAAAAAATAACATGTGGTGACGCTCCCCCCCAAACAGCGCAGAGCCACATCTTGTCTAGCTTATCAGGAGTGCCCCCGTGTGGAGAAATTATTATTTGCTTTTCTCGGCAGAGCTGTCCCCTGAAACAGCACTTGTACAAATAAATGACCAATGAATGGATGACAACCTGCACAGCTACAGATATTTATTGTAAGATTTGAAACGTTTATATTTTGTCATGTTGTGAAGAATAGCAAAGATGCAGACAGTTTCCAAATGATTCACAGTTTACATGTACATGACATTTCAGGACTTTAAAGAATGTAAAGAAGTAGTTTAGGTCAGCAGTTCAGTCAGTACAATACATTTTAATAGTGAAGCATTTTATCAGTTGCTGTCACTATAGACTGATCTTCTGGTTTCTTCTGATACAAGGTCCTGCTTGTACAGTATTAGCAGGTGATGCGCTACCTGAGTGAAGGAGCTGTAAATGATCCACTGTCTACTCATTTGCTGTCATTGATGGCAAAAGTTGTCAAATCTTATTGCAACTGAGCCGGGGCGTCACTAGACCTAATACAACACTGGGGCACAGCGGGGCACTAGCGAGTGAGCAAAAAACATTTTTTTTTTTAGCACTTATCAATTATAAAAAGTCAGAAATAGCACTTTAAATTACAGGTAGTCCACGGGTTACGACCAACTGGAGTTACGCGATTTCTACTTTACGACATCGGAGTCTGGTCTTTCATTTTGTCTCCAGTTTTTTTGGCGCAACTCCAATGACCCGGGCCGGTGAAACACCGACAACCCAGCCAAAAGGCCAAACTCCACACGTTCTCCTAAGTCCTAACCCCTTGTACTGACTTCATTTTGAAAGCTGGAAGAAGGCTTCGAAACACAAGTTGACAATTTATTCAGGTCAACAGTGATCAAACAGCAAATAGGTCGTCGACATACAGGCAATTCTGGATCCAGGGTCAGCAAAACAACGAGCACATCAGAATGTCCCTGAGTAGCGACAGTTTTTAGCTAAACGTTCAGTCTTTTTGAAGTCTGCGGTACGGTGGGTTGGACATAGGGTGGGCCTGGGTGTTGTTTAAGATAATTCTTCTGTTGCAGATTTGGGCAGTCAAGTTCTTGCGTCACTGTTCGTTGCTGGGTTACGGTTACTGAGGCAACTGAGGTTGGAGGTTCGGCCATACTTGACGTCTGAGAGGCGCTGGGCTATCAAACCTAGAGTTGTTTTTGTTATCGGGTGTTGTGGTAGTACAGGACGTCCCGCCATCTGTTCTGGAGTGTCCTGAAGAGCTGATTGCGGCATTTGGTGTTGCAGACGTGGGCTTGTAGGATGTTTTGCCTATCACCTGGTAGTCAGCGTCAATCTTGCTCAGTCAGCTGCATGACGCACGCATTGGGCTTCCGTGGTTAGACGGCCGTCATGTATCTCTTATGCCCTATGTCAAATATATTCTGCTTGTTTTCTTTAAACTATGATATAGATGCTATTTATTTTATATTGGGTACGTTAGAGTAATACAAACAGTCGAACAGTCAGGACGAGAAAAGATTATTTTCCCTTCAGTGTTCAAACGTCCATCTAGTCTGATCAATATGTAAATTTAGTCGATTAAATTAGCGTAATTTTTTTTCACAAGTTCGCGAGCATAAATACTAACGTATTTACAATTCTCATAGCAAATTGCTCACACGTAACTCCACAAACTGTAGCTCTAAACCTAAACCCATCAAATGCATACACAAATGTATTTTAGCTGAAGCAACTTACAGCCTTATGTAGGCTAAACCACCTATCCTTTATACATGTGAGACGTCTGAGTGCTCCTGTATGGAAGCATTATTGAACGACAGTCCAGCCAGACCCAACTCTGCCACCATAGGGCAGTGTATCCTCCACCATTAAACAAAATACAATACTTCTGGACTTTCTGGAGTTATTTTGAATTTTTAAAGGGTTATTTTTGACTTACACGGAAATTCGTGGTTGCGTCGCCAGCGTAGGAACAGAACTTGTGCGTAACTTGGGGACTACCTGTGTATATAAACATACCTAATCCAAGTTTGTGTCAAAAAAAAAATAAAAAAATTAAAAAAGTGAAAAAGATAAATGTTAGTACAAGTTATAAAAATTTTATATTAAAACCCCTTAATGTTTTCGTTTTAATAAAATTTGAAAATTTTCAATGAAAAAATAAATTAGTAGCTCGCCATTGTTGATGTCAATAATTACACAATGCTCATGGTGCTTAAACCCATAAAATCAGTCGCACCAAAGCGCCAGCAGAGGGAGACAAAAAACACAAGTAACAAGTGGACATGACACTGTGCTGTCATTTTAATCTGTTTGAGTGGGGCATGTGCGTTAATTGCGTCAAATATTCTAACGTGATTAATAAAAAAATAATAATTACCGCCCGTTAACGCGATAATTTTGACAGCCCTAGTTTTTTTTTTGTTTTTCAGCCATCAGAATTCAAAATTAAAATTGGGACATACTTTGTTGAATGCCAATTCACCTCTGCTTGTGGTCATCAACTTCCATCTCTCCTTCACCTCTCCCTACATTCTGCTGCTCTACTTTGTCTGGACAGAAATTGAGATATATCACTGTAACTGTTATGCAATTAATCAGTGTCTCTCAACTGGTAGGTTGTGACCTAAAAGTGGTTTATGTTGCCTAAGGGGGTTACCTAGCTTACCTCTCTCAATCCTCCTTGCTGATCTATCCATGCTGTGAGCAAATAACTTTAATATCCATTTGCACGATTAATGCTGTTTGAGTCAAATTGAAATAAAAATCTTTTTACCGATTGCAAGGACTGCATTAACAAATAAAATGCTTGTAAAACTGGAAATCATGATTAGCAGACTTACAAAATTGTAAGAGGTTATCTTGCAAAGATAAGCAATTCATTCATTCAGATTGATTCTATTAATTTTGGTCATATAACAAATAGCAAAAAATAGCATCAGTATTGATACGGTCCAAATACCACAGCTCATATTACCACAATATTAGACAAAGCTCTTGAGAGCCTTTCACTCAAATTGCATTTAATTGTCATTGTATTCGTAGCCAGTTAGCTAATAGACAGCAGCTAATCTGCTACTTCAATTTGCGACCAGAGTAGTTTGCCAACTGCCTGCGACATAAAGAGTAAAGTTGAACCATTTAGATTCACAATTCATGGGAATAGGCGACCAAACAAACCACCACAGAGGTAAAAACGAACAACAAGGATGTGCAGTTTATCTGGCATTAACCTGTAAAGCAGGTGGGAAGATGTTGTGGTGACCCTTCCTTCTGTGTTCATAATTCACCCGTGGAGCTAATGTGGGGTATGTTGTGTTCCGGGGGCACTCTTTGTCGGGCGCGTTTCCGGCAGAGACACTAGAGAGTTACAAGAGACACGAGCGGCCGTACACGGCATCGAAAACTCAACTCACGAGCTACGAGACTCACTGACATCATCCGCTACATTGGTGACCCCGACGTGATTTGAACCTTCTGTGAGGTTACCCTTCCGTGTTCATAATTTACCCGTGGAACTAATGTGGGGTATGTTGTGTTCCGGGGGCACTCTTTGTCACGCGGGGTTCCGGCAGAGACACTAGAGAGTCACAAGACACACGAGCAGCAGAACACGGCAACGCAAACTTAAGTCAAGAGCTACGAGACTCAGTTACATCATCCACGGAAGTATCAATTCATATGCCTATCACAGCCAAAGTTACGTGCATAAATTACCATATTAATAAGCCATGTGCAGTTTGTGTACATGGAGTGAAAAGAGTAATATGACAATATGAAATCGGCGCATTCTGTAGATTATGCTATGTAGACTTAAAACTCCAAATTATTTTATTTATGTATTTATTTATACTGGGGCACCCGCCCCAGTGAAATATGTCTGGTGACGCCCATGCAACTAGGAGGCTGGCAGCGGTCATTCACCGGTCATCCCATTTTACAATGGATTTGAATCAATTGTCGTTAAGGAAGCGAACGAGTCAAGTGCTTCTCTAGTTGCCATGGTGACCTCATGACTCATCCACAGAGTAACAGTATAGCTGTGGTGTACTCTATATTTTATTTTGGAGATTGTAAATTCCCATATTTTGGCTATGCACTGCTAATTGTTGTCATTGCGACTGCTTGGGTGGTCCTCCAAGTTCTGGTTTCGATTTTGTCGTTGAAATCACTCGACTGTATTACTTGTACTGTAAGTGTTGCACAGCTTTCAAAGTGGAGTGTTATCACTTGTAAAACACAACCAGAACCGCTGCTGCTAAGTATCGTAACTGTGTTTCTGGTCTAAATCAGTTGCATGTTGGTACAAGGTGACATGAACATATGCAGGTGGTAGCAAACCTTCATTTGGAAAAAAATGAACATACTGTCCTTTTATTGGACAAGTTTATTTTTTTGTTTCCTCTTTCGTCGGTCTTATTTATGTTTTCAGTAGAAGTCGTGTGATTGTTTATGTTCATGTTTGTGTTGATATTTTTCCCCAATGTTTTTGCTCTATAAAACAATATACTCAAAAGTCGATAATGCGTCTTTCTTTCTTCTCACCAATGTTATTGAAGAAAAAAAACAACTTTTGTGTCAGTAATGGCATTAAAATTACTTTTAAAAGACTCAATAAAACACAAATAGTAAGTACTCGCGCATCGGTAGTGTTTGTCTAGTGCAGGGGTAGCCAACTCTGGTCCTCGAGGGCCCCTATCCAACTTGTTTTCCATGTCTCCATCCTTTAAAACACCCGAATCAAATGATCAGTAAGCTCTGCAGGAGCCTGATAACGATCCTGATTATTTGAGTCAGGTGTGTTGGAGGAGGGAGACATGGAAAACAAGCTGGATAGGGGCCCTCGAGGACTGACGTTGGCTACCCCTGATCTAGTGACAGCGACAAACTAGGTCATCACCCCAAGCGTCCAATGTGCGTATTAAACATGGCACCCTCCGTAGGTGAAAACGTACTAAATATTATAGATTTCGAAATCAATGGCAATACGTATTTTATGTTTCTAATAACATATTTTAGTAAGAGAAAAATTGAGGCTTATTAGAGCCTACATGTCTTTAAGTCCGAGGTTCCCTTTAATCTAGCACATAACAGATTTAAAGTTTTTTTTTCTTGCCAGAGACGCTAGGAGTGGCTCTACCAATTTCACCAATGAGACGTCGCAACAGTAATCACGACTCCATTATACCAATCAGACTCAAGCTTGCTGTTCTATGACCACAGCCAGTCTGTTCAATCAAATAGCATCTTTAAAGCACCGTAAAAAAATTAAGAATTTGACACAGAACGCTGCCGTCAACATTATTTGGCACCGAATGATTGACCACGGAAAAGCGGAGATATGATCTTTTTTATCTTTTTAGTAGGAAATATGTTTTCTCCACTAGAGGGCACTCATGCTCTTTGGACAAATAATGCCTAATTTCTGTAGATTTTTTTCCCTCTCGCACGAATTCAATGATTTTTTTTTTGTATTTGTTTGATTTAAAGTGGTTATGTAATAGGTCATAGTACAGTATAACAACAGTTCATATAGATAACTTTGTGCTGTTAAAAAAAATACAATTTTTTAAATTAAAAAAAAAAATCAAACAGCGTAAGCAGTTACAAGGTTACTCATTACTTGAGTATTCTTCTGACAAAATATTTTACTTGTACTTCAGTACATTTTTTGGATGACTACTTTTACTGGAGTAATATTATTTTGAAGTAATGCTACTCTTGAGTAAAATTTTTGGCTTTTCTACCCACCTCTGGATTTGGGGGGTATTCAAGGCTACGGAAAGGGTTAATTCAGACTTAAGCGCAAATTCGGGTTAAGTCGCCAGTGTATGAACAGAAACTGTTCATAACCCGGGGACTAACTGCATTTTGATATCGTTACATTCCACCACTGTTGACTAGGGCTGCAGCTATCGATTATTTTAGTAGTCGATTAATCTATGAACTAGTTAGTTCTAATAATCGGATTAGGAACATTTAATGCATTGCAGAATACATTTTAGGAGATGTATAATAAAAACTTGCCAGGATTGCACATTCAAATGATCATTAAATATGAATACAAAATAAAACTCTTGTTTCTTCAAGCTATGCAGAATTGAAATTCTGAGAAGCAAATTCATTTCACAAGAGCAATCATTAAAATACCTGAGCTTAGCCTTAAACGGAATAAAAATTAATGAGGATCGAAGTACAACAAATGAACAATTGACTCACTTGCATAGCAAAAGTCCGCTAGCTTAAATGCTATGAAATGCTAACTTTTTTTTTTTTTAACAATGCTCTTAACAAATCGTTCACATATTCCTACACAATATAAAAACGTTAATAAAAAATATACCTATAAACTAAATTACGAATGCATAAAAAAAAAAAAAAAAAAAAATTAGCTCACACAACTTACCTTATGTTGGTCTTAATAGGGAGCCACTGGATTCAACCATTTTAAATGAGTTATGTCACATCCATTGTTGCACTGAAAAAAATAACTGGTGGATTTACTTGATAAATTCATTCTAACAATTTGCACTTACCTCTATTAAGTAAATTTTACTGCTTGCAATATTAAGCTCAGAAGTAAGTGCAAATTGTTAAAATGATTTTATCAAGTAAATCCACCAGTTATTTTTTTCTGTGTGCCACCCAAATCAATAAAACTAAATGCTAAACTTTCAAAACAAACCATTACAACGCCACTCTTAATTAAATACGCGAAGCAGCAAAATTTGATTCGAAGCTTTTTTCCTAATCAAATTACTCGAATTAATCGATTAATCGTTGCAGTACTACTGTTGACCATGCAATGGCGTACCGCACGCTACACGTCACTTCCGCTCATTAATATTCATGACGTTAGCTATTGTTGCTAAGGGGGGGGACTAACGGGAGCCTGTACAAACAGTAAATGAATCGAAATAGTGTACGAAGGAGATGTTTACAGAGCTAAACCTACCAATTCTGTCAGAAAATGATGACCCTGGTATCAAATTCACTGGTAAATAGGGGTGTAACGGTACACAAAAATCTCGGTTCGGTACGTACCTCGGTTTTAAGGTCACGGTTCGGTTCATTTTCGGTACAGTAAGAAAACAAAATGCAAAATATAAATGTGCTAGTTGTTTATTACACACCTTTGCGCTTTCAACAATAGGAACATTAGCCTATACAAAGCTAGAATTCTGCTCAAAAAGTAGCGGGTATTTAAAGATAATCCAACAACAATTTGCCTTTCAGACCCCGAGTATTGGTCAGCTTTCTTTCTGAAAGAAAGAAGAAAAAAGAAGTCTTGTGCTAAAGAGAAAAGCAATCCCAACGACAAAGATTTTAACATGTATTTTACAAATGAAATGCCTCAATGAATCATATTTTTTCTTATGAACGGTTTTCAAAAGCTTTATTGGTGGATTTTCTCAAGTTAAAGCGCCACATAGAAATTAATACATTTAATTGTGTAAGCAGGATCTGTGTATTATTTTTATTATTTAATTACAGGTGTTTAAGCTCATTTCAATTTATTTTATTTAAATGGGCTATTATTAATTTTATAATGTGTTTATATTTTACAAATGTGATGTAGTATTCATTTATATTGTATATTTTACGTTGTATAACTTTATTTCCTATGTGAATATTAGTTCCTACTTGTTTTGTTGTGGTAGGAGGGTTTTGTATTGAACACGGGGCCGTGTTGGTTATTATTATAGCAGAGAAGACAGCAGTAAATCAACAAAGACAAGTCAACTGTGCCCCGATCTACCACTAAAGAGATCTGATGGACTCAAAAAGTGGGTTATGATTGCATATTAGTTTGAAAATCGACCGGATCCAACGTATTTTTATAGCGTGACTTCCAGTCTGCCCGATCCCAGCTACCGGTAGTAGTATTGACGCAGGAGGGTTGCGTCTCGCGTGAAATAATAAACTCTGCCCTTCTTTTCGCGTGGGTCGTGTTGAGTAAAACGCGGCCGCACTGCGACTGGTGTGCATTGGCTGATTGACTTTAACGCCCGCGTTTCACTGCGTTCTCGCGGCGGCCACGTTGTCGCGCCGTTGACGTTTCTGGGTTATACTGTCCTACCGTGTTGGTCCTCACTATAGTAGAGAAGATGGAGTAAATATAATCCACACAAAGAAACTGTAACCCGATCGACTCACAGCCTCGAAAAGTAAGGGTTACATTACGTCAGAAACTCGTTCGGTACGCCTCCGTTCCGAACCGAGCACCACGTACCGAAACGGTTCAATACAAATACATGTACCGTTACACCCTTACTGGTAAAGATGTGGAAGAACATGCAAATGTTCAGTTAAAGAGATGGCTTGAGTGCCGAGGGCTGAAAGATACGGAAAAAAAATACGAGCTGACCTTAGCTTTTTTATCGACACCTTTTTCTTAAGCCACTTACAATGAAATTCTCCTGTTTCAACAATCTATCCTTTACCACCATATGTCCTGTCTATCTTACATACTATATCCTCTCAATGTCTTACATCTCCGACAGTTCTTTTGGGCAATTTACATTGCTATTTTTGTGTAGCGATAGCAATTTTTTCATTAATAACAAATCTTAATTCTATAATGTTTTTACACTTCATTGTCAGACAGAAGCACCACGGCAAAACGCCACGCTAAAAAATAAGTAAAAAATATCAAAATGGCTTACCTCTTGTCCTCTGAAGGACCATGCCAACCTAACAAAATGCTTACTGCATGTGAAATGTGAATGACTTCACCTTGCTGGCGATAAACGTCCGCACACTTCTTCCTCCTGCCTTCGACGGGGCGGATGTGTTTCCTCCCTGCTCCAGCTTGCTGCGATCTTCGTCAGTCTAGTCTGTCTGCTTTTTTTGTATTTCCTCTGTGGATCAACTGTGCTGGTCTCTCATACGAAAATGGATCTGATTAGTTGGCCTCTCAGCGCAATTGACAAGATTTTTTCAACAAGACATAAGGCACCAGGAGAGCCGTCTTGCCTAGACAGGACCTTCGCCGCTGGATATGTGAGGGTGTCATGGGATCACTGGAATCCAGCATGTCTTACTGTCCTATCTGTGGAAAATATCAAGTATATTTGGCTGTTTGGCATGACAGTTGTGGGGTACCTTCTGCTTGGCTAAGGAGGTGCCCTACTCTACCAGAAAGTCTCCAAGACGGCAGCTTTAAAGGAACTCAACAAATTGACCACAAATAAAAGGCTGCGATTCAAGGCATTGGAAGACTGCGTCGAGGCTCGCACCAAGAACTGGCTCCGTGGACTCACGGTTTGGTCCGAGGAAGGATGGAGAAAAGTGGATGCTCCCTTGCGCCAGGTGACAGAACTGTCGGGGCAGGTGATTGAAATGTCGAGGCAGACCGTGACTATTGGCAATAACTTAAGGGACCTGAGGTCTCGCCTACGCCATGAGGAGCGCGAATTTGACTGAAGACCAACCGTATTTGGACATATTAAATTACTTATTCAGCTTAATTTGATAATAGTTTTCCTCTCCCTTTTCCGAACACCCTTACCCTACCCCTCCCTTCTGGAGAGAGCCTCCATCTCTTGCCCTTGATCTCTTCCCAAGGCCGGTCGCAGGGCCTTCCGAGTCATATTTCGTCTACGTACAAATACTGATACACTTGTGCATAAACACAACCTCCCCCCTCCAGTCCGCCACCGCCTTTTTGTTACTATCACTGATCCCCCCTTTCCTCCAGCCATGACTGGTAGTTCTTTTTTTCGTACAAAAAAAAAATCCCTGCACGTGACCTGTGCGTCGTGTCATACCCCTGCTATGTTGTATTATACACTCACCGGCCACTTTATTAGGTACACCTGTCCAATGTTCCCTCTAAGCTGCGCGCGTGCGCAATCGCGCACTGCTGGCACCTACTCTGCGCACAAGAAATTCAATGCTGCGCACAAAAAAAAAAAATCCACAGAAACATATGTTGAACTCGGTGAGTGACAGGTGTCCAGCAAATGATACGATAAGGTTCACTTCCGCTACGCAGCCAATCATAGCATTGACATTGCTTGTGTATTGCCCAGCCTACACGCGTGGTGTAGGTTAGCAAGCTGACAACAGTGCGTGAGTGCGGCGGAGTTGAGAGACGTAAAGGCCAACCCCTTATCATGGCGAAACGGACGGGCAGCGACACATCCACTCACCAAGCCAAAGTAAAAATGAAATGCGGTCCATATAAGAAGGAGCGGCTGTCGGAGCATGTGCAAATAGACGAACAAGCGGTGAAACTGAAGCCAAAGTACCAAGTGAGTTTTCAGAGGGGAAAAATGTGGACTGAATGGAAGTTGGACTACCTCAAGCGTCATATTCAGCAGAAAAGTCATTTGAAAGCTGTTGAAAATTACAAAGACTCAAGATGCGATAGGGGATTGGTACATTATTGCGGGAGAATGCAAAAGACCGACAGAAGAGAAAGGAGCTGTCCCACAAAACAAAATCTGACCCAGAGCAAGTTGAAGTTCTCATTGACAATATTTTACTCACCGTCGAAATGAATGCGTCAATGGTGTCAGTTCAACAAATCCACAATCACATGGCAAAGTTTGTGAGTATACCAGAAAGCTGGCGAAGTAAAAACTATGCCATTGAATTTGTAAACTCTGTAAAACTGTAAAATCAATGATATAGTGGAGAACGAGACTATGTGCAGTGTTAAAAATGCACCCTGGCATACACTGATAGTAGATGAGAGCACTGACATATCAGTACACCAAATGCAAGTCCTATATATTAAGACGTGAAAAATAAGGTACAATTTAAGTCAGATTGGTGTGTATTCCAGTGACATTTATTGAGATATTTTAATCATGGATATTAATCATTAAATGCTCTTACTACTGGATAATTTACGGGCAGTAGAAATGCTAATAGGCGTGAAAAGGCATGATACTGGTGTGTGGCCGCTATGTACCGTATTTTTCGGACTATAAATCGCAGTTTTTTTTCTTAGTTTGGCAGAGGGTGCGTCTTATTTTGTGGAGCGACTTACATGTGAACTTATTCACACATTATTATATCATTGTTGCTAGTTAGCATGTTCTTTATGCTATAGTTATCTGAATAACTCTAAATAGCCATGTTACATTGACATACCAGGCATGTTCTCAGTTCGTTGTTTATGAGTCATGTAATGTTATCATACCGTACACTTATTCAGCCTGTTGTTCTCTATTGTATTTTTATTCTAAATTGCCTTTCAAAATGACATGTCTGTTTTTGGTGGTGGGTTATACCAAATAAATTCCCCCTCAAAATGCAACTTATACGCTGGTGCGACATATATGTTTTTAACTTTTCATTGCGCATTTTTTGGCTGGTGCGACCTATAGTCCAAAAAATACGGTACACATCTGATGTTGCTCACCGTGGGCCGCAGTGTGCTCAGGGAGATTATGTGTTTGCTCAGACACATGAAAAATTAGAGGGAACATTGCACCTGTCCAACTGTTCGTTAACACAATTTCTAATCAGCCAGTCACATGGCAGCAACTCAGTGCATTTAGGTATGTAGACCTGGTTTAAGACAATCTCCTGCTGTTCAAACCAAGCATCAGTATGAGGAAGAAAGGTGATTTGAGTGACTTTGAACATGGCATGGTTGTTGGTGCCAGAAGGGCTGGTCTGAGTATTTCAGAAACTGCTGATCTCCTGGGATTTTCACGCACAACCATCTCTAGGGTTTACAGAGAATGGTCCGAAAAAGAAAAAATATCCAGTGAGCGGCAGTTCTGTCGGCGGAAATGTCTTGTTGATGCCAGAGGTCAGAGAAGAATGGCCAGACTGGTTCAAGCTGATAGAAAGGCAACAGTGACTCAAATAACCACCCGTTACAACCAAGGTAGGCAGAAGAGCATCTCTGAACACACAGTACGTCGAACTTTGAGGCAGATGGGCTACAGCAGCAGAAGACCATGCCGGGTGCCACTCCTTTCAGCTAAGAACAGGAAACTGGGGCTACAATTTGCACAAGCTCATCGAAATTGGACAATAGAAGATT
This sequence comes from Corythoichthys intestinalis, assembly GCF_030265065.1. Classification (NCBI taxonomy): domain Eukaryota; kingdom Metazoa; phylum Chordata; class Actinopteri; order Syngnathiformes; family Syngnathidae; genus Corythoichthys; species Corythoichthys intestinalis. Next base: position 10,060,827 of record NC_080415.1, on the reverse strand, counting down.
GGAAAAACGTTGCCTGGTCTGATGAGTCTCGATTTCTGCTGCGACATTCGGATGGTAGGGTCAGAATTTGGCGTCAACAACATGAAAGCATGGATCCATCTTGCCTTGTATCAACGGTTCAGGCTGCTGGTGGTGGTGTAATGGTGTGGGGAATATTTTCTTGGGACTCTTTGGGCCCCTTGGTACCAATTGAGTATCGTTGGAACGCCACAGCCTACCTGAGTATTGTTGCTGACAATGTCCATCCCTTTATGACCACAATGTACCCAACTTCTGATGGCTACTTTCAGCAGGATAATGCGCCATGTCATAAAGCTGGAATCATCTCAGACTGGTTTCTTGAATATGACAATGAGTTCACTGTACTCAAATGGCCTCCACAGTCACCAGATCTCAATCCAATAGAGCATCTTTGGGATGTGGTGGAACGGGAGATTCGCATCATGGATGTGCAGCCTACAAATCTGCACCAACTGTGTGATGCCATCATGTCAATAAGGACCAAAATCTCTGAGGAATGCTTCCAGCACCTTGTTGAATCTATGCCATGAAGAATTGAGGCAGTTTTGAAGGCAAAAGGGGGTCCAACCTGTTACTAGCATGGTGTACCTGATAAAGTGGCCGGTGAGTGTATATGTGTGTCTACTTGTAACTTGCTCTCTAATTTCTGGAGAGAGATGGTTGCAGCGCGGAACGTCTGCAGTGGCCCGATGCTCACTCATCGAACGGAATTTCGTTGGATCTGTTGTCATCTTGTGAGAGAGCTGGTGTCAATGACAAATAAATCTCTGAATCTAAATCTGAGTTTTTGCTTTCGGGAAACGTATGAAGAAAATATCCTTCATGTGTCGTAATGTCTAGAGTTGTTTCTACAGGTTCCATATCAGCAGTGCTTGATCGGCATGTTCGTTTTTGAAACATTACCGGAGAAAACTAGCAAAAATATAACGGTTTGTATGTGAGTCTCTATAATGTCCCACTTCCGCTTTACGGTGCGACGTTACGGTTTAAAAATAGCATTCATGTGATACGCTATTGCAAAATGAATTGAATCACATCTTCTAGTTGTTAGGTTTTGTGTTTGGTTTCTCCTTGTGTGACTTGTCCCTGTGATTACCCATTGCTCTCACGTGTGTGTGTTTTCCCAGTGTATCCTGCAATCTGCATCCACCTGTGTTACCCAGCGTTTCCTCGTCTCGTTACCCCTTGTCTGCGTATATAATGACCCAGTTTCTTGTCACTCCTTGTTGCGTCATTGTCTATGTCTATGTCCGTCTTCACCAAAGTCAAGTCCGTTCCACGCCCTCGTGTACCAGTCCCTCTGCTTAAGTAAGTTTTGTTTGAACATTGCCTTTTGAGCCATAGCCCTTTTGTTTGTACTTTGTGATTTTGTTAGTTATCATTAAAAGGTTTTTTTTTAGTTCACTGCCACCTGCCTCGCTGCATTTTTTGTTTCCCTGCATTTGGGTCCATACAACCTGCCTGCCTGCTCATTCCTGACACTAGTATAAAGACTGCAAATGCCTGCACACAAAATCATATACCCAGGCGGTTAGATATAGTTCTTCATACACTTTATTTTCTTTGGAAAGGATGTATAACCAAGCATTCATATAAGATATCTTATTCAACATATCAGCTCACTATACAACAAACATACAAAACTATAGAGCTTAAAAACGCAGCATCGTCACTTCTCATTTAATGGCATTTGTTGGTCTTGATGTGCAGGGAAGGGGAGTGTGTGTATGGTGGGGGGGGTATATAAGGCAAAGAGTCACAGGAGCAGAGAGAAATAGGGGCATCTGATTGTCTTGGGTGAGGGGGGGGTCACATATTTCCAGGGCAACTGCAGCATCCAAGACTTTCACCATTGGTACCATTTTGTGTGGCCGGTCTCTGGGAACTGGACCTCTGCATTACTCAAGAGAGAAAGAAGAATCTCATCGATCAAATATTTGTCCCGCACGTCACTACCGAGGTTGTTGGGTGTTCTCAGCTCGGTGGGGATTTTTTTTAAAGTGGATTCATGGCCTGTGCTCTTGTGCAACATCAGCTTCTGACAGAGGCATTTTTTTTTTTAGAAAGAATTCTTCCGCTTACATTCATCACACTCGAAAAAAGGCAAAAATACTGAGTGCGTTGAGGCCCGGAGAGGGCGGCTGACCCCGCTACTTGCGCTCGTGAAAGCCCCGACAAAGGGTTTTAAGAAGACCGCCCTGCTACGCCGCGCGTTCCTATGACATCCCTGAAACACCCAAAATACTGTAGTAATACAAAAAGGGGCGATTTATGCCTGGAAAGCTGCTTGAGCATTTAGTCAATATGCTTAATCTCCAGTTGAAGGTCAGAGTACAAAGACACAATTTGGCTACACGAGTGAGATAAATCAACACACCCACATGTAGTTGCCTAGTAAGAACAAATTGCATACTTGTACATAGTTCCTAAACTGGTTATTGATGCTAATGCTAAAATGCTAAAACATCTTTCCATCCCCTATCCATACAGTAAATCTAAATGCTTTTATCATATTAAGGCTTTATTTACATGTAGTGACTCCACCAAGTGTGTCGAGCCATAGGGAATGTGTGTGTTTAAACTTGGTAGGTAAATAAATAGAAAAGCGAGAGAAAGATAATGAAAAATAATGTCAATTGAATATTGGGAGATGACTGGAAACCTGCAGTCATCGCTTTTAAGTTTCTGATTCCACCTGCTAAAGAATACCATTTCCAACATTTAAAAAGCTTCGAAATCCACGCCAAAATCCCAAAGTCTCCTGTCGACAATCTTTCCTTCACTTGTTTGCCAAGTAGCTGCGATGTTAGTTTGGCAAGGATGACTGAAAATGGTGGATTTTGGCTTGAATGCTTGAGAAAAAGACCCCGAAATGTCGGCAGAACAACACACATAGGCCCGGAGTGTGTGTGTAAAAAATTATAACGGAAAAAAAAACAAAAACAAGCAAACCAGGTGAGCATCTTCCCTTATAGGACAGTGCTCTCACTCTCCAGCTCGCAGTCTTTGGGAAGCGGCGGTTCTGACTGCTGCTCCACGTTGAGCTCCGGCACCAGAGCGCGACTTAGCCCTTTGAAGGACATGGCTGGATCTGAATACAAGACGAGACAGCAGGATGTACAGTAAGTTGACACTCAGACGCCACACACACAACAGTCAAGATTATCAATGTTTAACCCCCATGCAGCCAGAAAGCCCCAAACTAACAATCATAAAAATTAAGGGTGTAACGGTACATGTATTTGTATTGAACCGTTTCGGTACCTGGTGCTCGGTTCGGAACGGAGGCGTACCGAATGAGTTTCTGACGTAATGTAACCCTTACTTTTCGAGGCTGTGAGTCGATCGGGTTACAGTTTCTTTGTGTAGATTATATTTACTCCGTCTTCTCTACTATAATGAGGACCAACACGGTAGGATAGTATAACCCAGAAACGTCAACAGCGCGACAACAAGGCCGCCGCGAGAACTCAGTGAAACGCGGGCGTTAAAGTCAATCAGCCAATGCACACCAGTCGCAGTGCGGACGCGTGTTAGACGCATCCCAAAAGCGGCTCAACATGACACACGCGAAAAGAACGGCAGAGTTTATTATTTGACGTGAGACGCGACCCTCCTGCGTCAATACTACTCCCGGTAGCGAGGATCGGGCAGACCGGAAGTCACTCGTTTAAAAATACGGTGGATCCGGTCCATTTTCTAACTAATATGTAATCGTAACCCACTTTTTATGTCCATCAGATCTATTGAGTGGTAGATCGGGGCACAGTTGACTTGTCTTTGTTGAATTACTGCTATCTCCTCTGCTATAATAATAACCAACACGGCCCAGTGTTCAATACAAAACCCTCCTACCACAACAAAACAAGTAGGAACTAATATTCACATAGGAACTAAAGTTATACAACATAAAATATACAATATAAATGAATACTACATCACATTTATAAAATATAAACACATAATAAAATAAATAATAGCCCATTTAAATAAAATGAATTGAAATGAGCTAAAACACCTGTAATTAAATAATAAGAATAATACACAGATCCTGCTTACACAGTTAAATTTATTAATTTCTGTGTGGAGCTTTAACTTGAGAAAATCCACCAATAAAGCTTTTGAAAACTGTTCATAAGAAAAAAAAATGATTCACTGAGGCATTTCATTTGTAAAATATATGTTAAATTATTTGTCATTGGGATTGCCTTTCTCTTTAGCACAGGACTTCTTCTTTCTTCTTACTTTCAGAAAGAAAGCGGACCAATATGCGGGGTCTGAAAGGCAAATTGTTGTTGGATTATCTTTAAATACCCGCTACTTTTGAGCAGAATTCTAGCTTTGTTTAGGCTAATGTTCCTATTGTTGAAAGCACAAAGGTGTGTAATAAACAACGAGCACATTTAAATTTTGCATTGTTTTCTTACTGTACTGAAAATGAACCGAACCGTGACCTCAAAATCGAGGTACGTACCGAACCGAGATTTTTGTGTACCGTTACACCCCTAATAAAAATGTGATGAAACTCAGCAATAGTATATGGATCATGAGCGAGTTGTCTAATAAATGCTCAAACATCTTTATCTACTGTACTATGAGAGCATTTGATGCTGATGTTATGACACTGAAGTTGGAGTCCTATTTTCCAAGCACTTCAATTCAGGGCAATGGGAGTTTGAACAACAGGTGGTGCTGTTGGCTCTAATGTGACAGGAAGCATGCAAAGAACTGAGTTGAAGCGGAAATGAAATATGTCATGTGAAGGATGTAACATGTGAATGCAGGCAAGATGTGCATCAATGTATTGTGTTAGGGATAATGCATTTCGTCAAAGTGGGCAATTTATTGACTGCAGAGGAGAAAGGTTTTTTGTTTTGTTTTTGTTTTTAGGATCAAGCCAATTATTTAAGTTTTTTTTTTTTTTTTTTTTTTTTTTTTAAAACAAGTATTTTTAAGTTTACAGCAATATAAAATAGTCTAATATCCAGTGAAATATCTACAGCTTCATAGTATTAATGCACACTTACAACATTTACTTAGAAATCATTATCAGTTTTTATTTCTAAATATATATACACATATATGAATATGGCAGATATATGTTAAAATAATTCTATATACAATAAGGAGCAGAAGTATTTACACCTCCTGTGATTTTGCAAGTTCACCCACTTAGAAAATAGGTAGAGGTCTTAAATTTCAATCATATATACAGTCCCTGACAAAAGTCTTGTCGCTTATACATTTTGTTGAAAAACAATTGCTAATAACCAGACTTTTAATTATTCAATTGGTTTCAGAAATGGCTCATATGAAAGCTAAGACCCTCCCAAACGATGTTGAATGTATAAAAATATATTTGTTTCACTGAAAAAAGATTTATCATTTAACGAAGACATAAAGGTCAAGTTTTGGCAAGACAAAAGTTTTGTCGCCTTCAGAAAGTTGTGTGAAAATTGAACAAAAAATGTATTTCAAATACCAAAATATGTTACATAACATAAGCGAATTAAGTAGTGGTGCTGTGAGATCCAAATTTAATATTTTGTATGACTTCCAAGGGCTTCGGCAAGATTTCATACAATTTATTGATGAAGTCATCAGGAACATCAAAGAAAGCAGTCTTGCATGCCTCTCAGATGCTCAATGATGTTCATGTCTGGCGACTGGGCTGGCCAATCCTGGAGGATCTTAATCTTTTTTGCCTTGAGGAACTTTGAGGTAGAGATTGAAGTATGCGATGGAGCACCATCCTGCTGCAGAATTTGTCCCTTTTTATGGTTAGGAATGTAAGAGGCAGCTAAGATTTGTTGATATTTCTCTCAAGGTGCAGACAATTAAAAAAACCTTGTGGCATTTGCCAAGGCCCACAGCCTGTCAAAAGGATGGACACTGGAAAAGTGTCAAAAGGTGGATTTTTCAGATGAATCTTCCACCACAGTCACCACAAATATTGCAGGAGACCTACTGGAGCCCGCATGTATCCGAGATCCACTCAGAAAACACTGAAGTTTGGTGGTTACATCATTACCAAAATCATGGTCTGGGGTTATATCCAGTATGGGGGTGTGCGAAATATCTTCAGGGTGGAAGGCAACATAAATAGTCTGAAATATCAACAAATCTTAGTTGCTGCTTACATTCCTAACCATAAAAAGGGACAAATTCTGCAGCCAGATGGTGCTCCATCGCATACTTCAATCTCTACCTCAAAGTTCCTCAAGGCAAAGAAGATCAAGATCCTCCAGGACTGGCCAGCCCTGTCACCAGACATGAACATCATTGAGCATGTCTGGGGTAGGATGAAAGAGGAAGCATGGAAGACGAAACCCAAGAATGTTGATGAACTCTGGGAGGCATGCAAGACTGCTTTCTCTGATTTTCCTGATGACTTCATCAATAAATTGTATGAATCCTTGCCGAAGCCTATGGAAGTAATACAAAATATTAAATTTGGATCTCACAGCACCATTACTTAATTCGCTAATGTTATGTAACATTTTTGTATCTGAAGTACATTTTTTCTTCAATTTTTACACTACTTTTTGTAGGCGACAAAACTTGTCTTGCCAAAATTATACCTATATGTCTTCATTAAATGATAAATCTTTTTTCAGTGAAACAATATATTTTTGTACATTCAACATCATTTTGGAGGGTCTTAGCTTTCATATGAGCCATTTCGGAAACCAATTGAATAAGGTAATTAAAAGTCAGGTTACTAGCAACTGTTTCTACGAAATGGATAAGCGACAAGACTTTTGCCAGGGACTGTACATTTCCACTCACAGAGACATAATCTAAAAAAAATAAATAAATGAATTTAAAAAAAAATCCGGAACTCACATGAGTTTGTTGCCAGGGGTTTCGATATTAATGGCTATATTTTGAGGGGAAAATAAATTAACTTTATTATATAAGCTGCACACAGACTAATTTTCATTGTGTCAAAGTGTCATTTTGTCAGTGTTGTCCCATGAAAATATATACTTCAATATCTGCAGAAATGTGAGGGGTGTACTCACTTTTGTGATACACTGTAGCTAAAAAAACACTAGCTCTGGCTAATTTATGTTGCAAAATGCTACCATTTGGTTGTACCTGGAGCTCTGTGTACATAGTGAAGTGGAAGCCTATGACTACTAAAGTTTAAACTAAATAAATAAATAAATAAATAATGTACAGATTTTCTTGAAAATTCAAACATTCTTTATTGTGGCTGTTCTCCAATTAGAATACAAATGATAATCCGTATTCAGGTTGCAGATGAATGTCTGTAAACTGATTTTTTTCCCCCTAAACAGGTCAGTTTGAGACATGTGCAGCATGTAGTTTGCGTGTGAACCTTTGGTAGGTTAAACAATACATGAAGAGGCAGCAAGGGGTGTCAAATATCTGTGGTGATGAGGTTCTAAACAAAGTGCATGTGTCAGCGAACTCGTGAACTACGAACCTCTCGTATGACCATCTTTACCCTGCAGAGGTGTTACAACGCACACGTGACAATTAGTAATTGAGGAGAGAGGGAAAACAGTGACGTTAGAAAAGAAGCTTACCCATCATCTTGTATGCGCTTGCACAGATCCCATTGGTGTCTCCGGGCACGTTTGCGGGCTGTGGGGGCGGGGGCACGCTCGGCCTGTTCCTGGGCTTAGGGACGGGACGCGGCCGGGGGAGTGAGCCGGTCTGGTAGGGGGACGGTGAAGCAGGGGCCAACTGAGAGCCGTCTGGGCCGGTGGCGACGGGCGGCGGAGGGGTATCCGGCGGCGAGGGAGAGTCCGGGGGCGAGGGGTCTGCGCTGTGCGATTCACCGCTGTGTTGACCGGGAGAACCCGTTTGCGTCGGTGGCTCTGGGGGCGGGTGGCTGGGGGCCTGGATTGGTGGCTGGTTACTGGAGTGGCGCCGAGGAGTGTTGTAATGCTGAGAGGCGGGCGACACAGGAGAGGTAGGGGAGTGGCTGGACAGGGGCCTCGGAGGGGGGCTTAGGGGTTGGGATGAGTTGGGTGATGGCTGACTGGGTGGAGGGTTCGGGGGTTTGGGGGGAGCTGGTGCCTGTTTCTTGAGCACTGAAGATAGATTGAGGAGAATTGGTAACTTTTAAGACTGTCACAACTGTCAGTGCATCAAAACATTGAAGAAAAAGCTTTGAGTCTACTCTAGAGATGTCCCGATCCGACTGCATGCTCGGAAATTGGGCCGATTGCACCATTTTTCAGAGGATCGGAATCAGGTGAAAAGGATTGGGGTTTTTTTGTAATTATATGGGGCTTTGCTATAGCAAAGGCCCAGACACTAAAATTCTTTTTTTTTTTTTTTTTTTTTTTTTTTGAAAGGTGTTTCTTATGCGTGCCGCACAGCCCGAACCGTTTGACCGATTGGCACCATTCGAATATCAAAACGACTGGAATTTTTGCGCGACGCAGGAACTTTTTCGAACAACCCCAAAAAATTTGCTCTTCGCCCGTAAAAGTTGATTTAAAAAAAAAAAAAAAAAAAAAAAAATTCTAAATTTATCAAGTCCTAAAAATTTTGATCAAATTCCGATGCCATTGACGGCCATGGACGTCCAAATTTCCCATTCATTTCTAATGACATTCACCTTTGTTAATGCCATTGACGGCCATGTATGTTGATTCTATTGCTGTCAATGTACTTGGATTCCTTTGAGGCATATGTAAGTCGATGCCGTTGGCAGCCGTGGACGTCCAAATTTCCCATTCATTTCTAATAGATAAAAAACCTGCGTCCCCAAATATTGACACCGAATGGTCCCTAAGTCAACTTGGGCGGGGCTAAGATCTGTATCTCCCCACAGCAAAGCTCCATAGTAATTTCTCCAGAAATTGCAGTTTCTAGTTAAAAAATATATTTGTTTTTCTGATTCATGCTCGTACAGCCTCTCACTCTCCCTCATGCTGCTTTTCTTGGTCACCAGAGCAGCTGGCGTTTAAGTTTTAAGTTAATGATGATTGACAGGTTTGTAGCTTTGATCTTGCGAGTGATGGCTCAGTAGCTCTACGATCAAAGGCACAAATGTGTTAATCATCGGTTAGTCAATATTCATTGTGAAGAGGCTGTTCTCGGCAGCGTATGCGTCAAAGCGTGAGTGAATTTGAGTGGACTCACTCATATGAAATATATGAATGTTATGGAGAGAGGTTTTAAAGTACGGCCTCAAATATGATGCAATGAAAAATGTGGGTGCGCCGTATTTTGTACTGGTGCAACTTAAAAAAAGTTAGGCACACCAGTGCAACCAACGGCTTGGTAATATACTGTGTATCGCAATGTTAATTTTTTCCAATGTCATTCAGGCCTAATTTACTATATTAACATTCGATTCTCCGCCCTGATGAACTCGTCTAAGTGTCCTTGAGCAAGATACTGAACCCCACGTTCCTCCTGGTGCTGCGTCACCAGTAGGTAGATGGCGAGATAGTGTAAAGCGCTTTGAGCGCCTTGAAAGGTGGAAAAGCGCTATATAACACCATATATATATATATATATATTTATATACTAGGGCTGTCAAAATGATGGCGTTAACGGGCGGTAATTAATTTTTTAAATTAATCACGTTAAAATATTTGATGCAATTAATGCACATGCCCCGCTGAAACATTAAAATGACAGCACAGTGATATGTGTACTTGTTGTGTTTTTCGGAGTTTTGTCGCCCTCTGGTGGCGCTTGGGTGCGACTGATTTTATAGGATCAGCACCCATGAGCATTGTGTAAGTAATTATTGGCATCAACAATGGCGGGCTACTAGTTTATTTTTTGATTGAAAATGTTTACAAATTTTATTAAAACGAAAACATTAAGAGGGGTTTTAATATAAAATTTCTATAACTTGTACTAACATTTATCTTTTAAGAATTACAAGTCTGTCTATCCATGGATTGCTTTAACAGAATGCTAATAATGGTAATGCCATCTTGTTGATTTATTGTTATAATAAACAAATACAGTACTTATGTACCGTACGTTGAATGTACAGTAGAGCTGGGAATCTTTGGGCACCTAACGATTCGATTACGATTACGATTCAGAGGCTCCGATTCGATTATAAAACGATTATTGATGCACCCCCCTCCTTTTTTTTTCTCTCTTTTTTTTTTAAAAATGTTTTGTACATGAGTTCCAAAATTGTTCAAAAATACTCTCAGGCTAAACCACACTACTATTTCAGTATCAAGTTAACATATAGCAGTAAAGAAATACAAAAATAACATTAAATAAAAAACTGCAGTCCCCATTCTGTATCAGCAGCTTTAAACTACATTCAATTAATTTAATGTTGTGAATCAACCGTTAAATTTGTTAAAATTGCTCCCGTTATTCCATAATTTCCCTCTTGTCTACTTTCAACATGTGAAAGTTTTAAAACTATTTTAAAGATAGATTCAAGTCAATATTTTACCGATTTAGGAGTATTTTAGATAAAAAGTTAATTAGGTTTGCTTGGAAGCTTCGCTAAAACAGCCTTGCAGGGAAGTGTACTGCTTTAAGATGGCGGCCGTTTATAACGCCCTCATCTCGCTTTTTGTAGATGTGCAGCTAACACTACCAAATCTATATTGCATCTAGTCCTATATAAATGATATCTACTGTAACGTTGTAATGGATGTACTTTGAAGCAGCTTTTCGGCAGCAGTCAGGTATGTTGTTGTGTTTTTTTATCTCGTTGCATGAGTTGAGCTAGAGCCGTGAGTTGAGCATTGGCATTACCCGAGGGGCCGGGTAACGGGAAGCATGATTTATTGTTATAATAAACAAATACAGTACTTATGAACAGTATGTTGAATGTATATATCCGTCTTGTGTTTTATCTTTCCATTCCAACAATAATTTACAGAAAAATATGGCATATTTTATAGATGGTTTGAATTGCGATTAATTACAATTTTTAAGCTGTGATTAACCCGATTAAAAATTTTAATCGTTTGACAGCCGTAATACATATACACTGTATACATTACTTTTTAAGGGCTAAAAAGCATAATAATAATCCAGAAATACAATGGCACTACCAAAAGATACAAAAATATATATTTTTTATACTCCGCAACACTCTAGGAAGGCAGAAGATGAAGTACTGTACAAAGTTGTAACGTGCTGGGAACTTTTGTTCAAAAAAAAAAAAAAAAAAAAAAGAAAAAAATACATAAATAAAATTAAATTAATAAAAAACAAACTTTTTTATCAGTATCAGATCTGGACTCCGTAACGGCAGATTCTCAAAATCAGGTATGAGATCAGGACATCCCTAGTCTACTCATAGTGTTCACTTGCAATATTGTGGGTATTTTTAAAATTTATTTTTTAGGTAAAACTGTGTGGTAAATAAAAATATAAATCCCCATTTTCATCGACTCGAGATCCGAATTGATAAAATCATAATAAACACTTTTTAATTAATCACCCTGACCATGTAAATCAACATTATTACGTATGTATTTTTAAAGGTATCATTTACTTAGTGTTCTCAAGCATGTGCCATGTATATATTTTTACAGCTTGTTTTCGTGCTACATGAACTTGTTGCTCTCACCTCTACGCATCATATGCGGACTGGTCCCGCCGCCCGTCTGGCTGGCAGTCTGGCTCCCTGCGCCAGAACCGTTCCGCTGGATGTGGGGTGCTGGCGCCGTTGCAGGGTCACGCAGCTTTGGGTTGCTTGATGGACGGAAAGGAAAGACAGAATCTTTAGTGTGCTGCAAAACGGAACACATACGATTATCCACGGCCCACTGTTGTTCACATTTGTTTCACATATCGGGGGCCAAACCGCACACAAGATTATTCAAATGTATACTATTATTTGACTCCACTGTTTAAAGTTCTCCAAGTGCACTCCTGCAATATTTTTGTATGTTTACGTTAAAGTATGCCTTCTTCTCACAGTTAGGGCAGCAACCAGTGTTGTTAATCTTACTTTCAAAAAGTAATTAATTACAGTTACAAATTACTTCTCCCAAAAAGTAATTGCGTTAGTAACTCAGTTACCTGAATGTAAGAGTAATTAGTTACTTGGCAAAGTAACTGGAGATAATTTCATGTTTTATTTTTTTTTTTCCTCAAAAAAAAAAAAAAACATTGTCACACTATGTGAAGTTTAAAAGGTTTTTGGGACAATTGGGCCTAGCCCAATTCTTTACCCTAAACTTAACTAGACACAGCGGTATTGCGATAACTAGATAATAACCTTTGCTATGTGTGGAAGTCATTTAATGTTGTGAATCACAACTGTTAAAGTTGTTAAAATTGCTCCCTTTATTGCATTAGTTCCCTTCGGTCTACATTTGACATGTGTAAGTTTTAAAACTATTTCATCATTTAAAAGATAAATATTTTGCTGATTTAGGAGCATTTTAGATAAAAAGCTACTTAGGTTTCCTTCCTAGCAAGGAAGATTCTCTACAACAGAGGCTTCCTGAGAAGGCTACTGCTTTAAGATGGCGGCTGTTTACTAACGCATCTAGTTCTTTATTATACATGTTGCTAATGCAGCCGTCTGTCATTTGCATCTAGTTCTGTATATATGTGATATCTACCGAAGCATCATGTGGGCGTAGTTTGTAGGCTATCGGCTACAGTCAGGTAATATTGGAGCCACCTAGCATAGTAGCATCGCGTTTGCAACGGCGTCACCCTCCCTTGCCTCCTCCCCACTCCTGCTCTGCTCTCTCGTCTCCCTGAGTTCGTCTTTCTCAGACTTTTCTCGCGTCAGTCAACCAACATAGTAACGCACGCCTTTCCCGCCTCAGTAACGGCGTTGCAAAGATGAGAAAAGTAATTAATTAGATTACTCACTACTGAAGAAAATAATGTGGTTAGTAATGCCGTTATATTCTAATGCCGTTATTAACAACACTGGCTGCAACTAACGATTATTTTTCTTATCAATTAATCCGATGATTAATTAAACAATTAATCGATTAATCGGATGAATGTCACTTTTTTCAATTACCTTCACATTTTATCTTGAAGTTGTTTTCGGCATTTTGTAAGTAACAATGAAGACAAAATGGAGGACTATTTCCTTCAAAAATAATATTTTATAACAACTTCCTGACTTAACTGTAGTCTACAATAACTGTAGTCTACAACTGTACTATTTTAATTACATAAAACTTGTTTTTAATAAAGGTTCTGAGTGTATAACAAAAACATTTCTCAGTTCACAAATCAGACAAAGTTCAGTTTGTTCAAATAAAAAAGTGCTGCTGATTGACATTTTTTTTTCTAGTGGGCAAAGCACTGACATAAATTGTGTCAATGACTCATTTATTTTCTTAAACACTTTAAACCAGGGGTCCCCATCTGCCAGGGTGCGGACCGGTACGAGTCCGTGGCGCATTTGCTTCCGGGCCGCACAGAAATAATAATTTATTAACGACCGTATTCTGGCCGTAACCTGTGCCCCTGCTTAACACACCAATATCCCTGTCTACTCTAGATATAATACTACAGGATAGATTAGAATGTCGTCATAGAAATCCATTGATTGGACTGCTAGCAGTACATCTTGTTTTGTGTATATAATATATCTATGTGCGCTTGTCCTCGATAATAGCGTATTACGCAGGCGCAGCACATTTGTTCCCGGAAATAATTAACCCCCACACGAGTGAAGATGACTGGAAAACAGACGTCTTTGGAGATATTTTTTACGGCGAAATGGGCACATGATGAGCCAGAAGATGAGCCTACAACCTCGAAGACCCACAAACTGCGAAAGAGTGGAATCGTGACCCGTTTGTGAATAAACCGAGTGATTCGAGCATGTCTGTGCAACAGGAGGATCAGCTTATAGAGATCGCAAATGACGGCGACCTTAAACGTATATTTGAGACAACTCTACCTAAGTTCTGGATTAAAGTAATTCCGGAATATCCTGATATCGCTATGAGAGCATTGAAAACCTTGCTACAATTTTCAACATCGTATCTTTGTGAAGCGGGCTTCTTCATTAATGCTTAGCGACAACGCAAAGTCGTTAATGGTGAGAGACTGATGTGCAGTTGTTGTGTGCAACTAACATGGCAGTATGTATCTGAGGAGAACTTTTCTACATGTCCTTCCATGATCAAATGTAAGTTAATATTCCTTTCTTTAAAGAAAGTTTGTAGTGTTTACTTTGGAATCGCTGCATTTGCGGCCATGTTTAACGTCACGCGCATGCGCAGAACCGCATCGTTGCAATTTAAAATGGGTCGCAAAATTTGTCAGAACACCGGTCCGTGAAAAAAAGACCCAAATAATACCGGTCCGTGGTGCAAAAAAGGTTGGGGACCCCTGCTCTAAACAACAAAATCGAATGAGGAGGAGGCAGACTGTAATGAGTCAGTTTTCTTTATCAAACAATTGTTCATAAATACAATCGAAATCCAATTTTAAAGCACATTATCTTGTATGACAATTTAGCTTGAATGGGGGTATGTGTTTAATAGAGGCTAAGCTGTAATTTGAATGTGATTTCTTTATAAAAAGAAATTAGACGCCTTTACTATCTAACAATAATTCAAGTGCTTATATACTCCAAAATACCATACAAACGAACACTTAAGACACTGATTAGCATAATCGCGAACTAGCTTAGCGCTCCGTGCTAAGTAGTAACGTCTCATCAACAAAGTATACAAACAACACAATTGGCTTCATTTACTCACCTCTGACCTAGGCACACTGGATCTAACACAAAAGACAATCTACGTCTCGACACTTCGTAATATTATTGATTCAGCAATAGCAGAGAGCGCGCGCTCTCTCTCTCTCCCTCTCTCCAATCACTGGCAAGCACGTGCAGCCTCTTATTCCACACAAATAAGGACGCAAACGGGCCGGCAAAAATTGATTATCAAATTTGTTGGCAACCAATTTATTAATTAATTTTAATCGATAACTTGTTGCAGCCTTAAAGAGCATACGAAACGAGAAAAAAAAAAGTCTTAAATGGCATTATTATGTGAATTAGAATCATATTTTGAGACGATTCGACTATATACAACAATTTAGCAAAGCACAGATGACGAGAAATTAGTCTTTCAATCTGCCGGTTAGCCACGCCTACCATTATAGGGCTTTAGCGTCGACGTCAGCGGTAGACTGGGCTCATCGGTTTTACTATTCAGCCCACTGAGGGGGAATTATTCAGAACGAGGAAAACACGACGAAGAGAGCCGCAAAATGTCATTGTTTCAGTCTCTCTACTCCAATATTTTTACAGGATATTCTTTTTATCCAAGTATTTTTCCCCAATAGCTATACAAATGGCTTGAGAAGGACCAGTCAGCCCGTCGAGGGGGAACTATTCACAACGAGGAAAACGCGACGAAGAGAGCGGCAAAATGTCATTGTTTCTGTCTCTTTACTTCAATATTTTTACAGGATATTCTTTTTATCCAAGTATTTTCCCCAATTGCTAAATAAATGGCATGGTCATGACAAATAACAGTCTTTTGCTGAATGGAATATGAAATAATAAAAATGAATTTATTCAGGACGACATGGCAAAATTACTCCATAATGGTCAAAACTGTCGACTTCACCTTTACTGTTGCACCTCCTGAACGATATTTTATGACACCTAAATCGGACATTATTTCCCTTCCCCGGCTTCGGAGAATGTAAACAAACCAGAAGGCGCGACAGCTAGCCGACATGCTAACCCGAACCGAGTGATGTTTCAAAGTCTTCGAAGCGGAAAATTACACATAACTAGCCTGGATTATTTGACATGACGACCCGGTTGTCGATTGTCTTCGCGGATCGGCAAACCGCCCGGCGGAGAGCAATTTACAGTTCGTTCCCCGGAGGAGGGTGGCTGCAGTTGTTGTGCAGCTAACGTGCTGCTGCTAATGAGCATTAGGAGAGCTTTTTACATGCCTATCAATGATCAAACGTAAGTAGTCCTTCATTTAAAGGAAGTTTGTAGTGTTTACTTTGTAATCGCTGTATTCGTATTTGACATAATACAAAACAAGATGTTTACTCACTTCCTCGTAAGTCCAATGGTCCCACAGTAAATATCCACGGTGAATGGGAACCTTTTGAAACTCCAAAAAGGCGCATACGCCTCTCCCTCATACAGAATGATTTTTCTGCAGCCGTTTGGCTGGCGTGATGCAAAAAATAAACGTATTAATCCGCAAAATCAGCTGAATCCTTCGTCCTCATACACAACAGTACACTGTAGCGTGAAGAGGACGTCTTCTACCGTACACGTCACAGCGCCCTCCTCCTCAATGCAAGACCGGAGCCGGAAGTCACTCATTTTCATGGCGCGGGATTAAAAAAACTAAATAAAAATAGCGATCGCTTCCACACACATCCAAGCGGCCCATATCATTCAGGGGCATAAAATACCGCGTGTATTATGAAATAAACATGCTTTTTCGTGTCACATGCACTTTAAGGCTGAGTTATGCTTCTGGGGTTAGGGGACTATAAAGTTGACTTAAAACTTTAGCTGGTGACCAGTCCAGGGCATGCCCCACCTTGTTGTTTCATCTGTCTGAATGTGGACGTTAGTAGACACTGAGTCAGGCAGCAATGTACAGCTTTCTAAACAGTTTATCTTTTGATTAAAGAATGAAGTGATTACCCAGAATGACAGCAGACAAAAAGCCACACACACAAGGGATTAGGCTTTGTGAGCACAAAATGACTGTTTTGATCGTGTTGTTAAAGCATGTAGTCCCTTCTCCCTTCCATTGGCATTCAAGCAGCTCTTACCTGAGCTCCTCTGTATTCTGCGCAAGAAGCTGCTGAGCGGCAGCGAGCGCGGCAAGACCCTGCGCCAAGCTATTGGGGCTCTCGGGCCCCGCTGCCCCCAGTGGGGCTTGCGGCTGAGGATCGACCGAGGGCTGCGGGACCTGCCCGGTGCCTTGTCCCTGCCCTGAAGCCTCCACGGGGGGTAAAGGGGGCTGGAAGGCAGGTGAGGTGTGCTGCTTTCTACCTAAGGTGGTACTGCCTCTACGGACGGTGTGGTCCGAGTGCTTGTTAGAGGTGCTACTGTGGTCGGTGGTGAGAAAGTGAAAGAGACAAACAGAGAACACCACAGGACTGATCAGAAGAGTAATGATTACACCAGGACAAAGAATCATTTTAAATCCAGGAGACATGTGAGTAGGATTAGAACTTCAGACACCAGAAAATTGATAGATGTGAGAAATTTAATCAGTGTATGAATCTAATCACCGATTAGTCCAACAAGCCAGGTCAATTTAATGATATTTACAAAAAATGGAGAAGCAAACAACATAAGATGTTTACTTGTCTTTGCGGCTTGTGTCTGCCTCTGGCCCCACCAAACTGCCTGGTCTCTTCCTCTCGATGGTGCCACTGTCATAATCCAGATGACTGTTGTGGTTGGATGAGGGGACAGGCATCGCAAACATGCCAGACACATTAAAGTCCACATCTGCAACATGAGAAGGAATATTTAGAAAATCATTCTAATGCAGTCCATTTGTATGGATTTGGAAAACTACATAAACCTGTGATTCATGTTCTTAAAGTCTAATGTCCTGACCGCTGTATTAGTCATGCGTTGAACTCATTGGCTGCCATTGACTGCTTTAGACGTCCGATTCATTTGAAGTGGAAGGGTGGCAGCGAATGAACGAACGTTCATTCGCTGCCACCCTTCCAATTCAAATAGATCGGACGTCTACTAGTGATAAACTCAAGATGACTAGAACCACATATTGTTGTAGCACAACTGCTCCTTATTTACTTACCCTCAGGGAAGAACCAGTCTGCATGCTGGATGATGGGTTCTATGATGGCCACAACATGCACAGATGTAGCTGCAGCCATTTCTGCCAAACTCCTGGGGATACATAAGGGAAGAAAAACTGTCATGAAGTAACTCAAATACTATCCGGATAGTTCACCACCACAATTTTAAAAGATAAAAAAAAACAACCAAAAAAACAGAAACCTACTCACCCTTCAGTCTTGGCCCACAGCAGATTTGGTCCAAGGACAATGGCAATGTTACTGGGAGTCATTTTGTTTACCTCACTATCCTGAGCCAGTTTAGCAAGGAACTTCACCAGGTATCTACATGTTGACGACAACGTCAGACAGGCTATACAGTGGTATGACAAAGTATCTGAACCTTTTGGAATGTCTCACATCTCTGCATAAAATCACCATCAAATGTGATCTGATCTTTGTCAAAATCACACAGATGAAAAAACAGTGTCTGCTTCAACTAAAACCACCCAAACATTGATAGGGTTTTCCTATTTTAATGAGGATAGTATGCAAACAATGACAGAAGGGGGGAAAATAAGGAAGTGAACCATTACATTTAACGCACACATCATCACATCTTGGCCCATTCGTCTCTACAAAACTGCTGTAGTTCAGTCAGATTCCTAAGATATCTGGCATGAATTGCTGTCTTTAGGTCATGCCACAGTATCTCATTGGGGTTCAAGTCTGGACTTTGACTTGGCCACTCCAGAACATGTATTTTGCTCTTCTGAAACCATTCTGAAATTGATTTACTTCTGTGTTTTGGATCATTGTCTTGTTGCAGCATCCATTGGAGCACCTTAGGGTTTCGCACTTTACCAACTTAGCTGTATGGATGCTCCAAACAAAGTTTCGTTGTGCTTTTGTAACAATGACAATAAATATTCTGAATCTGAATCATTCTCTTCTTCGCTTCAACTGTCTGACAGACGGCCTCAGGTTTTCCTGCAAAATTTCCTGATAAACTTTTGAATTCATTCTTTCATCAATGATTGCAAGTTGTCCAGGCCCCGAGGCAGCAAACCGCCCAAAATCATGATGGTCCCACCACCATGCTTAACGGAGGGGATGCGGTTTTGATGTCTGTGAGCTGTTCAATTTTTCCTCCACTCATGGCGTTGTGTGTTACTCCTAAACAATTCAACTTTCGTTTCATCAGTCCACAAAAAAAAAAAATGCCAAAACTTCTGTGGAGTGTCAAAGTGCCTTTTTCCGAACATTAAACAAGCAACAATGTTTTTTTTAGACAGCGATGGCTTCCTCCGTGGAGTCTTCCCATGAATACTATTCTGGCCATAATTTTACATATAGTTGATGTGTGCACAGAGATACTGGACTGTAGTCTGTGACAGTGATTTCTGTAAGTCTTTAGCACAGCGGTCTCAAACCGACTCCACAAAGGGCCGCAGTGGGTCCTGGTTTTTGTTCCAACAGATCCAGCACAAACAGTTCAACCAATGAGGTTTCTACTAACATAAGCAGCACCTGATTGCAATCAACTGATTACACTTGTAAGAAACCAGATTGGTGAAAAGGTATTTGTCTCGTTTGGTTGGAATGAAATCCAGTACCCCCTGCGGCCCTTTGAGGACCGGTTTGAGACCACTGCTTTAGCAGACACTCTAGGGTTCTTTTTTATCTCTCCGAGTATTCTGCGCTGAACTCTTGGCATCATCTTTGGTGGACGGCCAATCCTTGGGAGAGAAGTAACAGTGCCATTTGTAGACAACTTCTCGATTGACTGCCGATTGATGAACATTGAGACTGTTAGTGATGGTTTTGTATCCTTTCTCAGCTTTATACAAATCAACAATCCTTGAATCCAGGTCTTCAGACAGCTCTTTTGACCGAGCCATGATGCACATGAGACAATGCTTCTAAAGAAGACATATCTTACCAGGTGTGTGTTTTATAGTGGGCAGGGTATCTTTAAACCACTCATAATAAACAACTAGTAGATGATGATGTAGTGTAAAGCGCTTTGAGCACCTTAAGGTGGAAAAGCGCTATACAAGTATAACGCCATAACCATAACCATTGGTGATTGGGCACACACCTGACTTCAAATGTTTGGTAAAAATTGGTTTCAATTGCTGTTTAAGGTTCCTTAGGCAGATTTTCCCCCTTCTGTCATTGTTTGCATGCTATCCTCATTAAAATATGAAAACCTATAAAAGTTTGGGTGGTTTTAGTTAAAGCAGACACTGTATTTTCATCCACGTGATTTTGACTATGATCAGATGACATTTGATGGTGATTTTATGCAGAAATGTGAGAACTTCCAAAAGTTTCAGATACTTTTTCATACCACTGTATAATCAGATACTATGTTTAGGAATTGTTGGAACTGAGCGCAAACTTACCTCAGGTTGGTTTTGTTGTTCTTTGGTAGCTTATCACAGACAATCCACAAAGCCTGAAGTCGTTTGTCTTGATCTGGTAAACTGAAGCGATGAAAAAGCACTGTTTACACATATGTTTTGTTTTCCGCAGGCCCGGCTTAAAAAAAAAAAAAAAAATATATATATATATATATATATATATATATATATATATTTAGGGCCTGCTACACGTAAAGTGTATTTTTTTCAGTTATCATTTGTTTGGGTATTTTATAATATTGCACTGATACGGATAGTCGGATACCAGTATCTGCAGGGGCAGATACGGCACTAAAATGGTGGTATCAGTATCGGCGAGTACCAACAAATAGGGTGCCGATACCATTTACTGGTTTTCACTTGAACGCAGCCTTCTTTCTCCTGACACTCACTACACTGTGTGGTGTGATGACACGTGATCACTTTGCATGTCAAGCAGCTATTGCTATTGGCCTGCTCCAGACCAATGAGAGCGGGCCAATAGCCGCTCTTAACCAATGCTGGGGCAGCTTTTTCATATGGAGGAAAAAAAAACAGGAGAACAAATGTCGGCGCTTGGAAATATTTCAGCATAGAAACGTCGAGTACAATGGCTGCATGCAACATTTGCGGCCTGAATGTTTTGAGAGGTGGAGTTCGCACCTGAGTATAAGTCGCACCAGCCATAAAATGCCCAACGAAGAGGAAAAAAACATAAATCGCACCGGAATATATGTCGCATTTTGGGGGGAAATGTACTTGATAAAAATCCAACACATAGAACCGATATGTCATCTTGAAAGGCAATTTAAAATAAAAATACAATAGAGAACAACATGCTGACTAAGTGTACAGTATGATAACGTTACATGATACATGAACAGCGAAATGCGAACGTGGCCGGTGTGTTAACGTAACATACAGTGCCTTGCAAAAGTATTCGGCCCCCTTGAATCTTGCAACCTTTCGCCACATTTCAGGCTTCAAACAAAGATATGACATTTATTTTTTTTTGTCAAGAATCAACAACAAGTGGGACACAATCGTGAAGTGGAACAACATTTATTGGATAATTTAAACTTTTTTAACAAATAAAAAACTGAAAAGTGGGGCGTGCAATATTATTCGGCCCCTTTACTTTTAGTGCAGCAAACTCACTCCAGAAGTTCAGTGAGGATCTCTGAATGATCCAATGTTGTCCTAAATGACCGATAATGATAAATAGAATCCACCTGTGTGTAATCAAGTCTCCTTATAAATGCACCTGCTCTGTGATAGTCTCAGGGTTCTGTTTAAAGTGCAGAGAGCATTATGAAAACCAAGGAACACACCAGGCAGGTCCGAGATACTGTTGTGGAGAAGTTTAAAGCCGGATTTGGATACAAAAAGATTTCCCAAGCTTTAAACATATCAAGGAGCACTGTGCAAGCCATCATATTGAAATGGAAGGAGCATCAGACCACTGCAAATCTACCAAGACCCGGCCGTCCTTCCAAACTTTCTTCTCAAACAAGAAGAAAACTGATCAGAGATGCAGCCAAGAGGCCCATGATCACTCTGGATGAACTGCAGAGATCTACAGCTGAGGTGGGAGAGTCTGTCCATAGGACAACAATCAGTCGTACACTGCACAAATCTGGCCTTTATGGAAAAGTGGCAAGAAGAAAGCCATTTCTCAAAGATATCCATAAAAAGTCTCGTTTAAAGTTTGCCACAAGCCACCTGGGAGACACACCAAACATGTGGAAGAAGGTGCTCTGGTCAGATGAAACCAAAATTGAACTTTTTGGCCACAATGTAAAACGATATGTTTGGCGTAAAAGCAACACAGCTCATCACCCTGAACACACCATCCCCACTGTCAAACATGGTGGTGGCAGCATCATGGTTTGGGCCTGCTTTTCTTCAGCAGGGACAGGGAAGATGGTTAAAATTGACGGGAAGATGGATGCAGCCAAATACAGGAACATTCTGGAAGAAAACCTGTTGGTATCTGCACAAGACCTGAGACTGGGACGGAGATTTATCTTCCAACAGGACAATGATCCAAAACATAAAGCCCAATCTACAATGGAATGGTTCAAAAATAAACAAATCCAGGTGTTACAATGGCCAAGTCAAAGTCCAGACCTGAATCCAATCGAGAATCTGTGGAAAGAGCTGAAGACTGCTGTTGACAAACACTCTCCATCCAACCTCACTGAGCTCGAGCTGTTTTGCAAGGAAGAATGGGCAAGAATGTCAGTCTCTCGATGTGCAAAACTGATAGAAACATACCCTAAGCGACTTGCAGCTGTAATTGGAGCAAAAGGTGGCGCCACAAAGTATTAACGCAAGGGGGCCGAATAATATTGCACGCCCCACTTTTCAGTTTTTTATTTGTTAAAAAAGTTCAAATTATCCAATAAATTTTGTTCCACTTCACGATTGTGTCCCACTTGTTGTTGATTCTTGACAAAAAATTAAAATTTTATATCTTTATGTTTGAAGCCTGAAATGTGGCGAAAGGTTGCAAGGTTCAAGGGGGCCGAATACTTTTGCAAGGCACTGTAGCTATTAAGAGTTATTCAGATAAATATAGCATAAAGAACATGCTAACAAGTTTACCAAACCATCAGTGTCACTCCAAAACACCAAAATAACATGTGAAATGATATAATATTGTAGTAATAATTTCACACATAAGTCGCTCCAGAGTATAAGCCGCACCCCCAGCCAAGCTATGAAAAAAACTGTGAGTTATAGTCGGAAAAATACGGCACCAACTATGTAAAGTCCCGGTTGCCACTCGGAAGGTGTACTCACAAGCTAATTGCAAGCGCAGCATCTCTTTGGTACACCTTGCGAGTGGCAATCATGACTTTGCATTGGGGCGGGAACTCTGGGTACCTCACGATATGATACAATTTGCAATACAAGGCTCACGATAATGATCTCACGATATGGCGATACAACAATTATCGATACATGGGTCAGGAAATCATTCTAGGATATTCTAAGAAAAATACTGATAGACAGAAAAACAAGCTATTTTCATTATTCTACTGTGAATTGGAATGAGTTAAGCTCTAGTAGATGTCAAATCCATTTGAAGTGGGAGGGATGGCAACGAACGCTGGCACCCCTTCCACTTCAAATGGATTGGTTGTCTATGGCCGTCAATGGCATCCAATGCCAAACAATGACTCGAGAATGTCCCCAATTGAATAGGAAGTGACTCAAAATTAAAAGGAGGTACACCTTGTAAATGCCCTAAAATGAACAGGAAGTGGCCTGTAAATGCCCACAAGACTGGCTGTAAATACTCTGGTTTCAGTGCCATTGACGGCGTTAGACGTCCAATCCAGTCAAAATGAATTGGATGTGTAGCGTCATCAATGGCAGTCAGCGAGATAACTTGGACACTATTCCAATGAAAGATTTTGTTCGCAACCTGTTGGTTCCTTTTCTGTGACATCTTTTTAAAACGATATATCGATTCTTGGTAGGAGCAGATCGATAATCTTTTGGTCGTCAAAGTATCGTGATATACAGGGAACTCCCCGGCGTGAAAGTCGCCACGGAGCTATAAATTGTTTGGGTTTTTTTTTCACTTTTTTGGGGGGGTGGGGAGGTGTCAAACCTCTTGAACTACTGAAATGCAAAGAAAACTGCTTTAGCATTTTTATTTCTACAACACATAAAAAAAAATGATTTTCATTCAAAATTGTATTATTTCAATGATTTGCAAAATAAAAGTTAACAAAAACAGTAATAACCCCAACCTCCATCTCCTAATTTTTATTTTCCTTCATTTCCTCAAATACTAAATGCCAAATCTGAATTTTAACTACTTAAGAACATAGGATGTATATTAAAATTGAAGTTAATGTAAACGTTTACTTTTTTTTTTTAATAACAAAGATATAAGTAACATACATTCAGAAAAATAAGTCCAAATGACTTATATTATGCAGAGTGAAATGGAATACATTTTGAAGATCGCGCAAACATTTGACTTGTAAATCATAAGGTAATGAATAAGTAGCCTAACATAAATGAACAAATATGAGTCCAAAGTGCACATTGACAGCTAACATGTTCTGAACCTCCCCATCAGAGCAAATAAAACTAAATATGATAAATAAGCCTCCTCAACCCTTTCGTTGCTCTTAAAGATTTGATCCATTTTATGTTGCATTGCCCTTTTATTGGTGCATAAATTCAACCTTTTTTTTTTTTTTTGCACATTTGAACCAATCAGAGCTAACTGTCTCTGCTGATCACATGTCAGTATGTCAGCCAATTGAACGGATAAATGAGTTCAGGCGTTTTGCTTCCCTGCATGCATTCGCACATTGACGTGACTCATCATCGTCAGACTCAGATAACTGCAGCAGCTGGGGAAACCTCCATGCCGTCCATGGAATAAAGTTAATAAAAAATATTGGTGGAAACAGATTACACTACACAAGCACTTTATTATGTTTGTTGTTAACACTTGTGTATGTAAATCTGATGTTGGTAGATTGCTTTCTTCCTGGAGATGAAATGCATGTGTGGCAGCTTAGCAATTTTTTTTTTTTTTTTTTTTTTTTTTTTTACATAGCGTTTTGACAGTTGCCGTCATATTTTCGGAATCAAAGTACCATGTACCGGAACACCATTCCGGCCCTGAATCTTATAACGGAACAGGATTCCGGCCCTGAATCTTATACCGGAACTGCGTTCCTGACCGTTCTGGCCCATTTTCACCCCTGGTGATATATCAAAGGGATGAAACATCCTCTTTTGCCCGGACATGTCCACTTTTCACATCCAGTCTGGGGCGTCCGGCAGGGTTTTAAAAATTAATGAAAATGTCCAGTTTCACGGGACCAATTACTGTGTGTTGAAATTAACTGACGCTTTGCACAGAATACTACGATAATGTGCTGCCTGCTTGTGAGGTGCTCCCAGCGCCTACCCAGTGGTTGGTTCTGCTGTGGTCAGTAACAGAGAAAACACACGTCGGAGCAGTCTTCCATCGTCAAGACAGAACAAAAAACTAAAAAAGACTAAAGTGACTTTTTTGTTTGTAAAATTAATATTACTGTGAGGATACAGGTTAATTTACATTATTTCACTGGAAAGAAAAAAGGTTTTTGTTTTCGCAAATACTCAAGAAGCATTTTTTTTTTTTTTTCTTTCATTATTTCATTCCAGTTTTTTTTTTCGTTAATATTGTTCTACTGTTTTAAGAATAATAAAGCCTGTTGAGTAACCTCTGAGAATTTGTGTCTTGTATGGCCTATTTTTTTTGTGAGACTGGATTTTCTATCCAGACGGAGGAGGCACAATTTAAATATATTTAAGTGATAAGGCATCTTTGAGTGAACTTTGAGTATAATTTAAGTACCTCGAGGCCGGGCCGAGTGTCTTCTTTTCCGGAAATCAAAATATGCTCACCTTAATCTATCACCTTTTCGATATATTGTCATACCCCTACTTTCCATAGTTCACTAACTCAGGTCATGAATTCACTAACTATGTAAAGTCATGGTTGGTACTCGGAAGGTGTACCAGCTATATCAAGCTGAAGTAATAATTAAGTCAAAATGGTTGTGAGTGTAAAAGGTTGCAGACTCCTGGTTTAAACGAAGCCTTGCCTGCATGCTTGGGTCCATTCATCATAAAGCTGGTGGGTCATTAAAGGTTCAGGCAGTTCCCTCAGGTATGACTTCAGTGCTCCTGAAATTGCACATTCATAAACAGATTCAGTAAGTTCCTGTTACAAGTAAACTCTAGCAAATAGAAGTCTTAATTCGGTCATACCGGCAACGGCATGAGGGTCAGAGTAGAACTCTTCCAATTGTGATGTCGAACAGTCCAGTGCCGCTTTTAGCTTCTTTAGTTTGGATGCCCCAGCTGCAATTCTGAATAAACCCTAAAACACAAAAGATATTATGGCTATGAGTGTCCTCAAATTACAATAGCATTTGTGCTGTGCCAGCTGTACACAACGCCAGTTGCAGCGACGCACACCATTTAAATTGACCCGTAAACAGAGGCAACCCTCACTCTATAACAGCATGTACCAAACTGAATAGGGCTTTTCAGTTCAAACTCTTTCTTGTACCAACAGACTCACAGCCAGGAACATGATTTATGAGCAAGAGGCAAGTTGACTGTATTGTATTCTAAATTTGTTTTCAAGAGTTGACATTGCTATCTTTTCATTAATCACTGTGCCGGTTTAGCTGCAATAGGAATTGCGTAAACGTTTCCCCTGTTTACACTTTGTCTATCCGCTCATCTGTGCCAACGTATGAGAATGAGCTATTTTGAGCTTGTTGTCAGTTAGCAGAGCAGTTAATCAAGACCACGGCTCCATGTGAGTTTTAATGAGCTGCGTCAGACACTATTTTACTTAAGGCAGCGAAACTGGTGAGCTGTCAGGTTTAGAGAAAATGTGAACTCAATCTTTGCGTACGATGATGATGATGAACTCGCATTCATGCATTTCATGTGTATTTCATTCTACTGCCATTGTCACACAGGATAAAGCCAAATAATTGCGACATAACTATTTCAACGTGACTCAATCAAGATCTTCACATTTGGCAGAACTGCTTATGGCTCCATTACCTCTTCCTTCATGCCAGTCTCTAATAGCATCATGACACATGCTTCTATGGGCAGGGCGATCTCCCTCCCACTTCTTTTCAGGTGTTCATCCAGTGCAGTGCCAAAGGCAGGCTTCTCAATCCATGAATCTGAACACAAAATGTCAAATTCCTTATTGTGACACAGCAGATATTCCACATATTGCACTGCAAAGACTTTTGACATCATGATTACATCAATTCCATTTCTCATCCAAGGACGTATAAAATAATATCTGAGACATCCCTCATCTTGGGCGAGCAAGGTGGTTGACTAGGGTACCATCTAGATGAGAGGGCGCCAAATTTCTTTGACGGAAAAAGAACAAAAAAACCTCATTCTACGCTACCCGAATTTTACAATTCAATATCCTACATATAAAAAAAATATTTTTTAAATTTATTTTCAAAATGACTTCTGGTCTGAATCAGTGACAGTAAGTTTCATCATGAACTGGCTCCTTAAAGTTCTTGTTGCTTCTTGTTTTGCCTGACTTTCACTCTTGTTGACAGTGAAAGATGTGAGGTGGAGTTGTGCATAATCTGTGTTAGCGGCTAGCGCTACTGATGAATGAATGTCTCTCTTCCGTTACTGTCCAATTACATCCAATTCATTTTGACTGGATGCTCCAAAATCAACAGGAAGTTACCCATAAATGCCCCAAAAGGAAAAGGGGGTGACCGAAAATCAACAGAAGATTATGTGAAGTGCCCCAATGTCCCATACAACAAGCCAAAAATCACAAGGGTCACCAGATTGAAGGAATCCCGACCCCTGGCCAAGGGCATCTGGCCACCCAGACCCTGGGTGAAGTTCTAAGTCAGCAGGACAGTGTTTTGTGTTTACATCTGTGTCAGATAAAGTGATAGGTGGAAGAAGTACATGCAGATTCTCCTTATCAGGCATAATACTGTGATAAATTAAGTGACTACTTGTGTGAAAAGTTTTTGCAAATGTGTATTATTTAATGTTACATTCATGATAACGTGGATTTATCCACTTGCTCACATTACCTTGCTGGGCCTGGATGTTTGGCAAGACACTCTCCAATAAAGTGAGTGACTTTCGGTGATATTCGGCTTGAGCTTCGAGAAGCTACAGGAAGTGAAAAGAAGAAGAGAAAATGATGAAGAGTGCAGAATGAGACAAACCGAACAGGAAAACCAGCCTGCCCTGTGCTATGCTTTTAGTGTGATGAGGCAGCTGCGGGCATTCCCACAGAATCCTTTGCAAACACCACTGCACTCACCGTTAAGAAATAGCAGGCATAATCTCCTTCTTTTGAGAAGAAACTGTACATGTCTGCAGCAAGTTGGTCCTGGTGGAAGAGCGACAAGTGAGGGTATGCCAGTATGGTGCAGCTTGACAAGAAACCAGGAAAACAGTTCTTTAAAATTTTAACTGGTGCTTCATCTGGTGTGCAGTATCACGACTACATGAGTCATAAAACCTCCCATAGGAGAAAATGATGAGAGGCAAACACAAGGAAGGCTCTTACGCTTCCTGAGCTGAAAACATAAAATGCGGCGATGACCAAATTCAACAGCTCCAGACATATGCGTGCTGGTGCTGACAGGGCATTTTGAGACATCCGCGTGCGTCAGCAAACTGGGTCGGAAGCCCCAAAAGGTCTTGGAATGTTCACTCGCTGCTGTAATAACTTTTTCACAGTCGTTTGGCCAGACCCGCTGAGGCTATAAAACACCGCCAGCCTGCATATTCATTTAGGAGTCACCTGATCTAACAGTATACACGGCTGTATAAGTCGTCATGTGAATGCAATATGAGACACTTCCACAGCTCTATTATAAACTAAATGGGTGGAAACTGGGAGATAAAAGGAACATGAAGAACACACGTGATCTTTGATACCTTGCAAAGTTCCACTTTGTTCATAGCCTCGTCCACCTCCTCCTTGAGAAGATCAGCTTTGGCTGTCAGTGCTTGAGTGTTTGTTCCTGAGATTATTGACTTGGTCGCCTGCAACCATCTGAGATCAGACACAATCAGATAGGACTTTCCTTAACATAATATAAAGATTCAAAGATATGGAGCGCAAATTCAATATTCATTAACTAAAGGTCAAACTTCTTTTCTTTTCTTCTTCTGTGGCACATTTGTTCTATTTTTCAATTCAAGATGTCAACCAAGATGGAACCAATCTGATTTTAACCCTTAGATGCATAAGTCGGTCAAAAATGACCCGGTGAGGTAGTTTTCTTTAAATATCTTCATTATGTAAAATTGGTATCATCTCATATTCCAGTTGTTCCTCAAAAAAACATGTTTTCGATGTAATGCCATTCACATTTTTAACTCACCTTTTATACATTTGAAGAAATTGTAGTTTTTGCATTTTCTATGGAATCCAATGGGAACCTTCGATTGTAATCAACTTTGGGTGTCAGGATTAAACTAACTGTGGACCAAACAGACTAGGTATTTCAGAAGTGCACCCCTGAGGAAGATTATTTTACCCAGCAAGAGCTGATATGTGTAAGTATTATCTTCATACACTGCTGGCCAAAAGTATTAGCATTATTATTATAGTAGTAGCACCCCTGCAATTCTGTCAGATATTGCTCAATTTCTCCCAGAAAATGTTTGCTATTACAAATGCTTTGGTAGTAATAACTTCATTTATTTTGCTTGCAATGAAAAAACACAAAAGAGAATGGAAAAAAAAATTATAATCATTTTACGCAAAAAAAAAAATGGGCCGGACAAAAATGTCATGGGTCTCCTAGCAAGACAACGACCCAAAACACACTTCAAAAAGCACTAGAAAATGGTTTGAGAGAGAGCATTGGAGACTTCTAAAGCGGCCAGGATTGAGTCCAGACCTGAATCCCATAGAACACCCGTGGAGACATCTGTAAATGGCAGTTTGGAGAAGGCAAGGCACCCTTCAAATCTTAAAGAACTGGAGCAGTTAGCCAAAGAAGAATGGTCTAAAATTCCAGCAGAGCATTTTAAGAAACTCATTGATGGTTACCAGAAGCGGTTGTTCGCAGTTATTTTGTCTAAAGGTTGTTTTACAAAGTATTAGGCTGAGGGTGCCAATACTTTTGCCTGTTTATGTAAAATCACAATAATTTATTATTTTTTTTTTTTCATTCTCTTTTGTGTTTTTTAATTGCAAGCAAAATAAATGAAGATATTACTACCAAAGCATTTGTAACCGCAATCGTTAACTGCAATCATTTTCTGGGAGAAATTGAGCATTATCTGGCAGAATTGCAGGGGTGCCAATACTTTTGGCCAACAGTGTATATTCTATGTGTGTGTCTTTAATGACTGTTGTTAGTATTATTTCTCAGCAAGTTAGCCTACTTCATAACTAGCTTACACTAGCTAGCTAAGTTAGCATTACAGTATCTGTTGTGTGTGTGCTTATTTACTGTATATACAGTAGCTACATATTGATCTATTGAAAACATTACTCTTATGTTTCCCTATCCAAGGTGTCATGGCTGCTAGATACACATATGAAATTGTCCTACAGATGCTGGATAGGCAGTAACGGGGTATGACTTAGAGTGCGAAATCTCTGATGATGAGGACCCAGACTATTGTCCAGGTGGCAGTGACAGTTGTCCACTTGGAAATCCAACTGAACAGGATCAATCTGACTCACAAGATTCCATTTATGTGTCCTCCAAAGAAAAAAGTGTCCAAATCATGGCAAACAGAATGAGTAGGTAGGGCTCTTACTGGAGCAAGTTACCTCCCACCCAGGGCAGAACACAGAGCCACAATATCTTCAGAAGTTGGTCAGGGGCTGCACAAGGACTTAGCATCACTGTCTCACTAAAAAGATGCATGGGAGCTCTTCATCAATGATGATATAAAACAAGAGGGGATCAATTCTATTGCAGTCCTTGTAATTTTCTTTTTCAAAAATGTTAAAAAGGGAAAATAGAATGATATTTCAAAATTAAATAATTTTTGTGTGGTCCTAAATACTAAATGAAATACAAGTGATTATTCTTAACCAAAATGGCATAAAAACACCATTCTAAAATGGGTCATTTTTGACCCACTTATGGAAGAGTGTAGGGTCCAGTCACTTGTGCATCCAAGGGTTAACAAGGATAACCAAAGCACTAATATTCATGCAGACATGAATTAAATAGTAACAACACAGACCTTGCCCTAGCAGAATCGTAGTCCAGGACCAATTTGGCCAACTGTTTCCTCTGTTTCAGAATGTTGGGTATGTCAACCTAGGAGAAATGAAAACCGGGTGTTGAGAATATTTACGTAATTTGTTTGTCAATCAAAAATCTTGATCTGACTAGAAAAGAAACAGTTCTGTTACTGTGTACACAATTATTTATTTTTTTTGTAATCAACAGGTGGTTCTGATTTAAATATTATATATTGAAAAGTAGAGAATAGGGCTGCAGCTATCGAATATTTTAGTAATCGAGTAATCGACTGAAAATTCTATCGATTAATCGCGTAATCGGATAAAACAAATATATTTTTAGGTGAAGAGCAATTATAAATATACATGAGAAAACAAGACATTTCATCTAATCTTGATCCATTTTCAGTCAATCAATGTCTTTATTTTCGATGTATATTGTTGAAAACGGTCAACAATTGCATCTCAGATGTAACTAGAATAAAAAAAGACTAATTCACTGCTTTCACTCAAAAAACTTTTAGATCTTATTAAAGAAAAATAAATAAATATATATATATATATATCTTACCTAAAAATGCCGTTACGCTTGATAACACACATCACTTAAAAGTTAGGATTTTTTTCCCACGTGTTTCAATTGAATTTCTCTTTGTGTCAAGCCATTTTTAAGTTCTAGTTAAGTTTTAAGTTAGTCTAAACTGTAAGTCCTGATAGGATTTGGAGTTTTTGCAGTGTTCAAAATAAATGTATGATACAGGCTGTATTGGAGCACATTAGGGACCAGTGCTACTTGGTGTTTTATCCAGCAATGACTACTGAGCTAAAATTGATAGTTAGCATGATTAAGTTTTTATTTTACACCCTCATCACTCCACAATGCTATGTTATGTTAAAACCTGAATGTAAGACACGTTAGCCACGCATCGACAGTGGTCATAATTAATTGTAACCTAGCCCTCCCCAGGGGTAACGTTACGTGAGCTAGTAGCGACAGTAACGTTAATCTTATTTATTAGCGCTTAGCGCTCTTTATTAGCGCTTAGCGCTCTACTGCTTTAAGATGGCGGCGGTTTACTAACGCTGCCCAGACGCGGCCGAGTCTGTCAAATCGCATCTAGTTCAACATACATGTGATCTCTATGAGACTCAGACGCTACCTGTACCAACGTAGCATCGTGCGGGCTAGTATTTAGCAACGTCGGCGTCGTTTGTGTCGGCTGCAGTAAGTTTTTTTCCCCTTCTTCCTCTTCGCACGTGACAGCGCGTTGTCCCGCATTAAAAGTAGTCCGAGCAAAACGTGATGCTTAGAGCTGTCAAAATAAACGATTACTCGAGGTGAATAAAATTACTCGGATCAGTTTTTAAACTCGAGTTACTCGAGTTGCTCGAGCACTCGTTTCAGCTCTAGTAGAGATGCATGATAATATCGGTCACCGATAATTATCGGCCGATAATGGCAATTATGACGTCACACAGATAATCCAGATAAAACGAAATTCAACTGATAATGCAATCCGATAATTATATACTTGATTTAGCCTCCAAATGTGCGCAATCAACAGTTTTGTCCAATTCTGCTAATTTTAAGGAGGTGTTTTTGTAATGTAGTAATGTGATATATGTTAGGAATGGCTTACTTTTAAAGGCATTTTTGTGCATTTTTGTGTGTTTACTCTCTAAGTAATTGTTGCCAAAAGCTTACCATTACACAATGTCATTGCCATTGTTTAGATGTTGGAATTTACTACTTGTTCACATTTGATGTGGAAAAAAATAGCACTAAATTACATTTTTACACAGTAACATTTGATCTTTGTATACTTTAAAATTTTACATACATATTTGAATAGAATTATCGGCGTGACATCATCGGTTATCGGGTGGAAGGGGCAGGAAATTATCGGTTATCGATATCGGTTGAAAAATGTATTATCTTGCATCACTATTGAAAAGTGCAAAACAGATATTGCAATGTGTTTACAAATATAAACTGTGTGACTGGTTGCTGTTGAGATTTCTGACCTCTGCAAGTTGGCTGAGAGGATCAAGTACGTCTTTCTCTATCTGTAGTTCATGCTGCATCAGTTCAGATGCCAGACGACTCTCTGCGTCCCCACACACCTCCATCATCTTCCTGTCAACACATAGTTTTCATTGTGGGTGTGATCATAAGCACAAAGTGGGAGAGACTACCCACTCTGAAGATAACATTTAAAAAAAAACAATTGATGTGATGCACCGTCCTGAAAGTGGTTGCGAAAACAATGCATTCACTCTCTCTTCCTCATTATTTCCAGACAAACAGGTGACTGCGAACTACTTTCAGAATTATGTAAATTTTACATCCTGTTTCTTGTATTTCATTTTGCCACAGAGAAAGAGCTGATCACAAACTGAAACTGTACAAAGCTTATTATGCCATTGTCAGAAAATAAGACCAAATGAAATGTTTGGGTGACTTCAAGATTCACACTCACTGAGGATCCTATGTGCTATTTAGCAACTAAGGGTATAACAGTTCACGAACAGTTTCGGTTTTGCATGTTCGGTTTAGTCCACTTGCATATCGTTCAGTTGTTTTATGCATTTTTTTCCCCACTTATCCATCCATCCGTTATTTACCGCTTAATCCGGGTTTGGTTCACGAGGGCACCAGCCTTAGCAGAGAAGCCCAGATTTCCCTCTCCCCAGCCACTTCAACCAACTCTTCCGACGGGATCCCAAGGCGTCCCCAGGCTAGCCGAGAGACAAAGTCTCTCCAGCGTGACCTGGGTCGTCCCCGGGGCCTCCCGCCGGTGGGGCATGCCCGGAACAAATCTCCAGGGAGGTGTCCAGGAGGCATCCGAACCAGATGCCCGAGCCACCTCAGCTGGCTCCTCTCAATGCGGAGGAGTAGCAGTTCGACCCTGAGTCCCTCCCGGATGACAGAGCTTCTGACCCTATCTCTAAGGGAGAGCCCGGACACCCTGCAGAGGAAACTCATTTCAGCCGTTCGTATCTGGGGAGAGTGTGGTCACGCCCTGCTTTTACAAGCAGTCGCCAAATTGTGATTGAAATAAATCTTGAGAAAACGACAAAGAAAGTCTAACATTGTGACTTAGCATGTTACTATATTTCGTGGACGCGGAAACCATGTAAAACGATCTCGGGCGCGTGTGCGTAAAAATGGCAGAGACAGGCGGGGCCTCTCCGGGCGCCCATTTCGTAGCTCATGCTCTCCTGGAAGTGGCGACAGTTTGACAGTCCAAAAAGTCATGAAAGTGAAGGCGATGGCGCCTTTACGACTTAGGGTATCATGTGGTTCCTTTTCGTGGTTTAATTTTCCCCTTTGCATGTTTTATATACTCCAGTTCTCTCGGCATCGAGTTGGGAGGTGCCGACCCCACCGCTGGCCGAGCGGCGACCGCTTCACACATGGGCTGCGTTTCAATAACATCTCGCTCACTTGACCTAGGCACTTGCTATGATGTCACACGGAGGCCACTTGGAGGGCTGAGGGAAAGTGAAAAACGTAAATGAAACACACTTGCCGTCGTTCACTAACAGGCTGGACAATCATGGATCAACCACATGTTGTTGATGTGGTGCTATACTGCCTATTCCAAATCACACAAAATATACAGAAACTTATGTGAATAAGACTGAGACTTACTCCGCGCTTCATACGTCGGTACGTGGAAATTATCAGAATTATAAGTTTTGTATCAAATTTTATTTGGGCAATTCATTATTCATTTATTTGTCTTTACCTTATAATTTGTAAACAGATTTGTTGTTTAAATACGTTTAACCTACTTTAAGTTTAGTTGACATTAATTTTAGTTTCAGTCCCTCCAAACGTCATTTGATTGACATGTTTGCATTTATTCATTTTATTTATTTTTCTTTGTATTAATTAATTAATTTATTTATTCATGTATTTTTTTATTTGGCACTCCTGTGATTCCATAGGTCCTGCCATAACTGCCACAGACAGTCAATTTTTTTTTTTTTTTTTTTGTAACAGCAATGATTAATTTTACAATTGGAAAGGCAGTTTGGTATAATATTCAAACACCGTGCTGGCTCCTTAACTCATTTTCTTCTTCTTCTTGGTGGTGGTAAATAAACAGCAGCCAACAGTGTTTGAGCTTTATTATCACCAGCGCATGGACATATTTTCCGTGCACCACTGCAATGCATTGTGGGATATAGGGAGCTTTGGAGTGACCATTGTTGTTGACTCATTCACTAAGCCCTGGAAGGGTTGATCTCACCAAGTTCAATTCGCTGTTTAGGGAAATGGAACAGCCCTTAAGATGTTGGCGGCACAGGGAAAGTGAGTGAGGTCGAATCAAACTGCTATTGAAACGCAGCTATGGTCTACCCTCTTTTTCTTCTGTTGTATTTTCCCTTGGCTAACCAGCTCGTTACATGACCGCGAACTAGTGGATTTAACCGTGAAGGCGTTTGTCAGCAAAAAAAAAAACGCAATGTTACTGGTGGCGCATGAGCGAGTAAATCAAAAAAGTATTCGCGCTGGCGCTAATTTTAGGCGCACAATGCGACCATTTGGTCGCAGTTTGGAGCCCTGCCAATTAAATCAGCACAATTAGACAATGAATGTTGAATCTACATGGAAGAAAGTCAGGTAGATACTGTCAGTGCAACCAGATATGTGCTTTCTGCAGAAAATGTTCATCTCTTTAGCAAAAAAAAAACAAACTTTAAACTTGTATAATTACATTTGTCATGTTCAGTTTGTTCCTCATGAGGATTCAAAGTTTAGTTTAGTTGTTCATTCATACTTTAAAGATTGTATAATTGTTACAGTTGTTTACGTTTTAATTTTGTAACCTCAGAGTGTAATTGATTTGAAATATCACCCATTTTCACAAGTTCTATTGTTTTCAAAAAGTAAATTAAAACAAAACATTTCTACAAAATAACAGCATTTAAAATATTTTTAATGCATTTTTGTGGAAAATGTACCGAACAAAGCACTTAAAAAAATAAAAAATAAATTTAAAAAATTTGTGTACCGTTACACACCTTGTAGCAACCATCACCACTAATGAGAAAGAAAAAAAAAAAAAACATTTGAAATGCCAATAAATGAGCAACTTACCCTATTAAAGATTCTTCGCCAAGCTGGTTTCCACCTTCTACCATAGCCTGGGACAATGCCGTCAGAGGAAGTTTTTTCTGTGGTGGATATGTTTGTGTGAAAAAGAGACAGATGCAAACAATGATTAGCTTCACACTGAGACACTCTAAATCATGGAACAGTCCATGTTCTTATTCAAAAGCTTGAGGTTGAAGCCAATGGAAATATCAAGACTTTCCATTCAGTGAAAAAGAGGGCATTCACAAAGTCAGGAAGTTGAAGTGAGCTTTCTCAAAAGAGGTGGAAAAGTAGAAGATAAATGGGATACAAACATGACCAGGTGAAGTGAATCTTTCAATTGCAGTGTTCTTTACAAGCACCTTCACAACAGGCAAGTTACCGGTATACGTAATATATGTGCCCAACATCCTAATCTACTGAGGAAACTACTACCCAAACAATCATGCAGAGATACTCTAGTAAAAGTGAATATGAAGAGCAAATGTGATAGAACAAGTAGTTTTAAACAGGCCAAAGGGTGGAAAACTTATTTTTCTTTTATTACCTGACCATTTCCTGTATAGAGGCGTGGTACAGACTGTTGTGCATGTTGGGATGTTTGGGGGCAGAAAACACAGAGGATTCATCAGGTCTACTGACTTACTTCTACGTCAGATGCAATGAAAACCGTGACAGATAAAGTTGCCTTGTGCCCTGTAGTACAACACTTTCAATTTGGGGATTAAGACAAGGGTCACCTACCTTTTCTGAAACTCAGCACTTTTTCAAATACAGGTGGTTTTAATACAAATTTGCTCAAAATACCTGAGTCCAATTAGGTCTGCCATGATGTAGCCAAAAAATTCTAATATTTTTTTTGTCCTATTGTCACAATCTTGATTACTTTCATTTTAAATCAATGTTTCTAATGTCTTTTTACCTCGTGGTTTAAAAAATGTGCAATGTCAATAATTAAATACATGAAAAAATAAATAAATAATAAATAAATAAATTGCTCATAAATTAGCGTCTTTTTTGGAAGTATACAGATTTGAAAAAACATTTTTTTTAATTAAATAAACTGCACCTTCGGGGATACTAAAGACATCCTGGATTGTAGAAATTTTTATTTTCCTGTAAACATTACAGGTTCATGAATATTCATTCGGGGAGTTCAACACTGTGATGCGATGCTTATGTTTCTTAGCGCGTCAATGGAATCTTCTGTTTTATATTAGCATTGAGCTAATTAATAGGTTTTTGGGAACAAGGAATGCAAAGTTATGTGCTCCTCGTAGACATCACGATGACTGACTTCTGAGTTTGATAAAAAGTTGACTTACATGTCTTTTCTCTGCATCTGCGCCAATGTGTCCCTGCAGGCATGAGACCATTTTCTTGTGTGTGTTATGGGACACCACACGCACCAACTCCATCCGTCGCTCAATCTATGCAACAAGATATTACAATATTAAGCAAATGACTTCTGTATTTCAGACAATTTTGAGCATTTGTCCTTTTAAGATGCATAACTCAAGACGAAATACCCTTTGGACCGGTGTTGTATTTTCGTCAACAATAACGAAAATATTTCATCGACGTACAATTTTTTTCATGACGATGATGAGACAATGGTGAGCTCAAAACGTGTCTTGGGAGACTAAAACATAACGAAACGAATGCCAATTGTTGTCTGGCGAGACAATGTGTGACATTTTCTTATCGTATGTGTAGTTAGCACGCATCGTAGTAGTGTTTACTCGTGTGACGTGTTACCCCCAGCCCGCCCCACATACACGCTTAATCACCGGTGCTCTTTTCAAGCTCCAGACTTGCCTTTTGTGAAACACATGTCAGGTGTTGCTTAGTAAGTTTTGTTTTCTTATCTTGGTTAGGCATGTGCCGGTATGATATTTTGACGGTACGATAACCGTGAGCAAAAATACCGCGGTTTCACGGTATCATGGTATTGCAATTATAGCTCCAAAAAACTTTGAGATGTATGGGTTAAAAAAAATAACTTTTTTCCATTAAACAGGATTTTTTTTTCAGACCATAGTTGCTAATTGGAACATGAATATATTGTTAAAATAAATACATTATCCATTAAATTTTTTTTTTTAATGAAATTAAACTAAATATAACTTATAGACTATACTCACAACCACAGCTCAAGTTGCTCTAGATTAGAGCAAGAACAAAATAATTTCTATAAAAAAGTAAAAACACTTCTGAATAAAATTTTTTAAAAATTTATACTGCATGACTTTTTTTGAGGGTGGAAAAGCCTAAGTGAAGTTTCGCCATTTTCAGCCACTATGTCAACTCTAGTCTACATGATGTCATGCCTTTGTGTTAAAAAGAACATAAAGAATTCATAAGTTAGTTAAAAATGTATAAGTTAGTTAAAATGACAATATTGTTGTGGAAAGGTTTCATCTAAAAAAACTTTTTTAAAAACATTGGGAGTGAGACCTCTCCTTGATCCAGCGAACGTGGATTTGTGCTTAGGGCAAGATCATCTTTTCTCAATTAACGATCTTTGATGCTATGCCTTTTTCGCCCCCTTCATTCAAGCGAATCAAGCTTGTTTTCTCACTCTGCGGCTGTCACACTCAACGAAGTAGCTATCCCAGCTAAGCCTAGGCTAACATTCGTCTTTGTAAGCTTTTAGTTAGTTTGTATATTGAATTTGAAAGGAAAATGTGTGTTTTGTTTTTGGCGAACTTCTCCATGGTGCTAATCTGTTGAAGCTACTCACATGGAAAAATCTAATTGTACAACATTTTAAATGTATTCATTTTGTATACTACACTTACCACGATTTGAGAGCTCAATAAATTGAAGAACAGTACGCCTTATGTTTGAAGTATTTGTTTTTGGGTTAGCTGGCTGGCTAGCCGATAGCGTCACTTTCACACACAGCAACAAATGGGAGGGGGTGAGCGCTGCTGCGCCAAGCCGCTTCTGGCTGCATTTTTGACACAAGAAAAATAGCGAATACCATACTACGGTCTGACGGAAAATTTTAGTGGTTTTGAAACCGCGACGTTTTCACACCACGGTAAACCGTGAAACCGGTAACCGGCACATGGCTAATCTTGGTTAGATATTCCATGTTGTTTTATTCTTTAAAGGTTTGTGCTGAGTGATCATCACACATTAAAGGTAACTTACAGCATTAGCGTAGCGTTCGCGTTAGCATTTAGCGTGGTGAGTGTCATCTTAAACTTTTGGAAAAAATTTTAGATGCAGTTCGTGGCATCCATCCAGGTGAGTTTAATTAATTGAAAATAATGTATGTACTGTTTTCCTGCTATGTGTGTATTATGATCACGAAGATGGTGATGTCCTTGTAGACTCTACAATGATGTGCTCGTCTATCAATGTTAATTCGAAATTGTTGGAAAACTTTTATTTATTCATTTATTTATGGAGTAAAACTTTTGAAGCTGACAGACGAAAATATTTTGAGTAATTGTCGACTAAAACTAGACAAAATTTAAGTTTTTGTTAACTAAAACTAGGCTAAGACAAACACATTTGAAATAACTAAAATATGACTAAGACTAATAAGTATTTTCGTCCAAAAGACTAAGACGAAAATTAAAAGGGCTGCCAAAAACAACACTGCTTTGCAAGGGCGTAGGTCTAGTCTCAACATTAGTAGGGACTATATAACAGCTGAACTTGCACGTACATTATTTGCTGTGGATGGGACATTAATAAGACCAAACAGATAGGGTGAACAGCGGTCAGGGCCACATTCCGAAGGAATATGGACCTAATCAATTGATAGGCTAAATGATCAATGCAAAGCAAATCTGTATTTAATTATAGAAATTTCACGTGTATTGGTTCAGGTGATACACAGTTTGATTTACACCTTTGTTTCCAAAAACTACTAAGATATAGTACATTAAATGTCTGCATTTTATTAGCAATTTTAAATTGCAGTATTTGAACATTAATTAGATTAACATACACAATAAATACACTCTTGTTGAAAATCTCTTAATTATCCAGGAATCCAAAAAAATAAAAATTTGTCTTAAGACTACTCAACATTGTTTGCCAAAATAAATACATAAAACTGAAAAAACTTCGCAATCAGGGAATAACAAAAATAAATTAAAATGGAGCCTTACTTCAGGTAAAACACTACTGCTTTTATCCACATGCAGAACCAAGCTCAACAAAAAATTAAAGCTTCTTTAGGCTGCTTTAAGACCACATGAATAAAATAAAAATTGGGGGGAATGGGGTAAAACTTGGTTCACTGCTTTTTAGTAGACAGACACATAGGGACATTAACAGTAGAAAACAAATAGGGGAGTACACATCTATCTACAGCTTCCTACTCAAGTTTTGCAGCTTAGCAAATTCATACAGTTTAATGTTATGCTAACTCTGATGCAGGTCGAACTCTCTGTAGCAAAATTAGTGGTGTTTTCCCCACCTTCACAATATTATAGTCTTTTACATTACTTACAGTGGCTGCTGCTGGCCGAAAAAAAAACTTGTGTGTGTGTGTGTGTGTGTGTGTGTGTGTGTGTGTGTGTGTGTGTGTGTGTGTGTGTGTGTGTGTGTGTGTGTGTGTGTGTGCGTGTTGGGCAGGCATGTGCCGGTATGAGATTCTGACGGTATGATAACCTAAATAAAAAATATCACGGTTTCATGGTATACAGTAAGGCCTAACGGTATTGCAATTACATAGTTTGGGTTAAAAAAAAAAAGTTTTTTTCCATTGAACACGATTTTTATTTTTCAAAACAACATATTAGCAAATTGGAACATAGGTATAATGAAATATTCTAAATAAATTTAAAATGCAGTCCTTCAGGTGAGCCTAAACCCTCAGCCACAGCTCAACCTTATTTTCATCAGAACAAAAATAATTGAATTATTGTCTAAATTCCGTATTTGTTTTAGTGCCGCTAGACACACTAAACATGCTGGAGTTAACTCTTGTAGCTGGTTGGAAACGTTTATAACAGTGTTTACTAACCTTTAATTTTGTATAAAGCGACGGTTGGTCAAGTAAATGCAAAATCATATTGGAGGTATTGCCTCCTTTGGCAGCCAGCCTCTGCAAACATGTTCTACATGTCGGTTGGCCCTCTTCCACAGCCGCGGCCGTCTGTAACCTCTCTATAGCTGAAGTATTCCCATACCAACAACTTCATTTTTCTCCGATGATGGAAAAGTTCAGGTGTTCACCTCCTCCAGCCCTCGTGTAGCACAGCTGGCTCACTAAGCAACAACCGGAGGAGGAGAGGTAAGCCCTGCAGCTGCAAGCGAAGAATTTCTACATTTCGGACATAAAAAATGGCTAATACCGTAGGAACGGTATGACGTAAAATTTTAGTGGTTTTGAAACAGTGACGTTTTCATACCATGATATACCTTGAAACCGGTAACCGGCACATGTCTAGTGTTGGGTCAAGTCCTCAGTCAATCAAGGGTGTGTTTAAGGGGAAAAAATGGATTCAGCTGGTGAAAAAGCATAAATGTAAGTCTGAACATAATGAAAAAAAATCAGTTAATAAAGGTAGAGTCAATTCTATTCTTACAACATAAGGAAAGATGCAAATAAGGTTGCTTAGAAGTAAGTGGGGATAATTTGAGCATCCTGAAAAGTTGGTAGTGTTATGTTCCTACCATCCAAATGCAAACCTACGCCCTTGCTGCTTTGGACAATATGCTGTTACGGTTATGTTGTGGCGTTAAAAGTGAGCTGACGGCTATAAAGAGATTGAGAGTTTAGCAAAATTGAGTGAAGTTCAGAGTTCAACCCTGATTGATAAGGACAGCCCTCACAGAACAACAATGGAATGTTATCTTTAAAGCACACAGCTCATCGGAAGTGTTTCCATAGCAATGGTCACTAGGCTGTTAAAAGGGCTGTGGCGTTCATGAGTGTTAAAAAGCCGTTGAGGTTATACAGGCTTTCTCCTGTCTGCAGTGCAGTGACACAGATCGACTCTGTGTTTGAGATATAATACTGTCATTGATGAGGCGGTCAATGATGAGAGTCAGAGGGATTTTGGTTGGAAGCCAAGTGGAAGTTGTTCACTGTCCTTTCGATACCAGGTGCTTCACTGGGATGGCCAGTGTCAACAATGTGCACAGCATTTTCGTCATTTTTTTCACAAGGCCAGAGTGGACAGAAAGGATATGAAAATGCTTTGCAAGTTCACTCCTTTATCACAAAATCTGCCACCACTGAAGAGAAAGAAAAGAATGCCGGGCTAAAACAATGTACCATGAGAACATTGATATCTGGAGGGCAAGCAGTACAGTATTGGGGGTGTGGGGTAGATGCAATAGGGAGGATCAACCAAATACCAGACAATTGTGTTCCAAAAACAGAACAGAGTCAAAATTCCACAGCAGATATCCGCCTACATAAGCCGCCCCCGTCTCCTTTTTGCCTCCCACTGCTCTCGCGCTCTTACGTCACTCGTGACCCATGGTGGCCCCCCGGCATTCCCAAAACAGCTGGGTCGAACACAAATTCACCAAACATCAATGCGATATATAGCCTTGTAATTTCTTTCGTATGGAGTCTAGTTAGCCCTTGGCACAAAAACAAGAGGGGGATTCCTTTTCCACAGCAAAAGTAGGAAAAAATCCCGGTTGCATGTAATGGAAGTGTTTGGCTTTTGCATCACAAGGAAATGGCTCCTTTTCAAAACAGGATACAGAACACTCTAGGACGACCTCTGTTATTAGCCTCTAAAGGGTAACAGCAGGGTGTGTTTCACCAGTTTTGACAATTTTAAGAGGGGGACAATCCCATGACGTACTACAGGCCAGGGAATCCCAGACTTGGAGAAAGACAAAGAAGGTGCCTGTCCTGCTCCATATATTTGTTTATTGGTTTCCAAGAGAAAGGTGTGGACAAGTGTGGCATGAATAAAAAAAAACATGACTCACAGGGTGATTCAAAATGTCAAGACTAATTTGTTTTGGAGCAAAAATGTGCTGCAGCGGTTGCTCGCCACCCTATCAGACTGCTGTGAGATTTTGATGGAATACAATATAGCAAATTGTGTAAAGTGCAAGACATAGACAAGTTTCCGAGGTACTTCCACTTTATTTCCTTGTGTCTGCTCGGAACTTCAGTTTTAGAATTTCTACATCCAAAACAACAGTGGAGCTGGAGTAACATTACTCATCAAAATCCCTTAAAAAAGACAATTTGGAAATTCCGCATCCATGTGCCATCGTCACGACAGGGAGGACAACTTGTTCATGAAGGCAGTTGTGGAACCAAGCTCGAGCCACCACAAAGACTGGGTGTTTTTGTAGCCATGTTGGCGCTGTGTTATGGAAGGTATGTTCTTCCTATCCCTGCGTTTTCATATGTCCGGTCCTCCAAAAAAATACTAAAGCTAAAATCTTGCATGAAACGAATTGTTGCCTTTGATATTGTTATGACGATGATGATTGTAATTATGATGATCTTTAATATTATTTACTAAAGCTACTGAATCTGCTGCTAGCCTGTTGCTAATCAGTACATCAGGGGTGCACATAAGTGGTCCGCATGCGCGCATGCGTACTGGACGTAGACAAATGCGCTGGCCCTCAACGGCTTCCATACGCTTTTGCGTACCGATGGCTGACCACTGGATTTGCGGCGGACACAAGAAAATAACTTCTCAAAATTTTGAAGAGGCAGGCCACACTGAGTAATTACTTTA
Organism: Corythoichthys intestinalis; assembly: GCF_030265065.1. Taxonomy (NCBI): domain Eukaryota; kingdom Metazoa; phylum Chordata; class Actinopteri; order Syngnathiformes; family Syngnathidae; genus Corythoichthys; species Corythoichthys intestinalis. The sequence continues at coordinate 10,017,105 of NC_080415.1, read as the reverse complement.
GTGATGGGACGAAATGAGCCGAGGTTCCGAAGCTTGTGTCGAGTAATGGGAGGGGGGTTTCCACGAAGCTTGTAGCGAGGCGCGCTTCATTTCGGCAAAACCCGGAAATGATGACGTGGGAAGCCTCGCCGGCGGCCGGCTGAATCTCGTGAGTGCTTCGGAAGTGATCCAACGTTTGGCGCACGTTGCAAAAACAGGACAGACTACGGTATAAATTGGTTGCAAAACGCAATGGCGATCGCCTGTTATCTCACATTTTGTGGATTTCGGGCTCCTGTACTTGTTACATCTGTGCGCAACAGTGCAACCAGTGCAATCTTTTTTCGAGCCTTGTCCTTTGCTTGCGATGGAACCTGCGCGAAAAGTGCGATCCTCCCCTGTATGGGAACATTTTGATTTGATTGCTTTCAATAAGGTAAGGGAGAAAAACTACTTTAATATAAATGTGAGTGTGTGTGTGTACCTATCTGAACCAAACATCAACAGAATGAACAATCCATTAGTGTACTGGGAGGCACAAAAGAATACCTACCCAAATTTATATAAACTGGCACTCACATTTCGCTGCACCCCAGCTTCATCTGTGCCTTGTGAAAGAATATTTTCTAAAGCTGGTGAAATATTTTCCAAAAAAAAAGAAACTGTTTAAAGCCAGCCACTGTGGGAAAGCTATTATTTCTAAATAAAAATGAATAACAAATTACCCTTAGCACTTGTTGTATTTTGTTCACATACTGAATTACTAACACAAGCACATTCATATCTTTGTCTTAAGCAAATAGCCATTGAATTCTTAACAATGTTGACCTCTTGGGCTTCTAAAGCACCATGAAGCTTTGCTACATGTGCAAACCAATTGGCTGCAAAGCTTCATTGCTTCATGAGGCTTCATTTGGCCATCACTAAATTACTTCCGTGTTCCCCCACCCCCGTCAAAAGACAGACAGACGACAGAGACGTCACCGGAGCTACCGAAAAAAAGGACTTTTGCTGAAAAGTGGCTACAGGAGGTACCATGGCTAGAAGCAAATGATGCTCGCACGGAAATGCGGTACAAAATGTGCCGTGAGAATCCCAATGTCGCCGATAAGAGCAGCGCATTTTATGTAGGGTCAAAGAATTTCAGCCATCCAAACTTTGAAAAGCACGAAAAAAACAGAGAGCATGTGGCAATTAAGCAAACTATCGATGTCAAACAGGACCCCACTCGCCCTATGGACAAGTGGCGGAATAAAGGTAATGAACAGCGACATGCACTGACAAACGTGTTTTTGCTCGCATTTTACAAAGCTAAACATGCACGTTCAATGAGGTCTTATGAGGAGGATATCCCACTTTTAAAAAGGCTTGGAGTTAATGTGGGAGCCGCATAATGCCCTTTATTTTGAATTGGTGCTTCTTATTTCTTTACATTTCACTTCAAAGTAATGGCAATTTTGTTGTGCCAGTTGATGTTAATCAAGCATTAATTGTTAATATAATTAATTAAAGTTAATTGGCTCTAAGTAAAGCTTGTCATAAATTTATCGCATCAGGCGGGTCGGCTCTCAAGCTCAATGAGGACCAAGTCACATCTCCAGGTCGTCCTCTGAGAACCTGGGCAAAAAAATTATGTGCACCCCTGCAGTACATGCAGCATGGCATAATTATGTCAATGCAAAAGTGTTACAAGTTTTTTGTTCGTTTGTTTACAGGTGGAAAACGCTCTTAGGCAAGGGAAGATAACTTGATGTGCATCACTTACTGTACGTTGATGGACATATATTAAGACTACGTGCGTTCTCCCCGTGGGCGGCCGAGAGGCTGGTGGCTCTTCTTGCGGCGGACCGTCAGCTCGATCCAGAGATCCAACTACGAGCTTTTTAACTGCAGCAACTTTAAGATATGCAATTAGAGCTGGAATTACCGAAGACAGCTTGAGAAAGCCTGTCAAGACGCACAACAAAAAGTTCTGGAGCTTCATCTCTGTCATGCTGAATCCATTTTTGGAGATTCCGTAGGTTCTTCTGGTTTGATTTTGCAGTTTTAACTTTGTCAACACACTGCTTACTTCAACTGTAATTCATGTTGTTCCATATAAACTGGTAGTTCGAAGCAGACATTGTCCAAGATGGCGCCGCCCATGTTTCGCTCAGGAAACTTGTCCATAGAGTTATAGGTGGGATTGTACGTGCATTAAATAAGGATGTATTAGGCTATGGGTAAATGTTTAAATGTATGGACGAAAGCTGACGTGTTAGTACTTAAGCACAAGTGGTGCTTCGAGTATTCGTTTAATTAAAGTGGTGTTGTAATTGTTTATTTTGAATGTGTTTGCATTCAGTATTATTGATTTGGGTGGATACACTGCCCTCTAGTCTGCCTCATTTCACATGGCTGAATCCAGCTGCTCCATGTTAAGTTTTTGTTTGCGCTGATTTTTTTTTTTAATGCATTCGTAATTTAGTTATAGGTATATTTAACTGTTTTTTTATGGGAATATGTGTAAGAGCATTGTAAAAAAAAAAAAATGTTAGCGTTTTATAGCATTTAAGCTAACGGACATTTGCTATGTACTAGTAATTTAGCCGATTGTTCTTTTGTTGTACATAGATCATTATTTATTTATTTTTTTTTATTTTTTATTTTTATAGCGTTTGAGGCTCAGCTCAGGTATTTTAATTTTTCGAGTTCCTCATCAAATTACTCTTATTCAAACTAACTAGTTCACCGATAAATCGACTACTAAAATAATCGATACCTGCAGCCCTATTTATTATTAAAGGGAAGCAGCAAGGAATGAAAGCCTAGTGAGACAGTAGGCAAGTACAGTACACTGTATATCATTCATATCATAAAACCTGGAAAATAGTGAATTTTACTCAACACGTATTTTTAAGCTAGAACTGGATTGACAGTGACAGCCATTCATTCATCTTCAATTGCATACCTAGCAGCATATCCCAGAAGACTTATGCCAAAGAACAGATGTCACCCTGGAATGGTCAAAAAAGCACTAGCACAGCAGTTCTTAAATTTTTAATAATAATAATAATTTAATAATAAAGCTTTTTTTTTTTTTTCAAATTCGAAAATGAATAGCTAAGCTAGTAAGCTAATATCTAAATGAATTCCCACAGATTTGTCAAAATTTCCAAGTTTACAACAAATATTTTCGCCTTTGGCTGTTCACTTGCATTCACTGAACCCTTCGGAATCTAATAATGAAACAATTGTTCTCAAATTCAAAACTGATATAGTTAAGCTAGCAAGCTAATATCGAAGTAAATTCTCGTTCAAATTTCTCCAAAGTTCAAAATTACTACAAATAATTTTACCTAGGACTGTTGATTTTTATGTTGGAAAATAAAATAAAACTCACTTCATTTCACACTGTTCCTTTTTTAGTTTTCATGTCTACATTCTCATTTTATTGTCACATCCTTCCATCACATACCATTTTCAGGGTGTAAAATGTGACGTTAACGTTTTTTTTCCTCATTTGCGCAGTCAACGCTACCTGTAGGTCTATTATATACTTCCTCATACCAAGTGCGAGTCGACCTTCCTTTCTCCTGCCATTACATAGAGGGCTAGCAGTGGAAAGAAATTGAATAATTGGGGGCAAACCAGTCCAAAAACTAGTCTAAAACGACTCTTTGCCTTTAGTCGTATGAAAATAGGCCCCTGTGTGTCTTAACGTTCGCCGAAACTCTTAGACTTACTCGCCGAACCCAGGTTAAGAACCAGTGTTCTAGCACTATTGCTAAGCTAAACAATTCATAAACGAATACATTCCCATCCAGCATTAACAAATGTAATTGAGAATTTTGGCTGTTTCATGAACTAAAACGATCATGAATTTTTAGTGCCCCATGCTGCTTGAAGACACGATTTCAACATACTATGAAGTAAGAAATTTAGTTTGCGACTTCTGCTTGTGTCATTTATAAAAAGTCTGCATAGTGCATACTGTACTAAGAGTCTTGTTTTCTCAAAGCCAAGCCAACAAACTGTTTGCATCGACGACAACACCCAGTTGCACACAAAGAAACTCCTTCGTTGGAATGCCTTTGCTGAGCAGCCACTATTTGGCATTAGCCCCACCTGTTTCCTCAAGATAGCTCGAGGAACAACTGAACCAGAGGTGTTAACATGCAGATAGAGAGTTCTTCTGGACAGTAATGACAGTGACTTGTGCACACATGACTCAGTCTTCATTGTTATTGTGGAAGGGTTTCACAACTCTGTCACTCGACAGTTCTTCGTATCTCTAATTCACACATCAGGTCCCAATTGTTTGTCAACCCAAAAAGACAAAATAGTTAGATGAATAAAAATAAATAAATGTCAATAACTGTTTATTTTGCTTCCACAGTACATCTGTGAGTTCATGTATAGCGTACCACATGAATGCTATTTTTAGACCGCAAGGCTGTGTGACGTCACCCTCGTAAACCGGAAGTGTGTCAACATAGAAGCGCCCTCACATACAACCCATGTTAGTACTGCTTTTTTTCTGCCGGTAATCTTTCAAAAAAGATCATGTTGAGTAAACACTGCTGCTATGGAACTTGTAGAAACGACTGTAGACACTACGACATATGAAGGATGTTTTCCTCATATGTTTGAAGCCAAAAACTCAGATGAGAAAATGTGAACAATGGGTCAACTTGCGCGGACTTCCAAAAGACCAGTTTAACGCCAGCAAGGTGAAGCCGTTCACCTTTATATGCAGTAAACATTTTGTTGGGGGCCATGATCCTACTGATCCATTGCCTGCCACAGCCTGCCCCGAAGAGGTAAGCCATTTTGATATTTTTACTTATTTTTTAGCATGGCATTTTGCCGTGCTGCTTCTGTGACAATGAATGACCTGAAAAAAATTAAAATGGTATCCGACTGCCACTGTTGTTACCTTTTCTGTTGAAAAGAAGAAACAACTTTGGCAAGGATGAGGTGTAAATAAATTAATAGAATTAAGATTTGTTATTAGTGAAAACATTAAAATTGTTTGTTGGCTGTCACAGAATAGCATTTGCGATCGCTACACAAAAATAGCAATATAAATTAACCCCAAGAACGGTCAGAGACGTAAGACAACCAGAGGATATAATATATAAGAAAGACAGGGCATATGGTGGTAAAGGATAGATTGTTGGAACAGGAGAATGTCATTTTATTTTGTCTTTTAATCTATTGTTGTGTTGTGTTGTTGGACCTTGAGTCTGTTAATAAAAATCTATCTATCTATCTATCATTGTCAGTGGCGTAAGGCAATGCACACAAGAAAAAGGTGTTGATAAAAAAGCAACCGCTGGATCAGGTCGGCTCTTTTTCCCATCTTTTTCAGCCCTCGATCCTAAAACCAGCTCTTTAACTGAACATTTGTATGTTCTTCCTTGTCTTTACCAGTGAATTTGGCACCAGGGACACCCTTTTCGCACAGAATTGGTAGGTTTAGCTCAGTTAACATCTCATTTGTACTATTTATATACATTTAGCATGAGGGACAAACGCGAGCTTGACCCACCTAGCAACAGTTGCTAAGGTCATGAATATTAATTTGCAAAAGTGACGTGTTGCGTGCGGTACGCTATTGATTATGTTCGAACTAAAAACTGCCGCAGCAACCGTAATTTTGTCGGTATTTTGCATCAGTTTAAAAACGTAAATATTGTGCATCCCTATTACTTAGGCTGGAAAGCTTAAGAAAAGTGGTTCAGTATCTTAAGTGTAACAGTGATGTTTCATTTATACTAATGTAATTTAGTAAATTCTTTATTGGGGGATTATTTTTTAGTGGATTATCATGTGACAAACTATAAAGAGCCATTTAAAGCAATTATGCTCCATGAAATGTGTGCATTTATAGTAAAATGCTATCGTTGAAGTCGTTTAATAGGCATTTTCAGCGTGAAAACCATACAAAACAAGATTTCAGAATCAACATCTTTTAACAAATGCTTGAAAAAAAAATTAAGTGAGGCGGCAGTGGCCAATGCCCAACAGATGCAACCTTTCCCTGCATGAGATATGAACTGTTCACAGCTCTACAAAGTCAGATTAATGGTTTACCTGTAAAAGGTCATCGCTGAGGACCTCTGTTTTCTCTGCTCTGTGGGTGAGAAAGAAAAACAAGTAATCAGTACTGAGACAAGGACATGAGATAGAAGTACTGATCCTTTATTTCAGTTAACATAAAAATTCGGGCAGGGAGTACACTGTCCTGCAGAAATAGCAGTGTGCAAACTGAACTTGAACTCCACAGGAACGTTATCTGGTACAACCCACCTCAAAAGATAACACGAGCCCAGATCAAGAAAAAAAAAAAACGTTTAAAATACTTTTACAGACATTTAACAAAATACTAATGGAGAAAACATGGCATAGGTTCAAACAGTGGAGCTCAAACAGGGAGTTGCTTCAGCTCCAGTTAGTATAGAGTGACTCACACATGCACAGCAACAACACAGCAGTGCTCTGCTTGAGCCTATTATTAGTAGACTAATAGTTGGGCCTGGTGAGGTCAGACAGATTAAATTCACTTAAAGGGAGAGGGGACACGGCAGAAACTAATGCTTGCTTTTCAACACCTTCATATATACTGATAGCTACTGGTTGGACCTGTTACTGTATATGTAAAAAATATGAGTGTTATCTTACTACTAACTCTATTGTATAATGCAGATGTAGTAATGCATAGTCGTCATACTTCAACCAGTTGCATAAAAACAAACACATTGCCTATATCTTAATTGTGCATTTATATCTACGTAGGCCCCATCTCAATTTGAAACACTAATAAGAGTAAGCAATATGGATAGATGTCTGCAGTCATTTCGTGATTGGATTATTGGCGCTCTAAGCTAGTTCAATTACCGTATTTATCGAACTATAAGGCACAATTACAGTATTATAAAACAATCATGACAATGGTAAAAGATAAAGAACAAATGTCAAATGCAGTACACTGAGGCACTATCTCACTTTACAACTTGAATAATTAGGTGTGCTTTATGGGTGAAAAACTTATTTATTGATGTTGTGCCATATAATACGACGCAAAAATACGGTTAAACATTTTATACCCAGATGTGGGTAGAGTAGCCAAACGTTTTTAAGGAAGAGTAGCATTACAGGGGTTCCGGGCTAACATTTTTGACTAGGAGCACAGTGGCCCCTAACTTCAAATTTTAGGGGGAGCAAGCAGAAGATTCAGGGGCGCACACTGTAAATTGTCATGACAAATTTTCCTCTAATTTTCACTGTTTAACTGATAAATACTTTCATCATACATGCATAAAACTTATAAATATACATGTATTATATTATCTATCAGTTTTGACATCAACCAGTATACTGCTTAGAAATCAAGTTAACATGGGAATTTAGTTTTATTTTTGTCGCTGTCAACCGGCGCTACAGCCAATTATTCACTGATTTTTTGATCGACAAATCACCTTCAAGGACACTGAACAACCCGTAAATTGAAATCCACACAACACACTTTGTCAACTTACAGGATGGTATTTAGCAGTGTGCGACCAGCACATACTTTATGATACCTTCTGGCATGATTACATAAATAAAAAAACGACAGTATGAGAAGTTGTTGGCACTCAGAAAAGACCGGAAATTTTAAAAAGCCCTCCAAATTCATAGCTAATCAGAGACGAGTAATGATGCACGGGAAAAGGGTGGTGCTAGTTGCTAACGCTTGCCACTGCGATTGCATTGCGCCCCATGTGTTGGCTTTCAGCGCAACGGCAATGACTTTGGCATTTCGCCTCCCGTGTGTCGAGCCCCAGAGTCGGACTTATTCCTCCCGTCAGCCTCCTTTGAATCAGTGCCGGTGGGTGTGTTGGAAAGAAAGTCACTTGTTGCCCTTTTCGCCATTGTTCGCAAGTGCTGTCAAGTTTTCGTGCTACCCCAATTATAACCCGCCCGACGGAGTCCACACATTTAGGAGTGTCTCAAGAGTGATTTGGTCAAGGATTCGAGGTAATTATTATATACAATAGCCCCATGTTGTGAAAAAAATGCATGGGAAAAAAAATAGCGTAACTTTAGCTCGAAATATATACGTAAAATGAATGATAACTGCCTGGTTTATTGCTTTTAACCAAGAATCTAGACTGTTTTATGTTCATATCTATAGAAATTCCAGGATGTGCGAATTTATTTACAAGAATTTTCAACTTAAAAAGCTTTGTTTTGTAATGGCCGCCACGTTGGATTTACACAATAGCGTAAATTTAGCTCAAAATATTTACGTAAAATGAATGATAACTGCCAGTTTTTTTTTGTTGCTTTTAAACAAGAATCTATCTAGACTGTTCTATGTTCATATCTATAGAAATTCCAGGATGTACGCATTTATTGACAAGAATTTTAAACTTAAAAAGCTCTTTGTTTTGTGATGCCCGCCATGTTGTATCCATACACAGTAGGGTAACTTAACATTCAAATGATCAGGTAATTTTCGGCCATCTGCCAGTTTTGGGCAAAAAAAGTAATTTAAACATTTTTGCGTCCATACAAAAATAAATTCGCCTTTTACATGTTTTTATTTTATGTAACATTTCAATCTAAAAATGAGGAGGGCCAGATTACCGGCAAGCAAAAAATGCAAATTTTGCTTTTGTCGAGTGAAATTAAGATGATTCTGCATGCTTTCCTCAAGTATTAAGTTTCTGATGTGAAAATAGAGTGATTTATTAGCTGTTGAAAACTGAAGTTGCTATTTTGTGCAAAAACTTGTATGATATGTTAAATTTTGCTATTGATCCTGAAAATATAGGGGATTATCTCTGCATTTGGTGATTTTTGTGCATCTAGCGTAAAATATAAAAATAAAAATGAAAAAACGCAATGTTACTGGTCAAACGTGCAAGTAGATGAAAAAAAATAAAAAATACTTGCACTGGCTCGAATTTTTGTCGCAATATGCAACCATTTGGTCACAGTCTGGAGCCCGGATTAATTCAAAATAATATTACTCAAGTACAAGTAGACCTCCAAAATATATGTATAGCTGAATTTCAAGTAAAAAAAGTATTCGATGAAAAGAATACTCAAATAAGGAGTAGCTTCTTCCAATGTTGGATTTTTTTTTTTTTTTTTTTAAACAATGGTATAATCATTTTCCTCAGCACAACATTATCTATATTAACTGTTATTATTATGCTATTATAATAAGCCATATTAAGCCAAAGAAAGACAAAATTCAGCAATTTCCGACTAAAAAATATCTATATAAATGAAACATCACCCATTCAAAGAGCTAGAGTGCCCTCTAGTTGATAAAACATTCATAACATAAAACACTTACCATTATATTGAAACAATCATATCTCTGGTTGTCTGTACTTTATTGGTACCAAATCAACTCTGGGAGAGAGGTTGAAATCTATGCTATCGAGTATTGTTGACTGCAGTCCTCTAGAAATAGTTTATTTTTTCGGCGCTTTAAAGACACCATGTGATTGAACAAGCCGGCGCGATCATAGGACTTTCGACTGCAAGCTTGTGTGTAGTAATTTAACTGTATTGTTACGTCTGTTTGGTATAATGAAGTCATGTGATTATTGTAACAATGTCTCATTGGTGAAACTGGTAGAGCCACTGTTGACATCTCTGGCAAACATAAAATCTAATATGTAGAATAAAGAGGAAAAAAAAACGTAACGACTCTCGTGTAGCCCAAAGTAGCGGAGTATGAGTAGCGTTCCGATCGATCGGGTCCGATCACATCATTTTTAAAGTATCGGAATCGGCAAAAAAATATCGGACATGCCTTTTTTTAATATATATATCTTTTTTAATTAAATCGTTTTCTAATTGTATTTAACGTTACAGACATAATATGTTACACTCATCAAGAGTCTTCAGTTTAGGCTTAAGGTAGGGTTATCAAATTTATCCTGTTAACGGCCGTAATTAATATTTAAAAAAATTTATCACATTAAAATATTTAAAGCAATTAACGCATGCGCTGCACGACCCATTCACGGATTTTCGCGTTCAATCTGTAATGGCGCCGTTTTACCTATATATAGAGCTAAAAGACAGCGTAAAATGAGTAGAGTGAATTTTGACAGCAGTTGGAGCCTTTTTTTAATTGGCTAAAGCCTTACAATCCCTTTCTCTAAGATTAGAAATATCGTGGGAAGCAATGTGGGGAAGAAAAGTAGTACTTGATCTTTTTCTTAACACCCTATGTTATTTCCCAACGCAGAGAAGATATATCAATTGGTACCACTATGCACAATCATGGTTGCACTTCCCATCATGCATTTGGGCAGAACAGTTAAATGGCTACAGTATCATTTACTGAAAGCTCAACAAATACACTAGATGGCAATATTTAGTCACAATATACAAAGCCACATTTATCCTTTAAGAATTACAAGTCTTTCTATCCGTGGATCCCTCTCATAGAAAGAATGTTAATAATGTAAATGCCATCTTGAGGATTTATTGTCATAATAAACAAATACAGTACTTATGTACTGTATTCTGAATGTATATATTCCTCCGAGTTTTATTCATTTTTTTCTTAATGCATTGCCAAAATGTATATGATTGGTAAAAATTATCGGGAATGATTGGAATTTAATCGGGAGCAAAACAAAAAAAAAAAAAAGCGGATCGGGAAATATCGGGATCGGCAGATACTCAAACTAAAACGATCGGGATCAGATCGGGAGCAAAAAAACATGATCGGAACAACCCAAGTAGCGTTTCTTCTTTACTAATCTACTTAAGTTAAAAGAATGGTTAGGTAAACCTACTCTGAGAAGTACACTGTTCTCAAAAGCTACTCCAGTAAACGTAACGGAGTAAATGTAACATGTTACTACACATCTCTGCTTCCCAACCTTTAACCCGACTCACTTTACCCCAAACACTTCCTGTTGCTGAACATAATGAAGCAGATACAGCTGTTGACTGAATTTAACCTGTAGACAGCCTCTACCTTCCAATTTGGGTAACAGGAGATTTCAATGAAGTTTCCCTCACACACTGTGTTCTTGATGAACTGTAGTAACCTCATCAGAGTAGAGAACAGCTGCTTTCCATTACAAACATGGAGGCAGAGAGCAGGCAGAAACAGCGAGACTGACACAGACAGAGACGATAGTTTGGGGGTTCCATGGAAAGAAATACAAATAGTGAGGTTCGTGACTGGTGGGGGTTTACAGACTGAAGTAATGTAAAGCCAATGCGTGGATTTTTTTTTCATTGTGTGATGCAGAGAGAGAAGCAAGAGAATAATGAACAGAAACATACAACTCGGCACTTCTAACTCAACTAGGAAAAACAATGTAATATACTCATAATATGAAGCCACAATGTGGGATTCCTTGCTCTGTGTACAACATTCAGACTGGGCATTTATGTGGTTTAGTTAAAAGGCTAATTGATGTAGTCACCAAACACGCTGAGCCAGTAACTCTACATTCTAAACCAAAGCTTCTAAAGTTCACCAAGAAAATAAAATTGAGTATCACAAGACATGGTTTCCTATCAAACAACCAAGAACCTATTGACATGTTTAGGAATGACAAATATTATACACACAGAAAATGCAGCAACGAAGGTGATTTGACATAGCAGCAAAAAACATTTCATCCACAACATCCACTCAGTGGCACTCTCATTTTCAATTTGTGCGCAGTATTTTTGCATTCAACAAAAGCACACAGCAAAGAGCAGGAAATATGAAGTCTCCTGCAAGCTAAGATGAGTAAATATGACAAAGTGTACGTAGCGTTTAGCTTTTCTTTTAATACAGTGCGAAACGAGGAAAGGCCGGAATGTTTACTGTGTCCAAAAATGTTGGCAGCGGAAAGCATGAAGCAAAATCAATGAAGACGTCACTTAACGACATAAGACCCCAATCACATTTATAAGCTGCTTGAATTTGTTTCAGTGAAAACGTGCCGAATATTGCCAACAATTGCCACGTTTACATGGAGCCAAATATTCCAATTACAATCGGAATATTTGTTCAAACCGAATAAATGTGTTCCATATAAACACCTCATTCGGAATGAACAGGCCCAAACCGAATGGAATTTCATTCCGATTCACAGGGGTGGAATATTCCTTTTCCCAAACCGATTAGAAGTAAAATTATATCATGTAAACAGGGAAGCGGAATGGTGTCTGGTTGCGTTCTTTCTGCACATGCTCCGTACTGACGTGGTGACGTCACTTGGTGACGTAAGTAACGTCACTTGCAACATGGCTTCCAAGCACAGCGCACCTAATTGGAGTCCGGCGGAAAGATTGTATTTAATTCAAACTTTAAAAGAATTGAATATAATTGCTCGCTTAGACGGGCGTAAAACGAGGAACAGTGAACTATTTTAAAAAGTTCACGAGAGGTTACACGAAGCCGAAATAGACCGGAGCGTTGACCAGATTAGAAATCGGTGGAAAACGCTGACAACCGGCTACTACAAGGCAAAAGAGCAAAACAGCAGAAGCGGATACGACCCCACAAACACAACAAGTGGGTTAAAGTTAAAACAGCAGCACTCCGACGATCGATCTCCATGTTTTGCAACGTGACGCTTTGTTTTGATTAATCTGCGCATGTCAGACGGCAGTTGTCAAATGTCCTTTCGGAATAAAGGCAGACACATGTAAACGCTGGATCGGAATAGATGAAGTGACACGTAAACAGCTGATCTGAAATTTCCATTCGGAATGATTTGAATCGGTATGAATAAAAGTCAGCATGTAAACGTGGCTACTGTCTCACTTTGTGAGTGGTACATCAGTAAACTAGCAAGCACTATTAGCATCATAAAAGGTGACATAACAAGTTACATGTCTGATGGGATTCACGCATGACTAGGTGCAATTAGACACACTCAAGTAGAGAAACTTGGTGTAAGGTAATTAGTGATCAGGCAGCATAGAATAGGATGCCAACATATCCACACTCACAAGGGATTCACATAAATACTGAGTTCTACACCTCACATGGCTGATTTGTGTACACTTCACCCCTCCCAATCACTTATCTTTCTGACTCTACCCACCCCCTTTCTCCTTGGTCATCAGGCCCCACAGATGGTGTACACCGGAAATACAACAAGCAAACGATTAGAGCTGTCCCGGCTAGTCGACGCCATCGCTGACATAAATGCGTTGACGAGCACAACATCCCGTTGGTGGTTAATGCAGGGTTAAAAAATATATATGCGTGGAAAGTTGAGAATGTATGCAAGCGAGGAGAGCCGCACAGGGGCAAAAAAGCGCACCAGAGTGGCCAAAACATTGACTTATTTCAACGAAACAAAGAAGGGTACACATTTGTGTCCCGTCTCTTCAATGCCAAAAAGTGCCGTCAACCAGTTGTAATTTTGGAAGACAACAGGAGACAATTACAAGCTAGCAGGTCGTAAGTCCATCTAACTAACTAACGAACTAACAACATGTTTTATTGAAGTTGCTAAGTAAGCCTGTCACGATATGCAATGAGTCCATTTATCGCATGGTAAATAATAATGAGGACGGTAATTTTCGCGGCTGTGTTTTATCGCCGCGCGCGTGCGTGCTGATGGCATATGAGACTTCACTTACTTTCACAGATGTTTATTGGTCATCAACACGCCGCAGAATTAAAGTTCAAACATACAAAATAAGGAAACACATCAATATTAAACACTGTAAACACTGCTACATTGAGGCTAATGGGGGAAAAAAAGACAACCTACGACATTGGAAGTCTTCTCCAAAACGCAAACTCGCGGTTAAAAGGTGACACTTCAGACATGAAAAATCGCTGGTTAACAGCATTTGCAAACAAATTTTTTTTTTTTTAAATCTATGACTGACACCACATGCAATGATGAAAAGTGCTTTTTTGCGGAGTGTAAAGCTTACAATTAGCGGTTTAGTGAACGTACTTCCGGTAAATATTTCAAAATAAAAGCATGTCATGTTCGTCATATGAATAACGATTTCTGGAATTAATCCCACATACTTCAGAATTCAGATTCTACACTAAGAATAGCTTTAAAATGACACCCTTTATGAAAAAAATTGATTGGCAATCAATAATTATTATGATATTATTATTTATAGTAGTATACCATAATATGGATGCTAGATATTTTTTTAAAGAATTGTTTTGAATCATGTTGGAAAGGCGAAGTCAGTGTTTTGAATCTGTTTGCATTCCATTCTTTTGCACTAGGTAATGCAATCAGAGTTTGACCTCATTGTTTATTTGTGATTTATTATTGTTATTTACATGTTTAGTTGTTCTTTAATAAAGAATTTAAGTGTTCCAAAATGTTTTTTGTGAATCAATAAGCATCAACAAAAATTTCCTTGCTAAATTGGTAAAAAAATTAAAAAATTAGATTAGTCGACTAATCGTAAAAATAGTCGGCTGACTAATTGGGAGAAAATTAGTCGTTTGGGACAGCCCTACTAACGATACCATCGACATATTCATAGTTAGTGTAGGCGTTCAATGTTATTTTTTTCTGTCCCTCCATAACCTCTTCCTGTTCACTGCTTTCTCCTAATAAATGAGGCACGTTGAATGATCACATTGGGAGTATGTCATACTCCCATGTGATACATTAAAACTTGAGACCAATCGGACACTCAGATTCCCATTCTCTGTGTCAAGCAGCTGAACAGTACAGGTAAAAAAAAAAAAAAAAAAAAAAAAAAAACTGTGCCCCTGTCCAATGACACTTGTTTTATTTTATTAATTTTTGTTTGACATAATGTGTTCAGAGTTAAGGTTGCTAATCACTTTGAATTTACAATCATTTATTATTTTATTAAATTTTATTTTTCAGTATCAAATAGTCAAAAAATGTGCCTTGAGTGTTTTATTTAATTCATGCAAATTGATGGGCTTTACTTCTTTTCTGTTACAATGTTAATAAAGTCATACTTTATTGTAAGTATATACATATATATATACAGTGGTACCTCTACATACGATCGCTTCGACACACGAACTTTTCGACATCCGACGTAAAATTTGACTCGCCATTTGTTTCTACATCCGACGACATGCTCGAAATACGACGACAATGGCAGCACCGCAGATGAATGCACGGCGGATTTTCTTGTGTGACAAATCAACACTGGTTTCAGAAAAGGTTGGTACAGGTGGTGAAACAAGGAAAAAGTTGACGCTTACCTTCTAAATGAAGATGCAAATGACAGAAAAATATGAGCGTAGGGTGGGCATCCGTGAAATGGCTCAACAATACATCTCCACGGTCCTCCTCCGACCATCGTTCGCCAGTCTTTATAAGTTAAGCTGACAATTCTTATTGTGGTAACATCTCCAGAGAAATCGCCAGCTTCGCCACGTTTTCATCATTTCTTTCACAACTTATTCAACACAAAACGCCTGCTGTCTGCCGCAATTGACGATGTTCTCAAGAAAGCATTGAAAGCGAAAGTAAACTTTCACCCGCTCCCCTCCCTCTTTGTCACGTCAGCGCCGCGGTGCCTTCAGGTACAGAAAAAAACGTCCGCCTTATTAGAACCCGTTTCGTTACACTATTACAGGAATTATTATTATTATTATATTATTAATCCGATTTTTATTTATTATTTATTTGTTTTGCTATATGTATTTGCCATTTGTAATAGTACCAGCAATATTTTTTAAGGATTTAGTGCAGGTTTTTGGGCTGTGGAACGAATTAATGGAATTATAATGTATTCCTATGGGAAAATCCTGCTCGACATACGACCATTTCGACTTACAAACAAGCTCCTGGAACGGATTAACTTCGTATGTAGAGGTACCACTGTATACATATATATACTTATTTTCTTTAATGTTAACAAGGAAAAAATGTTATGCAGAGGTGTGCTTATGATAAAAAAAAAAAAAAAAAAATTAAAAAAAAAAGGGGGGGGGGGGCTTAACATTTACGGTACTTTTCCTGGGGGAGCATACAGAAATAATTGAGAAGCACCGCTGTAGGTTATCAATTTGCTCCTGCCAAGAATCCAAATATCGTTTTAAAAAGCCAATTTTTTTCCATTACACCAACATTTTCCACTAAAATAGTGTTTATGTTAACTCACTGGCTGCCATTGAGCTTTTGCTCATTCGTCAAAATGAATAGCGTACCGCACGAATGCTATTTTTAGACCGCAAGGCTGCGTCACCATCGTAAACCGGAAGGGGGTCAACATAGAAGCGTGCTCGCAGACAACCCATGCTAGTACTGCTTGTTTTCTGCCGGTAATCTTTAAAAACATGCCGATTGAACACTGCTGCTATGGAACTTATAGAAACAACTCTGGACATTACGACAGTCCACATATGAAGGATGTTTTCTTCATACGAAAATTTCAGAGGGGGAAAAAATGTGAACAATGGATTAATTTGTGCAGATGTCCAAAAGACCAGTTTAACGCCAGCAAGGTGAACCCATTCACCTTCATATGCAGTAAAAATTTTGTTGGGGGGCCATGGTCTTACAAATGACAATCGTGATCCATACCCTTGCACGAAGAGGTAAGCCATTTTGATGTTTTTACTAATTTTTTAGCGTGGCATTTTGCCGTGCTGCTTCTGTCTGACAATGAATGACCTGAGTAAAAAAAATAACATTTTATTTATATATCACAACAGTCATTTCGGCCTATTTTTCTAAAATATGAATATTTAATTAAATTAGCCATCTTGCCCTTGATCTTTTAGTAAGCCTGTTCATGCCGACAGGTAGGCTCTAGATTTAACAGCTTTACCTTTTCTGTTGAAAAGAAACAACCTTACTAAAGGGGAAGTTTAAATAGATTAATAGAATCAAGATTTGCTATTTATGAAAAAATTAAAAGTGTTCGTTGGCTGTCACTGAGTAGCATTTGCGATCATTAGCAATATAAATCACCCCCAAGAACGGTTGGAGACGTATGACAACCAGAGGATATAAGAAAGACAGGGCATATGGTGGTAAAAAAATGTCATTGTCATTGGCGTATGGCAATGTGCATAAGAAAAATGTGTTGATAAAAAACCTACCTCTGGATCAAGTCGGTTCTTTTCCTAGTCTTTTTCAGCACTTGACACTCAACCATCTCCATCATTGCCACCATCTCTTTAATTGATCATT